>NC_079877.1:13359207-13972778 GCF_029227915.1 Hydractinia symbiolongicarpus | reverse complement strand
AGCTAGTTACATAAATCGTTTTTCTTTGGTTTATACGCTCCCGGGATCTGTAGCAAAATATGTCTTGTGAATAATTTCATTTCAGCTGTAAATTCTTTTTGTGATGTTTTCAGACCACCAGCCTGTACAAGGGGTTTTTGGCCGCCGGCCTCGATGTTAAAAAGGCAAAAGTCCCTACGGACGAGATTGGGTCCTTTGGTTAGATTTTAAAATAACACTTAAGTTACAACAAAGCAAACATTTATTAAATACATTAACTAAATAAGATCGTATTTTAAGAGACAAATTGTTAAAGTATTAAGCTGGACTACATTGTCCCCAAAAACTATAAAAACATCTGCAGCCCAATCACGGTGCTACACAGGGGCGCGCGCTAAATTCTTGTCTGTTTTTTCCTGACTTGTGAGTTATGGTCATATAACACACGCACCAAATTAAAAACTTAATCCAAGATGGCTTCCACGTTTGTGAAACTTTTGCGTGGAGCCCCAAGACGTTTGCTCCGGAAAAATGGACCTATTCAAACATATTCAAGGTACACTATATATTTTCTTATCGCTGATAGAATTTTCTATTTTATACCTATTTTGTTTGTATGTAATTCGTACAATTAATGCTAATTTTTGAATTACATAGCTGAGTGGAAGGTGTGACTGTTATCCAAAAATGGACTTAATATTCTGATTGAGAGATGGAGGTTTTAACTGAAGAAGGACTCCCTTTTCATTTATAAAACCAGTAGTTTTCCTCAGGCAGTAAGAGAAATCCTACAGTCTTGGTTAGTGCACACAGCTGTTCACGGCTGTTTCGAAGCGGACAAAAATGTTACGAAAAAATAATTCGATTTACCCTCTCAGTTAAAACAGGATATCTCAAGATCGAAATAAAATTTTTATATTCTGTAAAAAGAATAATAATCTCAGATAAATTGTCCATATTATTAAAAGAAAAAAAAATTTGGACACCTTCCGAAATTGTTATATTTAGGGCAAAATGTCTAAATATGACTAAAAATTATCATTTAGATGAATGTCTTCCACAATATCTCTAGAATAAAGTTAAGGAAACATGTTTTTTATGGTTCATAGGTTAGGTTAAATATCTGGAATGACAATTACCTAATTTTATTATATACTGTTCGAAATTGTCCAAAGGGTTATTTTTGGGCCAAATGTGAAAACTATGTGAAAAACGTTTAGGTTTTTTGCACAAAATTCATGACATATAGAAAAAAAAAATTCTCTTTCGAACGACATATTCTATATACCATGAAAATATTTGGAGCATCCCTTTTTTCTGGAAAAAGCATTTTCCTTCACACCTTCAAGAAAATATGTGCAGAATGAGTTAAGCAGATTTTTTGTAAACATTATGCATGATATGGAACTACCGTATAAATTTATGCATAATAATATTTTTTTGATAGTTTAGTTTCACCATCGATATATATATTTTTAGCGCCAAAAGAAGTCTTTAACTTAAAATTTAAGTAGTTTATAGTTTGTGAGACGAACGGTGCACAGTACTGGCCGATATAACCACAGTCAATCGTTTCTCTGTTAAAAGCGATGCAACATAGCAATATCGGAAAAATATCACAAAATACATGTTGGTACAAACATGTGACGCAACTGTTGTTAATGAAACGGACTGATACCGTTAAAAAGTCAGTGAAATGTTGTTTACGAAACTGTCTCTATTTCTTCAGTGCGCGTTAACGGCTAGGATTGGTCCCACAGTAAAAAGTGACTTATTTATCTAAATTTTCAAATAAAGTGTAATCGCTAAGTTCCGGCAATCATGTCAAATTAAAAAGAATGTTAATTCTTGGAGTCCAGATGTCTCATTTATCACATTTACAAGGTCACAGTCCAAAATACGTTCAATTAAGTCCCACAGTCAATCGTTTCACTTTTTTTGTATTGCTTTAATTTTACTGAAATGAAAAGTATTAAAACAATCTACTTTTCTACTTCTTAAATATATAAATATGTTATACATATTTACATGTCCACCACACATATTAGGGGTAAAAACAAGTAGTTTAAAGTGCATTGATTTGAATCCCACTCTGACCTTAGTTAACGTTCAGAAATAGCACAATTGAGTTGCTAGAGTTGAAAATGGTGCTGTTGGGAGACATGTGCAATCACATTTGCTTAGAAAAGCAATGAATCCATGCGTAAATTACTCTTAGAATGATTTAATTTCTATACATTCTACATGCAAAAACTTAAAAATCTCTTTTAAAACCTTTTATAAATTAGAACGATGACCAATTGATCTATTAAAATTGTAGGGTTAATTGTAAATTGACATACATTTAAAAAATCAGGAAGACCTGATCTTATTAAATTGTGTAACCGCTCATTATTATTTAAATATCCTTATTCAAATTAAAATATCGCATAAAAGATAATAAACTTATGTAAAGAGGCTTATATACCACTGACAAGTTTGTGTCAAATGTCATTACGGTGTATAATTTGTCAACCCCCATCAAGGTTTCGATGTATCGATCTAGCTTTTATACCACAGGGATACCTGAAGTTGTAAAATCAGAAGACAAAGGTATAGCCACAACTTTTTGTGCCTTGTATAGCTCTTTCTATTTCTTTTTAGCTTATTTCTCAGTTTTAAACTTTACTTTAAAAAGAATTTTAATAAGAACATGTACTATTCGTGACACAGCACCATCCATGTCATAGAATAGTAAGCAGGGCTCTAAAAACAGCAAAAATTACAAGTTAGGCAAATATAGCAAAACTAAAAAGTAGATATCTCAGGTACAGTTACATTTACCACAGCTACAGGTCAATCCGTGTCATATGAGGGTAACAAATGGTTAATAGCAGTGTAAATATAGTGTATGCATACAAACCACAAAAGCCACATCGCTAACATTGTTTCTCACACTGTAATTGCTATCCTGAATAGACAGTGTTCGAATTAGTGCTTTGCACTTGCAAAAAGCAAAGGGCTTTTAAAAAGTGGAGCAAAAATACGATGCAATTTCTAGCATTTTCTTACATTTATGCAAAGCATTACATCAAGCTATGAATTATATAGTATCTAATCATTTAGGTTGGTAAGAAACAACTATGATTTATAGCCGTATTCTTTGTGGTTCTGAAATCTTGTTAAACGCTCATGGATTATCTTTCAGCGAGGTTATCATTTTTAAATGCACTCGTTTTGCCCCCTTTCCCCTTCCCCCAGTCTGTGGGCAAGAATGTGCATTGACTTTGTTTCGTTAAATATATGGCACTTTGTATGTCGCTAACATATTTTTCAAACGTTTAAAGCGTAGATCCTTTGAAATATATTTTTAATGGCTGAATGCATGAATTCGGAATTGAGAGGTAAAGAATTTATTTTGGTACGCAAAAAAGTTTGAAGATCCCTCTAAGAGAAGAAGTGTTACAAAAGGAGCAAGCAATAACACAGTGATGGACATTGCTGATTTCACTTTGTTCAACCTAGAAAGTGAAGAAGACGATGATATTGAACTTTTATAAAAAAAATTTAAGTTGAAAGTTTTCTATAATAAAAAGGAAATTATTCGATGAATTTTGGTTCACTGTTGGGGACATTTAGTTTCTCACAACTTTTGCCACTTCTCTTATTATTATTTTTTTTTTGTTGAAACAGAGGAGCTGGGAAAAAAGTTATTCTAACTCATCCACCGTAAAAAAGTGAGCATACGAGATAAGAACCAAAAAACAAAAATAAAGTGCCCAGACATCGTGATCGCTGACCAATATGTGTGTGCTGATTGCAGGTAGAGGAGCTTTGTTCTATAAATCCATTGCTGGTGAGAAGAAAACTCGAAAATAAACTATAAAATCATACAAATATGTTATACCATTTAAATATGCTGGACATTTTCTTCTTTTCCTAAAATCGCAAATTTTCCCTTGTGCCGCACTCCGGAGACTGAACTAGTAAAAGTATAACATGTGCAAAACATTTTTTATATGATAAATCAAACTAATAAGGTTTAATAAAAATATCTTATTTATAAATAATTATATATTGTTAAAAATTTGCCTAATTTTCCCTTTCAGGTCAATATCTCAAGTTGATCCTAAAATTGCAATGAAAGATTTCGAAAAAGTTAAGCTTCCAGATGACTTAGCTGAGTATACTGGCCATGTCATGTATCCTGATGAATTTACTTCCAAATGGGATGAAGAAGGTAGAGAGAAGTATATCTATGAGAGACTTTTTTTTTAACAAACCGTGTTTACTCTTTCCATGCATACAATTTTATTTTTTAAACTTTTGATAACAAGTTGTTATAATAGTTTGGATAGATATCAAGAAAATTAACTGTTTAGTGACAAAAGATTTGAATGACTGTAATTTTGTTTTAGAATTCGTGGCTGAAAAGGGTGTCAGCAACATGACACTAAACTTTGGACCACAACACCCTGCAGCGCATGGTGTGTTGCGTATGGTGCTTGAACTGAATGGAGAGGTTAACTATTTTCACTTTTACAAGTCATTGTTTATATGGTTCTTTATATCATGTTATTCTGTGTTGATTGTTTTAAGGTTGTTGAAAGAGCAGATCCACACATTGGACTACTTCACAGAGGAACAGAAAAGTTGATAGAATATAAAAATTATTTACAGGTGTATATTAATTTAAACACACCGTAAATGCTTTACCATTACAGTCTAAGAACGCCCTAAAGAAATGTGCCTTGATATAGTTTTTATAATTTATACTTATTCAAACTTTTAAACAGAGTGCAAACAATAGTTTCAATTGATTTTTTTTTCTTTTTAAAGTTTTGTTGTTGTTGATATTTCCTATATTGAAATTATTAATTCGTTTTTGCATAGGCATTACCCTATTTTGATCGTCTCGACTACGTGTCAATGATGTGCAATGAACAGGCGTATTCACTAGCTGTAGAACAACTGCTTCACATTGACATTCCGGAACGTGCCAAATGGATACGAGGTAACTACGTTGTAGGGTAATTGACTCATGATAAATCTACCACCGTGGTATATTTGCATATTAATATTTTGCATTTAGTTTCTATTACGCATTAAAGCTAATACAGGTTGACTTTTATGGCAATAATAATGGCTAGTTAGACCAAAGAGTATACGCAAATAAGAACCTATGACAAAATATTAAACATGTTGTTTAAAAAAAAACAACTTAACAACAGAGATTTTACAGGGAATTTGTTCGTTCTTTGCTTTTTGCTAACCATAATGCGTCTATATGAAAGGATCAATAGTTGTACTGTAACTGATCTTCTGTTCCCTGTGTCTCTCTCAGCTGCGCCACCCAGTTAAAATGCTATATGATTTCCTGATTGATGACAGTTTTACACAACAACAAAAAATTTCACAATCGCCATAAGCACTTGCAATATTTTTTTTTTAGTAATGTTTGCAGAAATCACGCGTATACTTAATCATCTCATGGGAATTACAACTCATGCTTTGGACGTTGGAGCTATGACACCGTTTCTTTGGATGTTTGAAGAAAGGGAAAAGGTAACAATTTTTTTTCGGAAAGAAATTTATTCTGACATTTAGTTTAAATATAAAAAGAAATGCACGTAAAGTTTTCCCTTCAGTGAATTTAATATTCACATGACCTGTCTTGCAAGGTCCAAATATTGGATAATTAGAAAAGAGTTTTGCGAAGCTATAATATTATTCCAGGCCAGGCTACGTGCTTTTGAGCTTCATAATTTTTATCAACTATAAAAAAAAGAATAAAGAGACACAATGAAAGAATTTTTGGTTTTTACAAAAAATTTGTTAATTTAACTTACTGGGATTTTTCTTACAAATTATATAACAAACAAATTATAACGTGACTAAAATTCTCGAAAATTATTCAACTGAAGGTAGGTTGCATTTTTAACCCTATATGTGCTGGGGGTGCTGACATCAGCAATATTTTTGGCCCAAATTTGCCTAGACAATATTTTTGAGGAGCACCAAAATAGCCCAGCTGAAATAGGGCTAATGGATATTTTTTTAAGCAAATTTGTGAATACATAAAAAAAGATCAGGTAAAAGATCTATTTACTGAGAAAAACGAACAGATACATTGACATATGTTGATTATGCTGGTTCATGACAGTTTAACTGTCATTGATGAAAATGAGAAACTCTTCAGAAAAATTAGAAGTTGAGTATTTGGTAATGGGAATGTATTTTTATTTAGCTGATGGAATTTTACGAGCGTGCTTCTGGTGCAAGGATGCATGCTGCGTATGTACGACCGGGTGGTGTAGCATTGGTAAGGAATGAAATGCTGTTTGTTTTTTCATTGCGTTTGTTCATTTCTTCTTTGCTTGATCTTAAAAATATTTATGCGTGTTTCTAGGACCTTCCATTAGGATTGATGGATGATATTTGGTTCTTTATGTCAAGATTTGGTCAACGTGTTGATGAAATGGAGGAGGTAAAGAGTTTTGTTTACTTGATTTTAGTCAATGCCTGCTAAACAGTGTTAATCGACTAAACAGTGCTTATAACTTCATATTTTTTGTAGATGTTAACTCACAATCGTATTTGGAAACAACGTCTTGTTGATATCGGTGTTGTTTCTGCTGAGCAAGCACTTTCATATGGAATGACGTATGGATTTTTGTTCTTACTCTTTTTATTTTTTATTGATCTTTACTTTTACTTAAAGAAAATCATTCCTGATTCATTTAAAAAATATTTAATGAACAACTTTATATTATCAGATCATCGTCTTCCGTTCACTTGTTTTTTGTTATGCATTATTCTAGTTGAATAATTTTTATAGAGGCGTGATGTTGAGAAGTGCTGGTTTCAAATGGGACTTGCGCAAGACGCAACCATACGACGCGTACGACAAAGTTGAGTTTGATGTTCCGATAGGAAAGAATGGGGATTGCTATGACAGGTAATAAGAAAATTTATCCGTTTTTTACTTTGTTTGCATGTATAGGTGTGGTAGATTTGTTACCATTTAATTTGCTTTACTTAGGTACTTGTGTCGCGTGCAAGAAATGCGAGAAAGCGTCCGCATCATTGAACAGTGCTTAAATAAAATGCCGGCAGGCGAGATCAAGATTGACGATGCGAAGATCTCACCGCCTAAACGCTCAGAAATGAAAGAATCCATGGAATCTTTGATTCATCATTTTAAACTGTACACAGAAGGATATAATGTTCCACCAGGTGCGACGTACACCGCCATTGAAGCTCCAAAGGTATGTCTTACGCAACTTGACTCATATCCAAAAATACTTCGATATCTTTATCTCAAGAATTTAGCTCCAATCATTAAATACATTGAAACAAGACAGCTAATTCAATTTTCGCCGCCACAAGTGCTTACATAAGCTATTTCTATGTTTGATTTGCGCGTTTTGAATTTTACCAACAAGTTTAATGTTCAAAGCGCACTTAGTCAAACCATGTTTATTTGGTCAAACCATGTTCTCTTTAAATGTGGTAATTGTTGCACATGCGACTAGCAGATTATAAACGCTCTTTACAGCGATTACACTTGCGCGACAAACAGCGATTATGTAGAGTATTGACCACTTGACGCTTTTGTCCATTTTTAAAAAGTAAAAACACTGTCTTTGTTTCATTATTTGTGTTTAAAATTGTCGTGTGTTGGTTACTCATGACCGTAAAATTAGATGGCGTTTTTTGTTTACTCAACCTACATTAAGTAATTTTTGTTTTATCAACTTTTATGATTGTAGTTCGTTGTCATTCTTAATCATACATATATTGATTACTTTGGTTGTGAAAGGATAGCTAGACAGAAAAGTATGTTCGTCTTCTTAGGGTGAATTTGGAGTTTATTTGGTGTCCGATGGTTCAAATAAACCATATCGTTGTAAAATCAGAGCACCTGGTTTCTACCATCTGGTAAGTAGCGAATTGAAGTTCATATTTTTTGTGCAAAAAAATGTAGGAGTATTCTTTTTCGCGGGAATTAATTTTTGGGAATTTCGCGAATTTTTCTCATTTACCGAAAATTGGTTACGCAAAAATTATTAGCCAACTCGCTATATTCGCAAAAGTTAGTTTTGGCTTTTTTTCTTTTTTTTTTTTTCAAAAATGATTTTTAAGATTTATGTTATAAATATGTAAAATTTTAACATAGAAGTTTTCGCTCTGCTATATTGACTACATGTCTTTCTTTAGGCCACTATGGAATATATGACTAAAGGTCATATGTTGGCCGATGTTGTTGCGATTATTGGTAAGTCTTATCGTCTCATTTAACGGTTTTTAGGTTATATCTGTTATTTTTTTGTATACTACTGTTTTCTATGTTCCAGGTACACAAGATATTGTTTTCGGCGAAGTGGACAGATAAATATATATATATATATATGTTTTTTTTTGTAATGTCAACCTTGTAAATAAATTAAAATGGCGGTCGATGTAAAAAAAAGGTTGTTGTTGTTTCCAAAGGACAGGTGTGCCTTCGATGTATCGCTGATACAATTCGACAAGGGTTTGAAGGAGAATGATATTATTATAACATGATAAAGACCTTATTGGGTCATGGTCTTTCTTAACTTTCAATCATGTCAAATTTGCACAACCGTGTTTTCTTATCACGTGTTACCTAGGTGTTCTCTTGGTCTGGCTTTTTACACATTTTTTTTTATAAGCAACCCCACTTTTTGATTCAGGGTTGGGGTTGCTATGGAATTTTAGAAATTCAGGGCTAAAGTTGCTTAGTAGGTTGCTAAGGAAAAATCGACCTGGAAAGGGTAAGGAAGGACTCGATCACGCAAACACTATCACTCCCTGAATTTTTGATAAATTGTCTGGCCTTTTTCATTGCATGCCAACTTTACTGTGTCAGTTACTGAAACTTCTGCTTTTTGAGTTTTGCCGAACATCATCTGGTTAATTTTATAAAATATTTTGCTGGGGAAAAAAGTTGCTTGGCTAAGTTCAGGACTGGGTGTTGCTAAGCAGTTGCTTAGTGTTTTGGCAATTTTCAGGACTCAGCCCTTAGCAACCGAGTTGCTAAGGGCTGAGTTTTAACAAAACTTGGCGTGGTAACAAAAACAAGCACGCTGAACATGATAAATTTTTCCAAACTGTTGGCCAGGAATAAAATTAAGCTTTCGTAAGTGCAAGTGTTTCGGATCCTGAACTTCTGACTTTTGGGACTTTTGGGGAATATTTATAGCCAATGAAATTAGCTTTTCATTGCTTTGGCCAAAAACTCTTTACATTTGTCATATTAATTTAAAAAAAGTCGGAAATCCCTGCACAAGCTGTTTTGGACAATCATTTTTCTGTTGAATTGGCAAATTTGAACGGAAAAGTTTTAATACATTCAGAGGCGAAAAATTCGATTTAAAAAATTATAATTTTGCCTAGTGTAAAAATGCCAAAACTCAAGAGCATTACTTACAATGTATGTTTCGAAACTGACTGCTGATGTATCACAAGCATTACCTCAGCGAGCTTATAGCAGTGGCATTGTAGTGTTAAAGTTAAAGCAGAAATGGTGTAGTGGTAGTGCATTCGACTTGTAATCATAAGGTTTCAGGTTCGAGTCCCCATGCCGGCGCACTTTAAATGTAGTGCTGTCAGCCCATTTGTTGCCATCTACTGACCGCTAACTAGCTTTTGTGGCAGGCAAGCAAGTTAGAGCAATGCTATACGTATCTCTGTCGGGAATGTAACATAGTTACAGTTGGAGGGGAGGAAAAGTCAACCGTTAGGATGATATCCCCAAGGACGTTAAAACTTCCCGTTACTTACTAAAGCGCAGATTAACCTATAAAAGACGTGTTTACTTTCCGAGAAAAGGATTTAAGCAGTTCTGCAATATTTAAAACTCAATGACTGTACAACTGTGACATTTGGATACAGAGCTGAACGCAGTATTACATGAAGTCCTGTGAAATATTTTAATTACCCTTTGTTAAATTATAAACAAAACTTTCTTTAGTTTTGGGTTGCATTTATAAGTTCTCTCTACCATGTCATACTTCAATATAGCAATGAAAAAGGTTACTTCCTATAACGTAGAAGCTAGAATGTTATCAAAAAAAAATTCAGATACAGTGAAATCATTTATTGCATGAATGCAGTTAAGGAGACTCCGACTTGCTGGAAAAAGTTTCTTTCTCTATGACATTAAGTTGTGCAGATCTGACGTGGAATGAACTTGTTTCAATAGAGAAAAGTATTGAGAAAATGAGCGTTTTTTTTAGTGACCATACTTTTATCGCTAGTCCAATAATGAAAGAAATAACAGTCGAAGAGAAAACAAAAATTCTTGAAAAGGAAAAGTTTTTGCTAAAAAAATTGAACATTGATAAAATTTTGAGATCTTCCAAAATGGAACATCAAATCCTTTGGATGATAATTATAAAGATGTTCCACCAATAAAACAGATTCTTTAAGAAATAGTAATTTGTGAAGATGACTTTTAAAATGCCCTTTCTATCCCTGATGGCAATGACTTCAAAATTCAGGCGTCCTCCAAATTCTTCTTTTGGTAACAATTATTTCGATGAAGTTTAACTGTTAGAGAGCAAAATAAATTAGCAATCTGTTTAAAGCTGTTACATACAATGTGCTTACTTTTTAAAATCTGAAGATGTGACATCTGAGGCGGTCGATGAGTTGCCTGAAGATAGCATTGATATATTTTACACGCAACATGATAGATTGTTACATGGAGAGGCCTAATACTACCTTTTATAGAAATAAGAATTATGGACAACTTCTGTTATGCCGAATTTATTGCAAATTATTACTTGCACGCAATAGACAACATCTTTAATGATAACCAATCAAATGTTTTACAGCAGTGAAAGAGAAAAGAATCCAAATGTAAATCAAACCATAATCTTCTTATTTAAAAGAAATTAATGTTATATTGAAGAAGAACTACTTTGTTCATCACTAACATACTGCCAAGCAGTGAGCGGGATTCGATCCGCGGTCCCCAGAACTGGGAGCCGCAGATACGGAAATCCGGATGTGCTATGATAAATATTCACCTATGTGTATACACACCATCCGGATAAACTATCTGAGTTCATCGCTAACATATTGCCGCACGTAGTGTAGTGGGTTCGTCTGCGGCGTAAACAGTTTATTTCAGTTGACTAAACCTCTTCTTTAAGAGCATTGTACTTTATTTTACATGATTTGTTATTTATTCGACGTTTTGTCCCTGCTACCACATGGATTTATTTATGAGAATGGGAACTTAAAACAAGAATATTTGTAAACACAGCACTTGACATTAGATTCGCGTTCGAATAATCTAAGGGCCGAACATACGTAGAAAATATTCGAATCAGAAAAAACTCTGAAATTCTTCAATTTTCAGATTGTTTGAGTTATGAAGAGCGAATATAGCCTAATATGCTTTCAAGGAACAAAAAATATTGTTCGACTTAATGAAATTTTCGAGTTATGGACATTCGAGTAGTAGAGAGTTGATTATGAGAGTTTATTAGGAAACTAGTGGAAAATCCACGGGGTTCGCCCGTCCTTTTTATACCGCATTGCGTTCTTCTCACTATTGCGCAGCTAAGCTACCATTTTGCGTAACAGACAGACAGACAGACGTATACGGGTATTAAAATATAGACTAGTCGTTAACCCGTGGAAAAATCCACGGGGTCGCCCGTCCTTTATATATCACATTTCGTGTTTCCGCCATGGGACTCGTCTGTCGCGGACAGACAGACAAAATACGGCTATTATTAAAGAGATTTTCACGGTGCATACGAATTGGTTCGAGTTAAGGAGCGGTTCGAGTTAAAGGGTTTCGTGTTATGGAGAGTCGACTGTATTCAAGACAAAAATAACAACGTACAAATGGAAGCAAAGATTATTACGTAAATAACAGTTTTTTATCTTTAAAATATAATAGCTCTAAATCAATCAATTACAATGATTTCAGTTTAGCTTCATTTTGATTTTCCACTGCGTTTCGCACTAGCGGTTTGAAAAAATCTTTGATGATGGGAAGAGTAGTGTGTTCAGACTTCTTTTTCTTTTTCGCTTTGAGCACTCCCTCAGTAAATCTTCCATTGGTCTTTCTTGTGCTTATGGCACCCGTAGCTGTATACTCTAACAACGAACTCAAGATCTCTTCATTTTGAGGTTCAGCATAAAAGTCATTCAGCAAAAATTTCTAAATTGATCCAAGATCATTTGATTTTTAATGGTGGCAGGCATTGTAATTGTAATTCTTATTGTCATCAAATATTTCTTGTAACTTTACAACAAAATGGAATAAATTTCTAAATGATGAATTTTTTTGTTTTCATTAATAAAAACCGAAAATAATTTATTTGATTGAATTCGAATTATTATTGAGGAAACCCGTACGGTTTATTTTTATGTGGAAACAGTATTATATGCAGTGAGAAGTGAAAACACAAAACAAAATTTCGCTTCTTCGAAAAAAGCTTTACTTGAAAAAAACAAAATTAGACACTTGGTGGAGAAAAAAGCACAACTAATTGTGATGTTAACCTTTCCCAGAAAGGTAAGTACGGCTTTGTTTGAATAAATTTTGTAAAATTTGGATTGTGATTTTTTTTGAATTATAAATTTACAGCCTTCAGTTTTTTATATATTTTTTTTTATTTTATACTTTTTTTTCAGCTATGGCACAAATACGATCAGGGACTGGCCTTGGAGCTATTGAGGTTAAGGCTATCATCAACGACACAGGAAATTTGAAAGATGGAGGGCCAATGGATAAAGGGCCAATGGATACAGCCAATGGATAAAGAAAGCAGATGCGAGATTGGTGATTACGCTGGAAAAAATGAAAATGTTGCTGCATTGCGCAGATTTCGATCAAAATACCCCAAATTAAAAGAGGGTACAGTATGTACTTTTAAAACAAGAGTTATCAGTAAAGTGAAAAGAGCTACCAAGGAAAAGCGTCAATTCGTTAAATCTTTAAAAAGATACACTAAGCCAACAGATCGTCCTTTACTTTTAGGTGACCTTGTATCAAGTCAAGGAGCTCCCGTGATACCCTTATAACAAGAGCTTTGGCTAAAGCGGCAGCCAGAGTTATAATCGATGAACACCTAGAGTAGTCAAAAAAAGTATCGACATTCCAGACGGTGCAAGACTAGAGATTGAATATTCATTCCATTATGAGATGGTATCGGAAATAGAAAAATATAATATCCCCGCACTCCATGATAATCAACATTGAACAGATTCCTTTAAAGTACGTTTCAACTGCAAATTACACTCTTGCCGAGAATGGCTCAAAAACCGTAACATTAGAAGGTGAAAATGATAAAAGAACAATAACTGGAACATGGTATCACTTTTGCCGATTTAATTAATTTACTGTGGAAAGACCGACTAAAGTTTACCTCGTTTTAAATTTCCTGAGTGATTTAGTACAAATGTTAACTCCGGGAAAATCACGAGGCAGTTAAGCGAAGGTGTAAAAATCAATGAAGTAGATGTCAAGCTTCATTGGACAACTCTTAACCCTATTCGGTCCGGGGCTTTTCGAACATACTATGACCGGGGGGGGGGGCGGATTCCGCCCCCCCTCAATAATTTTTCATAGGGTTGTTCAAATTGAATCAAACTTTGCACACTTATATTACGTCATAAAAGGAACAAAATGGCGCCAATAAACTTTCTGTGACGTCATCAGAAGCTTGAAAATTGTTAAAAATGCCACAATCTGCTTGAAATATAACTACTTTTGTTCTAGAGCGAATTTTTACATTCTGTTTGAAGTTTGTGAAAGATAAATAAAAGTTATTTAACATATCTTCCGGTTTTTACATGGATCGGATAAAAAATTGCCAAAAATTGCCCAAAAATCCGTTTTTTTCCGATTTTCGGGTAAAATCCGACAAAATCGGGAAATCGGATTAGTCACGTGTTCAAATTATTCCAAATGATTCTTCTTGATGAAACAAAGTTGTGTTGCAAGTTTCAAGTTCTAAGGATAATCCTAACAGGAGTTATTATATTTTTCCCATTATAAGGATTTCATAGAGATTTTTAGGGGTAGTTTCGAGTAATGGCCAATATCAAAGCCTCTGAAAGGTATGGGACCTAAAAAATTAGCATGCAGGTGTCTAATAGATAAATGTTAAAACTCAGTAAGTATCATAGCCATATAACAAAGCAATCAGGAGTTATTAAAAAAAAACCGTCAGGGGGGGGCGGAATCCGCCCCCGCCCCCGGACCGAATAGGGTTAAGCCCCTTCACGCCCAATGGGTTGTCGATTTTTACAATGAAATGACTTCATGTAAAGGTGAAAAGATCATTGATAGTTGGTGGAGAGCAGCTAGTATTTCTGATGCAATTCGGCTCAAGACAAAAAATCTCCCTCCAATCGAAACTTTCCATGAATCAACCCTTTGTTAGAAAATGACTTACTGGAATCCAGACTTATGTGATTTAACTATCGAAGAAAGGCAGCTCGGATACTCCCCACGTGATCATAACGAAGATGAAAATGAAGATGTATGGGAGAGATCAGCTCTTGATGCCTTCAGAAAAGATCCGTATGTTCTTTTTAAACTTACGGATCTGTTGTATTTCTTTTTTATATTTGTTTTTATTAGTATTTGACTAACAGAAGAAAGTAATGGACATAAATAAAAACAGTTTTCTTTTTGAATCATTAAAAAAAATTTCTTTTCACATTGCCTCGTTCGCGAAAGTTAATTCTCGCGAAACATTGTCAAATGGTTCATTTACGAAAGTTAATTCTTGCGAAACATATTTAAATGGGTCATTCGCGAAAGTTAATTCTCGCGAAATATCGCCCAACAAAGTAAATTCCAAAAATTTCGCGATTTCTTCGCCTCGCGAAAATTTCTTCCGCGAAAGTTTCTTCCTTTAATGTACACCTTTACGGGAAAACTAACACTCCATTGCAGCTCATTTTGTGATCGGATGAAGTAAACATCACACTTTTATAAGAGTTTATTAAGGAGAAAACACGTTTTTTCGTGATAACTTCTCTTGCCGCGTTTTGTTTTTAATAAAAAGTACACATAAGTTGTATCTTATTATTATTAACGTTTCCTGAAAATTTGAAAGAAAGTGATACGAAGAAAGTTAAAAAACTGGAGAAAACATGCTTTCGTCTCTAACAAACTTTTATAAAAACATATTTTTACGTTCTTTTTTCCGATAATGTAAAACGATGGAAATCAGTAGAAACGCATGTACACTTGAATTATCGTAAAGGTATATATTATTTCTGAGTCAGTCAAATGAACTAAGCTATGAAATTAAAATTTCCACTTTATAGAAACGCTATAAAAGGGCAAAAATCATATGAGAGGTGTGATTATCGCCAGAAAAACAGATTTTTCATCTTGTGAACATCGTCATTTTTTCGTTTCTCCTGATAAAAAGAATGAAGATGTCAAGTTTTTGATTATTGTTTTTAGGTTGCGAACATGGAAGTAAGGAACTTGCATCCATCGTTTTCATATGGTATACGTTTTTCCCTTTTGTTTTTTATTCTTTCGGAAACATATCCAAGAGAACTTCATCCACAGACATGAATGTCTTTTTTAGTAAATGGAACACACAAAAGATTCAATAATATGAACATTAATATTAGAAATTTCATCCCTGTCACCAATTCTTGTGCAGCATTGTTTTATCAAGTAATTTGAGAGGACGTATCTTTCCTGTGCGGTTGAAAGAAGCTGTGTAATCACAACCAGTTAAAGCATGAAAACTTGGTAGTGCTTTGCAAAGTGATTCGCCACATTTCTGAGATATTTGGTTTATGCTGATATACCTTAGGCTATTCTTTGTGAAACCACACTTCCAACCAAACCTTTGTACAGATATTCATAAGATCTTGGAGGAAAGAATACGGAATGAGAACAACTCTTTTAATTCTATTGAAACACTGCGTGAGGTTCTAGCAGGTGTCTGTATAGAAACTTAATTTGAAATTTTGGCGGTTGTGTGACTAAATTATTCGTGAATAACAATTCGCAACTATGATTGGTTATAAAAACAATTAGATAATTTGATGATGAATTTGATGATAATACCAAAACAAGAAGCCACATTGAAATTGGTAAAATTTCTTTTGTTCTTATGTAACATAATTAGCGAAGAAGCACGTGCTCGACACTTTTGTAAACAAAAAGAAAAAGTTTATATCTCGTTTTAAAACGACGTTCAGTTATAAGAAGTTATTTCTTTAGTTAGAATAAACATTATTCCAGCACACATTTTGTCGGCACTCGTCCGGCGCATATCTATTTATATTGTTTTTCATGATCAAAGTGGTATACTCAAGCCTGCAAAAATAGGTGTGTATCACCACGTTAAATAGTGAGGTAAGTTGTTTCGAATAAAATATCCTTCTGGAATTAGCTTCCCCGTGGGTGCACAAGTAATCCTGTTCTATTTTTTTGTTCATTTTTCCTTCTAGAGCAGTAAAGTAACAACACACATCACCACAGTTGACAAACAATTTCCTTCTTTATCTAATATTGCCACAAAAAATCATTATTTCAATAGCTAGTGAGGAATTCTACTAGGAAAATTGATCCTTCCTTAAAGCTTGTAACCAATTTTCAGGTCTTTTCTGCTTAGCACCCGTGTTTTGATAAGCAACATTTCAATTCTTGATAGGCGGTTTTATTAATTTATCAATATGAGGTGAATCTCGTCGCCTTTTTTGATTGCAAACTCGACGTAATATATCACATGCAACTGGACCCAATGTCGATGGCAAGTCAACGAATAAAGAAAGAAAAAACATTCCATCAATTATAGTGATGTCCACATATCTTGGATCTACTGTTTTTACTCTCTTCTCTAATTCATTTAATAACTTCACCTTCAGAGTTTTCTGCATCGTGCCGTCAGCATGACTTAATGATAAGGGTACAGTTGTCAATGGATATTTCAACGCTCTTGCCATGTCCACTTTTGCTTGCAAGGCGTGGAATAAAATGCTTCCAAACAGATCTCTGGCCATGGCTACTTTATTGGTTTTAATAATGTATAAGGATATTTGTTGCATGATTTAATAAAGGTATTTCGAGCTGCAGTACCCATATCTTCAATTTAAAAAGAAAAATTGTAGTATCTTTATTTGCAGCCTTATCAATTGTCAAATCTATTGGGAGCCTTGAAAACGATTTTGAAGTACGTTTCAAAGCAAAACAACCGTTTTGAAAATCTTTATAAACCTCTGGATGTGTTTCCTTTCTCTTTAGAAGATTATCATGGTAACAAGCCAACGAGCATAATTGTGATGGTTGAAAGTGAAGAAGTAACTTGCTAACCGGGGTAGACAGTGTAGAGGTCCAGATTACCTGTACGAAAACAAATTTTCACCTTCTTCAGAGATAGCACTTTCTAATAGCTTCCGTTTAGATTTATTGGATACGAGATATGTTTTCAAATCTGCAGTAACTGGAAGTTATCTTCTTCCAATGACAGCTGGAATGCTTCAAAATGCAAAATCTGAACCCTTCTGCTTCTTTCATACCCTTTCCCAGATAAAAATGATGTAAGGGATCCTTTTTCAATTACATGACATTTATTGAGCAAGTATGGACCTCCTGATTCTGCAAGGTATTTTCCAATGACACCAAAAAATTTCTTTATGAGAGGCACCTAATGCTACAAAAACATTATCAAAGGTTGGTGCTTCTTCCGTCTGCATTTCTAACGCCATCTTTGCAATTGCTAAATCATAGGTTACAGCGATTTTTTTTCTATCACATCCTGTAGCCATTGTTAGAGCTCTTTTCAGCGTTTCTTTCACAACAACGCATGATGTAGGTGATAGTTTGATCTGAGGCAGGTACAAATCTCTGTAGCTTTAGAGTCTTTGGAGTAGAATCAATTCCATCCTACCCATATCGGTGTCTCAGATTGGAAAAAAGATACCTCAGTCATCCATAACATATCTTTGAAGTGCGGAAATGCGAAAGAATCTGGTACATGACTTCTTGCCAAATTATCAACCGGTAACACAGTAGTCAAGATTCAAAAAGATTTATCATGCAACCTGCAAACCAAAATTTATTGAAAGCCTCTGTTAAAGCATAACTAATTTCTTACCATTTTTTTCAAGTTCACAACAAATTTATTTTCATATTTGCTCAGTCAGTTGAAAAAATGTAGTGAGCAAAATGAGACAGAGAGAGAATGAAGAGAAAAACACACAATTAATACATTTCCTAGACAGTAGGGAAAACTGGCTAGACAAGAAAAATTCGAAATGTACAAACATGCAACAAAACAAAAGATATGATAACTAAGAAAGCTGACCAATTCATGTTTTTCACTTTTATGACAAACCTTGGAGGTCTTACTTGGACTTGGAACCCAAATTTGATGTTAGACTTATGTTTTTATTGTTCGTAGGCTTTAGTACTACTCACTTGAAAAGTTTCGGCCATGAGGCTTTTGGAAAGAAAACAACACTCCTTTGATACCTACTTTGTGGAGGGTCTGACTTGGACTTGGAACCAAAATTTGATGTTAGATTTGTATTTTTTGTATTCGCAGGTGTAAGTACTACTTACCTGAGAAATTTCAGCCATGATGCTCATGAAATGAAAACAAGTCCTTTTTATGGTGCTTTGTTAGTGATCTGACACGACCTGGAACCCAAATTTTATGTTAGATTTTGTATTTTTGTTATCACATCAGATAGTACTACTTGCATGCAAAGTTTTAATCGTGAGGTTTATGACATCAAATTAGCGTCTGTTTGAGTGATATATTTTTTCCCTGGTACCTAGAGGAACCCTAAAAACTCCATCTGACAAATGAATTTTAATTACTGACTATTTTTATTAATCTATGTAATGTTATCTTTGCATGCTTAATGTCTCTAGTTCTAACTCTGTGTTAGTTTTGTATTCCATTTGTTATAGTAAAATTCTTATTGTGTTGTGTTTTTATTGCGTATTGAATGACAATTAAAAAGTAGTTTGATGTTGCCTGACAAGAGCCAAGAGCTTAAAACGTACGTCGCTAGTTGATATCATGGGAATATTAAAACTCTCTTAAATTTACCCTATAAGGAACTATTCGATGAGCTTCGTGCAGCGATATAAGCACTGGGAATGACTGTGATAGTTCATAAACGTCCCGATGCACTGCAAATGCAAGAAAATTGTAAAGGTCTAAAACCAGCGAGGTCGAGTTAGTAAGAACCAGGGGTCGGCTTCTATGGTACTCCATTTGTGTCTTTGTCGATGTTTTTGCTTAAGGTCGACCTTTAAATCACAGTTGGTGTATAATTCTCTTCTCAAAACTGCAAAACGAAAATAATATCTTAATCAATAGTTCACAAACAGACGTAAATATCGGTTTCCAGTAAAGACCGCGAGTTCTGAGATGCGCTTGTGGAACTTTTATAGAGGTCTCTACAACATTTGTTGTTGTGCAACACCTCTTCGTCGCTTTGTTGTACTTTGTTTCCATTAAATTGACAACGGAAACTGCTGTCACTGTTATCAATGTGGTTCCTGTGTTCTGAATGAATAAATTTAGTATACACAAGCAGTGCCAACCTAATTTCCATCTCATAGCATGAGTTGGCCCGAAACTATGGTAAAGACACATGCTAGAAATGACTGCGCTGTGGACCGAACCATGACTTTTGTGGTTACGAATCGAACTCCATAACCATAGGGCCAGACGCCACATTTGTTGTGCAACATGTGTTTCCATTAAAGTGGTAGCGGCGACTGTTGTCCAACAAATGCTCAAATAATTTTATGTTAGTGCAAACCTAATTTAAGTTGACACGCAATGTGCGGGAAGTAAGGTCGAAGTCGATTCTATGAAAAGTCATTATTGTTAATACCGTCTAGTTTTTTTAAGTAATAAATTTAGAATAGATACAATCCTTTCAGTACTTTTAAGAAATAAAAAAGAAACACGAAAATAACGATTACATTAAATAAATATACTCCCGTAAACATTATAAACAAACTCGTTCCAGGCCGTCTTATATCTTTTCTAACAGCCTCTTCGTCAAGAAAGATGTAAGACGCTTTAGCACTAGGTTGCATGGTATACAATATATTGGCACAAATATCTTTTCATTGGACTGGAAGACCAAAATCTACTGGGAAACTCCATTTTTTGCCTCGTATTGAAAACCTGAATGCTTACAAATTTATTTGTTAACTTTACATTGTAAAGTTAACCAATACCAATTTGACCGACTGATAGCCTTGTAGTAGAGCGTTCGCTTACAGTGCGGGAAGTCTTGGGTTCAAACCCCGGTGGAGTCATGCCAGAGACTATAAAAGTGTGAATCTATCCTTTCTGCTTAGCTTTCAGCTTGAGAATAGGATTGATATCTTAGGCGGTTGTCTAGTTGAGCGATTGCTGTGCTTGCACGACTTTCGTAGCGCAAATGGGAGCTTTTAAATGCGCTAGGACCCCCTTTGCAGAAACCTCGTTGATAGCAGTACCAATAGGAACTGAAGAGGCTATCCTGGGTAAATAATTTCATTACTAATAATAATAAGTAAGCTGTTGGCTATATTAAATTTCAAATTTTGTTTCGGAAAACGCTATGGGATCGGCTAATCTCATTAAGCTACTGTTGAATATATAGTGTTCGTGTCATTATTCCTTTTGCTGCAGAACTTGCAAAAAACTGTCAATGGATATGTGTTGGCTGTGTGGCCAATGAAAAACAGCAAGAAATCCAACAAACCATACCTTAATATTGACTTAGAGACGCAAAAAGATTTTAAAAGTGTTGTATGCTTCTCGCTGTCTTAACCTCAATTATTTGAAACATTAAATCTATTAAAGATGACAAAACGGTCTTTGTCTCGAACTAATCAACATCATGTACGAAGGAGCTAGGATTTCCAAGAACAATGCGCCACTTTTAATCTGTGAACGAAGTCATTAATCAAGTGTCATTGGATAGACATGTGAATGAATCAGAAGTATTAGACCTGAAGGAAGCAGATGTTTCGCTAAGAATTGATGAAGCATAAATTGATGAGGGATTTTGATCGATGACACAAAATCGCTTTGTGGTATGAATATGCACAAATGGCAAGGTAGCATTTTTGATTACTTCCACCTTATAAAGATCCATTTTTGGAGGAAACATCGTGCTACAAACTATTGATGACACATCCTACACATTTACAGATAGAAGATTACACCAGAACGGAAAGAACTAATTTTTGCCATTATTGCCTAAATTATCAGTTCATACTGATAAAGACTAAACTAAAAAAATTTAACCACAATTTGAATTTACATAACTTTTCTCTGTCTTTCCTTCGCTCTAGCTGATTTTTTTGGAGTTAATGTTATAGTCGTAAGTTAATGAGTTGGCGAGGCGTGAGTCGGTGAGCTGGTGAGTTGCAAAATTTTTCGAATGCCATATGCATATGCTCTCCTTGTCGCTCTCCACCGTAGACTTTTAAATTTTAAGAGGTAATAATATCATCATCACATTATATTTTCAGACGTGATCATCGAAAGGTGTTCAGTGACAATCATGTGAAAGCAACGAGTTCGAAAAAGTGGTGAAAAAGTCGCAAGATAGAGTTGTAAAAAGTATATAAATTTTTAATTTTCATCTCTTCTCTTCATGGTTTCGAATAGCAAGAAACTGAGAAACGGAGAAAAAACGGATCACCTTTTACCCACTTGAATTTAAACAAAGTGAGAATTTTCTTAAAATAGCAAATTTTCCAGTTTTTCAGGTCCATTTTCAGTTAGTACGCTTTCATTTGGGGAGAAGAAACTGAAAATGAAATTATCATACGAGCAAAATATGTGAAGCATTGCGTAAATTTGTTCTTTTCGCCTGCAGCCTTAAAAGAAGACACGCGAAGTCTTTCATGTAAAATTACAATTGGAGCTGTTCGCTGAGATCGCCAAAGAAGTTGAAACAAGTAAGAGATGCTTTCAGATGAACGAAAGAGAGAAGAAGCGACATTACAACGAACGGTTGTTGCAAATCGTCAACCTCGTTCCCAGGGCATTTCGTCTTGCTGATGAAGTTGTAATAACGGCTCAGGGGGCAAAAGACCCTGGGGACGAGTTTGGCAAATCGAGAATGGTACGTTTACAACACTGGTGTTCGGTGCGAATGGTACAATGGCAAAAGACAACCTCGTCCCCAGGGTAATTTTTCGCTTTTTTGATATCCGAGACGGCGTCCTAGATTGTCAGAAAGAGAAAAATGGGCCTGGGGACGAGGTTGTGGCAAAAGAATGCAAAGCCTTCTACAAGCGGTTAGAGCTGATATGATTGCAGAAAAACGAACCATTTCAAATTCGGTCGCAACCAATGTTTTAAAAACAAAAACCAGCTTTACGTTCATAAGAGCAACATTGAGAAGCATTCAAGGATCAAAAACGCCCAGAAATGCGGAAAATAACCTGGAAGAATTTGAACTCCTTAACAACGTAACAATTCATCAAGAGCTTTTTAAACAAAAAAACAATAAACAAAAAAATCAAGTACTTTATATAACACAGTTAATGTTACACAAACACACAGAAAAAGAAAGCTTTAAAAGCTATTAACTGCTCACATCCCATCAGGCATCAGTATAGGTCTATTTCTGATTATTTTAGCAAAAAAACGGGTAACGTGCTAACAACAAAAAATTAATTTTTCCGGAAAAAAAACATCATAAAAAACGGCAGCCTTACTCTTTTTGAACTCACTAACTTACCAACTCGCGACTCGCAAACTCGCGACTCGCTAACTCACCGACTCGAAGATTACCTTTACTCTTTTTTTGTTTGCTTGGGAATGATAAGATTTACAGTGTTATTATTGGTACTGAGTTGGTTCGCCATATGCATTTTAAACTTTTATGTTAAAGTTGTGTTTATCTAGCTAGCTCCTTAGCTACTTCTGGCCAAAAAGTGAAAGTAACCAAATTCAGTTTGGCTGCCAACACAATTCTAAATTCTTTTGCTAAATGAAGTTAGGCAGCTACCACTTTAATTACTGTTATAAAAAACTTATCGTGCAAAA
The DNA here is from genome assembly GCF_029227915.1 of Hydractinia symbiolongicarpus. Lineage (NCBI taxonomy): Eukaryota > Metazoa > Cnidaria > Hydrozoa > Anthoathecata > Hydractiniidae > Hydractinia > Hydractinia symbiolongicarpus. The sequence goes on along the minus strand of NC_079877.1, from coordinate 13,949,769 downwards.
TAAAATTGCTGAGTATTTCTTTAACTGAACATGATAACAACAGGGGTTTCCTGGATTTTTGTAACCGAAGTTGCGATAAAGTTTTTTGAAAAATAGTGTTACGCCTATACTCATGTGTGACATGGTAAACTGGTATTACATCTGTATGGATGTGTCACATTGTTTACCTGTACTAAATGGTCAGCTTAAACTTTTTTAAACACTCACAGGTAACATTATCCGACAAAATAAAAAAGGTTGGCCAGCCGTTTTTGCTATGACGGGGTAACAACAAATTGTAGTCTGTGTTTTTATTTCAGCTTAAGTTGTGGAAAGTTATTTGTTGAAAAATCATAACACTGGACACACCATAAAGTTGTGTGCACTTCATTTGATTTACCACATTCTATATAACTGTACTAAAGCGCTTTATCTGAATGTGTGGCGCAGTTGACGGTTCTTATTAATCACTTATCCGGGTGTTCAACGCCCGTTAACACAGTTACTTGTGGCTTAACCTACCCTTTTGGCAGAGTGTATTCTGTGTTCTGTAAACCAAAGATGCAATGCAGGTTTTTTGAAAAGCCTATTAGGCCTAGAAGCATGTGCGATACAGTTTAGCTAGCTACAAAAAATGGAGGTAAGTAGCTACACCTTCTTTTACTGTTATGAAGACTTATTCCGCAAAATAAAATTGCTAAAAATTTTTTAGCTGTACGGGGTAACGACGGGTTGTTTTCTGTGTTTTTAATTTATCGGACGAAAACTTTGTCGGACAAAATTTTTCGCCGGACACCTGAAATTTTCGTCATTTTTTTGTCCGAGAAAAAAATTTGTTCGATGAAAATTTTGCCTATTTTGGATTTTTGTTATTTCTTATTAAAACTTCAATCAGCTAATATACAGCTAAAAACAAATACCAAAAAGTTTGTACAATGAAAAGTTTTCAAATCAACTGGCAATTCAGTTAAAACAAGGCATTGATCCTGCGGATGTAAAGATTCCTGAAAGTTGTCAGATTTAAAACCAGTGCACACTTCCTGGATCGTTCAACTTTACCACCGTTTAAGCAACGAAGCAGAAATTATCATCAACGGGTTCGATGCATTTTAATTACAAAAGCGTTAAAAATCCACAATCTGTTGTGGAATCATTTATATTCTGTCAGAAATGAAGTAATGGTTGTGTTGTCTTTCTTCTCTTTAATAATAGCCTTCGTCTGTCTGTCTGCCACTTAAGACGCGTCCTGTTACGAAAACACGAAATGCGATATATGAAGGACGGGCGACCCCATGGATTCTTCCACGGGTTAAAGACTAGTTTAATAATTGCTGAGTTGTTTGACTTTAAAAGAAATTGTAAAATCGTCCTTTGTCACTGCTGCATGACCGCTCTTCACCGCGATCGTATATCCCACTGATTTTCTTGATTGGCATGCTTTAGGACGTTTTTTCGCGGGAGAATTTTTGTCGAAAATATCGTTTCTACTGGTGTATGGACGAGTACAGAACATTACAGCCAGTTCAATGTATAGTGTAAAGGCTTCTTACTAATTAGCTTTCGCGGAGGGTATTTTCTCAAAATTAGTTTATAGTGTAAAGCCTTTGCATTGATTGGTATGCTTTAGGACTGTTGATGCGTCATTTCCAGGGAGGGTATTTCTCCATAATATTGTTTCTATTTGTGTATGGATGTATATCCAGCATTAGTGTTTGTGTAGGGTACAGTGTAAAACCCATTCACTTACTGGTTTAGTGAGCCTTTATTTGAACAGATCTATTAGGTCAATTTTAAATAAGGTTGTGCCAAGCTATCACTCCAAAATGTCGTCTCTATTGCATATGCATAGGTATAGAAGAATACCGCCTTTTTATCGCATACTATATATCTTCCCTCAAATCTAACAGCTTTAAGACTTTTACTGTGTCATTTGCGAGGGGTATTTGTCCAGAATATGGTTTCTATTGGTGCATGGATGTGCACCCAACCTCACTGAATTTAAAATATAAAGTCTTCTCTTGATTGGCATGCCTTAGGACTTTTATATATCTTTTCGCGGAAGGGTATTCGTCCAAAGTATAGTGTCTATAGTGTTGGTTTGGTTTATATTGAAAAGTCTTTCCTTTAATTAGTCTACTTTAGGACTTTTGATGTGTCGTTTTCTTGGAGGGTATTTAGCCCAAATATCATTTCTATTGGTGTATGGATGTGTATCCAACCTCAATATTTGTTCAATTACAGTGTAAAATCTGCATATTGATTAGTCTGCTTTAGAACTTTCATTTTTTTATATCGCGGTAAGGTATATTTCAAAGGTAGATTCCAAAATATAGTGTCTCTTTGTGTATTGACGTGTATCCAACATCAGTGTTTGTTTAGTTTAAAGTATAAAGTCTTCTCTTGATTGGCGTGCTTCAGGACTTTTAATATGTCCTTTCGCGGGAGGGTATTTGGCCAAGACATATTGTCTAGTTGTGTACGGATTGTTATCCAACATCAATGTTATTTTGGTTTATAGTGTAAGGTCTTCCCTTTGTTGATATGCTGTAGGACTATGTGTCATTTCGCAGAGGAGTATTTTGCCAAAACATCATTTCTATTGGTAAATGGATGTATACCCAACCTCAATGGTTGTTTTTTTCACTATGTAATGTCTTTGCATTGACTGGTCTACTTTAGGACTTTTGATACGTTATTTCCAGGATGGACTCGGGCTACTTAAGGCCATTCCTTTTTTTTTTTTGAGGGTCATTTTCAATATCTCAAGTTATAAAGAATCTAGCATAATTTATTGGCCAGTATATCATTATATGAATAGTAAAACGCAGAATTCACTTTTTCCGAGAAATTTTGATGACTTCATATGCCAAAAACGCGCTTTTCCCGCGCTTTTTTAAGCGGTTTTCCGCGTCATTGAACAACCACAATTTCTGCGACAAAGGGTGTAAAAGCGCGTCTTACGTGGTCTATTTACAGGTTAACCCTGTCGTAAGTTTATATACATCGCCAAAATGTCGAAAACGCGCATTCTAGTAAATCCAAAGCTATTTTTTGAAATTCACTACGTCATATCTTCGCAGGGGGTAAATATTTCAATTTGATACAGAGTATTCGAAAGACACTTCATGCCAAGACTTACTTTTATGCTACTTCCCGCGAAATTAAAGACCCTTTAATGCGGAAAACCGCTTAAAAGAAACGGCGGGTAAAGCGCGTTTATGGCATATGACGTCATCAAAATTTTTCACAAAAGGTGAATTCTGCGTTTCACTATTCATATAATGATATGGTGGCCAATAAATTATGCCACAATCTTTACAACTTGAGTTGTTGAAAATGACCCTGAAATAAAAAAGGACTGGCCTTAAGTAGCCCGAGGATACTTGTTTCTACGGCTGTATGGATAACGGCCTGTTAAATGTGTAGTATAATGGCTTGCCTCAGATTGGAATTCTTTATGATTTCTGATATGTGATTTGGCGGGAGGGTATTAGTCCAAAATATCATTTCTATTGGTTATCGATGACCATAGAAAACTACCGCCTGTCCAATAGTACAAAACCATCTCTTTGTTTAGCGTACAATAGGGCCGGTAATATGTCCTTTTGCAAAGGGGTATTTGAGCAAAATCTCGTTTCTGTTTGTGTATGGATGTGTATCCGAACTTAAACCTTGTCTATTTTATAGAAAAGCGTGTTTCCTTAGATTAGCTGATATTGGGACTTGAATATGTATTTTCGCGGAACGCCATTTATCCAAATTATCATTTTTATTTGTGTAGGGCTGTTTATGCCATGTTAATGCTTGACCATTCTATAGTACAGTGTGTTCCCTCAGATTGGCTGATATTACGACTTTCTATAAGTCTCTTTGCGACAGTATATTATGCAAAATATCGTTTCTGTTTGTGCATGGATATGTAACCAACATTAAATCTTGTATATTTTATACAAAAACGTTTTCCTCAGCCTGGTGAGCATTAGGATATTCGCCTGTTTATATTGGCTAAGGCGACAAGGAGTATTATTACAGTCGTGCGGAACAATGTGGCATCTTACGTTGATTATGGCCTATCTACAAAGAAGTAATGTATTTGTTATGTAGCGATAGAGAGTATTATAAGGGTAATTTGCAACATTATGCGCTATTACGTTGGTATGGCCATCGACAAAAATAATACATATTTTTTATGTAGCGACAGAGAGTTTTATGAAGGTATTATGAGTATAATGCGATATTACGTTGGTTATTGCCATCGACAAAAAAATTATGTATTTTTTTATGGATTATTAAAGTATTATGCAGTATTATGCAATATTACGTTGGTTATGGATTATTGACAGAAAAATATGTATTTGTAATGTAGCGATAGAGAGAATATCGGACAATGAGGGTTCATTTGTCGGGTCCATTTGGTTGGAGTAGTGTGAATGAACGTCTGTCCATTTTTTATGTCGATAAAGTATGAAGGGGTGCTAATTATGTTGTACGTCGTGTGTCGGGAACAGTTCCCCTGGTGCTAAATGAAGTCATTGCCCTCGCAACCCCAACTTAATTGAAATAGCAAATTACTCCACTGAACAAATCAACCGAATGAAAAAATATTGACTGAATATATAAAAGTTGACTGAATATACAAATTACTCCACTGAATGCGAGACTGAATACATATGTTACTTCACTGAACATATAAATGTTGTTTCACTGAATTTTGCACCATATGAGCAACCATATATGGAGGTGTGCTAATTATATTCGAGTGTCGGGACCGCTTAGCCGGGTGCTAAATAAAGTCATTGCCCGCTTTATTCGTTCCCAAACTTCCCAAACAGTAATCAACGTGATCATTCAGTTGAATCGTGTAAACATGTGGAACTGATTAAACAGCATAATCAATGGAACAACGTAATCAAAGGTCCCTCAAGGTTTTCTACAAATAAAGTTGATAGAAATGAAGAATTACATCATAACAGATTTAACGACCTAAGAGTTGAAGATAATGACGATTCTAATCAACAAAGTTGGGGTGATCAAGATTGTAATTTTACGAAGGAGAGTCAAAATACGCACCACGTAGATGTCAACAACCATATTCGTTCGTCAAATATCTTTAAAAATAATGTAACACACAGACGAAGACCCAACCCTGTTATTAATCCGTTTCCCGAAAGAGATCAATTAGATACGAATCATGAGCATCAAAATGTACACCATTCTAAGAAGATACGGATAATGACCGATAGTATACCAAAAGGTATTCGAGTGAAAGAATTTAATGAGCAAATAAAAAATGGAAATGTGAGATTTAAGATATTCCCAGGAGCAAGTGTCGAAAACCTAAATTATTACGTACACCCAACACTTGAACAAGAAAAACCTGATATTGTTGTTATCCATGTAGGAATCAACAATCTTTTATCAAGTCATCTAAATGCAGCGTCAGATAACAAAATTGCCGAACAGATCCTGGACATCGGAAAAAAATGTGTGCGTAACGGAGTAGAAAAAGTTTTTATCTCTGCCTTGGTTACGAGCAGACGTGTCGACTCTGATAGAATAAACAGTATTAACAAACTATTAAAAGAAGGATCCGATCTACACGGGTATGGCTACATCAGACACAACAATATCAGAGAAGAACACCTATGGAAAGATGGCATACATTTACGAGAGAATGGTAAGATAATGTTAGCACGAAATTTTATAACTTTTATAAATAATTTTTTAGATCAGCAGGGGTATTCAATAGGCTTGGACTAGTTTGCGATGATAATAAATCTGATATTCCTGATGAATGTGTTGGGAGTCAAAATAGAAATAATCAAAATCCGACACATAATTCTCACCAAAGTTCTTTAGATGAAATATATAAATTACGAATTAAGTACCCTTCCAATCCTCTTTTAGGCTATTTAAACATTAATAGTCTCAGAAACAAAATAATTGATGCAAGAGAAATTCTGACAAAATTTTCACCTGATTATTTTGTATTTGCTGAAACCAAACTAGATGAGAGTTTTCCAAACGAACAATTCTATATTGATAACTATGAAATTAGAACTAGAAAAGATAGGAACAAAAATGGAGGAGAGTTAATTGAATATGTTAAGAAAGGAATAGCCTGTAGACAAGTTAATGATTTGGGTATAACAAATAATGAAATCATTTGCTCAGAATTAACGATAAGAAATAAAAAATGGACAGTTATCAGTATTTATAGACCACCTCATTATTCAAACTTACACAACTTTTTTGAGGAATTAGAGATAGCTTTAAATAAAGCTCTATCTAAAGTCGAAAACATAATAATTATGGGTGATATAAATATCGATTGCCATAACTCGAACGATTCTGGTTTCGAAACCTTAAATAATTTCTGTGATATTTTTAGTCTTGAAAATCTTGTCAAAAACAAAACTTGTTTTGCTAGTCCTAACGGAACAGCTATAGATGTCATTCTTACAAATAGACCCAGATGTTTTCAACACACACTAACATGTGAAACAGGATTAAGTGATCATCATCAAATGGTAACAACATTTTTAAAATCTCATTTAGCACGCTTAGCATCCAAGAAAATTATTTACAGAAGTTGCAAAAATTTTAATGAAGCCAACTTTTTACGTGATGTTGAGAACGCAAATTTTATTTGTAATAGTAAAGATCCTGAACTGAATTATGAAAACCTCATCAATGTTTTCACATCTATCATAGAAAAGCATGCCCCACAGAAGCAAAAAACTCTGCGTGGAAACGAGGCACCATTTATGACAAAAGAGTTAAAAAAGGCAATATATACAAGGTCTAGGTTCAAAAATAAATACAATAAAAATCCTACTTCTGAAAACAAAATCACGTACAAGAAACAGAGAAACAAGTGTGTAAATTTACGCAAAAAGGCTATCAAAAACCATTTCAAAAGGGTAACAGAATCAGGTTTTATTTCCAAAAAAACGTTTTGGGAAACTGTTAAATCCTTGATATCAAATAAAAGTGGAATAAGCAAAGGAGATATAGCGATCGTTCAAAATGAAAGTTTAGTTACTGATAAAAAACAGCTAACCAAACTTTTCAACGACTACTACATCAATATTTTAGAAAATTCTTGTGGCATGAAACCAAATTCTATAAAATATAAGAATGTAAATGATAAGTCAAAAATGATTGAAGAAATTGTTGATAGTTTTGAAAATCATCCAAGTATCATTAAAATAAAGGAAATCAATGATTCTAACAACAATGAGAACTTTACATTCCAAGAAGTTGATGAAAATACAATTTCTAAACTGTTTAATGATTTAAACACCAAAGTATCAACAGGTGAAGATACAATACCATCAAAGCTGACAAAATTAGCAAAAAGGCACCTAGTAACGCCACTAACAGATGCTATAAATAGTAGCATAGTTTCAAACAAATTTCCAAGCAAAGCTAAGCGAGCTGCTGTAACGCCATTGGATAAGGGAGGAAAAGATAAAACTAAAATATCAAACTACAGGCCTGTCAGTGTTTTAAATGTTTTTTCTAAATTTTACGAAAGGGTTATGAAAGAACAAATAACCACCTATATGGAATCAAAATTGTCGACCTTTCTCTCCGCCTATAGGAAATGCTATAGTACCCAACAAGTACTAATTCGCTTAATAGAGGAATGGAAGAGCAAACTTGATAAGAATTATGTGGTGGGTGCGATCTTGATGGATCTTTCAAAAGCTTTTGACTGTGTACCACATGACTTACTAATTGCGAAATTAGCTGCTTATTATGGATTTGACAATAAGTCTCTTCAATTCATTCTATCTTATCTTACTGATAGAGAATAAATGGGATCTATAGTCTATTTCAAATTATCTTATCTGGTGTACCACAAGGTTCTATTTTGGGACCTATCATATTCAATATATTTATAAATGATTTGTTTCTTTTTTTAGAAAAATATAAGCTACATAATTACGCTGATGATAACACAATATCCAACTTCTCAAATTCTATTCCTAATTTGATAAATACTTTAAAAAACGAAGCTGAAACTGCCCTCTCCTGGTTAAAAGAGAATAAAATGATTGCAAACCCTGAAAAGTTTCACTTGATAATTCTGACAAAGAATAAGGCAGATAATTTAGGTCTAAAATTTAACATAGGAAATAAAACTATTGAAAGTGAAAATAACGTGAAATTACTAGGTGTGACTATAGACAATAAATTAAATTTTGACAGACACGTTAGTGATTTGTGTCGCAAAGCATCAGCTCAACTAAATGCCTTTAAATCGATTTAGAAGTTTCTTATCCTTTCAAGCAAAATATATTTTAGTTAAAAGTTTTATCTACGCAAATTTCAATTATTGTTCCCTTATATGGCATTTTTCTTCTTCTAAATCTTTATCTAAAGTCGAAATGATACAAATACGAGCATTAAGATTTCTGTATAATGATACGGTAAGTACATACGAAAATTTACTTAAAAATTCCAGCAAGAGTCACATGAATGTAAATCGCTTACGGTCATTGTGTATAGAAATCTCTAAAACTATAAATAACAGCAGCCCTCTTTATTTGAAAGATATATTTTGTTTAAATGATAATGGTAGGACAGTCAGAGAACAAAATACAAATAATTTGGTAGTCTCAAGGAAAAGGACCGCGACTTTTGGAACTAATAGCTTATTAGCCCTGGGACCAAAGATTTGGAATAACCTACCGTCACATTTGAAACGATGTGACAACCTTAAAGTTTTTAAAAGCATGATAAAAATGTGGGACGGATCTAAATGTAACTGTGATGAATGTAAGGTCCCTTTATAGAACTTTGTTGTTATTATTGTTTATATATATAAAAAAAATGATTTTATTTAATTGTAAACATAAAAAATTTAGTCGATTTAGATTAGTTTTCTTAATTACTTTTTTTTTTTTGGAAACTATTGTAAATATGTGAATAATCGACTTTAAATAGATTGAAAAGAAAGAAAAAAAGAACTGCGTTGTATGAAAGTCGGTACCCGTTATTTCGTGGACGTGTTACATGAGAGCAGTTAACAAGCTTGCCGCATGTGAAAACGCGGGCAAGGTCACGATGAAACGATTATGGCAAGTGTTCCTGCAAAATCCTGTTGTTGTATTATTAATAGTTTTGAGAAAGATTTATTGTACTCACAACCCTTAACCACCTCCAAAGCTGTCACTAAAAACGTTTTTAATACCTGAACATGTAAACAACAGGCTTGATATTGCATCTCCATTTTAGCTACATATATAGCTAGCTAGCTAACTTAATAGTTTTGACCTATGGAGCCTATTCTATGAACAAAATAGTTGTAATATTGTTAAGTACGAAATTTTTACAACAAATACTTGCTGTATGTGTAGCATGTATGTGTAGCATGTAGCTAATGACTTCTCTTTAAACTTCTCTCTAACTAAGGTCAGCGGCCGCTGAATTGCCAGAAACCCCTCCATCTGGGTATAGCTATGACAGTCTGATCGATATCCGAAAATGGATATTTCAATTATATCCAAAAGTGGATATATGTCCAGATTTTGTGAAAAAAGCATAATTTACCTTCTTTTTCTGACACATTCCTCTAATATAATATCGTAGGCTGGATAAACATTGTTACAAAATATATCACCAAAAAAGGATACTTTCTAATGCTTCTTTCTCAGTTTTCTGCGTGCTTCTAGCTTGTTTCAATCAAACAGAAATTAATTTTTAAGTTGGTTAACAGCAAGTGTAATATTTTTCAAAAGTCGTCATTTTACTTATATTTCATAGATTGTTTTCATGGTTTTGAAGGTATACTATCTATGTGTTTCTAAAAGTCAAGAGTGTCTTCTTTAACATAGTGTAGGATTCGTATTAGATACACTTTTTTGCTCCAAGGTACGCTTTTAGAAAATCAATTATAACAGATTTGCAAAATTATCAAACCGCTCTAAACACCTGGCTATTTTCCTGTTTTTTCCCTGATTATGTTTTCTCCTGTTTTGCCCGATTTTTCCTGACTGATGGATGGCGAGTTAGCTGCTTGTGTTGCTGCGCCCATTATATCTGAAAGTGAATATATTCAAAACATACCCAGTTTTGGATATCGATTAGACTGTATGAGAGCAAGATTAACTAGCTTATGAAAAAAAACTTCATATATTATTAGCAGGGAGAGGGTAAAGAATAAGATTGCCCTAGTTAAAAAGTTCCAGAAATAATAGAGAGCTTAAGGTTGCAGTAACCCTTCTTTAGATGTCCAAACAGCTGAATTATTAACCCAGTGTTTTATTTATACCATTTTTTTTGTTGTTGTTATTTCCTAAAAATTATATCATAAACAAAAAAAGAATCGGTTTCTACGAGCTCCAACTTTTTACAATCTCGTTATTTTTCATCAGCTTGTGGTTTTAAATGAACCTTGGGTTAACCCTGTTAAAACTGTGTGCAGATTTTTTTTGTTCATTCTTATTTTTTTAACAAAAGCCTTTCGTTTTTTATCAAAAGATTCTGTGTTAGCATCCCCTGCTGCATCGAACCCTGTTAAAAGAAAATTATTCTGAATAATAAGATTTCTGCACGCCGTATCATGCCTGCATGGTTCAACCAGCATGTCTGAAAATTTTAAAGTAAAACGAAAATGCAGGGAATTCCACGAAGAAAACAACATGCGTGCTACGCATCGCACGCATAAATTTATTTTAGAAAATTTGCGCGTGCGTTTTTTCCGATTTTTTTCCTGGTTTATTTCACTCTTATCACTCCCGTGAGTGTTCTTTAAGTAGTGTAAAAGTGCTAAATATCTGTATTATAATACCTGTATACGTCTGTCTGTCTGTCACGCAAAATGGTAGCTTAGCTGCGCAATAGCAAGAAGCACGCAATGCGGTATAAAAAGGACGGGCGAACCCGGGGGTTTTTTTCACAGGCTACCGACTAGTATTAACAAAACATCTTCGTTCATTGTAGGAAGTAATTTATAATAGGTAAATACCATATAATTAAATTTAAGCAGTGGACGAAGAGACGCTGACACATGCCACACGTTGCACTTACTGCAATGGTCTGTCATTTTGTTTGTAGTGCTATTATTTCAAACCTTATTCCCAGGGTTATATTTTCTCTGTATGTTATCTATTATCTATAACAGTGGTAAAAATGGGAGTCATTTTTTAATTATTCAGGTCAAGTTTTGTTGGTTAGCTTTTGGGAGACGGCTTGTTTGGAAAAGTTGTTTTTATATTTTTAGATCTTTAAAAGTAAAACAAGAAAAATACATTTCCAAAAACAACAACTTGCCCCTTGAAGTTTTTTTCTCATGTATCAATTTTCATACATCAAGATTTTTTTTGTTATTTTTTTATTATATAGTACATGTTTAATCAAGAGATATTTGATTAAAGAAATTTTTTTTAATTTTTAAACTCCCTCAAAGACAAAGTATCGGACTAATTTAGGGACGGTCTGTACCATCGCTATGAATTAAAACAAGTATATATGATGGCTTCAAATCATATTCATTATTTTTTTAAAACCGCTAAGATTATTTCATAAAAAGAACGAGAAATAATTTGGAAGTTTCTAATTTATTTTATTTTTAAGCTCAAAAATGATATGCAATGGAAGTGAATGGGAAACGATTAGGAAATGATTTTGAAAATATTTTGAAGTGAATCTAAAAACAAAATCTATAACGAAGTTGGAAGCAAATATGGAAACTACTGGTTCTCTCAATGCAATTAAAATGTGATAAATTTATTATGTAAAATTATTTTCACACATTCTTTTCACACCTCCACATGTCACAAAAATTTTCAAGGTTAACTTGAACTAGTAAGATTGTGTATTCATAGTTTCCAAACAACTGTTATCCTGGCAGGTTTTTGCATTTTTTTGATCCTATTTTGACGGTTTTATAATGATCTATGGCAATGTTTTTAGGGAGGGAGTTATCTATTAGAGTGCCTATCATAACTGGGTTTGCATAGCTCAAAATTATCTCTAGGGCTCCCCATCTAAGCCATGGCCCCTCCTGGAAAAAATTAACAAGGTACACCCCTCAATATTTGTGAGGCTAGCCATGTAAAATATGCACGTCTATTATCTTATTTTAATTGTATTTTCGCTACAATTGATTTTAGCAAAACACAACATATAAAAAAAAGAAAAAGCACTAATATAACACTATGAACAACAAGAAGAGACCAACAGTGCCACCCTCACAAATTGTAGCATTGTATGATTATAATCCACTAAATGATGAAGTTCAAGATGCAAATTTTCCTTCTTTCGCATCGCCAGAAGTCAATGTTCAACTTTCGTTTAAACGAGGCGAGACATTAGAAGTAATTAGTAAAACGCTTGATTGGTGGCTGGTTTGTAAATCATCTGCACATGGGAAAGAAGGATATGTACCAAGTGTTTATTTTGCACCTTTGTGTAATGTATCAGTATCATGGTATGTAAATGATTTTAATTAATTTATTATTTCTTATTTTCACTGTATATATTATAATAATCAAAAAACATAACTGAAACGCTGTTCAAATAGAAGACTGTTAACACTGTCTGTCTGGTGTAGGAGTTGAAGCTTGACCTCAATAGACTCCTACTATCTCTGGATTTTAGAACTAAAGTAACCATGCCTTAATGTAAAGTAGGTTGGCTTAAATACAACACATTCTCCAACGCGTTAAAATTCTTTATTAAAAATGAAAGCAAAAACAGATAAAGTTGTTCTATGTAAGATTATTTCTTACTTTTTAAAAGAGGAGCATCCAGTAATCCTCTACATGGAGATTTGCATTGTATAACCACAAACTTAACATTGGGACCTGCAAATTCATGTTCTAGACTTATGTTTATTTTGTCTTTAGTGTAAATGGAAATGGAGATTCGGAGCATACTAAATTGGTTCCATGTGTTTTTGATAAATTCTTTGACTTAAAATACTTTCCAAATGCACCTGAAGCAAAAGCAAAGGTATTTGAACATTTTGTGGTGTAAATCTCTATTAAACCTTGTAAATCACAATTAGTTTGAAGGAAAAAAGTATATACTATGAGGGTCCACTTATTTACACTTGTTTTAATTTAATGAAAATTTACTTTGTCAAGTGTGAGCTAACAAAATGGAAACTGGTAAATCCACAAAACAGCTATTGTAACACAAATTATGCTATATTTTTGGAACCACGTGTTAAGTTTTTTATAGCTGAATAAGAGCTTTGCAACCATATTTTTTTCAATGAACAAAAATTTTGCTGGAAGAAGTGTTCGACAAAATAAACTGAAAGGGTGAATTTTTGTATATAATTTTTTTTCTCTTTTTTGGAGTTTTTTTTATGGAAACATTTTATCATCACTCTAGAGATAATTTATTTGCAGGTTCCCTTTAAGTAAAGAATTTAAGGTTGTTTTTTTTAGAATGCTTATTTTTTGTAATACTGCAAGACAACTTAAAAACTTGGCATATCTTATGTAGAAATATCTCCAAAAAATAAAATACCTGCACATATAATTTAAAATTACATGTTTACATGTTGTGTCATTTTTCTTATCTGGTACTATTAAATAAAAAAATTTCTTTAACTAACGAGCAGGGCCTATTATCTGGCCATAATTCAGGCTAGTCCTATTTGATTCTCGCTAAATACTTCAGGCAAGTCTGTCAAGTATAAGAATGTCACAAGTCCAGAAAATTCTATTTACAATTATTTGGTATAAAGAGTAAAGACTTCAATGTGATAAAAAGTTACATCCATAACAGCATTAACTCATGTATTTCCATTGGTTGTTGTCATTTAAAAGTTAGTTTAGTTAAAATATCTTGTAGAATGAGTCCAGACCTATAAAAAATAACTTGTTTTATTCACTATTAGTTACCATGTCCTGAAGATTCTGCAAACATTTTTTCAAGAATTACATTTTGGTGGATGAATAAGTATGTATAATTATGTCTAACTAGAAAACTTTTCAGATTTTTTCAGTTTTTACCAGGGAATTGGACTTCTAGCCAATTTTCGTGTTTTTACCTGCAAACTATGCAAAAATTGTGGTAATATTTTTAAAACATTATTTCGCTCTCGGAAAAACAAATTTGAAGCTTTCGATGATGTCACAGGAAAGTACTGACATAAGTAAAATTTCCATATTTTTGAATAAAACTTGTGTGTTTTTTTTTTTTATGAAAACTTTTTGCTATCTTTGCAAACTTTCAGGAGATTTATCTGACAGTTTGACCAAAATAAATATTTTCTTAAACAGCACAATAATTTGAATTGATTTAGATAAACGTTTTTTTTTTGTCGTGGGGAAAAGCTGCAAGGCCCAAATAACTAAAAAGGAGATTGTCTGTATATTTTTTTATCAGAATTTAAGTGGTTGCTTATTTTTTGTATTTGCTGTACTACAAGACTACTTAGAAATTTGCGAAAATGTGCATTGTGTAATTTACATGCATTGCTATGCCTTCTGCACCCACAAGAGAAAGAGGCCTGCGTGAGGAAATAAAAGCAAATAATTCAAAATTTTGTAGTAATTTTTTTCCAAAAGAAAGAATCATTTAGGGGTGACAGATTTGGGGTATTAATAAATGTTGTTTGGTGCGAAGACTTGTGTAATGTTTTAAAAAGGAATTGTCCCTTTGCTATGTGTCCAGTTATTCATTTAATTACACTGTTGTTGTGTTTGTTTAAAAACATTGTTTGTTTTAGTTTGATAGTTACTGGTTTTAAGCGACCACTTGTGGATACAGACGTCTGGGAATTGCAGAAACAAAAGCAGACACATACAGTACATGAAAAGTTTAATGTTGAATGGAAGAAAGAGATTGAAAAATGGAAAAAGTAACTTGCTATTTTATTTAATTTTGATTTTTGTACATTTTTTTGTGAACAAAATTGTTTTCTTTTACTAAAAAATGCAGAATTATAGTTGCAAATAAGTCTCAGAGAATTTTGGAAAATACGAAATAAAAAAATTTAAAATACCCACATTTTTATCAACATTGCAGAATTAAAGTAATCATGACGCACTTCTACAAGTTGGACTTATGTGAAAAATATGCAATGATCCACTTTTTGTTAAAAGTTCATGTAATTCCATCTATTGCTTTTTTAAGTATTTGTTTTTCTTGCCACTTGACCAGCTCCTTCGATAAAAGATTTAAAACTAGCTCCAATTTAGCTACATAATGATTTTCATAGTCAAAAACCAATTAATAAATGCCTTTGCAACAAAATTACTTCGACCTCTGTACAAACGATTTCTTTTTAAAAAAAATTATTGAACATGCTTATACTCACATAGCTTAGCAATAAATCAAAACGTGTAGTATATTAGCAACAGGTGCTTGCATGACTTTTTTGTTTTGAATTGAAAAGGGATTATTTGAAGAAACAGGTTGTGAACTTTATGGATCTAGAGCCTACTGTACTAGGCCTATCTTATGCTTACTTAAATAGGTATGATGGAATGACAAACCTACTAATTCTCTCCTACGTTACCTAGTTATGAAAATGTAGCTGATAAAAAAAATCAACAGAAAAGAACTGCTGAAGCAAGCTTAAAACATTTTAATGGAAATTGTCTTAATGTATCCTATGATACAGTCAGACAAATTTTTTTTTCTTGTGATATTGTGTAGCGCAAAAATCATTATATACAAAAAGGTGAGAATGCCAGCCTCGTCTTCAGGCCTTTTGCTTCTCAACTGTCCTGGGCTTCCATGATAAGAGCTTTAAAAATGATGAAACAATGTCAACCAAAGTGCCTAGATGTTAACTGTGAGTAGCGATGATGGAAGTCAGCTCCAGGCAGTTTTGATTAGATTTACAATGCTAAAGAGACAGGATTTATAACTTGGTAATTTATGGTAAAATATTGATTTTTTATTCATATACTTATTGAGTAATTATATGCGGTGCAGTGTAGCATGTACCATCAATAAATTGCACAACTTACCTTCCAAAATAAATCCTTTTAAAATAAGAATTATACACAGGTATTTAATTTTTGTTTGATTGCTTAGCTTAGAATTATTATTCGTTCATAGAGAACGTTTTATCACTCTCAGGTAAGTCCAACTAGTAAAAGTACCTCAGGATCTCTTTAAGAATACAACAGTAGTTACTTCAGTTTTGCTTATATCTGTATTGAATTTTATGGTCAAATTACAGGAAAATTGCACACAAACAGGATGCAAAATAAAAAAAAATTGAGAATGGCTATCCATATTTGAAATATGCAGAATTTACGTTTTTAAATCCGAGGCAATGTTAATTCTGTATTCTTTTTTTCCCCAATCTTTTCTTAAGATATAACACTAGAGTATGAAACAAGTATAAAACAAACATTTCAGATTTTGTGTCTGTAATTCTGTTTTGCACAAAGTAAGTTTTTAAATAATGCAAAAATTCATTAGTGAGTTATAAAATGCAATCTGTTCTTTTGTTATAGTAGCCCAATGATTACTGAGAAGGTCAAAGAAAAAAAGAAAAAAGACAGCGAGGAAAAAGAAAGCCTAATGGAAAATGCTAACCAAACATCCTCTGTAAGCGGTGATGACAAACTAGAACCAAAATTCATAAAGAGACACCAATATAAACCATCCATCACTAAAAGTTTAGTCCGAGCTTTTGGAAAAATTTATGCTCTTGCAGCATTTTTCAAATTGATACATGATAGTTTGCTGTTTGTGAGTCCGTTTTTATTAGGGTACGAATTTTTTTCTTCACTGTTTGATCAAGTTGTTTACAAAATGTATAAGACTTAAAAGCTATTACATATTTTTTTAAACAACATCGGATTTGGATATTGCGCGTTTCACATTGTTTAATTTTTCTATATTTCAACGTTATATATATATCCATTTTCTTTTTCTTTGGTTGTTTGTCTCTGTCTCTTTGATTTTTTGTGTCAAGAATTTCCAGTGGAAAGCCAACACAATATTTATTTTTAAGCTTTTTCCTTCTTGACATCATACAAGGGGCACTAAAACTGCACAACTTAATATGAAAGTAATGTAAAGGTTTACTGTCCAAACAGTAGTATTTAGCAAAAATACTATACTGACTGAGACTTGCTGGCTGATAACTGGAAAAATAGCGTTTTATAATTTCTTGCCCTTTCCTTTTGAAATAATAAAATGGGTATTAAAGATATTGAAGATAAGGAATTTTAAAGAATAATGTTTATTTTGAAAACATTTAAAAATAAATTCGTATAAACAACCTTAAAAAACTGAGACTCAGCTTTTACAAGCAATACACCGTAGATTGTGTTAAGGTTATGTTCATGGAAAAGAATATATAAAATCTTATTCACTTGTAATTAGAGTTTGTTAAGTTATATAGTTTCCTTAGTAATAACATTTTTTACTATTACTACTTAGGAAACTCATCAATTTTGTCAAACAGCCTGGTGATGACAACACTTGGGGATACATATACGCCTTGATTTTGTTTGTGACAGTGACATTCCAATCTTTGGCTTTGCATCAATATTTTCAAAATGCATTTACAACTGGAATGTTGGTTAGATCAGCTTTATTGTCTGCTGTGTACAAAAAGGTTGGTTTATATTTTAAAGACGTTTTTATTTTGCTTGTCTTGTATAAACAATTTTTAAAGGTAAATTGTAGCATGGAGGTATAAAATTTATACCTTCATGACTTTAGGCTCTTGTTACATTGGACTTTTAATATTAAAAAAAAATTGATGTCTTTAATCAAGTCAGGAATTGTTGAAATATTAATTTTTACATATTGATAAAAATAAAAAAAATTACCTTGTGTAAGGATATTTTTTGATCTTTAAATGGTTTGAATTTTCCAGCATCAAAACGAAAAGTTGAGTTTTTTGACCAAAAGGCAAAATACTTGCAGAACTTTTGCGGGATATCGACATTTAGTGGGTTTTACCTTAAGTTGTATGATTGTTATAATTCACAAGAGCTCTGCCACTTGTGATTCTTGTTGTTGTGTATTTTTTGTTTGTTTTTGATTTTCAAGATGCCTGTAAGTAGATATTTTTTAGATGCTGAAATTAAGCAATGCTGGTCGTCAAGAATTTACAGCAGGTAGCATGGTGAACTTGATGTCGGTGGATGCACAGAAGGCAAATGAATTGATGATCTATTTAAACTTGATTTGGTCAGGACCATTTCAAATTTTAGTGGCTCTTGGATTTCTCTACAATCTAATGGGTGTGTCTGTTATTGCTGGCTTTGCAGTTTTGTTGTTATTAATGCCATTGAATATTTGGGTTTCTTCAATTGAAAAGAAAATGCATACAAAACAAATGTTGCACAAGGATGCTCGTAGCAAGCTTATGAATGAAGTTTTAGCTGGAATCAAGGTCCTTAAACTTTATGCTTGGGAGGAAAGCTTTATATCCAAAGTGATGGGTTATAGAAATGATGAACTAAAGCAGTTAAAGAAAGCTATGTACTTAAAAGCAAATTATTCTTTTACACTTTCTTGTACTCCCTTTTTTGTTTCTTGTGCCACTTTTGCTGTGTATGTTTTAATTGGAAACGATTTGACAGCTGAAAAGGCGTTTGTCTCCATAGCTTTATTCAACATTATCAGATTTCCTTTGTTTATTTTGCCTATGGTGATTTCAAATATAGCACAGTATATTGTGGCAGTAAAGCGGATATCAAAGTTTTTAAAAGGAGAAGAACTAGACACAACAGATATAACTAGAATTGAACCGAGTAATGAATGTGAAAATGCTATCACTATTAGAGAGGGTTCATTTACCTGGACTGAGCCAGAGAAACCTGTTTTAACCGAATTGAGTTTAAATGTTCCCCGTGGTAGTTTAACAGCAATTGTAGGACAGGTGGGAACAGGAAAAACTTCATTGTTATCTGCTATATTGGGTGAGATTCGCAAAATAAATGGAGAAGTTTGCGTGCAAGGTAATATTGCGTATGTTGCTCAACAAGCATGGATACAAAACCAAACATTACGTGAAAATGTTTTATTTGGAAAAAGATTTAACACGCAGAAATATCAAAACATCATAGAAGCTTGCTCCTTAAAATCAGATTTAGATGTGCTACCTATAGGTGATATGACTGAAATTGGTGAGAAAGGTATCAACTTAAGTGGTGGTCAAAAGCAGAGAGTATCCCTAGCTCGAGCTGTGTATAACAATTCAGATATATACTTACTTGACGATCCACTGTCTGCCGTGGACGCACATGTTGGAAAACATATTTTTGAAAACGTCATTGGTCCTAATGGTTTGCTGAAGAATAAGGTTTAATATTTTATTTTATTTTAGTGATAACCCACAAATTAAATGTATACACTAAATTTCAATCTGACATTGAATTTTCTTGTTCTGAACCTCAAATTCAAAAACCCTGAAATCCATGCATGAAAGAATTTATTATCAGATTGAAGGACAGGGTTCAGTGTGACCCTGGAAACCCTGGAGAAAATACCCTTTTTGAAAAAACCCAGGGAAAACCTGGAAAACTCAGGAAACTTTTTTCTAGGTCAGGGAAAACTCAGAGAATTTTTTTAATCTTATATAATTGCAATTACTTGAAGCTAAAAAGAAAAGGCTTAACTGACTTAAATGACCATATGAATTTATTTTTGTTTGTTACATTTTGTTTACTCTTTTACTTTCTTACTTTGTAAGATATCATTTTGGAAAGTTACTGCATTAAAGAGATGATATGTTTTGTAAGTTCCAGTAAAGTTTAACATTCTTTCGCAGTTCGGACAGCTCAGGGAAAAATAGTATCCTTGTGTATAGACTCAGGGAAAAAAGGGTCTTTTTCTTGAGTTCTCCCAGGGAAGAACATCTACATTCATTGAAATTTCAGGGGAAAATATTCTGATAAGCCACTCTGAACCCTGAAGGACCAATGTTTTTTTGACTTTGAATTCATGCTTAAAGTCATGACTTTAAGCACGAATGATAAAAGTAACACCAAATTCCCAATTTTTGTACTTTAAGTGCTACTCTTATTGCTACAGAGGTGATGAAATAAATAGTCTTTGCCAAACAATACAGAGTTTGCCCTTATTTTAAATTGTACATCCGATTCTCAAGTATTTCATGTGTAGTGTATCTTCATCTGTGTGTAACATTGTTCGGTTTTCACCTTGCATGCTTTTACAACAGCAGATAATATTAAATTATAATACCCGTATGCGTCTGTCCGTCATTCAAAATCCTCAGGGATTTTTCAACATATAAAAGTCACCGAAAACCTGCTACCTTTTCTACATACAAAATATGAGTATAGTACAGAAAACCTAAAATAACTATGACATCATAACCATTATAATTTTAAATTGCTCTTCTTCAGGATTAGAGTGAAAATAGGTAATAAAAAACACATTTCTGTTTTCGTCCCATCATACTTTTCATTTCAACTGAAAAAAAACAAAAAAAAAATTTGACCTCTGTTCCCCTTGTACAGTCTGATCCAGAAAACACTATTTACATACACTAAAATTTGTTAAACAAATATACTTGTGCAACCTCATTAACAGTACAATTTGTTGCACCCCTGTATTTGTCAATGAGTTAAACAGCAATTTTCACACTGTTAATCTGTTTCTTTAGACACGCCTACTGGTGACTCATAATTTGAGTTTTTTACCCCAAGTTGATCAAATCGTTGTGTTGAAGAAGCATCACATATCTGAGGTTTGAGTTTGTATTTATCTCAGTTTGTAATCTGGTGCGTATTTTATACATCAAGTAAATCCTTAGCTCTAAAACTTGTTGAGAATTGAAAAGCTTGTTTTTGCTTTTGTGGCCTCCATGCTAAAGGAAAGAGTTCTTAGGGACATACACATTGGAACATTAGATATTAAAATAATAGATTCTTTTTTGCCACTAACAATGGTGAGAAATTGTTTGATAGTCTTAAGATATATAATGGAATATATTGGATGAATTTTTTAAGGAATTTTCTGAAATTCTATTGTATTGGAAATGTACTTCATAGTAGCCACTTTTTTAAGCTTATCCTGGTGTTTTACAGTCATCGATCTTCCTGTTTGTTTTCTCACCACCATAATCCAGTTTTCGTTGGTTGCCCTGGGTCATTGATTTCCGCCAGTGAAGGCGGAATCTTTAAAATCGCCTGAGGAGATAGATAGAGACAGCGCAGCTAGGCTGGACGCCCCAAACTCATCCAGGCTAAAGTCTAAATCGTCGTTTTGACATAGTTTTTTTTTTTTTTGAGAACGAGGCTAAAATGAGTTTTCACCCAATTCAAAGTTTATATGCTCTCGAAAGTTAAAGCTCGTGCAATTTAACATAATGAAGATCGTCTTATAATGCGCCATCTTTGATGTTATTAACGTTTCCCTTTAATAATTACGTCATTTCCTTTTCTTTTGCAAGCACGTAGACTAAAGCTATATTCAGCAGAACTTATTAATTACTTATGAATTTTAATTTAAAGAGGAATTGTTGAGGCTGAATATTTTTGGTGAAAGATAATGTATGTAATATAATCCATAAAATCGTGACTATAAAGGAAAAAATTTAGTCTGAAAATAACTTTTCGTAACTGATTATTTAGAAAAAAATTGCTGCCGTCTTAAAAGATATTTTCCAAGGTGTTTTCATTTTGTTTTATTGTTCATCAATTTTCAGGTTTATTATTTTTTTTAAAAAATTGTTTCTATGGAGAAATGAAGTTTCTATGATTTACAGTTAAAATAATAATCAAATATTTAATTTTAAAATTTTAGAATATTCAATGATTTTGTTCCCCCATATTACTCATTCCTCTTCAAAGCTCAGTACTTTTTCAGATTATTGCTAATGGCGGAAATCTTTAACTCACAGGGCTTCTTGTTTTTATTTGTTTTGATTTGATTAGGTTGGTACGTATGATGAGCTTGTAAGAAATGATGGTGATTTTGCTGAGTTTCTACGAACCTATCATAGTGAAGGTGACAACGAGGAAGTACAAGGTGTGTAAATAAAAAGTTTGCCTTTAGATTCACTTTCTGTTTCCTGTTTGAAAGTAATTAAAAGTAATCAGTATAGTCTATAAACAGAAATTATTTCTACTCTTGTATTTTTTAGATAATATTGTCGTGGATAGTCCGGTGAAACAAGCCAGCAAAGACAGTAAGTACTATAACTCTTTGGTCACGTGGTTGTCACAATATTTTTATAGAAACCTTTGTAGCAAACAACTTTTGTGCTTTTTTATATATTCCAGTCTTGGATGTTCCGGATGTTAAGATAAAAGATTCGTCAAGCAGCGAGAAGTTGTTAAAAAGCAAAGCTATTACTGCCAGTACCTATTCACTATTTGATGGTATTGATGGCATAGCCACCGAGGAAACGGCTGTACAAGAACTTTTGCTGAGGCGTGAAGAATTAGATCGGCAAGACCAACAACTTTTTGGTTCCATTATTCAAGAGGAAACTTCAGAGACAGGGCGTGTATGTACTGTTTTTGGTTGTTTACTCAGTTTTATATGTATTTATCTGATCTATGATTGCAGTTAATTTATTTTCACTAAACTTTAGTGTTGTAGGTCAATTCATTTGCTTTTCAGGTAAAAAGTTCAGTATTTGTATCCTATGCGAAATCTATTGGTGTTGTCATCTCTATATTCGTTGTGTTGTTCGGCATAGTATCAGAAGCTCTTTTAATTGGCTCCCGCATATGGCTGGCTGAGTGGAGCACTCAGACAAATATCACCAATTCGGAGCGGGATTTTTATTTAGGTGTATACGGTGGGTTAGGTCTAGGTCAAGGTTTGGCAGTTTTCGTTCAGGCATATGCTCTAGCATTTGGCTCAATTCTAGCATCTAAGAATTTACATAACTCTTTGCTTTGGAATGTCATGCGATGCCCGATGTCATTCTTTGAGACCACGCCCATGGGTAGGATTGTTAATCGGTTCTCAAAGGATATCAACATTATTGACGAGATCATCCCACGAAGCACAAAATCTTTCATAACTACGTTTATGACGATGCTTGGAACAATTTTTGTCATCTCCTACTCAACTCCTATATTTGTGGCGGTGTTGGTGCCAATCGCGTTGCTTTATGTTCTCACTCAGGTAAGTGTGGAATAGTTTATATGAAAAGTTGTAAATTTCTGTTTTTTCTGTGATTTATTATTTCTCATGTTGGTCAATAAATGTTTTCTTCAAGAAGATTTTTTGCAAATGAAAAACTTTTTTAATTATAAAGAGGTCTGTTGTTCTAATCTGATTAATTAACTCGTTTTTCAAATTTTTTGTTGCTTTCTTTTTCAGCGTTTTTATGTGGCTTCATCTCGTCAGTTAAAACGCATCGAATCTGTAAAGCGCTCTCCCATATACAATCACTTCTTTGAAAGCATCAACGGTGCGAGCACGATAAGAGCATATGGAAAGGATGAAGAGTTTGTAGTTGATAATGAAAGTAAAATTGATGACAATCAAGCTACATATTACCCCAGCGTTACATCGAACAGGTAAGTTATGACGACATTGCTAATCATTAACGTCATCACGACATTGCTAATCAATGACGTCATCACGACATTGCAATCACTGTAAACGGGGTTGTACCATGCACTGTTGTTTTGAAATATATTGTTACAAGCTGGTGAGCTTGTATTAAAACGCAAATGTGTCCTACAAAAATAGGAATTTTTGCCTCTCTGAGCACCGGCACGGGAGTAGTCGTGTGTTCGAATATCATCTTGGTAACTTTTTTTTTTTTTTTTTACTTTCCACTATCTTACCTGCAAGGATAACTTTCCAACTCGTAACTAACTATGACCGAAATGATCAATTGCAACGTCACAGATTCAAACTTCGTACCTAAACTCTCTAAGTACTTCGATGTCATCTAAATGACGTTTCAGTCCAAAATTGGTATTTGTTTTCGACAAAATATGGCACACTTAACAAAAAAAAAGTATGCTGAACATAATAGTGACATCATAATTTCAATTTTTTGTCACTTAAATGTCATTTTAGGCCAAAATTGGTCTAAAAATTAAAACTACTTTAGTTTCGACAAAATTTGGCATAGTTAACAAAAAAAGTAAGCCGAACATGATGGTGGCATCAAAATTTTGATTTTGTGTCACCTAAATGCCGTTTAAGCTCATAAACGTTTCAATCGTGCAACTTTCAACCATGAATGATAGGTTGTATTAGAAATTGTAGAATTGGGTTGCATTGTGGATATTTCATGGTTGTGCATTTTTAATAGTGAGATGGTTTAAGCAGCCCCTGCATCTTGTTTATTTTTTAAAAAGATAAGTGTTCAAAAGCTTTATTTAACTAACTGGTAAATTAAAGGTGTTTCCATTACTGAATTACTTAATTTCGCAAAATTTTAGGTAGGGCTTGTGGTCTTTCTTCTTCCTGTCGGTCAGATCGTCCCAGACTGATCCAAAATTGAAATTTCGAGGAATTTTCCGTTCAAGAAGATCTCACATATCAATTTTGAAAATTAACAAATATTATTGCCTATCTGAATAGCACAATATGTCGAGTCTAACTTCGTAAGAGAAATCACAATTTGATAAACAGCTTTTTGTAAACTTTGTTCGCGAGGTTGTTTGCGTATATCATACGTCTTGGTGTTACTAAAGACAAGATCAAAAAATGCTAAATAACTTGGCAAAAAGAAATAACTCCCAAATAATTTGTCTTTGGTAATAATGATAGCTTTTTCCCGTATTGAACTTCGATGTGTTTAAAGGCAATGCAGGGTGTCCATTCAGAGAAGTTTGGAATTTTTAAGGAATTTCGAGAATATTGTCAAAACGTCGGGAAAAAGTCAGGAATGCAAACGTTTTGATTCTGTCGGGATATGTCGGAATTTTACCCCTAAACAGTCGTCAATGATTGAATTTCAATTCTGTTCTTAAAGAAGGAACATTCATTTTCTACTGTCTATGTACCCTGTCCAACAACCCATGCTAGCTAAGAAAACAGACATCAAACCGAGCACAGATGATGAAAATAATTTATTCGTACACTTATTAGATTTAAGTTTTTAGGGTAATCTAAATTTTGAATAAGTATGAAACATGAGGGAAATATCAGGAAAATTTCAGAAAAGAGTGATAGCAATTTTCGCGGCGACCAAAAAATTGAGAAAATAATCTGGATGTTTGTTTCAGTAAATCATGATTATACTTGTTAAAAATATTCAAAAAAAAATAAATGTAACAATTCTG
This sequence comes from Hydractinia symbiolongicarpus, assembly GCF_029227915.1. Lineage (NCBI taxonomy): Eukaryota > Metazoa > Cnidaria > Hydrozoa > Anthoathecata > Hydractiniidae > Hydractinia > Hydractinia symbiolongicarpus. The sequence goes on along the minus strand of NC_079877.1, from coordinate 13,924,612 downwards.
TGTGTTGACCTTTTACTTAAAGTTTTTTTAGGTAAGCAGGAATGTTTTTTCCCTTTCGAAGTCACTGCTTTTGTTATTTAGGAAATACTATTTGCCTTAAAATCAGTAAAATATTTTTAAAGTTCCACTTCTTGATCAACTTTTCCCTTTCTTTAGATGGCTTGCTATGCGACTAGAGTTTTGTGGGAATATGATCACTTTTTTTGCTGCTATGTTTTGTATAGTTCAACGAAACAAAATTTCTGCAGGAATGGTTGGATTGTCAATCTCTTACGCGTTACAGGTTAATGACTCAGTATTTTTCTTGTTTTTGTTTTTTTCACAAAATTAAGTCACACCTTGGCTTTACTTACCTCATAAAACATTTTTACGCTGGTACAATTGTGTTCAAACTCTCCTAGACAACAACCTATTATCGGATTTGTTATGCATCGAATTTACACTGCGTAGAAAAGGACCATGAAACACAGGTAAAATAAAGCAAAATAATTTTTCTTGTAGAACTTTACGTGTCTTTTGTTCTAGGTCACTCAAACGTTAAATTGGCTAGTCCGTATGACCAGTGAAATTGAAACCAACATTATATCAGTGGAAAGAGTGAAGGAATACATAGAATGTCCCACTGAGGTATAAAAGTTGTTTTTTATACAGATGTTGTAGAAGATATTACAACCGGTATAGTAATTTAGCAACGAGATTCTAAAATAGTAAGGAGTAGAATGAAAGTTAATATGACAGTGTTCTTACGCAGTTTGGAAATCCTAGAAATGGATGTTTTGGACTGAGAAAGAACCTCCTCTGTTCGTTAAGTAGGCTAAAGTTTTCTTGTACCCGTAACAATTTTTAATGCGGAAGTTTTCATTTCATCCTACTTCGGTTCCCTGTAGAACCTAAACTGTTCTTTGTTGTTTATTTGAGAATACCTCGAATCTTGAAAGCTATATTAGGTACAGTACTAATTTTTCTTTTATTACAATTAATTTTTCGCCACTTTTGAAACTTTCTTCCGAAAATAATTTTCTCCCCTAATGTTGCAAACATACTAAAAACACAGTAAATTATTTGCTCACATGAAATCTTACGCTTTCTTATCAGGCTGCCGCTGTAGTTCCTGAAAACCGACCAAAGGATGAATGGCCTCAGACTGGTACAGTGACCTTTCAAGATTATTCTGTTCGATATAGACCTGAATTGGATTTAGTTCTAAAAAGATTAAGTTTCAATATTGGTCCAACTGAGAAAGTAAGGATGTGAAATTTTAGAAGATCTTGTTCATTCGATTGCTTGCTTAATCGTTTGTTCGTTTTGAGCAATTACTTGTAGATATGCTAAATCGTTTGTTCGTTTTGAGCAATTACTTTTAGATTTGCTAAAGCGTCTAAATATTCTTAATATTTAGATAGGTGTAGTTGGTCGGACTGGTGCTGGCAAATCTTCCACAGCGCTCGCTTTGTTTCGAATCATTGAATCTGCTAGCGGTAGTATATCCATTGATGGGATAGATATCTCAAGTATTGGTCTGAAGGATTTGCGATCAAAATTAACTATTATACCTCAGGTACGGAGGATAGAGAGCAGTTTTAACTTGTAATCGGTTGGCTTGAAGCGTCACGCTGACACTAAGAAAATCTTGAAATTTTAGGTGTTTTAAATGACTTGGGGAAAACCATGTTGATAACGTTTTTGACTTCACTCAAATTATTCAGATAGTCTGCTTTACCACTGTTAACAATGGCGTTCAAAAGTTTCTACATGGATAGATATTCTGTCACCTCGGGAGATAACTTATGATGAAGCAGAAAAAATAAAAGCTTTATTTTGTTTTATATTTATATTTTTATTTTATATTACAGGATCCTGTTTTGTTTTCGGGTTCTCTTCGTTTTAATTTGGATCCATTCGAGCAGTTTACTGACGCTGATTTGTGGAATGTTTTAAATGTTGCACATTTGAGTACGTTTGTGAGTGAATGTTCTGATGGTTTGTCACATGAAGTGGCTGAAGGAGGTGAAAATTTGAGGTAGGGATATTTTCAGTCAAGAGATAAGATAGCTAAGCTAAATTTACCAAATTCATCGGTATTTGTACCCAAATTTTATATAGTGTGTATATAGTGTGACTATATATATAGTGCGCATGCGTCGAGTATTGTTGACGAGTTGTTGTGGACCCTAAACAGGAGGAGTTTGTCGACTTTTTATTCGCACTTCAAAGGTCCACGTATAGTGATGTATCTAAGTAGACGCGTCAGCAGATTGAGGATATAATTTAAAAGTATTTAGCTACTATTATTTTCTCTATTATTTTTTTTTATTATTATTTTAAAGTGTTGGTCAACGTCAGCTTGTTTGTCTTGCGCGAGCTTTGCTTCGCAAAACTAAAATCCTCGTCCTCGACGAAGCCACAGCTGCAGTTGACATGGAAACCGATGCTTTAATTCAAGAGACGATCAGGAAAGAATTTAGTGACTGCACCATTTTGACTATAGCGCATCGATTGAACACCATTTTGGATTACGACAGGTAATTAACTAAATACTGCATTAGTAAGACGAGTGTTTGCACTCTCTGAGCTTTTTTGTATGTTTAAAATGAAAATATTTTGTCGGATTTATCCTTTTTTTTCTAAAATTTTTACCACTTATCTGTTCAGTCGTTGTTATTGAATAATGTAAATATAATCATGTCATGAACAAGCGAGTTTATTCTAAGCCCAGAATGAACTCGATTGTTCATGACGTAATATTTGTATTATCCCTTTTGCTTTAAATGATATATTAAAACTTTGAAAAAAAATTCGTATCAATACCCCTTGAATTTAAGCTGCAAGATTTTTTAAATCAGCGTTCATACCTTCGCCGTATGCAATTCTTCGTACTGAATCTTATTCAACTATTTTGCCCAGATCTTTTTTCGTAGATCAAAATTGTTCATGTGTTACTGAGATTTGAACCACTGTTATATTTTAGAATTTTGGTTTTGAGCGAAGGAAACATTGCCGAATTCGATTCACCTACGAATTTGCTATCTACCAAGGGTATATTTTACGGAATGGCAAAGGATTCTGGTTTAGTTGGTCAAAGTGCATCTAGTGGACCGGAATAAATGACCTGAAATGACGTACGTTACTAAAACTGGAATATACTGAAACACGTGTTCATATCATTTATTTTATTCAACAATTTCTGATGTTTCAGTTTGATTCAATAAATATGGCTGGGAAAATGTTTATTGTTAAAGAAGATTTTTAACATCAAATTCAGCCAATTCTTGAGATTGAGTCGTTTTAAATTTATCGAATGAGAAAATAAATGTTCTTTTATGCATGCATTTTCCAAAAACAAAAATTATAGGGAATACTTTTTATTTCTGTACAGTTGATTATTTATAACAGAGGTATATCTGTGTTTGCCTTGATATATTTAAGGGAAGAAAATGTCACGCGAAGAAATTTATACGGAAGAATCGAAGACAAAAAATGCGAATTTCGGTTCAGTTTGGTAGTAGAGTCAGAGATGATAGAGAAATCGTTAGTTGACTAGTGCATTGACAGGAAAAGAGTATAATTATGCAATAAGCATGCATTAATTATGCAATAAGCATGCATTAATTATGCAATAAGCATGCATTAATTATGCAATGAGAATTACACGTGTTTAAAAATATTACATTCTGTGGGTACTTGCTTGTGGTGTAGCGATATTTTGGAAATGCTTTATTATACCTGCGACATGACTAAAATATTTATCAAGTTTAAGATATCTAAGAATTGACCATAAAGTTGGATCCTACAAGTTTAAAAATAAAAAAAGATAAAAGTAGGCGAGAAAGAAATAAAAATGTTCATCATACGTTTAAAAACATAACTTTTTCCAGCTTTAGCTGAAATAAAAACACAGTTTACGACTTTTTCCGACTCTGTTATAGCAAAGACCGTTGGCCAACCTTTTTTATTTTTCAGAGAACGTTCCCGCTAACATTTCAAAAATAAATATTACTCCGGACTCAGGATTAGTAAAGGCAAACAATGTCACATATTCATATAGACATAATATATATACCCTGGCTTCGGATAAATAGAAACTCAGAAAAGCGCTTAGTACAGTTAAATTGTGTCGTCAATGCGTTTAGGCGTGCGTAATACCCTTTTCAAAAAAACTATTGATACTTCGGTTCAAATTAAGAACATGAGAAAACAGCCTGGCGTTACCCTATCCAGCTAAAAAAAGCACTCAGCAATTCTATTTTGAATAAAAGGTATCGCTACCTACCAACTGCATTTAGCATAGGAAATATTGATTAAGAATTTTCTTGTAGCTAGCCAAAAACTGCATTTAGCTACTTTTACTCTTCAGCCAAAAGTAGCTAAAGAGCTAACCCCAACATAAAAATAAATAATAATATACCAAACTTTAAAATAATAAGAATAAATAAGGATGGCTACAGCTTTAGCAGGATGCTGCCTTGAAATCTACGTTATGTAGCTAAAACTTTGAGATTGGTTTGCTTCAGATTTATACATGGCTAGAAAAAGTGATGATATTTTCATCTTAATATGTGAAGACATAGACGCAATGAAGAGATTACCTTAAACGTTGATAGAACTGAAATTTAGGCAGTTAAATAATTTTACTAACCCAACCAAATATTCCTCTTTCTTTTCTTCAAAAAATTTTGATTCGCAGCTTAGTGAAAAAGCCAGAGTATAACAAATACGGCGTCCTTAAACTCGGTCCCTCAGAAGAAACAACTCGTACCTTAACCCCTCTAGAGCTCGGTTTAGTTGAACAAAATCCGCCTCGTTAAAAACATAACTGGAAACAAAAATTTTAAGGAGTACCTAGCATAGCTTATCAAATAACATTAAAATAAGTCTATAACAATATTTGTGATCAAATTCGTAACGCAGTCTTCATTCTTTTCCTAATTTAACGAATATTAAGATACGCACACAGCCGGAGTAGCCCTGGGTCGCAGGGTCAGGTTGGACTTTAAAAGTCGTTACGGCAAGCGGTCGAAGAAGATGGAGGAGGAAAAGAAAAAGACCGCCCGTTTTAATAAGATCTCGGATGTTATCCGAAATCTTAGAAAGTGTTTTAGAAAGTATTGTAATGTGTTCTATAGAAACCATTTTCAATATATAGTATAAAATTGCGACTTTAAATTTAACAAAAGAAACACCATTGTTTTGGTCATCCCACATTAATTATTAAAAACGTCGCTATCGCAGTCCATTAAAATATATCTGACTTTTAATGTGATCCTATATTTAGCCATGATGCAGGCTATAGTAATAGCCAACTTTATTCTATGGGCAACCTGTAATTCTAACAGCAGCCAATAATTATCTTCATGGAGTAAAAGCCGGAAAAATTGTTGTTTTTTTTACGTTACTGATTTTTCTAGATGTTAACAAGGAGCGTGTTCTGAAATCTATTATTTTTTTATAGCAAATCTTTTAGGGCTACCTGTGTAAAACTTCAGCTAAAACGTCACTGCTAAAACTAAATATAAACTCTACACAAACTAGCTTTCTTTCTTTTCCAGTACGCATATACGTAAAATGAGAAATTGTACATACCATCTAACGACAATTAGACAAGAGCAAGAACTTGTCGCTTCACAACTCACTACTCGTCCTTATTATTTTTCAACTGAGAACTGGGCGTTAAATAAATAAATAATGAATTAAACGAATTAATAAAAATAAATAACACTGTTTCCACTTGTTTAAAATAAAAAATTATCCTCACGAGCGGAATCACACGAAGTTAATAAATTGTGAACAACTCCGAGAGATATGTGCAAATTATGTTCAAGCATGGTCGTATATGCGCCGTCAACCTCGTCGTCAAATAGTCCCAAGATGTATAGCTACTTCCATCAAAAACTAAATTTAATACTACCCATTATAAAAGGCGGAATCTTTAAATCGCCTGGATAAAAGATAAAGAGATACAAAGATATGCACAGCCTAGAGCAAAATAAACCAAAAATTACAGAGTGGGCAATTATTACAAAGTGGGGCAACGATAAATTACAAAGTGGGGCGGTATTACAAAGTGGTGCAGCTCTGAAATTACAAAGTGAGGCAAGATAATTACAAAGTGAGGCATCTTTCGTTATTCACAAACACCACAAAGTTTACCAGCGAGCTACTACTAAAGAATTCTAGCAGTATTAGAACAAAACTCTTGAGCGAAATGTATAACACATTCCATGGGCTTTTTAGTTGTCGTACAGTAAATCATCCAAACACAAATCTGATTTCGAATACAGCTGGCAAATCATTTATGTTTCTAAGTTCCTTCTTCATGCTTGCTTTTCATCTTAAAAACTTCATTTGTCAAATTGATAATATTACTTTTTTTTGTCTGTGTTTTTATGAGAAGAGTGAGTTTCAGGAACTTTCTTTCTAACGTTTTTAAAATGTAATTATTCTTCGACGTTTTTGCTGTTAAATTGTTCAGCAAAATATCTCTCAAAAAATTGTCTTCCTCCATGTTTATAATGTAGAATCTAGAGATATATGATATGCTCAGGTTTAGCTAGAGTTGTTGAAAATGATAGAACCAAGAAAAAGATTGTAGTAGCCTTACTAACAAACTCCTATACCTTTTATAGAGGTTTGGACTGGCAAAGAATATACGGATGTCGTGCGAATTAGCTGTTTTAAAATGGCTTATGAAATCCGTCTCCCCCAAAACCCAAATAGGGAAAACTCGCACAGTCACACATGCGCTCCTGCGAAACGCGCAAACGTGAAATCACTTCAAAGTACTTCCTATTCTCAAAATAATATTTCAAAGTATGAAATATTAGAGTCAAGTGATTTAACATCTCAACCTTGCAAAATCTCTGTTGCCTAGTAACAGTGCTGTTCGATCACTTGGAAATTTCATGTCGCTAATTTAAAATAAGAATTAGAAATGTTTGTCCCCTCTGGGTATTTTTACAGCACCACTCTCTGAAACTGAACAATCGGAGTTTCCTGTGATCACTAAACATTTCCACAACAAGTTCAATAGTGAAAACAGAATGCAATGACAGTGGTTGACGCTTAGAAGAAGAAAAGTGACTGTTTTTTTTTTGGAGTGTTTGCGAACTTCTGAATTCTCTATGGTGATATCAGAGCAGGTGAGCAAGTCGTGAGCAATTCAACATTATTTAACCAATTTGTAGAATAAGGCCAGCTTGATGAATCCCCGCTATCAACAATGCAACGACGACAGTTTTGAGAATCTTTGTATACCTGAATTTATCAACAACTTTCCCAAGGTCATAACACCAAGAACATGTGGTTTTGAGGGTCAGAGAAATTTTTAGACGAATGATATGACCATTTGTTTGTTAATTTGTCCATACGCCCCAATTTTTACAACTCGAAGCTCTTCTTATTCATTCTCCTTGCTCTTCAACTGAAATCTTGTATGTTAATATTGCAAAGCATAGAAATCTTTTAGTAGTTTCACTTAAGGGGGATTTTCACGAAGCGAATTGAACGGCGAATTCGACGGCGAATTGTATCTGAGCATGCGCAGTTGTGTTTATTTTGATTTTGCATCGAAATATTCGCTTCGCTGAAAAGTAGAAACAGTTCCTACTTTTCCCCAGCTAAAGTTTTCGCTGCTAGTTTTTGACCAATCAGAACGCGGTTAACTAATGTAAACAATGAATTTGGCGCCTAATTTATTTTGTCGTGAAAATTAAAAAGCGAATTCACCATCGAATTCGCCGTCGAATCCGCCGTTCAATTCGCTTCGTGAAAATCCCCCTTTAGTAGATAAACTTTTTTACGTAAATATTTTCATATTTTCTATCTGAGAAAACGAAACTCTCTTCAATCCTCTTTACAATGTTTGTAAAACAAATCAACACGAGTATAGAAACCATGTTAAACCTTTTTTAAGCATCTGATCACTGTGAAAACAAGGCTGCGTACACACGTGCATCATTGATCACTGTTTTTTCTTTTTGTTTGTATGAATTTGCAAATAAGGATATATTTCCACTTAACGATACACACACCAAATCACCCCCTCCCCCTACTTTTCAATCTCCACCCTATCATCGTTTGACACACAGTTCCATTTGTGAGTCACTTCTAACATGTTAAAATCACAGTGTAGGCGAACTGTAAATTGTCATCTTTACCAAGTTTAACAACATTTTTTCAAAAGAAGAATACAGTCTAATATTGAGTTCGTCTTAGGATAAGCATAAATACTTTGACTTACTGATAGGTGTTGTCGAAGTTATCGTACATAAATCGAGTGATTAGTGATGTTTTACCAACTACAAAATATAACACAGAAGTTATCGTACATAAATCGAGTGATTAGTGATCTTTATCGAATACAATAATATGGCATAGTCAAAGTTATTTCGGCTATGAAGTTCATAGGGCACATAAAATTGCATAAAAGCCTAGACAGTATGTTATCAATGCATGCTTCCTTGTCGCATCAAACTAACGTATTTCTTTTGTGATGATATTAAAAATCCGTCAATTGATCTAGCTACACATTGCCAAATTGTCTAGTCATAAATAGTTTATATCCCAAAGAAAACGAATAAGACTTAAAACCACTGTTACGTCACTTGGTCTTTTCTAGTGGGTCTCCGTCTTTTTATTCTCTGCTCAGTCTTTTGATAAACAGGAAACACAGGTAAAAAACCATTCTCCTCCCCAGAGCTCTTTGAGATTAAAACCTCGAATTTTGAGTTTATCTCAAAGAGCTCTGGGGTCGAGAATGGTAAAAAACTTATAAAAATATAATTTATAAACCCACGTATTTATTTGCATTATTCAAGCAGTTAACGGAACGCCAACGTCCCCTATTTTTGTTTATAAGCTTGAATTCTAACTTTTGCACGCGTCACGCTTAGCTAGTCAACATGTTTTATTTGCATCCTTATCATGTTATCATGTTATTATGTTATTCTTATTCTAAACATTAATTTTTATCTGTAATTTGATTCTAATAGCGTTCTAGTACGTTTATCACGAAAGATCAACACAAGCGTGATGCTTTTTTTAAATTACTAGTCGTTAGCCCGTGGAAAACTACACGGGTTCTCACGTCCTTTTTATTTTATCTTTTTATTTATCAACTTGCACCACCGAGTTCCCAAATCCATAATGGCGCATAATCCTCGAAATGGTCTATCTTGTGAGAGCTTTACCAGGTCGCCAAAATTCACCTTCGTTCTGAAAAGCTCACAGCCAAAATAACGCAGTTTAGCATTGTGACCAAGCCTTGACAAAATATTGATAACGCACAAGAATCGCGCAGGCGCAGTTATTTGTGTGTAGTCTTGATTCTGGGCAACCTCGATCCCAGGACATGTTGTATCTTTTTGCATATATGACGGCGAGCAAAAAGCCTTCTGGGAACGATGTTGGAATCTTGATAAAAAAAAAACATCATATTTAAAGAAGCAGTAATTTTCCCTCTAAACGCTAAAATTACAAAAATAAAATGACAGAAAAGTTCTATTTAAAGATAATTAACTCCTATATATACGGAGGTGTGGCACTCGAGGGCTAAAATATGCTGATACCAGCAGCAAAAATCTGAAAATCATAAGGAAGAACCACATTTTTTCAAAATTACCCAGGGTTTTTCGACGTTGTCTATCTCATTGGCTAGCGCTGAAACTTGTGAACGAGACGCAGTTGGAAGCTAAGGAATCGTGGCTTCGAACTGAAGACATGCTGAGAAATGCCATGAGTGGTGCAAGGGAAAGAAGGGGAAGTCTTAAGTAATTTTTTTTCATTGGATTTACAAGAATTTGAGGTACCCCACAATGAGAAGTAAAGAATAGAAACGCCTTTCTGATGTCTGATGATGAGGGATGGTAACATGTGGATAATATTTATTTTGTGATTTTAAGCTACCTACCTAGTACCATGCCAGCACTCCAGGGGCACATTTGTTATTAAATAATTAAGTGATAAAGTACAAGAGCTAAATATATTATTTTATGCAGCTAGCTACACAAAAGATTTTTCAAGGCATTCTGTCATTTTTGAATAAAGCTACCTGCTAGCAATTTGGACCTCCCATAACAGTGAACAGTTAGATGTGCAAGGCATTGCATGTTGGTTAAATATGTTGTCACGACAAACAGAAACCTATATTTCATAAGTAAATTTCTGCAAATCTTCAGGTTTCTTTTATCGAACAGAAACCTATTTTTCATAAATAAATTTTTGTGTATTTTCAGGTTTCTTTTAATGAAATAACAAAATTTTGGAAAGTATAGCCAGAAGTAATATTTGCTTGGAGCCGGAAGACGTAAAGTCTCTGTCCAGGTTAAGACTTAGTAAAGGGTAAACTGTGTCACACTGAGGACACTTACTGTAATGTGTTACAAAGCCAGTGGAGTGCTTAGCATTAAAGGAATAATACATTTTTCATAAACCAACATTCACAGGACTTATGATGAAGCCTATTGTTACTTCTGCAAAGCAAACAGTTGTTTAGCATTTTTCATTTTGCATAATAAGTTCCTGTAGAGATTCAAAAATTAATTGTGAGTGGCACCAGGCTGAGCGATTAGTGCAAGTAAACGTGTTGCAGATCTAGGTGGACAAAAAAATAACTTCTAACAACTTTGTATTTATACGAGCTGGATAAGGTATTTAGTCCTAAACCTGGGACACATTTTATCTGTTTGAATTATTTTAAATCCTGAGAATCACTTTGAATGTTATCTGTACACATGGCTTGTCAAAATGATATGCTGTCAAAAACAGTTTATCGGCGTCTCCAAAAATGGCTAAATTCAGGAACTCAAGAACTATAATAGTAGCAAAAAAATTTTTGGGTTCATTTCATCAAACTGGTCTAAAAACATATAATACTTGTACTTACTTACGAAGTCAGTTTGAAATGTATATATATCACAAACACTGCCATAACCTTTAAATATAGGTAATTTTATATTCAAAGTTGATGAGTTAAACTTCTCCACTTTTGAAAGTTCCCTATCCTGATATTCCTGATCAAGGGTTTTGATGTAACAGTTTTTGAGATCAACAAGTTTGTCATACCTTTTATTTAGATCATCTAAATTACCTTCATCCTTCCCTTTCGCGGTTTCGATCATTTCTTTAAAGGATTTTCTTAATGTTTCCATCTGACTTAACTGCTCCGGCAAATCCTCTTTTCTCTTTTTGATTTCCTTATCATCCAAGGTGGACAGGGATGATGTGAAAGATTCCTGTAAATACGAAATTAACTGAATGATTTCATTGACAAGGAATTTCATTTTTCTTTCTGATGATTCTATGTCGCCAAGATTTTGTCTTTCTCGTAATCTCTGTCGACGCTCTCTCTTCATCATAACGAAACTCTTCATGCTTTCGATTTTGAGAGTATATGATTTACCATACGTTCCTTCGTAAAGTTCCTTTAAGTTTGCTGATAGCTCCCTGTGTTTTCGCCTATACTGGGTGCGTAAATTTTCCATTTGCTTGATATTCGAATCTATATCTTCAATTGATTCGCCATAATATCCTGACTGGTTTTCATCCACAAAATCGTCAATGTCATCAGCTAGTATTGATTCATCGATTGATAGTTGAATAACTGGGTCTGAGTTTTTGCTGATACTAGTGTCTTCGGATGCCATTACTACAATTTTTCCATCTACTGGAGTATCTTGAACTTCAGAAGAAATTTGATTTATAGCTCCAGTAGCATGTAATGATTTGTAGTCAATACGAACTTTATCGGCGATCCTTTCACTACGCCTCATTAACAAACAATCGCCTGCTGTTTGAATGTAGGGTTAACCAAAAAAAAAGACAAGTTTCGCTCACACTCTTGATGCTTGTAACGACGTGTTCAAACTACAATATATAAGAAAAATGTATGTAGTGAATATTCAAAAAAATGACTAAGGAAATATAACAAATATTATAAACTATATAATGCTTACCAGCTTGCCAAGTGTAAGAGCTTTGAAAAATAAACTTGATTAGAATTTAAATAGACTTGCTGAAAAAAAATTGAATTTGTGAAAGATTATTTAAACTTTTCTTGACATTGAAAAAGATGTGATCACCTCAGTGACTTCAAGTGAACAAGTGAACTGAAAAATCTGCTTTTAAATAAATAAATATAAATTCCCTATAGAGTATACTTTACAATTAAATTTTATAACATTGCACAAATTGACATTTAATTAACACAAGGACACAAACAGGTGATTAAATGTTTACACTAAATACACTTGGGTAACTACACTTGACAACACAATAGTTAAATAAATTACAGAACAAACATGGCAGACAAAACATAAAGACAAATTTTAACATAGAGCTGACTCAACAATACTAAGTTTCAAGTCATTATTTCAATTTTTACTGAAGTAATAGGACTTTTACTTATTATGGTTTTAGCATAGTTTTTCATACTGCTGACACCAAAATGGCTGCAGGGACTAATCGGTTTGAAATTAATTTATTATTTTTATAACAACCTTTTTCTCTATATGTGTTTTTATTTTCCTGCAAAAGTTGTTTCATAGCTTGTGTACATCACATTATGATAAGGACGAAAAAGTTACTGTGTGACATGGGTTTTAAACCTTAAAAATTTCCAGCGAGAAATTTGAAAACTAATAAATGACAAAATCGCAAAAGTTTATCTTAAAATTTTTTTATGAAGAAATCTTTCATATTACCCATGTCGGGTAACTTGATGAACAATGAGTTTTATTTAAACTTGACCTATTTTACTGAGTATTAACTAATAAATGCTAGTTTAATCCTTAATGTAGCTATATAGGGTAGCTATGCTACCTGTAAGAACAACATCAAACAACGTCGAGGCTGTTCTCTTTTGTAAATAAACCCAGTGGTATTTTTGTAATAAGTACCAAAATTTATGTGTGCATTTCTTGCGCTTATGAGTGTAACCCAAGTGCCCTGTACGTAAATCCTAATAATTTGTGTCATTGGCTCACTCTTTACGAATGACACCACATAACAAAAAAAAAACGTGCTTTGCTATTTCCCCTAACCTTCCCATAAAATCTTAAATACAAGCTGGTAATCATAATTTTAGTTCATCGTAATGTTCTCTTCCAAAATCGGGTCCTTGAAGGTTAACTTATCCGCTGGAGGCACCACCACTCTTCTCGAAAAATTGTTGGTGACAATAATGTCTTGAAAAACTTCATCATTTTTTGAATATTCCAATATTTTGCGTTTTCGTAACGCATAAGTAAATATTTTGGGAGATAAAAGTTGCTGTCGCACAACTCTTCTTCGTTCTTGTATTTCTTCAACGTTAAGATTTCCATCACTACTCATGTAAGTTTTTTCGTATTTAAATGTATTATGGTACACGATTTCTTACATTTCTTTCTTTTTATACTATCAACTTTATATTATTTGTGCTGTTCTATGCACGTGAGTCAGGGAATAATGAAACGATAACTCGTGCTCGTCTTCAATTTGTCGTTCCTCCGAAAATGCAACGACAATTTTAACTTACGCAAACCAAAATTGTCGTTGCATTTATTATTTTCATAAAACAACGAAAGTGTCGGTTCACATGGAAACAAGATTAATTTTTTTTGTCGGATAATTATTCAATGGGCTATTTATATTATATTTACAAAATATAGCTATACACGGTCATTTACGGCAGGAAAAAAAGTGATTCATAATGGCCACCATCGCACGTGCTTCTAATTTCCCTTAAAAACTAAAACAAGATAATAGAGAGTGAGGTCAATATCGATGACGTCATAATCTTATGCCGTAGGCGCTTTTTTTAAAAAAATTTTTGGCGCATGCGCACACTTTTTTTCCTTAAAATTGCGGTTTTAAACGACCGTGTATAGTCTATAGAAGAAAAAAAGTTTTTCTTCTATTGACTATGATATAGCTGGCTTTGTGTTTTTGTTTAAGAGAAGGTATTACGGAGCTTCATACCGCGCAGGTCTGGGCACTAGCAAAGTGCTTCTAGGGACAAATTTTTATATTCCCTAAGAAAAACATGCAGTACGCAGAGAATTAGTCACTTGTTTCTTTGTATTTTTACTTTTTATACTAGATCAATATATTGATTTTACAATTATTTAAAGGAAGGATACTCAGTATTGACATAAGATCGTGGGGTATACTCATCAGGTTCAAGTTGTGGCGTACACAAGAGAAAGAAACCTTATTTTGGAAGCTAGTTACATCACAAGTTTTAATATTGTCTTAAAAATATCACAGTGCTGATGAAAGAGGAATTGCTAGTTATGTCATTCAAGATTTATATAGCTACTAGTACAGCCAAAATAATGTAGCTCATTAAACACAAGTAAAGAAAACAATGGGTTTTTTTCTAAACTAATAGTTTCATGCTCATTAAACAGATACCTAGCTAGCTATAATATTAAAAAACAATTCCAAAATTTCATATATATCGTAGCCTTATTCATGCAGTAATCAGATATATAGGAAGGTGGGCAAGTGCCAAGATGCTAAAAATAGGATCATAAAAACTCATTTCTAATATCACTCAACTTCAAAAAACATAAAACAGTGCATCAAACGCCAACTTAGCCTTAAAAATTGCTACGCCTCAAATTTGCATTGGAATAATTTTAATCGGTAAAGTTTCGACCGCTGCGAAATATTAAATAAAATAATATAGTGGTTAAAATAAACAAATTTAATAGAAACTAACTTTTTAAACAAATTTAGTGACTTTAACTGTTTTCGTCAAATATTTTCGGTTGCCAATTTTGCAGAATTGTGCAAAATATGTGCAAAAATTTTTCTTGTACCAAAATTAGCTATCACAGAATTGTAAAAGTGGACCTTGCCTAAATTTATTCTTGCATTTTGCCAAATATAAGAACACAGTAATACAGTGTAACATGCTATTATATGCTATATATATCCTGGGGCAAAGCCCAGAGGCAGACCGAGAAAGACTTGGCAGGAGGTTATAAGGACAGACTTGATACAGAGGAAGTTAAGTTTAGATCTAACACAGTCTAGATCAGAATGGAAGAGTGTCATTAATATACCCCGTCCAACCAATACTAGCATGGAAAACGGACGTTAAGCCGAGAATGATGATGATGATGATGAAAAGTCAAAGCCAGTCATTATATCATTGAAGTGTGTATTTTGTTTTCAATCGATTTCATCAAAGCGAACGAGCACTAGACAGGATACACGTCACTCTTTTCTGCTCTCGCGCTTCGATGTCTGTCCTGCTTTTTTAACCCTTCTTTTTTTTGTGCGCTATCGCTGAAAAGAGAGACAGGAATGACCAACCGTAGGAATGCAACTGCAACTTTCTGATTGGCTAATTCTTTCAGGGCAATTGCGCAACAATTTTGTTGATCCGTGGTTGTATCAACTAAACTAATAAAGAAAGCTACACCCTTTTAATTATATTATAGTGAGGCTGATGATTAAAATTAAGGATTTAATTTATTTCATTTACTATTTCGATTTCGAAAGTCATCTCGAACATTGTAGTTCAACGTTATTTTCGATTAAACCTAAAGAATTAAAAGTTGTAGTTAAAAAAAATTAAAATGTAGCTGATACCTTGTGTATTCTTATAGTAAATGTTTAATCTACTAACTTCTACCTACTGTGTGTTTGGAGTGTACATGTGCGCTTCATGTGTATCCTGAAAGTTCGCGTTTGAACTTTAAGGGCATTAGGCTACTCACTCGAGTGCTTAAAACCATGTTACAGTATACAATTGTATACTATTTTTAATGTTTTTGTAACAGAAGGAAAGTGCTAGGGGCGGAAATAATCTATCAAGATTTTAAGGCGTGGATGGCGTTTTCCATGCTCAACACGAATAAGATACCATTCTTTCTTGTTCAGAAAATACAACCAGGCAACTGTAAACAACGTTTTAACTAAATTTCATCGGTTAAATGGCGATGAATCAAACTGGCAGCAGCATTTGACTGATGTTTTCAACAAATTTGAGTTTGTTGGGATATTTTTAAATGTTCAAACTTATTAAAAATTGTTATGCGGTAACTGCATTGTTCTTTCTAAATGTTTAAGCGATTTCTCGCAATTTTATTTGACTAAAGCTAGAATTTTTTGTCTTTTAAAGGTTACCTCCCACCTTAAAAAAAACTTTTTCTCATATCGTAGATAATGCTGACTTATTAAAGAATCCAATAATTCTTTTGCAATTTATTAGTATAACGTAGAAATATTGTATTCTTTTTTCCATTTTTACCAAACGTGCTGCCTTTGACAGTAATAGTGGCCTTCTTCTGCATAACGGTCTAGCTCAGCGAATGCGAGAAAAATGTAAACAACTGACGTAGAGCCGGCTATGAAGCAGACCGCTTTTGCAGGATTAAACAATCAATTTTATAAAGAAAATGTGTTTATGCGCGCAAGCAGGTTCCTATTTTCGTCGAATAAAAAATTAATTCGAAAGTAAAAAATTTACAAAATTTTATTGCAATATAACGAAGAGTTTCCTAGAAAGGTAAAATTTTAAGAATGGATACGTCTTGTGCTGGCATAGGCTGTCAAAACCACAGAAAAAGGAATCCGTTATCATATTTCCAAATCCCGCGTGATAAATCTACCGCTGCTATTTCGATAGCAAACATGAAAAGAACTGATTTTCCAAAAACTCTTATTTATACGAGGAGCACTTCCAAACCAACTGCTTTGATAAGTCAATCGATTTAAGAAATCAACTAATGAAAGGTAAGCATAGCATACAACGTTTTTTCTTTGTGTTAGTCCAGTTATTTTCATTATTTTAAGGACTGGTAAGAAGGTTGTGATACTGACCACAGTGTATATTGCAAATGTATGAATTAGTCGTTTGTAATGCAGGTTTCAGAAAACACCCCCCTAAGCTGGTCTTAATGGCTGTTCCAACAATCTTTGTACACAAACCTGAACATAGAAAATGAGTTAGCGTCGTTCAGAAGTTACAAGAAAAGATAGTGAAAGCATGTGAAATTTCTGTGTACATATTTTTGTGTGCTTTTTCCTTTTTTGTTTTATTTTTCATGCGAAGTACATTAGGTTATTATGGCTGCGATGGCGACATCGGAGCTGAGGTTTTAATTCTGAACCAGACCATGGAGAACAGAATTTCTTTCTGAATACCGACGATAAAAGACTAATAAAAGACATCGTTAAATAAAACGAAAATATTTTTAAAACCTACTTAGAAGTGTTTCGTTCATTAAAAATTCGTTATTTGCCGAAAAGTATTTTTTACGAACAAGAAAAGATGATATCAGGCGTCCAATCAGCTGTTTTTAAAGTCATTTAAACTGTTAAGGAATATTGGCAATAGCATTCACTAAGCTTTGATTATTTTAATGACGTGGCAGTACACCGGACATCTGATGCATCTGGTTAAGAAATGGTACCTATTAACCATTACTATCCTCAGGAGTTTTTAAAACAAACCGACCGTCATTACTAAAGAACCTAAAGCTACACAAACGATTGCTACCTGTGATACCTTGTGGTAACTTAATACCAGACAATAGGAAATTAATTGTATTTGCCTAAGAAAGAAAAGAAGGATACTATAGTACATAGCTAGTTAGTTGAGAAAAAAAACTATAAATTTATGGTGAGGATGCTATCTAGCTTAAGTAGGCACCCACCACACATCCTAGAATAATCTGAACCAGTATAATTTTTGAAATTCAGTAATTCAGTAAACTCCCCCAAACAAAAGCAAAAAAAAACAACAACAAAAAAAACCAAAAAAACGGGGTATAAGAAAGTCACTCAGTGAGAAAAAGAAAAATAAAGAAAAATAGTATACCATCTTAATTGTTCGAAAAAGGAAATAGCTTTAGTTAAAAAAAAACCATATTACTAAAAAAAAGAAAAAATACAGCCTATCATTCATGGTTGAAAGTTAACATTTTGATGTCACTATCATGTTCAGCATATTTTTTTTGTTAACTTTGCCAAATTTTGTCGAAAACAAATACCAATTTTGGCCGATGACTTTTAAGTACTTAGAGAGTTTAGGTATGAATTTTTTGCAATTGACTTGGTTAGTTAGTTAGTTACGAGTTGGAAACACATCCTCGCAGGCGAGACAGTAAAAAGAAAAAAAGTAAGAATAGTTACTAAGATGAGATTCAAACACACGACTAATCCCGTGTCGGTGCTCAGAGAGGCAAAAATTTCCATTTTGGGACGAACAGCTGTATTTGAATACCCTAGCATCTGCGAGCTAGTGTAAAAATATTAGCCACTTAAATTTTACTGTATTGTTTTTAAATACTTGCATAATTATTTTGGAAGTCACTTTTAAACATGACGGATTAAAAACAAACAATTACCCTAAAGTAACTAGCTAGCTAAGCTATAGAACTGAGACTTAAAGAGGACCTCCCACCTTTAATTCCGTTCTTCTCTGTTATCTCTAAAATAAGACAAAACATTTTACTAAAATTCAACTCTTTTAATCACATGGCTACGCTGCTTTGAAAATGCTGCATTTATAATGGCGAATTACATAATGCAAGTTCTGATTTTTCAGACGGAAAAATATGCCGAGGAATCAAAATAAGAATAAGAATAAGATGAGAAAACGAATCAAGCATTTTTTATGACAGTGGCGACGATTATTTTGATGAAGAATCCCAGCATAATCGGATCGAACAGCCGATTGATCAGTGGTGTTCTTGCGAGAATTGTGAGAGGATGCTGCTAGAATGTGAGTGTAAATGTTGCAAGAAGTTGGAAATTTCTCAGATGAAAGAGTTGGAAGGTAATTATAATATCATTAGCACCCAGGGAACAACGAGGATGATATTATTACCCAATTCATCGTGATGTAAAAAAGGACTATAAGTTATCATTTAGTACTGAACATAAAAACTTCAAATACATCGTCCTTTTAAAAGACGCACTTTGGACAGCTTGGTTCGCATGCACGACAGAGAGAGTACCCTTCTAACAAACAAAGGGCATGTATCCAATTTGTAAATTGCTAGTACGTTATTTTCATATTTCATAACACGAATATTATTACACCTAAACACTTGTTTTTTTTATTGTAGAACATTCGGTATGCTGCTTACCGCCAGTTCACCTTATGGGTACATGTTAACATAGGGAGAAAAACACGGCGTGTTATCCCATCTTGCATTGTTTCAAGAATTAGATCAGAGTTCCCATCTCTTTATGATAGTTACGTTGGTTTTAAGGAGGCTATTTAAGGAGGCAAATTTGAGTTGTCGTGAACTTTCGATCGTGTACGATAAACATGAATATAAGGGAAAACGGGAAAAATGAGTAAATTTGAGGGCTGGTGACTGAAGTGGCTCAACTAGTAATTTTCCCCGAGTAAGCTAACCCCGGTTGTTTTCTCCGACAAGGTACGTAATGTAAATAATAATGTAAGCAATTTTATAAAAATGTGTAACGTAAATGTTGAGTTCCGTCTTACATCCGTGAATATTTAGTGTGAAGTTCGCGATCTGGTCGTTTAATGGGAGCAATACATATCGATCGTTTTCGACTTGCCCTATCCTTCTCATTGTTACTTTGCAAGCGATAGTAAATATCAGAGGCGATATTTTCATTATTGTAAGGACTGGTAAATGACTTTAAGAAGGCCAGATGAACGTTATCATGCGTGCATTATATAATGATGATGTTGTTTTAGCTTAGACAAAGGCATGCAAAAAATATGGATTCAACTGTAAAACAAACCAACATAATGTGCGTCCCAAAACGACAGAAAAGACGTGTCAAACTGTTTAGGATGTGATGAACAGAGATATTCCTATTGCTGGTGCATACGAGTGCATGCTGAAGTTGAACCTGATAAAAAGATTAACCAGCAACTGAAAACCGTGCTTTGTCAGAGTTGGAAGTGACAGAAGACGAGATATTCCCCCACATTTTAACAAAGCTCTTAACAATAGAGTTCTCCTGCATGGGTGACTAGGGACAATACTTCTTGCAAGTATACCACAGGCTGTTTTAACCGCTTTCTTGTACGTAAATACCTTTAGGTAATGAACAAAAAGCCAGGCGCTGATCCAGGGTAAGTCAGATAAATCGTGTGACTGAGTGTAAATTTGACGAAAAATGTAAGCCAAGCAAATGATTTCAATGATCCGCGGAATAAGACGATACCGGTGTTGCAGACAAACGGAGCGCGTTAAAAACCCCGTTCGGATTCTATTTTTTTTACGGCGAAAACGCACGGTTCACAGCCCTCTCCATTTTGCCTATGGCAATGTTGACGTCAAAGCTGTAACGTCGCTACCATATAGACTGAGATGGTTACAAATTATAGCTTACAGATTTTGACTGATTCATTTTAACTAATCAGTCACTCAGTCAGGTAAAAAATCAAATAGTTATGGCCCGCAACCCTTCTCATCTCACTTTAGGGGCATATGGCGTCAAAATCTTGACGTAAGTTTCACACTCCATGCGTAGTCCAACAATATGTGGCCTGTAGTCGTCGTAGAAAATTTAGGTTCGGTACTGCGTGGTTAGTCATAACCTGTTAGACTATAGTTTTAACTCTTATCCGTTAAGATCATTAGTGGTTTTAAATATTCAAAATATTTTATATAAATTAGAGAGTTCTTTCTGATGTACTGCTCATTTCTCTTTGTGTTTCTCTGTAACTCAATTTACGACGAGAAGGCACAATTGATTTTATTTTTCTACTGGCATCGTATCCCCAATTTAAGGTTGGATAGGAATTATCAGATGTTGGTTGGCCATTTTCAAAGTGCATAGAGCACATTCGAGACTGCTTTCTGTAAAATATAAAAGATTTAGCACAGTTTAAAATTGAGAGTTCACGTCTTCTCTCAAATCAAAAAGGCAAAAAAATGGGGATGTGAGTATTACTAACCAACATTCTCGTATGCAATTCTAAACAGGAACAATTGTATTGAGATACAAGAATTAACGTTAGGCTGACATACACAATACTTTTTAAATGTGGCTTTATTAATCCAAGGATTCTTCTGGATGAATTTCGATTACGCACAACAAGTGCGCATGCGCAAAAAACATAAAAGTAACAGGTATAAAAAAGGGGCGGCGTTTCAGATCTGGAAAGTTGCATTCACAGCAAATAGAAGACCAGCTGGCAAGAAACGTTTATTCTCTGCAAAGAATCTTCATTATACTCCATAACATGTTTGCTGTAAAATCCAGCTTACGACAAACGAGTCAGCTAACAGCACGCTGGCTTGTTGTGAGAAAATATACATATAATGCACACGAAAACCATTAGAATTTTTAGCAACTTGTGAAACAGAACAGGCAACCAATCAGCTATGGTGATTATGAACTTCAGCTGTTCCAAATCCAAAAATGACTCAGAAAATGGTTTTCATGATGGTTGATGAACACAATTGGAAGTGGGATTCTAGTGATCTGGTAGATTTTG
Organism: Hydractinia symbiolongicarpus; assembly: GCF_029227915.1. Lineage (NCBI taxonomy): Eukaryota > Metazoa > Cnidaria > Hydrozoa > Anthoathecata > Hydractiniidae > Hydractinia > Hydractinia symbiolongicarpus. The sequence goes on along the minus strand of NC_079877.1, from coordinate 13,903,188 downwards.
GTGTTAAAATACACTTCGTCTTTTAACCAAATAAGACCGCATTACCTAACGTATTGCTGAAATAAGCTTAGTGGGCCAAAAAATTTAAAATTTATCATACATTTTGATCTAACATTTCATTTCCATGTGTTAGCAGGATATTTAAGTAGATAATTTATCAAAATGGCTTTTTTGCCTCTATTTATAGTCTCCTTTATTCATAAGTTTATTTACTCTTTCAGGTTTCAAAGTAAATTTGACCACAGACAGGCAAACTGTTATAACACAAGAAATAAAAGGAAAGGAAGGAAACCGTGCTTGGGGCGGTGCCTTTAAAGATGGTGATTTAGTGGCGTGTCTTTGTTTGATGTACAAGACATTTACTATGGTTTCAAATAACCACATTATTGAAACCCGGGGGGGCGTTTGCATTGCCTTTACATAGAGGTCAATTCTTAAATAAACTTCTTTGTGGAATGCTCGAAATGTACTCATCAAGGATAGGAGAAACCTTCGTTTAGGAGTTTACAGATGTTACAGAAGCCAGTTTGATAACGGAAACATTGCTAAAGTTGTCGACAATTTATATTGGATATTGACGATGAAGATATAATGCTTTTGGCTAACTTCCCAGAAGAAACTTGGAGAAGATTGTGGATTATATAAACACATGATGAAAAAATGAAATGTCAAGTGCAAGTTGTTGAATTTCATTTAATAGATTTGTTGAAAGGATAAGTAGAACAACTGTATAAAATGTAGGGAATGCTATATAATATTAAATTATTGTAATTGTATAGAAACGGTAAATTGGTATATAAGACATAGAATTGTGTATGTTATAAGACGTAAAAATGTATCTAAGACATAAAGTTGCATAAATGCTCAAAATAAGATTCCTAACGGCAAGTTACTTTCGCCAATTTCGCGATAATTAGTAGCAATCCACAAAAGTTCTAGATTTTTGTAGTGAATTTATAACCAGAGTACCTCAGCAGTTTGAGTAACCCAAAATTAAAGGATGCAACATTTGAATTTCTCCCCAGCGCCTGTTACCTTTTTATAATCGGGGCGCAGGGGCGGCACTACATAAAAAATCGCATTATTTAGTGAGATAGCCTGCATGTTCTATGGCTGGGTAACATCAGTTTTCATGCAGTGATAGAGACACTTATTTGCAGAAAATAAAAAAATATTATTTCGGAAAAAAGTGGGAGGCTGAAGCCCCCCCCCCAGCCCCCCTACTGGTGCCACCCCTGGGACCTCAAGATGAGCATGCAGTTAGAAATATACTCAAACAATGCGGATAGAGATTGACTTTCTCACCTGTCTGATCAATATGCGAAACAGATTGATTCCTTTCCTAGCCAAAAATTATGATTTATCTACGTTTGATGTACAAAACAATTGAAACAAAATAAACAGCAGTCTTAAACATTGGCTAATGTAAAAGCTTGCATCGCTTACGTACATAAATTCTGGAGATAAGGTTGAACATAAATGTAAGCCAACGTTAAAATTTTCAGTAGATGTATTGGACTAATACTCTCTTAAAGTCACCTCTTTTAATTTTCATTCATACCCAGTAAGTCCATAAAGAAAAACATGATCTAAGATGATAGCTATCTGGGACGGCGCAAAGATATCAAAAAAGCGAAAAGAGGTCCTGGGGACGAGGCTGCGAACTGCATGTCATTTTTTAGGTTCCTAATTGGTCCTTTCTTTTCAAAATGTTTTTAGGTGACGCAATAAGTATGTGATACATCTCCACCAATCAAGTTTTGTATAGAACCAGCCTCCTCCAGGGCCATGTTCGTCTCGCCGTCCCGATGAAAAAAGAGAAAACAGGCACTGAGAACGAGATTACGTTATTTGTTTGTGTCATTGATACTCTGATAAGTGATGTGTCTTTAAAAAGATTCCTTTCGAAGAAAATGATCCGCGTCATCAGAGTAGTGAGGAAATTATTAATCTAAAAAAGAAAATGTCCAAGAACGCGATTGTCTACAAACGTCTGAATACAATAAAATAATTTAGAAGTTGGCGTTAATACACCTTCATACTCTCTTATTTTGCTTCAAACCTGGTGCATACCGTTATTTTTTAATCGATTAACGTGAAAAACTATGTTTTTCAAAATTAAATTAATTTATTGTCTCTAATTATGAACACAAATTTAGCGCAATTGTGATTATTTTTCTAAATATATTTTACAGCAAATCAAGGTCAGTAAACGCCATTGTATTGCTTGCAAAAGACATTCTACAATGCTCTTTTCGTTAAATACGCATTCAATGAATAATTTTCTAATTAAGTAGTATGTTATTCTCGTACCCCTTTATAAACTTAAAACCTCAAAAGTAGCTCTGAGGTTCATCTCAAAGAGCTCTGGGGTCAATAATGGTAGGCATTTTCAGATCAAGAGCGACACCATTAACTTATTGCCTCTAATTTTTAGCGGGACTTTGTTGAAAACATTTATATTTTTATCTACGTTAGATAAGAGAAATAATGGTGATCGGTTGCAGGAGGATTGATCTTGATTATCTTTAATTAGTTTAGATAATGGACATTTCGCCAGAAATTTTTATCACCCCCCTCCGTTTATTTTTCAAGATTGGAACCGCGAGTAGGTTACAATAAAAAATCGGGTACAAAACTTTTTAGGGTTGGAGTAGTTGGGTCATGAAATCTGATAAAAATGGCGGAAAAATTTGGCTCCAAAAGAAAACAAAACAACTCAACGTCGACTACGAATAGTGGTGGGCCAATGGATGACTGATATAAACAATGTCTGAGCTGCATTTTAAATGTAAAATGTAGCTCAGACATGGTCCTTTGTTCAAGCAGTTATAGCTGCTCCTCTCTCTTATAGCTAGATGAATTCCAGCGTGACTTCATTTGTTTGCTTTTTAGTGGTAAGCTCTTTTTGTTGGCTATGTCATTTGCGTGGCAAGAAAAATAATGCTAGGATTTGGTGAAAGAGTGGTGTTTCCCTGTGGCTTTTTTCTCACAGAAACATCATTGAAGTTACAAACTATTATCAAAGATTGATGCCTTTTGATTTATTTGAATCCAAGTCCTAAGAATGTCTTGCGTGAAGAAATGGGACTGATATAACTTTGCTTCGCCTAACGCCCCCATCTTTTTTCCTGCCACACAAATGCCAAAGCTGAAAGAGCTTACCGCTGAAAATGTAAACAACAGAATTCATCTGTGGAGAAAGTATTGTCTGTATAAATATACACAGTCAGGGAAATCCTCTTAATTAAGCTGTACATCTTAATTTCGATGTCAGCTTAATTTGGATGTATGATACAGTCTAATTAGGCATTTTACAGCTTAGTTAAGATGTACAAAACTTTGATCGTCTAAACCACACATTTAACTGAATTTTAGCATCTATCTAACTGAATAAATCCAATATTTACGTGCATATAAACATCTCCAAATAAATTAGTTTTTTCGTAGTTTTTTGGGCACTCTCACGTTTAAAGAATTCACAAAAAATTATGCAATAAACCTGGCCATATATTTTAATAAATAAAAGACCGCGTTGGCATGGCATTAATCATTATTATGTTGAGAATTAAGGCCTCATCAGGAAGAAAAATGCTGGCGTTCGAGCTTCACACGCCATGATACTTTTCAATCATTTTGAGGCGAGCGATGTTCGCATGTCATAATTTTTAATGGCGTGTGATGGCGTGTGCTTATTATTGTTCCATTTTTTTCTCAAGTAATCATAGAACTCGCATACAGCAACACTAATTTGCCATGTTTTAAAGCAGGTAATTTGTTGTGACAAAAGTAAAATGTGCTTTTATTTTTTTTTTAAAAAAAATTTACATGTTTTTAACTCAAACAGAGAAAGTGCTGCAAGACGCCAACTTTGTAATCGTAAAAGTAGTAACGTGGACAAACAAAAGACTATAATTTTTATGACGATTTATAAAAAAATTATTTCTTTAGCTAAAATAAACAAGACGGAAAATTTTCGTCGTAACACCCTCCTCCGTTATAAATAACTTCCAAAACAACATCAGCACATTCTGTATAATTTTCAAAACAACACATATATATCATGCTGACTCTGTGCTTGCGAAAGAACATGCTGGAAGTGATTTCACATAACGAAAGTAGCGAAAGCATTTTAAGAAGTAGACAGAAAAAATGAACTTTAAATTTTTTTTCATTTTTTTTTTAATTTAAAAAGAGCAACTAAATTAAAAAAAATTAAATGTTTTTCTTCAATATAACTCGCAAGTAACATGACATATTTTTTTTAAAGATTTACTCGCGAGTAGTATAATTATTGCGTACTCCCGTTATTAAAAAGATTACTCTTATTTATTTTACTCGCACTTGCATTGTACTCTCACTCTGAATTATTTTACTTGCATTTATTTGTACTCATACTCTCGAAGATGTGTAGCTGTACACGCAATTGACCTTAAAAATAAATAATTTACAACTTATTCGTCATCAGAAAACAAAGTGTTGTCATCGTGCGAACAATCACTCGAATTATCATCACTTGAATTATCATCGTCGGTTTCACTCTCATCATTGAACTGAATATTATTTATTTTGGTGTGCGATTAGCGCACCCCTGAGGTATTTATTGTTATTTTGTGGCGTGCTAAGATTGAACGGGAACATTCAAACATGGCGTGTGTGCGTGTGATCGCACGCCATTTCTGACGAGGCCTGGAATTTGTAATTTTACATTTATTAAGTAAAATTTGAAATAATAAAGCTCACGTGAAGCCACATTTTCTTGTGTTTACAGCATTCTTTCTTCTCGAAAGCCGCCATTTTGTGATAGATAACTCAGAGAAAAAGAAGAGGAGTAAATTATTGCAACTAAGATTATTTTGAGTTGATTTTCGATTACTTTTTTTAAAGTGGGAGGAAAGATTTAAACTAGTAGACAAGGCCAGAGCATAAGTATTTAGGAATCAGATCTTTAAACTGCAAGTAATACTAAATAGAAAACGAAAAGAACAATGAGGCAGCTTATGAAATATTTGAGGCAACATATTTGAGGAATGCGTCCTAATAATCAGTTTGTGCCTCAAATACAACTCTGTTTTTTTAGAAATAAGGGCAATTAATTTGGGACTTTTTTTGTTGTTATTACCTTTTTGACTTTCACGCAAGCAAAAAGACTTGTTTGGCACATGCAATGAATCACACACCTGGACAGTTGTTGCATGTGAGATCACACAAGTCTTATGGAATTTTTTGAGTTGCTGGATCCCAGTTTTAAGCTGTTTTTGACTGCAGAATAAATATTCAAGATAAACTAGGCCCTGTTTTGTATTTTCGGGTTCAGGAATTTCTGGTGCATTGTCTGTGTAAAACAAATCAAGTAAACTTGCAGCAATGTCAACTACAATGTTTTTGTTTGTTTTAGATTACTATAATGGGAATATTGTGATTATGTAGTCATTATGGTGTCTGTCAACAATCAACTTATTTTAGATGAAGAATATGATGAAAATTATCAACCAACCGAAGAAGGTATTAGCAGTTCAATTCTATCTCATAACCATTACCCAACACATTCATACGCTGATTTATTGTAACACACCACAGCGCATACACATCATCATGGTAATGATTACCATTGTCATTCTCGTGTTAAGGCCTGTTTTCCATACTGGCATATGCAGGACAGGGTATATTAACGACTTTCTTCCAATCTGCTCTAGTTTTGAACTTTAGTTCTAAACATAAATTTCTTTGCATCAACTCTGTCCTTGTCTTTTCAGAACAAAATATGGAAATTTTAAGCATTGTCAGGATGTTTTCTGATTATTACCGAGTTTTTTTTTAGCTTCAACAGGACATTTTCTTGTCAATTTAGAACAAAATACAGTGATTTTTAAGCTTTATAGGAACGTTTTCTCTTTATTTTAGAACGAAATTTGTCAATTTCAAAGATTCTTATGGTTATTTTATATATGGGAATATTAAAGTTTTAAATGACTTATTTTCTTTTTATATTTCATTATTCGCAGGTTATATTATCTTCTTTTGTTAATCTATTATAAATAAATATAACAATGGGTTTGCATGTGCTAATTAAAGTTTGTGTACAAAACAGAAAATTTATAGCTCATTCATATAACAATAGGTTAACAATAACTGCAAAAGTTTGGCCGCTACAGAAAAAGGAAATTTTATTAGTTAAATGCTTCATGTATTGACGCAATTGGCAACTTAACTATGCTCTGAAAGATCATCTTGTTACTTATTTTTTCGTGATATTTTGGTTTTCTGAAGTAAAAAGCTTGTTTGGCATGTGCAATAAATCATACAGGTCTCATAGCATTCTGTGAATATTTGGCAATTATTTTTTTCGATAGCAAAACTAAGGATAACTGTCATCCCAGAAGCAGCAAGGGGCGATTCAGTATGGGCAATTGAATATTACCATAGCCCCTGGTTAACCCAGGCCATGTGAGGGAAATTGGGGAGATGACGCACTGTGTGGGCCGTTGGATGTTGCAGGGAGTTTTCTGGCAGAGCGCTGACCCTGATAGAGTTCCTGTAGCTCAAGAGAGCATTAAATACACCAGGACTCCCAATCAAAGCCATGACCCCTCCTGGAAATAATAGACAGGGTATATCCCTTGATGTTTGTGAGGCTAGCCATGTAAAATATGCACATCTATCCATCCATCCATCCATCTATCACATACCTTTTTGCATAATTTTTTAAAACGTGGCCGCTATTTTCAAAATGTGTGCCTTGATTATCTTTCTCTGCTTGGTAATGCCTACATCAATTAAAAAGGCATCTTGTGTTTTGTCTTTGATATTGCGTTTATGGACAATCAGGACAAGTAAGAAATAAGGGAACAAAAACAAGCATGCATGCTTTGATTTACAGTATGAACAAATAATTGTTCTTTTTCAATTGGAATATGAATGTTAATTTAGAAATCTTTGAATATGCTCAAGTTATTGGAATCAATCCTTATAAGGAACCAGAGCTATTGTACATTGCTCGACAAGGTATTGTTGCACCACTACCACCAGACTGGAAACCCTGGTAAGATTTTTCTTTTAATTCAGATTTTAAATGCTACATTTAACTTTTTACTGAATACATAGTTTTTTTGTGTGGCATACATGTGCATTGTATTTTATATTAAACTAGTTATTAGTAAGTGGATCACCCGTTGTGCAAACTTTCCACAAACTTTGTGCATCTTTGCCTGCCTCTAAAGTAATGACAGCGGTTATTATTATGATGTGCCATAGTAATGACATTTTGAATTACAAACTTATATATGTACAGCCAGTGGGTGTTATCATATCAATAAGGAGTCTTGATTCTACTGTGTAAAGCCACCTCCTAAATGCAGCCAACAAGCAATTTTAAAGTACTAAATAATACTTAAATAATAATAAATAAAACAATAGACAATATTTTTAATGTAAATTTCCAAGAGTACTACCCCAAAAAACACGTCACAAATATGTAAATGTTTTTGAGTTACTAGAAGAGAAAACCATGTTAGAAGATCAAATATGCACAAAAAAAATTATTAATAAATGGTTTCACACTGGAGAAGGCAAACATTTGAATAACTATAACATACCTTAGGTCACTCTAAAGTTTCACGAGTTATAAGATTAGTTATTCAATTGCGAAAAACATTTACAAATAAAAAAACACAAAATGTGCTATATTGTGTCTAGTGTCTTTTTATTAAACTAGTCTTAGGCCATTAAAAAATCCACAGGTTTACCGTTGCATATATTCCAGCCCCCAGTTTTTTCTACATTGGTATTACGTGCATTTTTGTCTGCTTGGTAACAAATTAATGAGATTACTCTGAAAGGGACCAGAAATAAAGCTGTGTTGCAACCATTTTAAACAGAATGCAAGTATTTTTATATATTTAATATTTTCTAATCTTGATATTTACAGTCAGGATCCCAGTGGTGAAATATACTACTTCAACTTCAGTACTGGAGATAGTGTGTGGGATCATCCATGTGATGAGCACTTTCGGGACATGGTGACGCAAGAGCGTGAGATGTTAAAAAATCGTCCAAAAACTTCAGGGAAAAACAAACCAAAGGAAAAGAAAAATAAAGAAAAGAAGAAGGAAAAAACAGCAAAGGTATAGTTTTCATATTTAAAAAATAAATATATAATGGTTAATATTAATCAACGGAATTTTATGTTTATTAAAAACGGTTTTGTTATTAAAACTTCAGGGAGAATTCAGATTTTTTAGAGCTCTGTATTGTTTTAGCTAGCTAACTAGTCCGTATATTTTATGGCATTCTAGAGTTCACACATACTGTCAACTTTATAGGCCAGTCTTTTGACTGTCCCATATATGATCGAATTCCCTTGTTTGCATTTTCAGGTTTAATAGTCTTTTCCTTGAATTAACTAGCATGCATTCAATCAGTTTGAGGCGATGTCTTTATATGATTGTGCTCGTGATTTTTTAGTTTTTGTTTTGTCTGGTGTTTTATAGCTTTGTTTGTAAATATTTCCAATACCCCAGGATGGTCAGGCTCTCGTGTAAGCCTATGATTTTTAATAATCTTTCAATAACAAACAAGCATATATATTTACATAATATTTTCAGATCTAGCTATTTTTTCTATTAATAAATAGATCACTTTTACTCTTAATTTAATTAAGATTGTGAGACAAACATAACATTATGCTACTGATATTATTTTAAGGCATCAACTTTGGGACTTGAGAATAATCTTGGACCATTAAAACCTCTTGGTGGAAAGTTAGGTACTCTATCATCAACAGCACCAAGCTCTCTTGGATCAACTGGTGGTACTCTGAGTCCTCTGATGGTACCTGGTAAAGGAAAAGGAATGGGCACAAGCATAAATGAAAAGGTAAATAGTATATTAAACATACAATTGTAAATATTTTGTCAAAGCTAATTTGCAATGTATAATCAACTTATTGCCACCGTAACTATTTATGGTGCAGACGCGGACCGTTGTTTTTTTTTTATTTCTTAGAAAAAGACAGGTGAGAAGAAGGAGAAAAATAAAACAAAAGATCATGGCTTGGGCAGTGGTGGTTTTGGTATGTCACTTGGCACAACTGGTGAAAGCATTAACTTTCTTGGTGATTTATCAGAAATCAGTCAGGTATAATACATACAGTTTGGAGTCATATCATGTATTATATATTAAGCAAGTTATTAAAAGTTCCACATAAATGTCTGCTGTCTGCTGGAACAAATAAATTTATTTAAATTTATAAATTACAAATTTATTGAGTTTATAGTATCTTTAACTTTAGTACTCTGATGGTAAACCAAAGTTCAATCTTGGTATTGACGGAGTAGATGATGTTGCTAATCTTGGTTATATGGTAAGTTGATTTTTGTGCTTATTTTAATTTCCTGTAACATTTTTGGGTAGAATAGCCAAAATATTGTGTTGCACTACAGAGTTTCTAATGCAAATTTGTTTATGTTGACAAAAAATTGCTGACACAATATGATATTCGCCTGTCTACTGTTAACAGCCTATTAGGAGTTATCTTTTTAATGCAAACCGATTTGAGTAGCATGCAAGCAGGGTAGAGCAATGTTTTCCTCTAGCAGTTATAATGACAGTCAGGGAGGAGAAAGAGCCAGCTGTTAGGATGGAATCCTTGAGGATGTTAAACTTCCTGAGGAATTAAATGAACTATTAAATAATTGAATTTTCATTTAGAATTTTTATTTAGATTTATTAACCTAAAAAGATGATGTACGAAGAAAGATAAACTCCTTGGACATGCTTTCTTGTTTATATTTATAAGTTCTCATTTAGGATTCAGATGATGACAGTGAAAACTTAAATAAATTACCGGATAAATCTGATTCAGTTGAAGATGAGGAAACTGAAGTGGTAGGTTTTAATGTTTTTCTTAAAACGCTAACAAGGTGACAGGAAATACAAAGAACAAATAACCAGGCAAACAGACTTGGTTTTGGCAGGAGCTTGTGGTTTTTTGCTTTCTTACTTAAGGAAAAGCTTACATAATTTAGCCTCTTTGCTGTTGCCATTACCCGTCCTTTTCTGAACAGATTGGGTAACCCAGCTTTGAAAAACCTTCAGTAACTGACATCAATATGCTTTTAAAGTTATCAAATTTATAAGCACGATACAATGACTTAATTTTATTGTGATAAACTCAGATGTAAAAAATCTAAGTTGAACTTGAAAACATTGCATTCAAAAGTTTGTTTTTGAGTTATTAAACAAATTTAGGAAAATTTATTTTAGTCATAGAAAAGTGAGGAAAAATTAAAATTGATTGACCACCCTAATTCTTCATATTAACACTCCTTAGGCAAGGTAATTTTACATACAGTGACAGTATGTGTAAGTAAACTCTAATTTAGTATTAAGTACTCTTTATTAACCTTTTTAGGATTTCGGAATCAATTCTGGTTTAGCAGCCCGTTTAGACATGATGAGTGTTGACAATTTACCTGCATTTGATACATATCGGGATGAAAGTGACGAAAGTGATTTTGACATTAAACAATCGTCAACTGATAACTTTCGTCAATTGAAAGTGGAGAACTCTGACCAAACCATCAAAGCATTCATGGATAATGTTGACGAGGAGAGAAAGAAGCGTTCAGAAATGTTAGCCAGTGCTGCAGAGAAGTATGCAAATTAAAAACTTGCAGTCAATTTTTCTATTTTATTCTATGAACTTTTTTTGTAGTTATAATGTTAAGTAAAATGAAAGAAATTGTGTGGATATTTTTATTTGCTGTCATTTAGACGATTGTTTGCATCACAAGAATCTACAATTGCTTCTTACAACGACACAAAAACAAAGTAGGTATTGAAGGATAAATCCAATCTCGATCTATAATTCGCTTCAAAATTAAAAAATGCAGAAACATAAAGCTCAAATTATTAATTTTATCAGCTTGTTGACAGATAACATCTTTGTCGTTATGACTGTAAAGTAAAGTTTTTTTGTTTTTTTTTTTTTTTTTTGCTGTGCCCATATTCAAAACGTTTTTGTAGGTTAAGTACTGTTCATTCTTAATCTAGTTCATCTTCCAATGTAGGCCTAACAATGATGGAAAGCTAACTTTTGGTAAAGCAGACCCAAAGCAAGACACAATCCTAAAGACAAAATTAAATTTGGAAAACGAAAAAGAAGATAATTTGGAAGAATTCAAAAAAAAGTTAAAAAATGAGGAGGAAGAAGAGAAGAAGAAACTTCGAGCCACTCATGACTTGGCAATGAAGTGTAAGTTATTTTGTGTATGTATATACCTGCTTTTTTAAAGGTTCAAAGTCAAGTAATATTTTTTTCTTTCAGACTTAAAGAATGAAATAGATGAGGAAAAGTTAGAAGAAGAAGCTAAGTTACAAGTAAGTGTTATTAGTGCAATATTGCAATTTATAATTCCTGACTGCGTATTGACATAAATTTTTCAAGGTTTATGTTTTAATACACAACTTTTGATTTTCTGCTACTTTTTTAATGTAGTTAGCAAGTGTTGGTTAGAAACAAGTGCTATACCATGTCATACATGGTCCCCTGTCTTTTATCCATCAGGAAAAGCCCTACTATCCTTTAAGCACCTCTCTTTACTTGACATTGTGCAGAATATGTCAAAAAAGTAACAGCAAAATTACATGGTTGTATCTCAGAACATGTGGTCGTTATAAGAAGCGTCCAAATGTAATTGCTAGAATTGTTTTGCATTCGTACACAAATAAGCATGCTACAAAATTGTATGTGTACACACTCGTGCAACTTTCATTGTTGGGACGAAACCGCAGATAATACACATTCTTTTAACTTACGAAATTAACCGTTAAAAAATGCCAATGCAGTTTATTGGTTTTCTGCCGGGACAGGTTTGGCAACCAAATGTTATGGAACTTTGCTCTCAATCTTTCTACATCGTTGAATCGAGTTAAGGATGATGTACTGTATGATACCAATACAATATAGAAGAGATATTTATGGAGAAATGTTAATATTAATATTCTTTGACAGGAGGATAAAGCTGATTTTATTCGAAAACTGAAAACCAAAATTGAAGATGAAAAACGAAAAGAAAAAGAACAAATGGAGAAGGACAATGAAGTTGAAGTGGACAAACTAAAAAACAAATTCAAATCAGAATTGGAGAAATTAAAAACAGATTTAACAAAAAAGAATAGCCAGGAGAAAAAAGATCTTGAAAATAAGCTTAAAGAGCAGTTTAATAACGAAGAACAGAAACTAAAACAGAATCAAAAGAATGATATGGACAAGTTAAAAGATGAATTGCTCAGTGAAAAGGAAACAGTAAGTTTTGACTAGCCGTGTCTGTTCTGTTTTTTTTAAACACCTGCTTGTTGAAAGCGAAAAAAACATTCTATGTTGGTTTTACATTTAGTTGATGTTTTATGGATTTTTTCCCTTTTCTTGTTGACTCTGTTCTTGTTGACTCTATTTTATTGCAGCAAGGGTTCACAAGTTAGTTTCTAAGGTAGTCAATAGAATGTAAAGCTTTTCTTAAAAGTGTTCCATGGACAAAAGTCCATGTCTGAGTGCAAACATAAACTTTTTATGTTGTTACCTACAAATTTTTATACTGAATTTATTTTTAATAAAATGCGAAGATAATAATAACATGGTAGATTTCTAAAATGAAATTTTTTTTTGAGTGGATAAGACGTTTTGTAACGAAATACAATGATGTTCTAGCTTGAAAATTAGAAAAACGAAATACCGAAATAGTGTCAACCACAATGGAAAGTTGCATTTAATAGAATAGTTTTAACACTTGTTACTTGTTATATAGCAAGCAGAGAAATTGAGACAACAACAGGCATATGAACTACAGCAGCTACGCACTCAGTTACAAGAAGAGCAAGAAAAGAAAGTGAAAGACATACGTCAGGAGATAGAGCTAAATAGTCCTGAAGAAATGCAATTCATGGATTCATTAAATCAAAGTAAATTTAACAAACCAAATCTTGCCGACTTCAAAAGTAAACAAGAGGACTATGATAAAGAATTGGGAAATTTAAGAAAAGAACATGAAGAACATATAAAGAGTTTAAAAACTGCATTTGAAGAAGAAGTAAAAAGACTTAAAGATAACCAAAAAGAAAATGTCGAGAAACTGGAAATTGATATGCAGAATGAATTAAAGAGTCTCAGACAAGAATTAAAAGATAAGGTAGGTGAATGTTATAATCAATTATTTTGTGTTGCACAACACATGGTCGAACATTTACTTGTTTTTATTGCTAACTTTTTCATTTATAAATAATGTAACACGTAAAGATTTTTATGTTGCAATAGGGTTTGTGTTGTATTTAGTCTTTGCAATGGGCGTTTGTACTTTTTTTGGCCTGCAAAACAACATTTTTTTCATCACATGTTTCAGTGAGATATTTCATAGAGAAATTACTTTAGTTACGATGGTGGGTTCAATACAGAAATCCTAATTGAAGACCCTCAAAAATACAATATTACTCAGTAAAGTACCCTGAATGACCCTGAATTTTAACATCGTAGACCGGATCTTGTTTTATTTTCATTCCTTACATATTTTCTAAGGTTGAACAAGATTTTAAACAATTTGTTTAGTAGTTTTTTTATTATAAATTAAAGAATTCTTTCTTGAGCATGACACTCAAAATGACGCTTTGTGTTGACTTAGGTTTCCATCATTTGTATTCTTATTTAGTTACTGATTTATTGGCCGAGTTTTTTAACTGTTTTTTTTTTTTTCAGAATGAAAAAGAAAACGTTCAGTTCCAAAAGTCACATTTGCAGGAAAAAGAAACCCTGATAATTAAACATCAAAGCGAAGTGAAACTGTTGCAAGAAAATAATGAAAAAGAAGTTGATGCTTTAAAGAAAAAATTCGAAGAAGAGGTAGCCTGCATCTTTGTTTGTTTAATTTGCAAAATTGCAACAAAATCCTGTAAGGTATAATTAATCAATAAAAAACGTTGTAGGTAGGCTACTTTTGTTCTTTAAATAGTAATAAATAATTCTTAATGATTCTTTAAACCGTTTAAAAGGAAATTTTGTTCTTAAGATGTGTTTCTCAAGATTATAAATGTTCATGCTGCATTGTTTTAATACTGACTGCTGATTAAATTGCTTTGTCATATGTTTTTCCTTATGGTCTAGTGTTTTTTTGTAGCAAGAAAGATATCACACAGAAATGCAAGAATTGGAAGAACAAAAGAAAAAGTTAGATGGAAAGAAAGAAGAATTAGGAATTCTTGAGTTAGAACTTCAAAAACAGGAGAAAACACAACAGAACATTAAAAATGGAGATGAGGAGACAGAGAAAGCAGATTTATTAAATGACAAATCTCAACTTCAGATCGAAATTGAAAATTCTAAAAAAGTTATAGAAGAGTTAGAGGACACGATAAGTATGTTGCAAACCAGTAAATCTGTGATAAAAAATGACATTGAAGAACTAACGCATCAGAAAAAGAAACTCAACGATGAGATCTCCATCTCAGAGACTAAATTTAAGTCAGATAAGACTGAGCAAAGTAAACAGATTGAACAGTTAAAAGAAGAGATCGCCAATTTAGAACAGAAAATAAAATTAAACACAGCCGAACTAAAAGATTATAAAAGTCAAAAACAAACATCGCCAAGAGAGGCTGAAAACCAAAATACGGTCAATCATAATGAACCATCTTCTACTGTACACCATCTAGTAGACAATATGGAACCTTTAGTTAATGGAGACATCCAAGAAAGGGATGATAATGAGATAAAAGTTGAGAAGCAGAATTTATATGAAAATAAACACGGAAGATCTTCGTTGAGTTTGCAAGATTTAGAAGACAGTGATATAGAAAAAGATCAGGTAAACAGAAATGTTTTTATTATGTCTCATGTAAAGAGTGGCTGCTGGAACTTGAAAACCTTTAAACCACGCTAGGTGACTTTGAAAACCTTAAATATCCAGCATTCTTTAGAGAAAAACTTTCTCAAGATCTAATGCCATTTTAAGTATTTTGTGTGCTTCGGAACTTTAAAATATCACAAAAGTTGTACAGATAAAATCATAAAAAAAGACTCCAATAATGGCGAAAAACAGTAGACACTTAAAGGCTTTTCTTTGTTCTGTCACAAAATTACTAGAACAAAAATTTGGGAACCAAAATCAAAAATATTTCTTCCATTTTGTTAAAACAATTACGTTTGTGTGTACAGGATACAGAGCAGGTCACATTATGTAGCTCTTCATTTTTGTTTCTGCACATTGCATCACAAACTAAGTAGGTACTGACGTTACATATTCTTTAGGTTCTTCATATAGCGTAAAGCTGATTTTATATTTTCAGAGTTTAGAACACATATCAAAAAGACACAATACGATAGGTGAGTTACAACTTCTTATGTTAGTTAAATGATAATACGGCATGCTTTTTAAATGACCGGATTTCATCTATTAGGTATAAGATCGCCAGCAAAGAGGAGTCGAAATCAAAAAAAGTTGGCTTGGAAGGACATCGAGAGTGAATGTAATACATTTCTTCTTTTGAATCCGCCATAACAGATTTAGCGTTGCCACCTATTCAATCAGTTTTTTCAATACCCGTAAATTTGGTGTTCGGATGATACCAGCCAGAGTTAACAGATACATGTCAAGTCGTATCTTTAGATTTTCTCCTTTTTAAAAATCTGGATAATTTCGAAAATTATTGCTAATTTTAGGAAAACTGAAAGATATGTCTCAAATGCATCTTTTAACTCTAAATGGAATAACCTGTTAAATTTACGTGCTTCTCGGGCAAAAAAGTAGCATTTAAATCAATTTTTCACCAATCTTTCCTTTTTATTATTTCTAGCTGATTCGTTTTCAGAATCATTAAACTATGGAATAAATGACTTTGAGAAATATCGACACAAGCACATATCAAGACCAACGTATTGATTTTTTACTTGTTATTTTTAAAAAACATTGGTTTGAACGATGTTTTTACAATATCTGGTATTATTTTACACTGACCACTTGTGGCTACCTAACTTAAAATAACAAAAAAGTCAGCGTATATTTTGCTGAAGTCTGAAATACTAAAAAATATAAACGATGACAACAAATAGCTTTGCTTTTTTAGTGAGGTTGATTTGCAATTAAACGAGGAAGAAGACGCAATCGAGAGAGCAAGGCAATTTCTTCGTAAAAATAAAGAAAATATAAGAAAAAGACAGGTAAATAATTGTTTTTTTTCTTAATTGCAACTTGTAGCAACAGTTAAAAAGTTTTATACCAACTGGTAGTCTCATGGTAGAACTTCCAGTGCAACAAGTGTCATAAAAAAGTGTAAATTGATTCTTTCGTCTTAGCGTTCAGTACGAGAATAGGATTGATATCTTAAGAGGCTGTCTAGTTAGGTGATTGTCGTACTTACACGGTTTACGTAATTTAAATTGGATTTTCTAATGCACTAGAACCCTCTTTAGAGGATCCTTTTTTCATAAAGGGTTGGGTTCATAATCGTAATATAAAACAGAATAATTTCATGTATAACTGAATATGTACTTGTATTTCGTATTTAATTCACATATTTCGTAGTTTAAAAAAGTAAACGACGACCTTTTCGTATTGTTGCTTTCTTTAACAGACTCTTTTTTTAGTCGGCACTTGCTAAAGCAGAAGAAGAATGGAGACTTGATTCTCTGCATTCGGTATGTAACTCTTTGCTGATTTTTATTTTTAACTGCTTCTTAAGTCAACACAAAAATGGGTATGGTCACATTTACACTATTTTTAAAAAATCTACTTCCAAACAAATGTACGATACTTTCAAACAAATGTACGATACTTTCAAACAAATGTACGTTACTTTCAAACAAATGTACGATACTTTCAAACAAATGTACCATACTTTCAAACAAATGTACGATACTTTCAAACAAATGTACGTTACTTTCAAACAAATGTACGATACTTTCAAACAAATGTACGTTACTTTCAAACAAATGTACGATACTTTCAAACAAATGTACGTTACTTTCAAACAAATGTACCATACTTTCAAACAAATGTACGTTACTTTCAAACAAATGTACCATACTTTCGAACAAATGTACCATACTTTCAAACAAATGTACCATGCTTTCAAACAAATGTACGATACTTTCAAACAAATGTACCATACTTTCAAACAAATGTACGATACTTTCAAACAAATGTACGTTACTTTCAAACAAATGTACGATACTTTCAAACAAATGTACGGTACTTTCAAACAAATCTACGATACTTTTAAAAAGACGTACGCTACTTTCAAACAACGTTATTCCTATTTTAAACCGTTGCTTTTTAAGCCAAAAACTTTTGTTCGGTGAAAAAAAATCATGTTGGTTTTGTAGCAAATGTATGTCAGTCATGAAGCAAACAAATTTATGAAAAGTATTCGTACGAAACTCGACGAGGTAAGCGATATACCTACGAAGAAAGTTGATACTTTTCAATTGTATCAGAACGCTTTATTATTTTGGTGTAGGAAGCGGCTGATATAAACGATGCAATGTACACTATAGCTGAGGGTCAGGATTTTGTGCAACGGAAAGAACGCAACTTACGCTTATTAGAGAACGCCTTGAACGCAAGAACTGTAAGTATTGAGTTGCAGTAGACCATCTAAAGACTTGTACTGGAGTAAAGCTAAATCTACGAAGATTTGTACTGAAGTAATGCAAAGTCAGAGCAAATTATAGATAGCTTAAAAAGAACTTGTTTTCAATTGCTATTTTCGATCATTTTTTTTAAAAAAAATAAAAAACTGTTGTTTCATTTATTTTTTATTCTTAACACGTGTATTTATTTTGACGCTTAGGCCTCGAGTCCTGATGAATCGGAACGCTTTTCGGATGTCGTTGAAGACGCTGAAATCAGATACAAGTTACGTCGTTTGCGAGAACAGAAGCGGCAATATGATGACGACATAGAGTATGGACCATGGATCGATAAGGCTACTAAAGGAAGTCAGGAACGTCGTAACCGAGCGTTACGAGAATATCGGCAGACATATGATCCTGATGTTGAAGCTGATAATTTATACCCGCGACACGTGCTTGGTTCAGTGAATAAAAGAGATTCCGTGAAAGCAGGGGGAGGAGGGCTTATGGGTAGTAGAAGAAGTGATGGTGACCAGTTCCACAAAATCAAGTATTTGCGTGATGTTGGGCATGGTAGACATTTTGGTGATGACGAAAAACCGAGGTTCGTTCTGTAATTATTTGTGTTTTTTCACATGCAACTGGGAAGAAACTAGTTGCATAGTTGGAGCATACCTCTTTTCTGAAAGCTGCATACAAATATTTTTTTAAAAAATACTACAACTACAAAAGGAAAGTTCAATTTTATGTATTTGGGTACGTCTTTATTTTCTATAGGTGTAATTATGAAGACTTGGAGATCCCGATAAGACGTCGTCAAACTCCAACTGTGGAAGAACGACTGGAAAAGAAATGGATGGAATATTTCGGAGGTTGGTATTATCTTCTGATAGGTCTTTTTTGTTTATTTTTGAAAACATTAAAGCAGGGAATAATAATAAACCTTTTTGAATTTTAGATCGCCTGATGCCATCGTATTCGCAGATTAAAGCTACCCCATCATGGGGCCATTCGTCAGCTTTGTAAGTGTTTTGTAATTGATTTTTAATGGGTTTTTCCATGATTTTATAACCAGCTTAAAAGCCAATGATCGACATCAGTAAACGCACTGTAAGAACTATCATTATTAGTCCGGTTTTTGTTGCAATGGAGCATCATCTTTACCTTTTGCAATAGCATGTCTTCATTTTTAAGATTTTACGCGCCCATGAGCCTCGATTTGCTTTAATTCAGTGTCGTTTACGCCTTCAGCTTCTTACTGGGCGTAGATACTAATATAAGACCACGAAGCAAAGTACACAGTTACCACTAAACGACCACCACACCCTTTAAAATGAACGTTACTGAAACAGCGTATGTAAATAAACACGAAATGTTACTTAATATAAACCTGCAATGTAATTACATATTTAGAGACGATCTTCGCAAATCAACGAATGGACTACATAATGTTCCTGCAACTACTGAGAAACGTCTGCAAAGCCACGCCGAATGGTTGAAAAATGTGAGAAGGGATAGAGATGTAGACTCAATAAACGACATGTATCTTTTCTTCGAATGTTGTCACGTCTTATTTAAGCGATAGAGTGAATCTCAAAGTTTATTCGTTGCCAAGTTGCACTATTTTGTTAGTTTCTCAAATCTGACGGTTAAACCTTTTTGCTAATTTTAAGTAATAGCTATTTTTTTTTTTAAAAATATCAGCGAACTGTCAGTGTTATTATTGCCAGGCAAAAAGAGTATTAAATTAAATCAAGCAGTAAACCTTTTACCTTGTGGTGTTTAATAACTTTTTAGCCGTATTATTTTGCATGTCCTTAATGTTAACAAAAGATATCCATCGCCATGGCAACCAACACCTGTCGTAAACGGTTCCCAGATGGTCGGTAATGCATTTACAAAAGAATCAAAAGTTTTTCCAAGTTCTCCGTATGGTGCACGATTTTCATTGGCTGATAACATGCATGTTATGTTTCAGCCACCTTAAAACACATTCTTCACACCTTAAACGTTTTTCGGTTCAAACTTACATGACCAATGTTGAATGTGTTCTGTATGTGTTGTTTGCTTGGAAAAAATTCTGTGTATAATTGAGCTAGTGCAATTACGTAACGCGTCCTTCAGTGAGAGATTTCCTCAATTTTTATGAAAATATTGTTTTGTTGATCAAAACGAGAATTGTATCTTGATGAACAAAGTAGTCATCCCACTGAACAGAATTTTAGTTAAAAACCTATTTCTTGAGATGTAAAAGCATAAAGTTTTTTTATCTTGTACATATTTAATATATATTTATTTTGATGTAATTTTGAAAGAATTAATTTTAAATATGCTTTTATAAAATGATTGGTGCGTTTTTTTCTCCATTTTGCCTCCAAGGACAACAAAACATCTGAGAAAAAAAGAAAAACTGGAACTTATTTTCTTAACTTAAAAAATCTTGCTATAGTAAAAATCTGTGGTAAAAATCCTAAATGAGTAGAAAATTAAAAAGAATGACAGTTGCTAAGAGAGTGGTGTGCCGCCATTTTTTTCACTTCAATTTTTTCTGACATTGTATATCTGAAAAAGAGGCTGCTTCATCAGACTTTGACTCTGGAGAAAACATTCTTCTGTATAAGATTGAGGAAAAAAGATCTTTGAGAAAGAGAAAAAAAATCTTTTTGAGCCAAATTTGTTTTTAGTGGAATATTTATGAAAATTTGTTGGCCAAACTGACCTAAATAAAGTTTTGTGGAATTACTGCGAAAACTGAAAAACCTGTGCCTGACCCAGTAGTGTCTTATAAACGTAAAAAATACTACTGCGGCGAAATTCACGTTTTAATTTTTTTCGTCTTTGGTGTTTAGCGGAGTTTTATCGGCAAGTCTTTTGTGTATAATTTCGACTGAATTGAAAAAACGTCATCTTTTTTGTTATTCAGTCATAGTTGCGAAGATGCAACAATTTTTTTTCTGAACTATTGTTCTAGTGATGTGTTTGCAAAACTCTCGAACTTCTTAATCATTTGCAAAAGGACGAGTGTGGCTTCTGTTACTGTCCTGAGGTATCCATGGTACCAGGCTCAATAATGGAAAGAGAAACTCAAATAGACACACCAACGTTTTTAAATCAATTAGTTTATTTTTTACTACGGTGACTCTTTCCTTATCATCATGCGCTTTTCATCTAGAATCCAATGTCGCAAAACTGCGCCTTTTGCTTTCGCTTTTAAATTCTTATATTTGGATGACGCTAAAAGCCTTGGGATCGAGGAGCTCTGAGGACGAGAAGGGTTTGAAGAACTCCCCAAATTGATACGACTTTCGTGTTCACTTGACATGGATTCAATCTGGTTGTTGCGAATACAATGCATGTGCGTTGAGATTGTCTGTTGTGTTGTTGTTGTTTTTGCTCACCAAATTTTTGTGATAAAGAACTAGAGAAGGTAAGTCAGACCGTACCTAAACAACACTTGCAATATAGTGAGGCAGGTTTACCAGTCAGGAAAAAATGCGAAGTAGCTAAGCATTTACTGCACCTATAATTGGCAGAATATTAAAAGTCTATTTTGGATAATGATCTTCTCTAACAGTCAGGGAGAACTGTATTTTACGGTGTGTACAGTATAATTAGCAGCTCTTATAGATGAGTTGCGAATGTTTACAAAGTTCCGTATATGCATGCGCATCCTGGACGAGCAAAACAAGAAGGACTACATAGCCAAATTGAATCTTTATGCTAATTTATCTCAATCTTCCTATTATAGCCATCTATCTAGTTCCATAGCATGTTCTGCTGATAGATAGATAGATGTGCATATTTTACATGGCTAGCCTCACAAATATCGAGGGATATACCCTGTCTATTATTTAATGCTCATTTTGAGCTATGCAGACCCAATTAGGGCCGGCGCTCTACTAGACAACTCTCGGCAACATCCAACGGCCCACGCAGTGTTCCATCTTCCCAATTTCCCTCACATGGCTTGGGTTAACCCGGGGCTATGGTAACATTCACTCGGCCATGTTGAATCACCGTCAAGAGGAATCGAACCCCGGTTTCCCGCACAGAGTACGAAAGCTATAACCACTAATCTATGGCTTCAATAAAAAACAAAACAATAACAAGGAACATCTGCGCAAAAAAGAATTCAATGTTTAACCTGATAAAGACTAATATGCCATGGATTATGCTGGCACTGCATGGCCTCTCAGCATCATCATGACAAGTATGGCAACTGTTACTGTATAATTAGTTGTATACCGAATAATTAGGTGATTCAATTAAGAAATGCTCATAAAATGACAACGCACCACCTCTTGAGTTTATGGAAAACATTAAAAAAAGTAGTTGGGCATGCAGAACACGAGGAAGGCATAAACTACATTTAATCTTATATTTCTAAAAATCTAGAAATTAACTTACGTAACCAATGCGACCTACAGTACAGTCTGAATTTAACCTTCTTTGTATGCGCTATACAACACCTTTTTCTGCAAGTCGGAAGCCCTTAAATCTTTTGTTTATCGTAATTACTTTAACTAGTCGTTAGCCCGTGGAAAAATCCATGGGTTCGCCTGTCCTTTTTATACCACATTGCGTGCGTCTCACTACCTGCGCAGCTAAGGTACCATTTTGCTTGACAGAAAGATGGACGGAAAGACGTATACGGGCATTATAATTACTTTAATGATCTGAGTGCTATGGTACGAATGATTTAACAGAAGTTTTGCGATAAAACAATACAGTCATTTTTTTCTTATATTGTAATCTTTTTATATATTTTCTCGCAATGTATATAATTATTTTTTGTAAAAAACAATGCTTTATATTGAAAGTAATTATTTATGCGAATTGCGTGTATGCTGAAACTTACATTTGTATTATAATGTATGTGGTTGTCCTTTTCTTGCCTGTTAGAATAGGCAAGTATATGCAGAACTTTGTAAGCATTTGCAAGTCAACTATAATAACTTTTGTAAGGATTATCCTTGACATTGAAACTTACAGAACTGGAATCAGGACACCTAACTTTGTGAGCGCATATCATGGGCAAATTAGCGAATTGTTAATTAGCGAATGTTTGATTTAATGAAAGGTCATGTAAAAATAGAATGTATGGTGCCAACAACAACAACAACAAAAATAATAATAAAAATAACAATCAAGGAGGGTGTTATGACAAGGGTAATTTCTATGTATTTTCACATAACACATGCAGTTCATATTTTTTAGTTGGGAAGAAAAGATGTAACTAATGTAGGGGTTTATGCAAAATATGTATAAAAGGTGAAAAATATACTAAATAACTTGCATATATTTAGGTGTTGAATTTGAATATTCACTTTAGAACTAAAGTATTATAATGTATTATAATTAAATTTTAGACAGATATCTATAGTGGTGAAAAAAGGTATTTATTGTTGTCGTTTTGTTCCTTTTATAGTCCAGTAGAATTTTGGGTCAACCTAGAAAAAATTTATATAAAGACATATTATATATCGTTAGAAAGATAATTTTATTGGCTTTCTCATGGTGGGTTGTGTCACATTTTTACCCTTGGGCAAAAAAAGTTATGAACGAAAGAGTAAAGGGTGGTAGAAACTGAAAATTTCCGAAAAATCGAAACCATTTATTTCGAATTTTTTTTTAATAATTCGAGAATGGGGCATACATAAACCTTTAAATTTCATGTCAACTTAGCAAATTTGAAGTTAATTCAGATAAAAGGCCAAACTTTAACACATAACAAATTTATGCTGACATCAGCAAAAATATTTCAGGAATTTTCATCGAAGGATATATACTCTTATTTTCAAAGATTATTTAGGGGATTGTTATGACATATAGAAATTGGGTATCTTCAAAGTAAATAAGTAAGTTTCATCAATATTATACTGAGAGACTTGGAAAAACTAATATCATTGGCACGAAACTGAAGTACTGTAAAGCAGTGATTATGAAAAAAATCCACGCAAGTACTACTGAAGGCTATCATCAGTCATTTTAATATAATAACTCCCAATTGTAAACATCACATCAAAATTTAATATAATAAAAAATAGCGTCATAAAACATCTTAATGATATGAAAAACTAATTCACAAAAGCGTCCATGAAGTGTCTATCTACAAAATCATCATCAAAGTTATCACCACAATCATCAACGTTATCATTCTGAACATTCGAACATGATGACCCGTGACATTCTTTACATGATGAGGTGCAACTCAAACCAGCTTTCCGACATGTGCACCGATTGGAATCGCATTCTCCCTTACAACCACATCGAATTACCTGTAAAAGGTCTGAAGGGCCTGCTTCTTCATCTGTCATAATTGGGACAATAGATTGTCCTTGAGATTGAAAACCCCACTGGAAAGGCATAAAGTCAACGTCTTGAAGATACCGCCACACTTGAACCTGGTGATAAACTCTCAAACCGTGATAGTAGGCTGCTCTTGGTGATGGTGGTAGAAGTGATGGGTCGATGGTAGAACGGTTTGACAGTACACGAAGAAGAATCAGATAAATGAAAAGCCGAAGTTGCAATTGGCAGAACCAGAATAAATTTTTAAAAATCCTTCAATATTTTTACCTCAATTGTAATGGGCTTCATTACAGTTTTCGCTAAGGCTGGGACCTCAGGTTCCAGATATTCGTGAATTTCAATTCCCTTATTTCCTTGAATATTACTCCAGTTTTCTTTCTTCTCTCTTGGAATCCGTCTAGTAGGCAATCTTTGAGCACCAAAATTTCCATTAGCAACTGCTAAAGAACCCAAGCCATGATGAGTTTGTTTACCATCGAGTGTTGCGAGATCGTGGTCAGTGTTGTCGGATACAAATTGTAGGAATGTAGTTCCCTCAGGACACACAACCTCATTTGACGTATCGTGCTTGATTACATTCTGCTTGAATCGTACAACCTAAAACCAGATCATTATACAACAAAAATGTTTAAATTTTCTCTACATAAGAAATTGTGCAAATAGAGATCTTTAACCTGATGATGCGCCTAGCAGGAAGAACTTTCTCACCCTATACCCTATAGTAAATACTTTTACATTTCAGATTGGCTTTTCTATATTTATTATTATGTAACAACAAATAACAGGTCTTTTATTTGTCTGGTTTCGGTTGTTCCGTCCCCACTCTATTCTTACAAATTGTGAAAAGTGCTAAAATATGGATATACCTCGTCATAGCTGACAGCCAAACCCAACTTTGAAAGTAATATATTCAACCATTTTGATCCGATCTTATTGTCCGTACAAACTGCAAGCCCAAATTGAATTGGCATTATACTTCTTGGTCTTGTTGCTGCAACTATTGCCTGTGCTAACGTCTTTTCTTTTATGGAAGATGAGAAAAGTCCATGCAAAAAAATTGTCAAGATACTTGGTATTACATTTGATGATGTTTTTATATCTTTGCTTGATGGATAGTTAGCTGAGTCGAGATCATAATTCTTAATGGCTTCCTTTATCAATAATGCTGCTGTTCTTACGATACGTTCACTTTCATCCTTAATATCTTTCTTGCGTTCCGCATACCACTTTTCACTAAGGAATTCTGCCGCCCTATGTAATAATATAATATTACTCTTGCCTTCTCTTGTAACAAGCTGTAACGTCTCCTTATATCTTTCTTTTAATTTCACTTGAGTCATTTTAATGGTATATACATCATCTCCTAGCGTGGACATCATGTTGTGAAACTCAGAAACAGAATATAACTCTATGTCGTTTTCAAGAAATTTTATACATGCTTGCTCAAACAGTTCCATCTTCGTTGAAGAAATGGGACGACCAGATGTTTTATTTTCAGATGTTACGTTGCTGAAATTTGTTCTGCATGCTACGTGGTATCTTGCTTCAGCTGCTACTAGATCACTGACAGATAACAATCGTGTTTCTAAGGCCCTAGCAATTTCATTGCTACGTGTTTTGCATATGTCAAGTGTTTCCTTATGTAAATTTGACGAAATTGTTCGAACTTCGATAAATTTATTTCGATCCGGGTGTTTTCTATTAAGTTTACATATCTCTTCGCAATAAAAACATTGTGTCTTAAAGTCAAATATACCTCCACATACTCGTTTGCTTGAAGAAGGTTGTTCCTCAGTTGATGATTTTCGTCTACTTCCCCGTGCTTGATTTTTTAGCTTTGTTCGACAACTATTATGAACGTATGTTCTTGTGTTGTTTTCCTTGTAATTAGTAAGCTTGAAAGATAGTTCTGATAATTCACATTTAGTAGCTTGCGTGATAAGTGTATTCAATGGATGTTCAGTTCCTTTCTCTGGGTTTCAATATCTGCCAACTTGATTTAATAAATCTCCTTCCTTTTCTCCTTCACTACATAACACACATAACACTGCACAATCGTCCATCACATTAAATTATCAATTCATTTACACTAAAATGAAAAAAGGAAAGAAATATAAAAGATGAATAACAATGTAGAAATCACAACAGTGCTTCAACATAGGCGAAATTTTCACATTACACATCTTATATGTTTTTCGAAACAATGTTTGTATACTTTGAAAAGGTAAAACAGAATGAGTTATGCAGGTACCTGTGCACTAGCTATATTTAATAAATAATTGATGTATTTTACATTCAAAAAAGGTTCTGCAGTTTCATCATTAATATTAAATTATTGAACCACCTTTTCTCCATATGTTATTTGGGGATTGCAATCGAAGAGGAATTTTGCTGACATCAGCAATATGTAATGATTTTTTTGTATTTTTATAAACATTTGGACTTATAATCATAGTGCCAAACGTTTTGCAAAGTTTTAAGGCATGGGAATGTTCCAATCTTGAGTTATAAAAAAATCTTTAAAATTTATGTTATAAAATTTTGGAAATTTTTACTTTCTACCACCCTTCACTCTTTCGTTCATAACTTTTTTTGCCCAAGGGTAAAAATGTGACACAACCCACCATGAGAAATCCAATAAAATTATCTTTCTAACGATATATAATATGTCTTTATATAAATTTTTTCTAGGTTGACCAAAATTTTGGTCAAATTCTACTGGACTATTTAGGACGTACTTTTTGTTCTATATCCTATCAAAAGTTGTATGGCTCAATTGGTAAAAAAAATTGCTAAAATAGGCATTAAAGAAACTTAATATCTGAAACAACCAAGAGTTCCTGCATTTTTTTCCAAATTGCAAAATTACAGACCCTGTTTTTTTTCCCGAAGGTAAACTAATCAATTTTGTGGCTAATGACATTGAACTGGATTCTCCAAAATTTGATTCATCCCTAATATAGGTGCTTATTTGGAGAAGATAGAGATAGATTTGCATATTTTACATGGCTAGCCTCACGAATATCAAAGAATATACCCTGTCTATTATGTCCAGGAGGGGCCATGGCTTGGATGGGGAGTCCTACAGTATTTATAATGCTCAGACCCAATAAGGGTATGCGCTCTACCAGACAACTCTCTGCAACATCCCACGGCCCACACATTGTGCCATCCCAATTTCGCTCACATGGCTAGGGTTAACCCAGGGCTATCGTAACATTCACTAGCTCATATTGAATCGCCACCAAGGAGAAGTAGTACATGCTTAGTTAGCAGTTTTCCCTGACATTTTACACAAAGTTCCTTTTCAAGGGCATTTGAATATTCTCAATCTCTTGCCCAACTTTTATAAATATTTATATACATCATTTCAGTATGAAATTTTATTTCACCCTCAAAATATTTATGTAAACACAGTTTAACTGAAATAAAACTACAGCTACAAAGCTAATGCACATGTTTAAAAAGCTATTGTGCATATGTACAAAGCTGTGACATGTGCAGTTTGTGCAACCCTGATATGAAACTTAATGTGAAACAAGAAAACTTCATTGCGATTTGAAATCTCATCATTACCTTACCCTAGTAATGATCTTCTTTAACTTGTTCATTGCAACGTGAAGAGCAGTGCTCTTCCTGGAATCTGGCGTATTTCTTCTTTGTGACAGGAGCAGTGACAATGCCGTTACTGCATCTTCTACATCAGCTAGATAGCTGCATATACAGTACTGGAATCAGGACACATAACATCATAGATCGTGTATCATGCGCGTCGCGCATGATTCACGATGCTGTTGCAATAGTAAAATTTTTTAGCATCGTGAAGGTCGCGATACATCGTGGGGTCGACTTTCAGGATGCATCGTGATTTTCGCAATCCATATCGCGACCGTCATGATACATCTTTAAACATTATAAAAATCACGTAATTAATGTCATGAGAGAATAGTGCAATTAAATATGAACAAGACGTATGATATACGCAAACAACCTCGCGAATAAAGTTTACAAAAAGCTGTCTATCAAATTGGGATTTTTGTTACGAAGTTAGACACGACATATTTTACTATTCAGATACGCAATAATATTTGTTACACACTTATTTTTCAAAATTGATTTGTGAGACCTTCCTGAACGGAAAATTCCCCGAACTTTTAATTTTCGATGGGTCCGTCTTGGGTGAACCGACTGACAGGAAGAAGAAAGACCACAAACCCACAAACCCCAAAATTTGCGAAATTCATTAATTCAGTTAATTCTGCCTACATTCACTTTTAAAAAGTTTGGTGGAAACACCTTTATTTACTAGTTAGTTAAACAAGTGTTTTGAACAGTTGTTCTTATCTTTTTAAAAAAGAAAAAAGAAAAAAAAAGTAAAAATAGTTACCAAGATGAGATTCGAACACACGACGACTCCCGTGTCGGTGCTCAGAGAGGCAAAAATTTCCATTCTTGTAGGACACATTTGCGTTTTAATACAAGCTCACGAGCTTGTAATAATTGTTTTTTGTTTTTTTTAAATCAAAAATATTATCGTTGTCGTTTCTTGCTTAGACGGTAACTTATTTAGTTGTTCGACCCTAACATTCACGATAAAAAAAATAATAAAAATATCAACAAACAAACATTTTCTTATCCCATCTTGTGAAAAAAAAAATTATGAATGTCTAACACCCTCCTTCGTTATGATTAATATATGTTTAAAATTATGCTGCTTGCTAAAATCTTAAATTTCTTAGTCAATATAATGTAGGCAAAATAATTAATATCATTTAAAATTTTTCAATCGTTATGATTAATATATGTTTAAAATTATACTGCTTGCTAAAATCTTAAATTTCTTAGTCGATATCATTTAGGCAAAATAATTAATATCATTTAATCTTTTTCAATGATATTAGAAAAATAATTAAAACAACGTAAAATACGCCTGTCGTAACACCCTCCTCCATTATGAAATAAATAAATAATTTTAATGTCGCGAAAGACTTTAAATATTGTCAACTAAACTATAGTTCGTGAAACTTTTTTGCACTTAAATATTAATTTTCTTATAGGCGCAAAAAACATTACATAAAAGAACTCTTTTATGTTTTTCTTAACTCTTTTATTAAAAAAAAAAATTGAGTTTGATTATTTTAAATGTTTTATTTTGTTTTAAAAATAATAACTTGCTGTATAAATTTCGAAACAGCCTAAGTATAATCTGCTGTATGTCTTTCAAAACAACGCAGGTATATTCTGTATAACTTTCGAAACAGCACAAGAATAATTCTTGCTGTACGGCTTTCAAAACAACACAAAAAAACTTGCTGCATAACTTTTGAAAACAAGTTTTTTAACATGCAAGTATTTTTATCTTTTTACCTTGAGTACTAGTTACATTTTTTTAGTGAGACAAATTATTATTATTTTCCTTCGCAACTAAAAAATATAAACTGCGTGCGTTATGCAAAAATACATAGAAAACGGTTGTAGTAACACCCTCCTCCGTTGTTGGTTTATTTTTTTTTTTGTTGTTGTTGTTCCGACCATACATTCTTATTTTTCCATGAACTTTCATTAAATCGGACATTCACTAATTTAACATTCGCAAAACATGCATAGAAAAATATGCTTGTCGTAACACCATCCTCCGTTTTTTATTTTTTTTGTTGTTCCGACCGACAGACCGTAAACTACTATCTACTTCGCACGTAGAACAAGTAATTAAGTTGGAGTCACCTTATTTCTACAATCCAATTTCTAATAAAAATACAAGATGCAAAAAAAAATTTAAATGTAAAAAAACAAAAACAAAGACACAAGATTAGCTATACACATCTATTTTTAATATTTTTAATGTTATTCATGATCCATCGCAACAATCACGATTAATAGTATACATTGCGACTATCGCGATGGTCACGATAGGATCGCGGATCGTTCGTGTCGTGCATGATACGCGCTCACGATGTCAGGTGTCCTAATTCCAGTACTCTACCTAGCTACAATCCAGGTCAAAATATTTTGGCAGTGAGCTAATTCTTTCCTATCACCTCTTCCTCAGTATCAATATTTGGAAATGGATCAGCCTGAGTTTCGGGGCAGTAGTTACCTTTCTCTTGCTACACATGTAAAAAGGATTTACTGCCATTATGTTTGACCAGGATTATAGTTAGGAAGCTAACTATTTTAATAAAAACAAGAAGTATGCAGCTTGCAAAACTAAGGTACAGCTGGCCCATCTTACAGTAATTCCATCTGTAATCTGCATGGTGGATGTGTTCATTTTCACTTTAAACTCTGCATAATAGAGGCAACAGGTAAACAATTTTCAAAAAAAAATTTTTCCTGATGGATGGGTTATTAATACTGTTATCAAAATTTAAATTATTGTTTCTTTCTTACAAAGTTGTAAAACAAAAAATGTCAATTCCTGCATTTTAAACTCTAAAATTGCCAACAAGCTTTTCCAGTGCTATTATTAATAACTAGCCGGGAAACCCGGCGTTGAAACGCCAGGGTAAGCCACAAGTGAAGGTGTGACCTGGCGTTGAACATTCTGTGGAGCGCTTAGTAAGAGTCGTAAACTGTGGCACACGATGAGATGGAGCGCTTTAGTACAGGTATACAGTATGTCCTAAATTAAGTGAAGCGCATACACCATTGTAGTGTTGCGACTGTAACATATTTTTCAAAAAATAACTTTCTGCAACAAAAGCTGAAATAAAAATAGAGTTTACAAACCCTTGTTACACCGTCATAGCCAAAACAATCGGTCAATATTATTTTATTTTGCAGAATAATTGTCTGTGAAAGTTAAACAATTAATCGTGACGCCGAGCTGAGCGCTTATTACAGGTAAACCGTGTTGCACATGTGATTAGGCTTAATACTCTTTTCAAAAAAACTGAATATATCGCAGCTTTGGTTTACAAAACACAGGATACACCTTGTTGAAACGCCGGGTTAAGCAAGTAACTGTGTTACCCGGAGTTAAACACCCGAATTAGGGATTAATAACCGTCAACTGTGCAACACATTCAGGTAAGTATGTAGTAAATCAAGTGAAGCGCACACAATTTATGGTGTTTCTGGTGTAATAAATTTTGCAAAAAATAACTTTCAACATTTTAAGCTGAAATAAAAACACAGATTAAAATCTGTTGTTATCCTGTCACAGCAAAAACAATTATATATTCGATATAATTTTTTAAAAACACACGAAACAGCCCGTTGCTTACACTGGACTGAGCTCTTTGTACAGATACACTGTGTCGCACAGGAGTATAGGCGTAACACCATTTTTCAAAAAACTTTATCGCAACTTTGGTTTTAAAAGAAATCAGTGAACAGCCTGGCGTTAACCCAGGGGTTAGTTAAAAAAATTACTCAGCAAATTATATTTTGCAGAATAAATTTTTATAACAGTAGTTAACTGTATTTAGCATAATTATTATTAGGAATTTTGTTGATAGCCAAACTGTATTTGGCTACTTTCATTTTTTAGTTAGAGGTAGCTAAAAAGCTAATTACATAGCCAAAACACCAAATATGAATGAATAATAGTATACCAAATTTACTATGTAGCTAAACTTGTAAAGAGGAGGCTAACACTAGCATGTCAAGGCTACTTAAGGCAATTTTTGTATATATTTTGCTATTTTTCCCAAACGTTCACACATTTTTTGACTCACCTAAATTATTTCCAAAATACAAAACGGTGCCTTTAACTCCATTGCTATTGCTACAAAAAAAACCTTTTAAAGTAACCCGAGGTATAAAATGATGTTGGAATAAATAGTTCATTATGAAGATATTTACATTTCAAGAATTTCAGATTTAATTATGCTGCATAAATTATGATGTCATATTTAAGGAATAGAAAATTTTGAGATTTTCTGTCATTAGTAATTTTAGACTTGTAAGGAATGTGCCTTCAAACTTTATCAATGCATAGATATTACAAAGTTGAATTGATTAACATAATTTTTTTGCCAAATGACGCTTGTTTGCTCGTCCCAGGCTTCATAATTTTTTGCTGCAATCAAATTTTGTGAGTAAATACGTAGGGCACCTAAATTCACCTTTATAATATCTATGCATGTGTACATGTACATTTTGTCCATTTGCTTTAGATATAAAAAGGAAATAGACAAAAGAAAAATCCATGAAGTCATAATGGATTGCTCAATTGTGTGCAGATTAAGTGAGAAGTGATTTAAAGGATACCATTCCTGCCCAGGCCCTTACATCCACATGTTTTTTTCACCATTGTTTTAAAGAATATCATCCTACTATCTTTTAAAATAACTAAAATCATTTGCAAGCTAAAATGAGATATTGAGTCTTTAAAAGAGCAGAGAATTAAAATTCTTGTGACTTGGAGTTGTGATATCTAGACATCTAATTCAATTAAAATCGTAAATTTTATTTTTTGTGGTACAACTCAAAGTTTACTCTTATTGAAACTATTTGCATTAGCTTTTAAGCCTAATACATGAATTTAAAAGTACAAATATATTAGCAGAGCCTGTGTCTGACCAAATTGGATCAGTTTTTGGAGGCCAATAATTTGAAGACATGACTACCCGGCTCTGTCTGATTTTTGTAGAAAATGCTCCCAATTATTATATAAACTTGTATGCAATCTATATATTTCTTATGCGTATGTGCCAGGATACTTAAATTTCTATATTTCCATAAGATGTTAGATTTGTTAAGAATTATATTATATTATATAACAATATCCTTATTTTATTTAAACAGAGACAATGACATCCATAACAATGAGACAAAATCTTGGTGGTTATCAACATTCAATGTTATTGGATTCAGATGATGAGGATGATGAAGAAATTGCCTTTGGTACATTTCGTGCCGCTGTTGTTGGGATTCGTTACTACCGTGGTCAGGTGAATAACCATGAAATGGTTGCATTGAGACGTGAACCAAATAATAAGTATGATAGAAATGCTATACGAGTTGATAATGTTTATGGTCAACAAGTTGGTCATATCAAAAGGGAGCAAGCTGCAGTATTATCACAAATGGTGGATAGAAAATATGCTAAGATTGAAGGGTAGAGTTGTTTCTGTCTAGTTTTACTTATTGTCACTTAAATTAATATTTCTAAAACTGTTTTGTTTATAAACAAAACAAAAAGCAATGTTCAAATTTTTGATTATTTTTAACATGTTCACAAAATTGATGGCAATTTTGGAAATAAAAGAAATCTGTTTTTTTAAATCGTTAAAAAAATGAAACTTATGCACATTAAATATAAAGATACTTGCCACTAAAAATCTATTACGTATATGATATTAAACAAAATTAGTGAAACTATTCTGAAATTTTCATAACTAAAAAAGCTTCTTTTAAATAAATTTAGTATGTTTTTTTGCATATAGTTTTCTATGCCCAATAGGTTATACAAAGCAAATAAATTTTAGATACTTTTTGTGATTATACCATAGAGTTGTTCCCTTTGGAAGTAACAACCAGTTTACGATACCATGTGAAATTACTTTGCGTGGCTCACCCACCAATGCCGAACATTGCAAAAGTGAAATGAAAAAAAGAGGATACCCATTACGATTTCCTGGCCAGGAAAGGTATGTGTATAATTCTTTGCAATGTAGGACGATGTATAAAATTATCTATATTATAATATCGGTATATATTGTCAGTTTCTCATGCAAAATGGTACTGCAAGTAGTGAGACACACGCAAGCAGTATAAAAAGGACAAGGCCCATGGATTTTTCCACGAGTCACAGACTAGTTTATTTAAAAATTCTCTAGTTTTTATGCCGATTTTTGTAACCCACAAGGGCTTCATTTTTCACTGCTTTATAGTGGTGAATGATGAATATTATCAAGCTTAACATGTAGCTATGTCAATGGTTTTTGGACCTTAAATACTTTTATATTCCAAACAGGCTTTCCACTGTGTAAGGGAAATAAGATATTTGCTGGGAATTTTTATAATGTTGTCAAAATATCAGGATAAAGTCAGGAATATCAGCAATTTCTTTATCAGGAATTTTATAGGTTTAATTAGTCAATTAGAACTTTTTTCTTGAAGTATTACCAGAAATAATATTTTTTAGCAGTCTGTTTTATCAATTATGCTTGTTATAAAATTATATAATCAAAGATTCCAATAATATAAAAAATTTAGAGAATTTTCTAAGAATTTTGATAAAAAAATACCAGGGTAAATGTCAAGAAATCAGTGCTGAGTGGACTCATATAACACCATGCATTCAATTTTCAATAGTTTTATGTGTGAATCCATTTAATATTGTTTGGCTTATGTTGTATTCTTAAAGTGCTTCACCTTTTCTAGTTGTTGTTGTTGTTGTTGATCACGTGTGTGACAAAATTCAGGATAAAGTTTTGATGGTAAAACAAAAAAAAGACCTAGTTCAAATTTGTAACTTAATATTCGGACAAGAAAAAAGTTTAACTAAAACAAATACGCAAGATAATTAAGAAATATAGTTAAACTCTAATTTGAATTAAGTTCTTGTATGGTTCAGACTCATTTTGGGGCTTGGCTTTAATGTTACATGTGTGAAAGGTTTTCTTCATGTAGAAAAACTTTCTTGGAAACTTGACATAAAGTTTGTAAACGCATTATAAAATTTCCTTGAAAGCCTTTCTATTTGATTGGTTGTGCCCAAATAATGCAATAAGGTCTACTATTGCCATCCACAAGTTCAATATGGTTTGGCACTAGATCTTTTTTTTTAGAGGTTGTTTATGATGAAACTATTTCCCCGGAAAAGTGAAGGTTTCTCAGTCGGTCAAGAATTTATAAAAAGGAACTCACCTCACTTAACCTTTCAGATCTCTGAACATGTAGGTTACATATGTCAGCTATTCTTGCCACCTATTTTAAATGTTTGTTATACGGTTTTTGTTTTCTTTACTTTAGTTGTTGTAAATTAGTATATTTTACTTACGTAACACCAACTTTAATAAAAATGAAGTAAATAAAAATATAAGTAAGTAGAAATGCACGTAAGACAAACATATGTATGATTTTGAAATATCAGCGACATATCTATTGGGAATCTGATACTGGTGGACTGGTATGGGCACCAAAACTCAGACGCCCAAAAAATAATATTCACTTGAATTTTCAAGATGAAATTTCTCTCAAAATGATGTTTTATTGTGCCTGTTATGATATGATATGGTATGATTTTATAGGCAACTAGCATACCAGTGTTCATTTTTTGCTTAACGCTGTCATTAAATCAAATCTATAAAGCAAAAAGAGAAATGATTGAATTCTTAGCAGTGTTTCCGCCTTGTTTTTTTCATTGAATAAATCCAGTTTAGACTTGGTCATGCGCGTGAATAAAAACCTAGAGCCATATTCCTGTTCATGTGCATATAAGTGTGAGTTGCGCATCACGTTAGAAAATAGGAATAACATCAATTCGGAGGTATTCGAATTCAGTATAAAAGTCAAGACCAATAATGTAGTGCCATACTTTTTTTCTTATTGCATGAAAACAAGTGAAAATCATTATTACTAACATTGAATCTTTTTTTTTTAAAAAAATACTGACAGTTACAGGTTCTCAGAATGTTGCGACTTGTATCTCTTCACCCCATGAGTGTTTTTTACAAAATTTTAAAGGTAGATATCACACTATTTTTTGCTGTTTAGGGCGCTGGAAATTGCTAAAATCGTGCATCACCTCCTAGAATTCCATCGGGGCTAGTCCTGCATCCCCTGGAGCATCACAGTCACCCTCTCACCCCCTGTTGTTTTGTTTTGGTAGTCCGGTATCCCCAAAGAAATCCTGGATATGTCACTGAATATATAAACTGAAGACACAGAGCATAATGTTATTAAATTTTATACACACCACAAGTCAATAGACAAACAAACATAAATTTAATTTGAGGCTAAAATGAAGGTGTAGGTTTAATTCCTGTTAGTTTTCGTGATATTTTAAAACCTTTAACTGTTCAACAAGAAACGTTGTGGTAACTGAAAGAGATAACACGGGCAAGTAAAATACAGAATTCAACTAATTATTAAATAAAGAGCAAAAGAGTCAAATTTTTCTTATAATTTCTCATAAGAACAGTATGCACACATGCCCTGTACACTCAAAATGGACTTATTCCCTTTTTTAATACCATATACTATAACAAGATAAATTTATTTTCATAACAAAAGGACATATCTCTAATTGTAACAATTATCTGGCTTATTTCCTGAGCCTAAACTAGGACTGAATTTCCACTTACATATTTTTTGTTTTACAATGGATCGATTCAGAGTGAAACAGAAATCTAGTAGTCTTCTGAAAGCATCATCAAAAAGGTGAATTCAATTTAAAAAAGTTTCTAAAAATTTAAGAAATATTCTGTGTTTAAGTATTCTTGCATGCTCAGAAAAACTTCCATTTGCATCCCATCCGTTCTGAAGCAAATAAATAAGTGAAAATTTATAACTTAACAATGCTTGTAATGCTTTTTTAGTATTAAAATTTTGCAGGATTTAGAGGGTATCTTAATAAATATTACTAGCCGGGGAACCCTGCGTTGCATGCAGCTGTAAGCCACAAGTAAAAGTGTTAGCCAGCAGTTAAACCCTGTGGTGCAATTAATAAAACTGTAAACTGTGGCACACATTCAGGTTGAGCACTCTAGTACAGGTATACAGTATGTCACTGAAAATTCAAAAATGAATGTTACTCTGGGCAGCATGCTTAGTACAGGTAAACAATGTCGCACATTCATTTAGGTACAATAAATTTTTCCAAAAAAAAATTCATCCTAACTTTAGATTAACAGAAACTCAGGAAACTGAGTGTTAGTACAGGTAAACGGTATTGCACATGTGCTTTTGCTTAATACCCTTTAAGCACAGTGCACAACCTGTTGTTTGCCCGGGGTAGCCAAAAAAATTAGTCAATATTATTTTCTTTTGCAGAATCAGTTTCAGTGAACATTAACAAATTAATCATGACACCGGACTGACCACTTAGTATAGCTAAATCTAGTGATCTTGTGGACGTCCTAGCCTAAACTGAAACGCCAGGTTGCGCAAACACTTGAAACGAATAAGGTTTCTGATTGGTTAATAAAGTTAAAGTCCGGCGCAAAAGGGTTGACAGCCTTATTACTCGGGATTCATAGTCTAGAATAATGGTTCGGATTAGTGGTTGGGTAGCTATAGGTTGAAAATGTTGATTTTTTGCAGTGGCGAAGATCGTGGTAAAAAGGGACATGACTTTAAAAAGATGTATATAAAGGTTGGTAGGACGATGAGAAGGTTACGAAAAAAACAAATGCTATGGTTGTTTCAGCATTGTTAAGGCGTGGTAAGAGGGAAGCGGAAATGCGGGGCTAAGCTACCATTTTGCGTGACAGACGTATGCGGGTATTATAATATAAGCAATAAGATAACAAAAGTTTAAACATATTTTCTTTAATGATCTATTTAATACTCCCTCTAATTACTGCTTTCCTCAAGTTCTTAAGGTCAAGGCTGGGTTCTAAAAGAGATTTTATTGGATATTGTTATGAAGAGATTACGGGTGTAAAAATTTTTTTACACATCCATTTTGCAAAAAGAGTGAAAACATACTGTCTCTTGAGTTGGAGCATCAGTTTTAAGTTGACAAACATTTAGTATTCAATGAAATGTAAAGCCGTATTATTTTTATTTAACACCTTTTCAACATCTCTCTCTAATTAACACTGGTTCTAAAATGTAAAACTTGTTTTATCATCATCATCATCATTCTTTATCATTTTCGGGTAAACGTCCGTTTTTCATGCCAACATGGGCTGAGTATATTAATGATGTATCTGATGTAGATCGTGTTGTTCTAACTCAAATAACCTTGCCTCAAATCTGTCCTTATTACTTCCTGCCAAGTCTTTGTCAGTCTACCTCGTGGATTTTCAACTCTATGCTAAAAAGCTACTTAGCCTGCTTCTTTACTCATCTGAACTCTTTCTGTCTTACAGACTGGTGTTATGCAACCACCCATTCTTATATAATTTTTTTAAACGGTTAAGATCTTCATGATTTACTATCCATACTCTTTACACAGGTCTCATACAACATACTACTTACTATCAGCCTATATAATAATGGACACAACTCTGCTAGTCAACAAAGAAAAATACTAGGAACTTTTTGAAGCAGAAGCTATTCTCAACCATCCCTTAAAAAAGTCTCTTGTATAGATCAAAGCTGAAAAAACTTTGTTGTTTACAATCTCACCTTTGGAACACTTAAATACGAACTATGTGTTGTCTCGTTTAGTCAGCCTGGTCATAAAGGTACACCTCAAGCTTCATATAAAGCCAAAAATAACACAACACGTGAATTAGTAAAGATACCTCAACAAAAGGTAAGAAGTTTGCAATTTTTTTAATGTTTTATGTATTCACTTGAACTGTAAAACTGTAAAAGAAGCAATCTCTCTTTTGTTGACGTCGTTTTCGATTTATTTACTTTCTCTGAAATGCCTATGAACAACATTACAATGTAACCACTTATGTATTTCTAGTTTTACCTAAAAGTCGTTATTCAGCTTAGGTTCTTTTAACTCCAAAATAAACTATGGTCTTCAAAACAACATGCATATGAGTCTTGTTTTAACAATGAAATCAAGATGGTATAAAAGGTTGCAGTTTTTGTGAATTTGTATTTTGTTTTGGCGATAACAATAACCATTTGTTTTGGTGTCATTGGTGTTAACCTAAATGGTTTGTAAGTAAAAAAAAAGATTTTTGAACACCCGATTCCTTTTCATTGCTCCAAATCAATGCTTTATAGCAAAAAAATTATATTCTATTTCATTGTACCATGCAGAAACATTATTGATTGACAAGTAAGTTTTCTTTAAGAAATACCAGGAAGCATTTTCTGTTACAAATCTTTTTGCATAATAAGGTTCGTTCTATATGTAGAAGATATGCTCTAAATAGACTGTGATTTGTTAAAAGATATATTACATGATTTAGATGAAGCATGAGTTAGACAATTTATTTGCAAATATTATTGAAGCTGATAAACAAAAAATAATGGAACCAAGCAATGTAAGTTCTTAACTTCCAGAGATTCATTTTATGAAATAATTAACTACTAGATATGCATGTATTTATTTTACTTGTTATGTTTTCGTTATAATTTTTCCATTATGTGTTACTAGAAATTTTCACTTCTCCAGGTTGTAAGAACACCGTTGTTTCCACACCAGAAACAAGCTCTGGCATGGATGGTCTCGCGAGAGAACACTGATGAACTTCCACCTTTTTGGGAACAAACAAAAACCGGTCTATACAAAAGTTCTCTTACCAATTTTCAAACTACCAAAAAGCCTTGTGACGTGCTTGGTGGTGTGTTAGCTGATGATATGGGCTTGGGAAAAACTCTGTCTATCATATCACTTATCGTTACCAACTTCAGAAAGGAAAAACCTCTGGTAACAATTGATAAATCTGTTCTTGTGACAGTAGAGAAATCTAAGGTATAGTGAAAAAATATTATGTGAAGTTTATTATTTATTTATTTATGACATTTGGTATTTTTGGGACTAATTTTACTCTATTGTGCATACCTAAATATTAGCTTAAAAGCATTTGAAGGTACATTTTCAGAATAAAAACACGAAGGATAAAACTAACGTCAAGAAGAAACGCAGAAAAAAATGTGTAACCAACCAATTCGATGAATGCGAGAAAAAGATTTGTTTAATGAAAGAAGATTTATCTGAGGTGGAAGAAGATGAACCTGAGTTACCTTCTTTTGATGTGAAAGAAGATGTCGATTATAAGCCAGCTTTTGAAGTAGCAAGTAAAGAAGTTGAAACAATATCTTCTCACAGACCAAAAAGGTAATTTTTAACATTTGCTCTGACATAAAAGATTTGTGACATAGAAGATTTGTGATTTTTTTTTAAAACATTGAGTCATGATCTCATTTTCTTCTTCCTTCACCTTGAAAGTGATATAATTAATGTCAC
Source organism: Hydractinia symbiolongicarpus (assembly GCF_029227915.1). Lineage (NCBI taxonomy): Eukaryota > Metazoa > Cnidaria > Hydrozoa > Anthoathecata > Hydractiniidae > Hydractinia > Hydractinia symbiolongicarpus. The sequence continues at coordinate 13,863,265 of NC_079877.1, read as the reverse complement.
CTCTCCATTTAACGTATGCAATCTTGTTTTTGTGAAAGCTGATATATTACACAACGCTTATGAGCATTGTATTTGCGACAATGCAATATCTTTTTAAATAACCATAAACCTTACATTGTGCAAAGAATGTTCTTTTTATTATCAAGATGTCAAAGAAAAACTAACTTATATGATAAGGGAATGCCAATCTGTCGTTAGAGTAATTTGTGCCATGGTAACCCAGATACTCCATGCCCTGGTTTCTTTAATATCAGATTTATTTTCTCCCTACTGAATATCAGAATTATTTTCTCCCTACTGAATATCAAATTTATTTTCTCCCTAGTGAATATCAGATTTATTTTCTCCCTAGTGAATATCAGATTTATTTTCTCCCTACTGAATATCAGATTTATTTTCTCCCTATTGAATATCAGATTTATTTTCTCCCTACTGAATATCAGATTTATTTTCTCCCTACTGAATATCAGATTTATTTTTTCCCTAGTGAATATCAGATTTATTTTCTCCCTACTGAATATCAGATTTATTTTCTCCCTACTGAATATCAGATTTATTTTCTCCCTACTGAATATCAGATTTAATTTCTATCTCCTAGAGACTAGATATTGATAAGGAGCTAAGGCCTGTCCCACAATGGCATTTTTCACTGATTTTGAGCGCCTCTAGGTTTGACGTACGCCAATGTCTGTGTTTTGCAAGCTACTTTACGTAAATCTTGCGTCTTGTTCTCTCTGGTAGACAATACAGAATTAAAAAATGAATAAAAGTCAACCTTATAAGTGAAGGATAGAAAGAACCACCTGACAACAGAAAAAAAATTTTAGATAATGTAAATTTTTATTTTTTTGCTTATAATGTTAATAGTTTTTATTCATTCTTTATACATTCATTTTTTTTATTTTCGGTCAATTATTTCAGAAAAGCAACTAGAAATCCAAAATACAATTTTGAAAATGATGATTGGTTATTGGATAGTCCTGAAAAACCAAAAAGAAAAAAAAGAAACAAAGAAAACACACCCAAACCAAGTATGAACTTTTAAGCTAGTACTAATACCTGCTAACTTTTAAGCCTTTGTGATGGAAAATACTGTGAATAATCCCTTATTGTTGTCAGCTTTTATGTACATGCCTATTAGTGTTATAATTGCAAAAATTTTTGTATCTTTAAAAATGTAGAAACTGAAGAATGCAAGATGGAAGTGGTAGAAGATTTACCAGACTGTACTATTACTCATGTGGAGGATATTAAAGATGGATTAGAAGGTAAGACACTAAAAAATGGTGGATAACTGTTAACATTAATGTCATGTTGAACATATAGTTAAAAAATGCAGTTATTATTATCACACTCGTCTGTTTATAATGGAGGTATTAGTTTAACCCTTTTTGGGGTTGTTTTTTTCGTCTCGCAAAAGAGTCGAATTTTTGTCTATGAGCGTGTTTAAGAAAACGTCCTTAAGTTTGTTTTTCGTAAGAAAGTCCTTTTGACTTAATTTTTTAGCTAATCTATATTATAATACCCGTATACGTCTGTCTGTCTGTCACGCAAAATGGTAGCTTAGCTGCTCAAGTAGCGAGATGCACGTGATGCGGTATAAAAAGGACGGGCGTACCCGTAGATTTTTCCACGGGCTAACGACTAGTTTTTAAATAAAAGCTCAATTATTTTCTTCGGGAATTGCTGAAATTATAGAAATAAATTTGATTACGTTTTTGCACATTTTTCGAAAGCGTTTTTTTTATGCAGGGTCTGAAGTTTATGCTTATTTTGTTCACCACCACTCACAGTTTTGACCTTTTCAATGTATTCCTTAAACTTGATGATTTTGATTCAACTTTTCCTGTGAAAGTAATTTGTCGTTTGTTTCACATAAGGAGATTAAGAGGTGATTATTTTAGTATAGTGACCCTACAGTTCTTTAGTTTTGTTTTTCTTACAAGGATAGGATATTGTTTTATTCCTTATTTTTCCAAAAATGTATAAAATATCATATAAATTTATATCATTTGACTCTCACTTCCAGTCTTTTAAGGCTAGTTCATTTTAATTTTTTGGTCCTTTTTGTGCTATCGGCAAACTTATTTAAAATATGTTCCGGGTCATACTTGCCTGTTTTTTTCTTCAAACTTTACCAACAGTAACAGTGAGATTTTAAACTTTGTTATGTTCTAAATTCCTGGTATTATGTTCTAAGTGTATTGTTAAATGTCTGTAATTTTTTTCTTCTCCAAATAACTTGAAGTCATAATTACAAGCTCGTGAGCTTGTATTAAAACGCAAATGTGTCCCACAAGAATGGAAATTTTCTCTCTGAGCACCGAAACGAGAGTGGTCGTGTGTTCGAATCTCATCTTGGTAATTATTTTTACTTTTTTTTCTAATTTTATTTTTCAAAAAGATAAGTGTTCAAGAGCATTATTTAACAACTGGTAAAGTAAAGGTGTTTCCACCAAAGTTTACAAAAGTGAATGTAGGCAGAATTAAGGTCACCCCAAATGTCTGGAAAGTAGTTTACGAAAAATAAAATTTCCACAAAAGGCGCCGCACCATGTCTATTTATTAAATACATCGATTTTACAAGACTTGGTTAAAATGTAAGCAAAAGTTAAATTATATTGTAAATAATGACAAGAACGGAATTCTTTTCGCTACGCCAACATACAGAAATATGATTTCGGAAACACTCCGAAAGAACGTAAATTTTCCGATCCCGTTCTTGTTATTTGTCTCCACGCCATAAGTGCACAGGATCTTTTTACCGAAGTTTGCTCGTTGTGACAGTGCTGGTAATATATATTTTTTTAACTACAACTATTTTCTTTTTCAAACAAGATTTACTTATATATTATTTTTTTTATTTTGCTTTTTCTCACTTAGTGACTCTCTTATACCCCGTTCTTTTTTGGGGGGGTCTAATGAATTACTGAATTTTCCAAATTTTAGTTGGGGCTTGTAGTTTTTCTTCTTCCTGTCAGTCAATTTACCCCAGACTGACCCATTGAAAATTAAAATTTCCCGAAATTTTCCCTTCAAAAAGATCTCGCAAATCAATTTTGAAAAATAACTGCATAATGTGTAGAAAATATTATTGCCTATTTGAATAGCAAAATATGTCGTGTCTAACTTCGTAACAGAAATCACAATCTAATAGACAGCTTTTTGTAAACTTTCTTCGCGAGGTTATTTACGTATATCATACGTCTTGTAGAAATATATCTTCAAAAAACTATATCTTCAAATGTGCTTTTGAGATGCGTGTAATACTCTCTGGCATTCTTTTGGAGCTTCTCTTAATCAACTATTTGTATTCAAGGCGGGAAATGTGAAATCCTGATATCAGGAAATTCTATTATAGTTTATCCACAAAAGGAGGGAATAATCAGCAAAATGAGAGAATTATCAGCAAAAGGACGGAATTATCAGCGAAATGAGGGAATTATCAGCAAAAGGACGGAATTATTCGCGAAATGAGGGAATTATCAGCAAAATGTAGGAATTTCCGCGAAAGGAGGAAATTATCCGCGAAAGGAGGGAATTATCTGCGAAAGGAGGGAATTATTAGCGAATCTTGTTTCACCGTGGTTTAGCTGACGTTTTCCTTAAATATTTACAAATTAAACATTCTTTCCTCTATTCTCTTTCAAAACACAAAAGTTTTTTCTCATATCTTCTGATACTATATATTTCAGTTTTGTTTTGTTCATTTGTTTAGTGTATTTTACATTTATATGTATCTTCATGTAAAATATGGAAAATATCTAAGCACATATAAAAATGCGTATGCAAATCTCTTTATGTTTTGATTTTGGCATCAAAATTTGTGACAGAACTGTACAAAACCTGAAATCTCCTAATATCAGTTTGAGACGCGCACCATTATCGTTTTCATACAGTATACTTTCTCACAGTATACTTAAGTGAGATCCTGGAGAAATGGGACTGTTGCTAACTGGGACCATATTTTTCGGTCCCGCAAACCTCGCTTAATTGTGACCCTGAATAAGCAGGACTTTTGTTTATTGCTCCATTTTTTTCTGTTCTATCAACAAAAAACTTCGCTTAAGTGGAACTTCACTGCAATGTTTTCCAAAAGAGTAGACAAGGAAATTTAAATTCGAATAAATTGCATGGAAAGAATACAAACAAATTTGCGAGTCTTTTACTGTGTTTGTGTGTGGATTGATTGCAGATTGCTGCAAGTTGCTCAACATAAAAATTCATGTCAAAAACTCTCCACAAGTGGAACATTTTCACCTCTTTTTAAAGTTTTTTCTTCTTTTTGTCCACTTACAAGGAGATTCGGATAACTACAACACTAAGTGGGACGGGTTTTTTCGGTCTCTTGAGAGTCTGATTTAACGCGAGTGTTCTGTATTTCGAATTAGTTTGAATGTTTGTTTAGAAAGACACGATGCAATGCAATACAAAGTTACAAAAACAGAGATGGCTGGTCCACGAGCAACATTAATTGTTTGCCCACTCTCAGTTTTACCAAGTTGGCAAGTAAGCAGCGTTTATTTTAGTATTGTATGTAACGTTCACTAGTCGGTGATGTGATCTTACGTTAATTTGTTTTGCCAGTAAATTTATTTAGTTTCAAGGCTGGTTTTTACAATTCGTCGTAAAGCGAATGGTACTACGATTGTAAGAATTTGAAAGGATAAAACGTTTGAATGAAAAGAAAAAAATCTATATTCATATTTCATTTTACTAAAACAGCAAAGTTTGTACTTGAATGTATAAATATTTCTTTGTTGAAAAAAAAATGTAGTTTCTGTGGTGCTGAAGTAAGGCTCTGCTCAACGCGATTTCGACTGTTGAAGAATGAATTTTATACTGATTGTTAACCTCGACCACGTCTTATTTTTAAGGAACAATTTGAGATGCACACTGAACAAGGAGCCATCGAAGTTCACACATATTATGGTGGAGATAAGATTAAAAATTCAAACGTTCTCAGTCAAAAAGACGTTGTCTTGACTACGTACCAGACATTAAGCTCTGATTACACAAAGGTAAAAATATACTAATAAATTACTTAAGGGAATAAAGCATTTGCGGAAAATTATTTATGTAAATTTATTTTCGGGGATTTAGGCCAATCACTCCGGTCCCAAAATACTTTGTGTAGAAGCTTATATTTTTGTTGATGACTATATTCTCCCAAAATTCGTGAAACAACTAACATTTTGTAATTTTGACCGACTATTTGGGCGACCTGGCGCTGAAAGTCTGGTGGAGTTAAGTGCGGGTCAACCGTGCTGAATATCGAAGTGGAGCCCTTCGTACGAACACTACACCGCACATATGTTAAATTATTATTCCAAAAAAGAAACTATTTACTTTTTTCGTGTGTCTGTAGCACGACTATGCTCTCGCGCACGCACACACTGTCAGAATACCAGCTGCATGGACTAGCGTTGAATGCTAGGTTGAATGCTTGAACCAATGGAGCTCTTACAAAAGTCCTAAAAATAACTATTCCGCAACATCAACTGAAATACGCAGGCTACAACGTTACGCCGTTATCGCCAAAATATCTTCTTAAAAACAATCTCTAGTAAAACCAGCTTGAAACAAAATGGCAGACACAGAACAGAAATTGAGTCTAGTTTCAAGTCACACTTCTTCACTATGACTTGTTTATCTTGTTGTGTGATTTCATGTTTTTTTATGTTACGTTATAACTTTTAGAAAATGTTTTGCACAACGTATTTTATTTTTCGGCAGAGCTGACGAAATTATAATGAAAACGAAAGAAATAGTAGCAGTTTTTTTGTTGTCATGCAAGTTCTAATGTGTTTTTCGTCTTTGCGTGGTAACCACAGGTAGACTGTTATCTTAAAAAAATAAGTTTAAAAATAAATATATATATAACTATTATAACGAGATAGTTTTAAAATTTCAAGTATAAAATGTTTTTCCTTATAAAATTACTTATTGTATGAAAATAGCTTAAACTTCGAAATATTGTTTTCGACAACAAGTACCATACTCCACCGTCGCGTTTTTTTACATTACTGAACTACGGGGGAGATCGTACACACGATGACCAACCACTGAAGGCATGCGACTGGAGCCTTCTACATGTATCCTCGCTTGATTCGACTTTGTGAAAATTAATCGTCTCGTGGTGGGTTGTAGAAATAAATAAATCAATGCGTCTAATACAAACGCTGTGGAATATAAAATAGCAAGAGCGATTAGGTGCGACTTTTCGAGTTCCGCTTTTATTGCTGACTGTATACCTGAAGGTAGAGCGACAAACACTATAAAAGTCAAAATGATAAGTACAGGTACTCTGAACTTCACTGTTCTGTTGTTAGTGTGCGTTTGCGATCTCCTTCGCACCTGCTTGTAACCCTTTCGCACGCTTATATAGATGACGCAGTATGCGCCGCCTGCAAACAGCAGAAAACATGCGCAAATGATAGGGAATGTATATTTAGCTGCGATCTCTTCGCGCGTTTTGTAATCTTGCGTGAAACTAACTGCGCCGTATAGGACACCGACGACCCAACAGGAAGCTAAACTCATGTTGAGCCTTCTTCTGCTCACTAGTCTGTTGTATTTTGTTTTCAACAAAATCATAAGAAGAGGGTCGACTGCTACTGCGATCATGATGAGGACGTAGGAGACACACCAACCTTGAATGGTAATCGTTCGCAGAACTTGATAAACGAGTACCTCTTCTTGTTTTTCGTATTGATAAAAGTAAACAAGTGTCACTGTACGAAATCCGGACACAAGAATTTCCGATACTGATAAATGGATTAATATCACATGCTGATTTTTTCTCGTCTTTCTTCTACACGAGAGCAAGTAAACTCCAAAACAATGTAAACAGATGGAAATCAACAATAACACCATATCCATGGTAACAAGTAAAGTAAACGCTGTTTTTGATACCGCCATTTGTTTCTTTTCTCTCCTGTGTTTGTTTATCTAAAAGACATTCTAAATACATTATTATACAATGTTCAACTCACTTCTCTGTCTGGAAAGTGCTACTTTGCTTTCACTTATCCTTATTCTCTTTTCGTCTGATCACTAATTTGTTTTTTGTCTAGTTTAAGTGCGAGTCTAATTTGTGATGTGACTAATGTTTAATTTGCTGAGCTACGAAATATAGCGCTCGTTAAGTTCTATCTCCACCCTGTTACAATGCTGTAAAAAAAAGTTCAAATTGGAATATTTCCATCGTCTCTCACGGTTTTCGTGCGTGACTAACTAACGTAGCGCTTCAAAGACACAAAGCAAATAAAAAAATTGACGAGTTTTGCTAACTTGACCCATCTTCAATTCATGCTGACTGCTGACATCACCAAGAAATAATATTTGGTTATGGTAATTTTGTTGTTAACCACACTTTAATCGCTCAAATTATCAAAAAAAAAATTTAATTGTGCAGTTGCTCAAAATATAAGTGTTCTCTGAAACATTTTTTTTTTGTTCCTAAAATTTCTAACGAATGTAACAAATTTTATTTAAGAAAGCATTCATCTATTTATAACGAAGGTTAAAAAACAGCTGCCCATGTTTTTATCTCATAACGATACGAAAGCATATTTCCCGTTATTTTGTTGCTAAAGATCTCAAACCATTCACTAATTTCTTTTGTGAACAAACGCTTTTACTTTCATTATAACTGTCTCCACTTCATAATTTGTCTTCCATACACACCAAACGAGCTTGAAAAACGTCCCACATGCTTTTAAAAATCCTAAAATCTTCTGAAAATCGCATTGGTTTTGTGGCTGTAATTCAGGTTCGTCTGTGAAGTGGATCTTTGCACATGTGTTTTCTCGGCTAAGCTGTTTACATAAAAGTTAAAATATATTTTTATAAACAAAACGCAACCTTGAGTATGCTGTTTTCACTTTGAAGTGAGTGACATCTCTAGATTGATGTAATGTTGAAAATCTTCTACACAACAAAGTCTTCTCAGTTTTCATCGAAACTTATCACATTTTAAACGTCTTTCTACAATTATTCTACAACTGCCACCCGACACTTATAATTCTAAAATTCATAGATACAGAAAAATGCTTTGTCATTTTTTAAAAACCTTTATTTTCTACAGTTTTTATCTGGTTGACATTTAGTTAAATATTTTACCTCCCTTTTTATTATAGAAAGTATGACCTTTTCTTAGTAGGTGCGGTCAAATTATATCCGTTTCACTTTGTTTTTGTGTGTAAATGTAATGAAAAAAAATGTGGATTTTGATTGAGTAGCTTTGATATTGTTTTCTAATGTTTACAAATTATATTTACTTGCTGTATTTACTCTTCATTTCTTCCTATGAAATATTTTTTATCCTTATTTAATATTACATCTTGTTTTTCGAAATTTATTTTTCCTTAGCATAATATATTTTATTAGCACCCATTCTTGTTGTGATCTAACTCACTTTTAACGACCAACATGTCGCAAAGCTTTTTGAGAGATATATATTGTGTCGGAGTTTTTACGTATCTAAAGCAGCTGATAGCAAAGAATTTCGTAAATAAAATTTATCTTTAATCGATCTGATTAATCCGTTTTGATATTTGGATACTGCTGTTTTTCTCACCATTTTATGCGTGTTTATGTTTAGCGCAAAACCTTCCGTAATTGTTCGATCTGCAGAGTGAATGTTTTTTGTTACAGTAAAACGAAGTAACAAAAAGAATTAGCGCAGGGTGGGAACATCTATTCAGGAGCAAAGTGGATTTTTTATACCTTTCGAGGGTTCTGTTTGAATTTATAACTTCGATGAAAAAAAATTACTTAAATAATAAAAAAATGTTAGTCTTTAAGTAAAATTTAACTAAATAGTTTTGTTTTAAAATGTTATTTCTTTCACAGGAGATAACACTTTCCATTTTCAGTGCATGGGAGAAAATTTCTTTTAAACGTGTAGTAAATGTTTTGCAGCATTTCCAGAGCATTTTCTATTTTACGAGTTGAAGCACGCGTTTGCTCCGTCGTTTCGTCAACATCTTTTCATCTTTTTTTTCTAAAGAAGTTCTTAATTCAATTCTTCACCCATGTAGAAGGCGTGTTTTTTTAGACACCAAAATTTTCAGCCACACCCCTGTTTTTTATTTCTTTTTCTAAGGTTTTTAAGGCTTTGTTCAACCTTCGTTTTACAGGCGCCATTTATCTCTCACACAAGACAGTTGTTTTGTTCAGTATCTGATGCTTTGTTTGTGTTTTCACAAAGTCGAACCATTAAGTCAAAACGGTCCAATTTTATTGGAAGTTGCGGTTTATTAAGAGGGACCGAAAAAAATTATTTGACTAACCGAGATGTTTAATTGTTCGAGTTATAAAGATTTTCGTACCTTGAAAAATAGTTTGCAGGTTCATGGGGGCAAGAAAACGTTTGACCTACCTAAATGTTCGAGTTTTTGATTATTCGAGTTATCGAACGTCAACTGTATGTCACAATGTGTATTTCGTGTTGTGTTAACACGATATCTACTCGTTTCGTTTATGACCTTGATTTGATTTGACTTTCTTTTGTAGCTACGGGAAGACTTTTTTTTCATAGCGAACTCTGTTGTTATTTGTGTAATTTATTTCGAAAATATATGAGGATAAATTAATTAGTCGATTCGAAATGTTTTTTTTCTCTCTCTTTGTTTTGAAGTTCAACTTTTTATTATAATATCGTACTTCACATACAAAATCTAACTGATGAACATGGAGAGTAAGAAAAGTTATTTCCAATGAATATGATTTCCCGCTGTTACGTTTGTTCACTTCAATACAATTCTCAATTTTAAAACATGTATGGTCTATTAAACAGAATGTCATTTACATCTTTATTTTAATTTAGAAAAATTCTCCCCTCACTAAGACCACGTGGTTACGCATTGTTCTCGATGAAGGTCACGTGATACGTAATGCAAAATCCAACCAATCAAAGGCTTGCCACGCTTTGAGTGCCGAACGGCGTTGGGTTATTACTGGCACGCCGATTCAAAATTCTATAAAGGACTTATGGTCTGTGATTTGTTTTTTGCGCTTGGAACCTTTCACAGAAAAAGAATGGTGGCAAAGAACGATACAAAGACCGATATCCAATGGAGAGAAATCTGCGTTGAGGTAAACAAATATTTTGTTTGCTTGTTTTTTTTTTTGTTTTTTTTCTTTAATACTTGGGCAATGTTTGGGGAGGGGGGTTGCTGGTCATATGTGAAATTAGGTATAGACCTATGAATTACATTTTTCTGTTATCGACCAGTGCAGAGAATTAAAGACGTAATTAAACAGGTGTTCTCAGTAAATTAAATTTATACCTAAAACATGTTAGGATAATATGAGAGCCTTTTATATGTTTATAAGTCAAAGTTAATAAATTATTTATTTATTTATTTTTAGTCGTCTTCAATGTATTGTAAAGAAGATTGCGATGCGTCGAACGAAAACTCAAGAGGTGAAGGGAAAGAAAATTGTTGAGTTACCCCAACGGACGGTATTTATACAGAAGATTCAATTATCGTCAGAAGAAAGAAAGCTGTACGAGACGTTTAAAAATGAAGGAAAGAACATTATGAAAAGGTATTTTATTCATTCGATCTTAACTTTACGTAATGATGACAGGGGTGTACCTTGAACCCGTTAGCGCTGTGGTAAAACATGCTTTAAGATTGTTTCAGTACATTGCCTTGCCACAACAAACGAATGTTAGTTTGGGAATTGCTGGATAAGTTTTGTCATTTTGTGGTCTAGACTTTGAGGTTTTGTGTCAAACAAGTTGTGTCTGTTTCAGATATGTCGCCGAGAAGAACTTGCTCAGCAATTACGCACATGTGTTGGTCATTTTGATGCGGCTAAGACAGTTATGTTGTCATCCGAAACTTTGCGCACAAATCCTAGATCTAGTTTCCAATATGGGTAAGTGAGGCAGAGGTTTATAGTCAATTTTTTAATAAGTCAAAGGCGCTCAATTTTCCAATGTTGTTTATAGCAAAATCTTCATCCGCAACACCAGACGAACTTAAGAAAAAACTGCAACAAATTTTGGCAGTGCTGCTTAGCTCTGGAGATGAAGAATGTCCTATTTGCTTGGACTCGCTTAACCAGCCTGTTATTACACATTGTGCGCATTTATATTGCAGACCGTGTATCGAAAGCGTGATTCAAACAGATGCGCGCGCATGTGCAAAGTGTCCCATGTGTCGAGGCGATATTGATAAAACAAAGTTGGTTGAACCAGCTTTGGAGGAGAGTGTTGTGGAGAAGAAGAGTGAAGATACCTGGAACTCTAGTTCAAAGGTAATTTTATTTAATTGGGTGTTTTGGCGTTGTGGAATTTTTAGTAGTAAGAGTCAATCTCAATTATCAACATACCAGCCAAGAATTAACGCTAGCTACTTTAAGAGCAGAAATCTTCGTGTGATGAGAATTTGGCGAGATTTTTTCAAATTTTTTTTAGGCGTTTGAAATGTTTGCATTTTTTTGTCTCTAACGATGAATCTTTAAAAAAAGGTAAAAGTGGAGGAAATTAGGATGGATGCAATGTTTTGGACGTCTGACGAGATGGTGATTTTTTCATCGCAGGTTGATGGATTGATTACGTTACTAAATCGAGAAAAAGAAGAAGATCCGTTACGAAAAAGTTTAGTTGTATCTCAGTTTTCATCGTTCTTGGATCTTCTTGAAAAACCTTTACAACAGTCAGGCTTTCATTTTGTCCGACTTGACGGTAACATGACGTTACGTCGCAGAGCTGACGTGATTAACATGTTTTCACAAACCGCGGTAGATTCGCCAAGAATTATGTTGTTGTCGTTAAAAGCTGGAGGGGTTGGCATCAACTTGACGGCTGCAACAAGAATCTTTTTAATGGATCCAGTGAGTGGAGCTTGTTTTTTTTAAAGTACAGTAAGAGGTGGAATTTGAAAACTTTGTAGGCACTATGTAGGCGATATATTTGTTGCTGGATTGTAGAGCCACTAATGTTTTTATCCCAAGAAATACGAGTCAGGTATTTTTGAGTTGACTTCGCTGCGCAGCTATTTTTAAAGATCGTGAAGTATTTTGAATTTTAATCCGTTATGTTTGTAAGTACATTTAGGCGCATAGTATTTACCCAAAACAAACACGCTAATAAAAACATAGTAATTTTTTTCTCCCTAGAGGAGGTTTGTAGAAAAGAGACTTATTTTGCCTTGTATTAAAATTATTTTTTTATTTATTTATTTTTTTTTTATTATTTTTTTCTTTTGTCAAAACAGTAACTGAAGGCAACTGATTTTTGCGACCCGCGCAAAAAAGCATTTTTCGGGTTTTAATTTAGCGCCCTGATTTGCGAGAATTAAATTTGCGGCATTGATGGGAAAATGCAAAATTCACATTTTAATAAACATTGTAACGCTTATTTTGAGTTTTAATCGGAGAATTCAATCTGGCTGATTTTTTACACACTTCGTAGATCATTTTGTTCCAAATTCCCTGTATCTCGCTTTGTGTCATGTTTCTTATGTGTGGTGTACTGTAGGCATGGAATCCAGCTTCTGAGGAGCAATGTTTTGATCGCTGCCATCGATTGGGTCAAACAAAAGAAGTAAAAATTTTTAAGGTAAGTTTTATGTTCAGACGAAATGTAGAGGTCAATATCGTATTATAGACATCCCTTTTTTTAGTTCATAGTGAAAGACTCTGTGGAGGAGCGCATGTTGGAACTACAAGACAAAAAACGTGCATTAATGGCTGGTGCTTTTGGTAAAAAAATAACAGCGAAGGAGAAACAAGAGCGCCGCATCTTAGATGTACAACATCTCTTCACATAAGTTTTAGGGTTTGCTGTATCACGCCAGACAGTATTTTTGAGTCATTTTCTGGCGCTCCTCCTAGGTGAACCGCTCTCTTCTCTGGCAAAAATTTGAAGTTGACACTGATCTTGTATTCTTTAAAAGAGTTTTGTTTTTTGGTTTCATATTTTGTGTTTTGTCATGAAATCGCAAATTTTAGTTCCTGCGAAATTTCCACCAAAACAGCGAAAGCTACTGGGAATTTTAATTTTGAAAAAAAGTGTCTTATTCTTAGTTTTTAAATGTACAAGATATATTTTCTTGCTTATATGTGGTTGTATAGTTTTGATATAGATGTATTTTTTGTTTGTTTTTTAAATAAACTGTAGATATTTTACACGTGTTTTTTCGTAACCAAAACCGGATTTGACTTTACCGCTTAAACCACAACGTGTTGTAGGCGGTACGTCTTGGTAAAGATATATCGCTAGGAGGGCACATGCACTGGAGTCGTGATCAAAATAACAAAGGAAATTGTAGTACCATGGTTGTCACTGATTTGTATTTCAGCATTATCGATCGAAAATTACCGCAAAAAAAGTACGAATAAGGCGATGCTTCTTGGACGCTAGTACTCCGAAATTTTAACCCCTCAAAAATATTTGGTTACAAAATAAACAAAATCTGGTTCAGAATTGTATTATATATCGTAACATGTAAAATATATTATTTTTAATCTTTCAGCAACAAAATAAAAGATTAACATAAAAAATAATATACAACTTTTAATATACTATATACAATGGACCTTATGGTCAAACTTTCCCAGCTTAGTTGATGACCGCGTTGGAGAAGTTCTTCAATATATATATTTTTATCAAACCGGCACCGATTAAAACAATTTTCTATATCAAGAATGTGAATTATCGTTTTTATGCAACAACAAAATCATATTATACGAGGTTCCATTGTATATAAATTTACATATATTAACAGTTTCCCAAATTGTGAAGCAACATAAAAGTTACTGCGTCGCATTTTCTCGAGGTGGTCGTCGTGCAGATGGCCCTGGTGGCGGCATGATATGACCACCTTTTCTCGACAGTACGCTAATTTCGTTTTTTAATGCATCTATCTCTTGTGACTGCAACTGCACAAGTTGTACCAAACGCTGTTGTTCTTCGAGATCAGTTTTGCGATTTCCACGAAACTCACCGCCCTGTAACGAAAAGCATACTTAAAATCGTCCAGTTTTCTACAAAAAGTTTTAAAAATTTTTTCAATTACTCACTAAATTTTTTTGACGTGAATCTAATTGGTGTTCCAGCTGTTTCTTTTCTTGATGAAATATCGTGTACGTATCGAGTCTTTTCGTATTTTCTCGAATAAGTTTAGTTAGCTCTGTTTGGAGGCCGTCGATTTTTTTCTATGTAAGTAAGATATGAGTACAAATAGTAAACAAGAGATTAGTGAGAGAAAAACATAAGAAAGGAACATACATCCCAACCGGCGATATCTTTCGCATTTCTCTTCTCCTGATCACGTAATTTTTCTTTTAATTCTTCCGCGACCCGGTTAACCGAAACTGTTTCCAACTTTTCTAAATCGACAAGTCTGCCGAATTTCAGCATCTGAATTTGTTGGACTTTATCCTCCAGCTCCTTTATCTGCAAAAATGACGACTGATATAGCAAGTATTGTGGGTACACAATTCCCAAAAATTTATCCCGCAAAAAAGAGTAAGAATTTCTTTTCTTTATTCCTCAAAAAATCTCTTCCAAATAATGCTTACTCACATACACATACGATTGCGAAATAGATGTGGCATTAGCTTCGCAGCAAAAATCTATATTATAATGCCCGTATACGTCTGTCCGTCCGTACGTCCGTCTGTCTGTGACGCAAAATGGTAGCTTAGCTGCGACGGGCGAACCCGTGGATTTTTCCACGGTTTAACGACTAGTAAATTCTGAATAACTAAATATTTTGTCATTGAATCGTAAAAATAAATCCATCAAGAATTAACGAAAATAACAAAAAAAGATAAAAAAAACTGACAAAAAAAATTAACACAGCGAAATCATAGCAATAATTATGGGTTATGAATACCAATCTCTTCAGTGTTGGTAAAAAAAGATGGTGAATACTAACTCTACCTTCGTATCCATAGTTTTCTTGTCACGAATCATTTGGACATGCTGTTGACGTCTTTCCCTGTAGTATAAACAGCAAAACATAGTTTTTACGATATAGTATAAACAACATCACATGGAGGCGTATACTTCAGTCATTACAAAAAAATCGCTAGTTTTTACAAATAAGGAGAAAACTCGCAATAATATATTTGCCGCTTTGGATAATTTAGTAAAAGGGTACAAGAGATTGAGATATAACGAATTTACAAATTTTGAATTTTGTTTCGAAAATTAGAAGTAATCTACTTTCAAAACAAAATTCAACAGGGGTCAGTTTGCAAGACAACAAGCGAACGAACACAGGAACGAACAAGAAAAAAAAACGCAGGGACGAACGAAAGAAAAAACGCGGGAAAGAGCGCGGGAATGGACGAAAGAAGGAACGCAGGAACGGACAGACGATACCTGTATAACTGTTTTTGTTTCAATTTTTCTTTTTCTAGTTCTTTTATTCTTTTTTGTAATCTGTCTAGAAAACTTCTTTCAAACACCAAACACTTGGATAAATCATGCGGGATGATATTATTCACAACATATTGGATTTGATCCAGCTTCAATGTGACAACAACATTTAATTCGTTGAGTTTTTGTTGCTTTTCGCGCTACATGGAGGATATAAAATCAATTATATATTTAGTGGAAAACGCATGAGTCATATCAAATGTTTGAGCCAATGTGTTAAATGTATAGTCAAACAAATCAAGGGTGAAATGGGCCCGAAGGTTCCATTTTCCCTAAGCTCAACGTTTCCTGCTTTCATGGAGGTAGAAAATCTCTATTTCTACCTCCATGCTGCTTTTAAAGCAAATATTATTTGCTGTGCAAAACAACTGCATATGGGTAACTCTTGAGAAGATTTTCATAATTCGCGAAACTGTCTATTTTTTCTCTAAGCAACTGTTATGCAAGTTTCCTATAAATTTAAAGGCATTTTTCTAGCATCTAAAATCAAAAAAAGTCAATTTGCTTATAAAAAAAACATGTACTTATCCTACTTTTATATGTTGGTCTTCTAAATTTTTGAAAAATCCAAAATATAGTTTCGAAAATTTGTAAAAATAAATGTTTGAATTACTTAATTCAATTTAATGTTACATGAGAAACAGTTTGGAAAGCAAGACAGTGTTCTACTACGGTGATCACATCAAAGGAATGTTAGCTACCTGAAAAGCTTCTAAGTCAGAAGCAGCATTTTTCAATGCAGAAGTGACAATTTTAACTTTCTTCGACAAAGCGTCCACTTCTTTCTTAGTGCTGTCTCCAGCTTTTTTTGCATCAACGATCATCTCTTCTAAATCCAATTTTCTTTCTCGCAGCTGACATATCTGGTCGAAAATAACCTGCAAAAACGACGCACGTATACAATGAAAAAATCACCTACACAAAAAAAAACACTTAGATGGAAACAAAAATAATTTTAGGTTTCTTTTACAGAGGGTAAAGCAAAAACCTTAGCGTGCTGGAGCACAAATATCTGAATAATATGAACCAAATAAACACACATCCGTTACCCCGTTACATACCCGTGACCCCGTTACATAACCGTGATTTTCGCAGCCATGTTTACTCAAAAATAATTGCATGTTACCTGATCACAACCAGTTGGACAAACACTATCATCTAATTCGTCGTCCTCATCAGAATCACCTTCCTCATCGCTGTCATAATCATCATCACTCTCCTCCTCACTGCTTTCCTCATCAGACTGGCCTAAAAAAGTAATAACAGTGCTTATATGACACAGACAGAGGAGGGGGGTCTCCCCTTTTTCAGAGCGGCAGTAAAGCGTACAGTTTTTATTTTAATAGCGTTTTAGGCAATCTGTAGGTATTAAATTTCAAAACAAACTTCAAGCATTACGTTGGGACAGGTTCGTTAAAAGAAAACATCACGTGTACCTCCGTCAGTCGTCTTCTTTTTAGCACGTTTAATTTTCTTCTTAAACACTTTTGTTAGAAAGCCTTCAAATTTATTATTATCACCAATAGTGTTGGAGAAGGTAGTAAACAGCGTTTTTTCTCGTTGAAGCAAGTGGTCCAATTCTTCCTTCTTTAAAGTTAGAAGCTCTTCACTTTCATCAAACTGTAAGGAAGTAAAATGTATAAGTGACGAATCTACATAATTTTCTACTTCCAGTATCCTATCATGGTAGTATTTGCTGACCATTGTTTGCAAATGCATTACAATGGACAGCAAGAATATCCAGCAAGAATACTTTTGGTTTAGCAAACGAAAAACGTTGTGGGGACCTAAATATATATAAATTAAATAATAAAATTTCTACATGGAATTTTGAATGAATTATTTCTTTACAAGAATTTATTTCGCGAAAATTCAATTCCTAATGTTAATATTTCGCCAAAATTCAACTCTTGATGCAAATATTTCGCCAAAATTTAACTCTTGATGCAAATAGTTCGCAAAAATTTAACTCTTGATGCAAATAGTTCGCGAAAATTCAAGTCCTAATGGAAATAGTTCGCAAAAATTTAACTTTTAATAAAAATATTTCGCCAAAATTCAACATTTAATAATAGTTAGTTTTGTTACAATAATCTTGTAATCAAAATAAAAGCCACACAACGCCGTTACGTTCTTTAACTTCAAAGTTTTCGCACATCAGAAATATTACCTTGTCCTCCATTTCTTCTTTCTCTTGAAATTTCGATACAACTTTTTGCCTTAACTGTTCTTCACGTTTCTCGAAATCTTTCAGTAATATAAGCTCTTCAAACAGAGTAATTTCTCTACATCAAAAATAAAATAATAAGAACTGAAAAGATGTTCACGCACATTGATTTGCTTTGAGTTCAGAAACTTTCTTCGTCACACTTTTATTATTCTAAGTTACGAAGCGAACGTGATATTTCAAATTCGCAGATTCGCTAAAAACTAACAAATAAATAAATTAAAAATTAAAGTTTTTGCCCAAGTTTTTTGCACCATAGCGGAATATGCAGTAGAATGGAAACAAGCCTTAACTTTCTTTTAAGAAACATTCGCATAGTGATCATTGATAAAGTCAATGCACGTCACGCTTTTGTTACGTCGCATGTAATTATATGTAAAGGCTTCTGTTTTCAATATCGAATTCCCTCAGTTTTCCAGGTTTTCTGTGAAACGGGACTGAGTTTTATCTCGTGAATAAAAACTGGAATAGCTTTTAGCTGGAAAAAATGTCAATCTACATGACCAATTTAAATGGAGGTTTGCTTGATATAAAGAAACGCTACTTTAAAAGTTCTTTTTTGAATTGCAGATTCCTTTACCGCAGAACTAATTTCCTAAACGCTCCAGCTTGGACAATGTTACTTACTTTAGCTCAGCGTTCTTCAACTTCGTATCCAAATGTATTTTGTCATGGCGGAGAAGCCGTAGCTCTGCATCAAAACTGTTCAGTTTTCCTGATATGTCTTTTAACAACTCGTCTCTTTGATGTGTTAGCCTAAAATCATGTGATTATGTCAGCTTCTCATTGTAATTCACACGTGATGTACGCTTTCTTTTAACTAACCAAACGTAGTAGACTCCAGCACTTAAAAATGTTTTTCTTTGCAAAGATTTTTGCGTGAAATTTTGTTTCTTATTTTGTTGAATCAAACCTCAGCTTTACGCCGACAAAAAGTTTGTCTGTTATTTTGAAAGTTGTTTCCAGATTTTCGCTGTTGAAAAAAAAGCTGACAAAAATGCTGATAAAAATGTTGATAAAAATGTTGACAAAAATGATGAAAAAAATGCTGATAAAAATGCTGACAAAAATGATGAAAAAAATGCTGATAAAAATGCTGACAAAAATGATGAAAAAAATGATGACCATCTACCTTATCATTTCTTCTTTCTCGATAGCTACTTCAAGTGGCGACTCTCCTTCGTGCTGCACTTCTTCGTCGATGATATCAGGAGTTTCACTTTGGATACTAGAATCCGACTGTGGTATGCTTGAGAAGTTAGAAACAATAGAAGTTGATCGCAATCGGGGATTGGTGACTGTTCGAGCATTGGAGACAGTCTTGCTTGATTGGTTCTAAAAAAAATATTTAATAACACGCACTCTCTACATACTATTTTTATAATCACGTGATATTGCTAATTGTTTTTAATTTTGTAAAAGGGACAATTTATATTTCTTGTCTACTTGTAAGCGCAAGAAAAATTAGCTTAAGGGAAGTTTCACACTTTCTTTCAATGGCTGCACTAAATCCTAACCTCGACAGTACCAACATTACTTGCAACACCGTCAGCTTGTAATGGCTGTAAGCCCAGCACATCAGTACGAAATTTCATCAATGTCTCTGTTGTATATTCAAGATTCCTAAAAATAGAACCAGAAAGCACACTTAAAAATTTGAACTCTTGGGGAAATGGCGTAAAAAATTCAAAAAGTCGGCTGAAAACAAGGAAAAATGCGTTATAGGTTATTTTTCAAAATAAAAAAGTTTTAAGATTTCCAGATAATCTCCATCAGTCAATTCAGTGGCTCAAATTCGTCGCCTCAAAGAAAGTGTTTGTTACTCTAAGGCTGACTTTAAAATAATTTATAAACCCCTAACAATTGAGATGTTTGATTTGGTTTAACACAATTTCTTTGGGCAAAAGCCTGAATTAACGAAAGAACATCGTCTATTGGTCTTAAGGTGTTTAAGATACTAAAAATTTCAAAACACAGAGAGTTACCTGAAGGAAAATAAAGCAGAAAAGACGGTAGGAAATAAATATTTACGAATTCTTTAAACTCAAATTCCGCATTATTTGCAACTTTCTGTAAATTTAGCATAATTTTGAATCTTGCATATTTTACAAAGTCATATTCAAAAAAAATAATTCTGCATTCTTTTCTCCTGCAAATAATTTCTTTTCTTAAAGTAGTTTTTTTACCACACGGCTGTGTTATGACAGATGAGGGAACGCAGAACTTTGTCTAGACTGTATTTACTGAACACTACTAAGTAAAATTTGATTGACACTTGTTTATGTTATTATACATTATAATTAGGTCTGACATTTTACTTGCTGAAGCATGTCAGAAACTCGTTGTTAATCTCTAAAACTCGATGAGCTCGAATACTACGCCTAGTTGAGAGAAAAAAAGAAATCTTTAGAAGTGGATAAAAATTAAACCAAAAAGGTCTCACTTCTCTGGCAACTCATCGGGCTTCATAGAAGGAACATCTGGCACAAGTTTGTGATTGGTTTCTGGTAGATGAGACTGTACAACTTCTAACTCTTCTGTTAGATCTTTAATCTAAAATAACGCACACATACATCTGCCAATGAAACAATGGTTGGATATTTTGTGTTTGTGGAAAATTCACACGACAAATTACAACGCCATCTATTATTTGTTAAAATTTTTACCAATTTGCTGCGAAATTTTTTGTATAAAATCAAGTACTCTCCATAATTGATACAACATTCCTACCTGTTGTATAGTTGCTATCTTTCGGTCACGCAACTTTAACAACCTGTCGTTGAAATTCTTTTTTAAATCGTGCACCTAAATTTAATTAAAAATCATGATTAGTTTTTCTAGGGTTGTGGTTTTCCATCGCCTCTGTGAGAGAAAAATGTGAGAATAAAATTCGAGTAAAAATAATGTCTTTACCTTTACTTCCAGATCAAATAGTTGAGCTCTCTTCTTCTCTGCATTTACTCTCTGAGCTTCTGGAACAACGTAATCACTGGCTGTTTTTAGTTTGAAATCTCCTATCGTGAGTGCTGCAAATTTGATTGCATCGATATCTTTAGGATCCTCGTAATTTTCATCTGGTTTGTTTTTATAGAGCTCCGCCCACTACAAACATTGTAAAATATGACATGTCATTTTTAAGTTAGCGATTTTACAACAACCAGTATTCATTTTTGATATATGAAAGAAAAGCCTGTCCATAATATAGCACTTCCCTTTTTTTTCGATTTAAAAAGAAGTTGTGTTCCTCAATTATTGACTTGTGAAAATTTGTAAACAAGTACTATGACGGTATTCATTTAATATCTATATATCCCTCTTAAAAACAGCGCAAAGACAATGTCCTAACTAAACAGGCACAATTCTCTTGTTGAGCAAACAGAAATTTTAAAAACCCCTTACTTGCGATTATGTCAAGAAAACACACATGTAACAAAGCTTTCTAATTTTCAGCACATCCTGGTTTAGATTACTTCATAACATATGTTTTTTGAATTGTCTTTAGCACAGTTTAAAATGCTATTTACCTGGTTCTTGCGTCAGGTAAAAGATGGGTTTTGATAATCCCACGGTTGCGGAGTTTGAGGGTGTAAATACTAACTGTTTTTACATGCAAAATGGCAAAAAAACATCCGTCGTTCCGCAATTTACACCAGGGATGTAGTAAACATTCATAACTTCGCTCTGTTGTGTTTTGGTTTTTGTTCATTGTTTATTTGGTTTAATTGATAAATTAAAAGACCACGCCCTCGCTACCAGTCTCCCTATTTTTTATTTACTTTGATGCACTAATTTACATGCTCAACATAAACAAACCTTCTTACCTCTTTTTGTCTGTTTAATCTCTTCAATTTTCTTTCTTCAACTTTCTCAATAACCTTAGCAATTTTACCTTCCAGTTTTTGTGTTTGCGTTGTTGGTTGAGCAGCTGCGTTTATACCATCTTCTTTCCCTTCATCTTTTTCACCTTGACTAGCTTTACGAAGTCCAGCAATTTTGCCAGCAACTTTCCAAGAAGTTCTTCTTGGTTGACCTAACATAGTAATTTAAAAAATGGCTCGAAATAATTAGAAATTCCTTACACAACTTACTTGCAGACACTTAACAGGATTCCTCATACAATTTGCAGACATTTATATTTCTTGGGTTTCCTTAAGCCAATCTTAAATAGCGTCAATGTTTTGCTCATAAAGAAATGAAATAACAAGACGCGTTAAAAGCAAATCAATTCGCAATACTTGAAGTCCAGTGCCCACGATTGTATAGGTTAGTTTGATTGTTTTACAATAGTCGGGTATTAATATAACTTCACCCATGCCTCGTAAAAATGACAATATATTTTATGTTCTTATTGTCCAAAATGGTACCGCAAGTAGCGAGTATTCGCAATAGTATATAAAGGACGGGCAAAATCGTGTATTTTTTCACGGGCCACCGACTAGTTCTCTATAATAATAACCGCTGTCTGTCTCTGCGCAAAATGGTACCTCAGTAGCGAGACACAAGAAATATTCATATAAAAAGCATATTCATATAAAAAAGCGTGCGTTACAAAAAAGTTTCTATTGAGTTATGTAACAGACGCACAAAACTCGTGCGATTG
Source organism: Hydractinia symbiolongicarpus (assembly GCF_029227915.1). Taxonomy (NCBI): domain Eukaryota; kingdom Metazoa; phylum Cnidaria; class Hydrozoa; order Anthoathecata; family Hydractiniidae; genus Hydractinia; species Hydractinia symbiolongicarpus. The sequence continues at coordinate 13,841,029 of NC_079877.1, read as the reverse complement.
TTGTGAAACCATGAGAGACTAGTCTTAATAAATTATAGATCTTGTTCTGGAGTGTTTTGGTGATAGATTAATAGCGTAATACAACAGATACGATGCAGTGGTAGCGCAATAGACTGGTAATCAGAAGATTTAAGGTGTGAGTCCCAACTTCGATTTACTTTAAAAAATTATAGTGTTGTCAGCGTATTTATTGCAATCTACTTGTATGGCAGGCAAGAAAATTAGAGCAATTCTATACGTATTTCTGGCGGTAAAGTAACATCGAAGGGGTGAAAGAGGCAGCGTTGGGGAGGGAGTCCTAGAAGACTTCAAACTTTTCGTTGCTTATTTATATAAATAAAACGCAACTCACCGGAAAGAATATCACCAGTTTCTCGAAGTGTCATTCTGCGTTTGTTATCGGCTACTAGCGAGAAAAACTCTTCTGTCAGTTTGCTTGCACGATAAGACGACACGCTGTGCTCGGTACCGAACGCATAAAGAACGATACGATCGCATTCCACACTTTCTTTAAATCTAAACATTCGAAAGGTATAAAAACCGTTTTCCGAAACATATCCGTTTGAATAAACCGTTATTCTGGTTAAATGTTGCATTATAAAAATTTTCAGTGTTAAATAAGATTACTCTGTTCAGAAAATTTTAATTTTTTGTTGACACCCTTGAGAGGAATCTGGCTACGAGAAGTATCAACTAAAATAGAAACAAAACAAAAAACGGAAAAAAAAATTATCTTAATTTTTTTTAATTTTTATTTCTACTTTATTTTATTTATTTATTTCTTATGTTCCAGGGGGGTGTAGAGTGTTCTGGAAAAGGGCCTAAGTTTCTTTTTGTTTTTTTTTTACAATGGAAAATTGTGATGGCAGACATTTACTTTTTTACTTTTTATGTTAAATAAAAAAAGTTATATTAACCTCTTCTGCAATTTCATTAAAGCGATTCTATGTCGTTCGGATTCATACGCAGTTTCCTTTTTAACCAGCTCAATCTAAATATGAAATATCAAGCACAAAATGAGATGTACAAGAGACCATTATCCAGGCAGTAATGTTGTTTAAACGCTAGAGAGATAGGTAAACAAAGTGGTTTGTACTAGAAACCGGTCAACTATTATCAATAATAAGTAACACGTAATTTGTGTATCAGTTATATCCTTCTCTGCGGGGGAACAAATATTTGACTCTCAAGGTCTCGCAGCAAATGGCCGATTAACTAAACTGTGAGAAGTTTAGATAAAATTTGACAAACAGAGGAGTCTGCTTTACCTTCTCTTCTCGTTCAACTTCAAGATCAACTTTCATTTGAGGATCAATGATAAAATCCTATCGAAAAAAATCATTTATGATATTACATCTTTGTTTTTTTATAAGACACCAAGCAATCGGCTATAAGAAACCAGGCATCGGTTAACTCGCAAAAGTGTCTTAAATTCTGAGGACATTCAATCAAAAACGTGAATTTGACACAACAGAAAATCAACAAAACACGAAACAAATGAAATAATGACTATTTCGACTTTTATTCATTATCTAAAATGTTGTCTGTTCCGTTGAAATCGTCAATTTATGAGTTGTCAGGATAATTTACTCGATATTTGTCTCTTTCTAGAACTAAAAAAATATTTTAGAAATTTATTGCAACTATAGGAATGTAAAAAATGCTCAAAAAGATAATTTATGTTAGTGAATAATTTTGAAAGTCATTCTCATGTCCTTAATCTTAGGTTTGCAGTAACAAAAAAGAATGGAAAATTTGCAGTAAAGAATTCGTACTCTTTTCTCTAAGCATTTTAAAGCATGCAGTTTCCCTGCTAAGGGAAAAATAGAATTTAGAAGAAGTTCAAACAAGGAACTTTCGTGTCCATACAATATTGATCAGGATAAAGATAACGACATTTTTTCTCTCAGCAGGTGCTATCAACGTCGACAGTGGACGTTCAAGCGGAGAAAAACAAAAACATTATTTCTATTTTTATTTCCATTGCTTCTGTTAAATATTTCTATTCTTTAGATAAGCTCATTCAAACATAGAGACGAGGAAAACAATGTTTTTTGTAGTAATTTCTTAAATTATTAATCAGCAAAACATAAACATTGGGATGCACGAATAATTTGGACTTATAAAAATCCTTAGCAGTATCTATTCTTGATTAAATAAAATATTAGCAGCAGAAAAAAAGGATGAAAATATAAAAGGTAACAGCAGATTGTGAATTCTTAAAATCAAGGGCTTAATATACCTGATTTGAGCGGAGAACATTAAAAACTTATGAAGGGTTACAAGTAAAATTATTGGCATTTGAATTTTATTAAAAGTTCTAATGCAGTACTGGAAATTGAAAATTAGAAAAACTCGCAAGAGAGGACACAATTAAATGAATAACAAGCCAATTAATTCACAGTTGGACACTGTCCTCAAAATAAAACTTAAAAAATGACATCAAGAATATCATCAGTTACAATTACATCACTGCTTCTTATTATTATCACAGGTAAATGAACATTCTTTCTCTCTAAACAAAATTTTCATTGATATGTTATCTATAGCTGATAATGGATGGTCACCAAAGAATTGTCTTTCTGACGCTACTGCAATAACTTTAAATTTGCTTGCATGTTTGTACTACAGGAAATGACCTATCATAGCACCTCCACACTTCACTTCCAAACAGACGTTGCTAATTTGTGTCTATTCCTAAACCAAATTAGATGTTTATTAACACTATGGATTTCTCAAAAATATGGGTTATAGTGGCTACTTCACGTCATCCCACAACCAACCAACTTCATGTCATCCCACAACCAACCAACTTCATGTCATCCCACAACCAACCAACTCACGTCATCCCAAAACTAACCAACTCCACGTAATCTCACAACCAACCAACTCACGTCATCCCAAAACTAACCAACTCCACGTAATCTCACAACCAACCAACTTCACATCATCCCAAAACCAACCAACTCCACATTATCACACCACCCCACAACCAACCAACTCCACGCCATCCCACAACAAATCAACTCAACATCATTCTAAAACCAACCAATTCCACATCATCCCACAACCAAGCAACTCTACCTACCCCACTCCCACTCAAAATACTGTATGCCATAACACAACAGTTACTTGTTGAAGTTTGTTGTTACTGAGTTACTGACTGAGATATTTTTTTTTAATTCGCCTAGACTTTATTCCTTCGTCGATAAAGAAAATTCGTAAGTTTGTTGTTACAGGTGTGGAGTCAGCAGTCCAGTCAGACGAAGAAACTTTAATCAAGCATCTAATGAGAGGATACAATAAAAATATCCATCCGACTATTCTTCGCAATGATTCGGTTGCCGTGGAATTGACTGTTCACTTGAGAAGAATAATTTTGTTTGTGAGTTCAATAGTTTTATCGTTGTTGTAATTAATATTAGATTATTCACATAAGTTGGAAGGGTTATCTGAGATATTCTGCGTCTATGTTGTCTTAAACATTTTTTTCACAATACTCGCTTTTCGTCTTTTATAGAACGAACGGGAACAAGCCATTCAAACAGACATCTGGCTATCACAGGTAACACATCAGTATATGAGGGTTTTGTTGTTACAGTAACATTGTTTCAGGATGACCACTTACTCATTAAAAATTTAAATTCTTCGAGTTCTACCTTGAAGGTACAAAACAATGGTGCCAGATAAAATACGTTGCACGAGTGTGGCTAAAGTCACGAATTCAGAAACGAAGCATTAGCCTTCTCATTTTCGTTATCTTTTCCCATAAAAACATTTCGTGACTGTTTCTGATTTTGTTGTCTGAAATTCTCTCTCAGACCTTTCACTTACTTTCAATTTGCAAGCTACCCTACGTATAGATAAAAATTAAGGAAGAACTGGATATAACTTTTTGGCTTGTGTACTTTATCAAACTGTTTACTTCTTTCTAGAAATGGAAAAACGAGTTAATGACATGGAATCCAAACGAACACAATAATATCACAGGAATAAGAATTCAAAGAGGGCTTTTATGGTTGCCTGATATATACATTCTCCAAGAGTAAGTTATCTTCTGCATTTTTAACTGTAATAAATGCTAACAGGACCGACTCTTTTTTTACGTATTATTATTGTTTTCACAAGTTTCTGGACAAAATCCATAAAATGGCCTTAAACCGTCATCTCATGCATACAACTGTTGGAAAGAATTTATAATGGTATTAGTCTGGGCGAAATAGGGTTTGACCCCGAAGAAATTGGTGTATTAACATGTTTGGTACGTTAGTATTGTAATTTCATGCAGAATAACACAATAGGAGCCTCACATGTGATTGCTTGGTCAAGGGGGGAGTTGTGTGATTCAATAGCAATCTTTCAATCTCTAAAGTCTGAATGAATTGAGGAAAATATGAATCGATGTATTAAGAAAATAATGGTTCTGTGAATTCTGGTCTTCAAAATGCACCAGATGAAATGCACCAGATGAAAGAGAGACAGTAAATGTGAAAACAATTTTTTTTGGTTATAATTCGCATATTCTGGTGTGTAATTATTCACGGAGGGATGAACCAGGTCATTCTATTTTCTAGAATTTCTTACTGAGACCAGCTTTGATCAAGTTATATAGGTTTATGGTGCTAAAACATGTCTTGTAAAATGCATGGAAACTTAAATATGATTTCGATAAGTTTGGAATTTTAAACCTTCACTGTGTTTTGTTAGGTAACTTTTCCTCACCCAAGAAACTAGATGCGAGGCTCTTAGTGTATTATTCTAATAAAATTTCGGCTATAACGGTACCAAACATACTAATGCACAAATTTATTTGGGACTGAGATATTTTTTTTAATTTGCCTAGACTTTATTCCTTCGTCGATAAAGAAAATTCGTAAATTGTGATGAATAAAATACACAATAATAAATAAATAAGGTCAAATATATATTATATTTTCTCGGCTTTAACTCAGCCAAACAGCTAATTGATCTGATATTTGCATAATGATCTGTTAGAGGAATGTACTGTTGCACACTAATAGTTTGTATCACATAAGACGAGATGATAAAACAGCACAAACTCACTATAGTATTTACATGTATGTTTTTATGATACTAGGATCGGCAACAAAACCAACATGTACTTATTTGACAACACGACTACAGTGCACATGTCATATGACGGAACGCACCAATCAAAATTTCCACTGGCAGCATACACAACATGTTATTTTAACGTGCTCTCCTTCCCTTACGACGAACAAGAATGCAATATCTCCTTTACCTCCTGGATCAATGATGCAACAAGAATACATTTATCCACTGCAAGTGAGTTTACTCTAATAGATTACAAAAAGAGCTCTGCGTGGGAGCTTATGTCTGGTAGTATGCATAATGATATGAGAAAATACGAATGTTGCGACAAACCGTACTCCACCGTCACCATGCATATGAAAATTAAACGAAAATCAAAATTCTACAGTATGCTTATGTTTTTCCAAAGTAGTTTGCTCTGCACCACCATTTTGCTGGGGTTTGCAACGCCCATCGATTGTAGAGAACGAATTATATTCAGTCTTCGTGTTCTATTAACATTAGTATTTTACATAATAGAACAACTGAATCAAAGCTTACCGATAAACTCCCAACATCTGCCAGTAGCTGGACAATTCTTTACTGGTATAAACATTATCGTTTCCATGTCAACGTTTGTAACGGCTTTCGTTACTAAGATGTTCTACCGTCAAATTTACAAGTTAGATACGAAATACAACCCAATTGAAATATGTCTCCTGAAGATTGGAAAATACCTCCCAATAATTGGAGTCAAATGTAAGTATTTACTAGACACAAAAAGCGCATTTTTAAAACAAAACAAAAATTCACCAAACAGAGGCTATAAAAATGTGGAAACACAGGAACCACAAGAGGAGGAAGAACAAAAAGAACAAGCACTGCAAGAAAAAGACGATGTTGAAATTGTGAACATTTTAACAAAGAAATCAAATCAAAGGCGAGTCAAAATGAAAATAAAAAAATGGTTCAACGAGTACAATGCACGAAAATATGCGATACCAGTACTAAGTAAACAGAAAAAAGAAAAGACGTTAAAATCTATCATAACGTATTTGAAAACCTTACACAGGTCACTTCAACTTTCAAGTGAGAGACGTAAGTGGAAACACAGCCAAACAAAGTACGCACGGGCTGTTGTGGAGTTAATGGATAGAATCTTAATGACGACTTTTATTTTGATCATTATAGTTTTATTTCTAACTACGGTTGGACAAGCTCTAATTAAAAGATATTTATAAGAGAAAAAATAGAACAGATAATATGTGTAAAAAAATGTGTTAAAGTATCAGAGTTCAGACAAGATTTTTTTTAAATATTCCCTGAATTTTCTTGTGTTGTGGCCTTACATCGTACGTAAGGAAGACTTCCATTGAGTACGATGTAAAAAAATAAAGAAGACAAGGGGGCACAACATGCTGGAAATAACTCAAATATAACATTAGAACTTTTCTATAACGAAATAATAAAAACTTTACTAGAAAAAAATGTTTAAACATTCTCTGTGTTTTTTACAGAGTTTCTAAATATTTCCTGTGAAGTACACAAAAACCAACACGACTCTAATATTTCTCATATTCTTGAAATACTCGATAAATAAAAACTAAGACAAAAGAATTTGAAGTTTATTGTCAACATCAATCTTTCGTTTCTTAAATTTCCAACAAATCATATTACTTTTAGGGTTTATAAATTCTTATCACATATTAGAAGTCAACGTTAACATCTACCCAACATTAACAACTACTAAACTATCACGTTAAGAAATCAGAATATTATGAGCATTGCACAGTCATACCGAAACAACATCCCCAACAATCGAAAAAAAAATTTAACTTACACTTGTTGGTAATTGCAGATAGCTGGGAAGTTCCTCATTCCTTGTTTTCAGTTTACGAAACTGTCTTCTAAGCTTTCCAATCGTGTTTTTTACTTGCTGTTTTTTCTCTTCAGCTAAACGCACCATTCTATCGTGTTCAGCTTTTTGTTTCTCTAACTCAATACTAAACATGTAGAAAATATCACAACAGCTTACCACAGCGTAAGCACATCTACACACAAAAAAATATTCAACAACATCCACAATTGTACGTACCTGTAATGTTTAGGATCGTCAATGTCATCAGCGGGTTTCGTATCTACATCCTAAAATTACACAAAATAAAACATATATACAAATCGCAACCAAGACTTTCTATTATTATCGCTTGTGATTTGTAACGCTTGTTATTTCTTCGATTATTCAATGTTCTGTTACATTTTAATTATTAACAAACTCATGTGTGACGTCAGAGCTGACTGGATGGCATCATACAATATTTTTATCCCAGTTGTATCTCTGTGAGTCTTCGCATATTCGTGTCAAGTTTTTTTCATATTACCATGTTTCTTGCCTTTTGCTGGAAAAGAAACGTTTTTACATTTTGAGGAAGAAAAACCAACCTTTGCGTTAATGTTTGTTTTCAATTGAGCTAAGGCAGCTTTCAGTTTGGCTTCATCCATAAATGAGAATACAAAGATGTTGCCATCATTACCAACACTGATCAAAAATTTGCTATCAAAACTAATCTCGATGTCAGAAACAGAGCCATAATCATTATCGTGCGCGTTTGTATACCAATATGAAGTCAAATTTTCCAATGTACATGACGCCATGCTGTGAACACGTAACGCACCATCTTTTAGACCGAATGCAAGGTAGCTTCCATCTTTGCTGAAAAATGAATATTGTAAGGTAGCCAAATGTAAATCAACATAAAAAACCACAGAAAATGTCATAAGTAACTTTAGCTTGAAATTATTACTGTCAAAATTAGGACCAAACTATGAACAATAAGAAGACAGTTGGTTAAAAAGTATCAAAAAATTCACAGGTTTTTTTTATATATAGGCTGATTGAGATTGGGATATCATTATGCAAATTTCACCTGAAATGTAACGAAGTGACAGGAACATCATTAATATCTGGAATTTTAATGGCCCGCACTGAACTTTCGTTTTCATTCTCAAAACTGCATTCGTAGAGGTATCCTGCATCCCAGCCGTCCTAAATATATATCATATTACGTAAAATGTATAATCAATAAATAAAGTAAACCTTGCTAAGATTTTTTATCATCAATAAAACTTAGCATCACAATACTCCAACTATTCTCCTTTCTAACTTAATTAGCTATTCAACAATAGTATACCATTGTCAGCACAAACTTTCCCGTGTTACCACGATAAAATGCTTTCAAGACATCTCCCTGTGGATGTTTAACTGGAGGAGCATCATCATCATCATCATCATCTTTTACTTCTTCTTCCTCTTCTTCCTCATCTTCTTCTTCAATTCCCTGCGCCTTGCGACGAGCTCTTTCTTCGTCTCTTATGCGTATCCTTTCAGCCTCTTCCCTAGCTTTTCTTACATCTTCTTCAGCTTTCTAAAACAAGTACGTTATTGTCATAAGACGCCTTTCTCACTTAAAGCGAGAATTCACCTATCGCTTCATTTCAAAAGCTACTCGTGAGTGTGAAACTAATGCAACAACGAATGAAATTTTTGGTCTTGGCTCACTGCTGGGGCCATTCTCAATGACACTTTGCAGCACGAGGGTGGTCAGGGTGTCTGCAGAGTTGAAGTAAAAAAAGACGTAGAGAATTTTACACGCCAAAAAAAGACCAAGCAAATAGAATATTGTATTTGAGTAGAAAAATTAGTTTCATGCAAAAATTCGTTGGATACAGAAAATCTAAACCTGGTTTCTATCAGCCTTAATTAGATTTTAATGCATAAATATAGCACAATTGTGAAATTTACAATTTAAATAGATTACCAATAACAACAAGGACCAGCTAGACATAACCAGAGCTGGTGATGGATTAATGAGGTTAACCAGTGTACAAAGGAAAGGAGGAAAAGTTGGAAGAGTCAAATGGTAATAAAAATATCCACTTAAAAGCAAAGTACCATGCTCGTACTGCAGAGGCAGAGAGAAACGAATTTGCAGATGTAACAGGCGTAATGAGGTATTCAAGATAGCAAGTCATATAAAACAGGCTAATTAAAATGTTGTACACATAACGATGAATGTGTCGTGGAAAAAATCAAAAATCTTCGAATTATGAGGTGGTCAAACGCTGATTTCGATGGGATGAGGATAATTTGTCTGACAATGCAGTAGAGAGGCCAGCCATGCATATCAACACAGAATGGGAAGTGGAGGCTATTGAGAAAATGAAGATTGGCAAGGCTGTTGGAATGTCAGGTGCAATTGCAGAGATAGTAAAAGCGTCTAGATAAACTAGGCTTGAACTTATAACAAGTCTTGCCAATCGGATTATAAAGATGGTTTTTGAGAGACTGGCTGTCAAGTGCAATACTTAAATGATTTGATGGCAAGGGCGATGCCTTAATAATAGAGGATTATAAATGGTTGATCAAATTATAAAAGTAATTGAAAGAGTGATTGGTAAGTTACATAGAGAAAAAAATCATATGGAGAAGATCAAATTCAGTTTTGTTTTGGGCGTGGCACTAAAGATGCAATTTTTTTACTCAGACATCTTTAGGAAGTATTTAAAAAAGAGAAAGAATGTCAATTTTGTCTATTGTCGATTAGGAGAAAGCTTTTGATAGAGTTCCACGTAAAGTTATTTGGTGTACTATAAGAACGGCTAGTTAAGATGGGCCAGTCTATGTACAGCAATACTAGAAGTCGCCTCACGAATTCCTTATTGATAAATTTAGTGTGAATGTTGGTGTACATCAAGGTTCTGTACTTAGTCCTCCGTTTTTTTAGTCTTAGAAGAACTGTTGATAGAGTTCAGAGCAGTGTGTCCGTTTTTTGTTATTGTATGCAGGTAATTTAGTTCTCATAGCAGAGTCTATAGAAGAAATAGCTAAAAAGTGGAAGAAAGATATAATCACATGAGAAACAAAAAGTAACAAGTGACCTTGAGATTCTGGACTAAAATAACATCCAATTCTTTCTCGAAATAATTCTATTTTTTTTCCAAGTTTCTAATTTTTCCTAATTAGTAAACAATTTTTACAGAATTTAAGAAAAAAACCTTGATACAAAAACCTTAGACCAAAAAAAAATTCATACTAGCAGTTCATCTTTGATGCTTTTAAACTGATATTCTTTTGATAACAAGCCTTGCAATGGTAACTGAAATGATTTGGTTGTATCAAATTTTCCAGAAGAAGGTTGCAGGAACTCTTGTATGCTACCATTCCTACACGCCACCAACAGTTTGTTACCCTGTGTAAGAATCAATAATGATGGATAAATATTGATATCTTATAATATATAAGATATCCATGAAAATTATGTTAAATATTTAATGGAATATAATGCGGTATAATATATGAAAAAATATTCAATTTTTTTATTTACACTGCCACTGACAAATAATTTATTGTGTTATTTCCCTATAATAATTTTCCTATAAATGAAAAGCAGTTCTTATCCTACTGATATTCTTAGTTCGAGCTCAATCGGAGAAGCCTCATTGCTTTAAATTATTTTCCTTGACAATTGCCAAAATGACTTTAAACCTCACAAAACGTATGTTGATTAAACTCATTATCAACACTGGTAATGGCGCATTAAATTTTAATTGTCACATGAGGAGCAATCTCACCATAGGTTTTATTTGCTTATGCTGTAAGAATTGCTTCAAAATTTATGCACAGAGAATTATTTATTTTTGGCTTGTGCCTTGGTTGTTGCATAATCTAAAAACTACAACAGTTTTATGTTTTGACAAAATTACAAATTGATTGTAGGAGATTTACTTTTTTTTCTAGATCTTATGATTGTATTTCTCAATGACTGAAATGGTGACTGTGTAAGTAAATGAATTGACTCAACGAGAAAATTGATAATTTGTACATACAATATTATATTAATTTGAAATCAATTTAACTCAGCATGAACAAAGGTCTGCCGAAATGAGCTATACCATTTTTAATTAACTGATCGCCAGCCCATAAAAAACACGTGTCATACATATTCCGGGCATTGCTATGATGTACATTCTTCATTCGTTATCTGTCTGTCACACACCCGTGTGACAGACAAATAAGAGTGAAGACTATTTGTAAGCCTGCTCGAAATCAGTCTGTGTGACAGACAAATTAAGGCTGACAATTGGCAGGGGAGAATGACTAAAGTTGCCAATAATATGTTAATATCTCGTTTATAAAAATCAATAATTATTTAACTTTTTTCATCCTCACCATTTTAATTGTTGACCATTGAATGGACACAACTTCAGCTGCAGTTTCAACAAAACCTATTGGCCTAATGGTTTTCTCCATACTGAAGAAAAAAACAGTTTCATCTGTGCTCTAAAAAAATGAAGTTTAGTTTTATTCAAGACACTCAAAATGTTAGTATCAATATGGCACACACAGAGCGGTAAATGATTAGGTGAGCATAACAACCCCTGTTGCGAGAATCTTCCCAGTCCCATCTATAGCCATACAAGTCACTGGTTTAATGTGTGGTTTAAACACTTGTGTCAAATGTAATGTAACATTTGATATGTTGTGTTTTTTGCGCCCACTTTTTTGCGTATTTTTGGCTATTGACAAATGTCGAACAACTCCGTCCGCAAAACCAACAAGGATAGAGGAGCATGTGGAATCAACCTAAAAAAATTAAAGAATAAATCAGGGTTTGATAGAATGTTATCAAAATGACGGATGATAGAAAAACACTTACGATTTTAGGCATCCAGAGAAGTGAACATCCAGAGAAATTAAACTTTTTGTTGCAGAGTGGAATCTTTGATAGAAAGTCAAATAAACGAACAGTACCTGAAATAAAATGTGTTTTTTATGTATTTAACCTTCTAAAAGAAACTGTGTTATCAAAAAAACAAATTTGTACTCACCATCCTGTCCAGTTGTGGCTGCAAAATGAGAGATAGGGGATAATGCTACAGTCGAAACATTCCCAGAATGATATGAAAATAATTTATCGGGAGATTGACTCTAAATAAACGAATAAAAAAGAAGAAGAAAATGATAACTTATAGTCTGCATGATTCAATTTTTAAAAAAAGTTGTATACAAACTAATTTAAACAAATATTGTAATAAAAAACAAAATTGATGTCATTATTTTTAAAAAAAATAATTTCAATTTATATTACAATTAGGTCAAAAAAGATACCCTTTCATAAAAAAATTGTTTAAATTTTCTTTACCTAGCTCTACCTTCCTTCAACAAACATATAAAAATCCAACTTTTTTGTTCATAATGTTAATGGAAAAAAAACTCTAAAATGTTTTAGCCTAAACCTATCTAAAACAAAAGTGATTAAAAAGTAATAAGGGTAGTAAAATTTGCACCAGGTTCCCTCTAATAAAGATGGATTTATAAAAACTTTAGGAAGTTGATAAATAATTGGATCATAAAAATACCATGACATACAGTATGCGAAAAGGACAAATCCAATTTCCATATTCCACCAGAAGCATCCTATAACAATATAAATACAATGAATAATATTTATTAATAACAACTTATTGATTTTTAAAAAAACTTTTTGTACCAATAGGGTTTTTTAACGTTATAAACATCAGCTTTTTTATCTAGTGCGACATAAATATGGCATTCATAGATGTTTCAGGTGAGGTATAAATCTGGTCTGTGTTTCTCCCCATTCCACCATTTATCTCCTTAGCAACACTTTAGTTTAGTTAAAGGTAAAAACATCTGTTTTTCCTCTTAAATATGATAAATATAGCATTCCAGGTATTCCCTTTAAATCTAGACTGTGTTTCAGCCCTATGACCCATAAATCTCCTTAGCAACACTTTAGTTTAGTTAATTATATTACAACATCTTTCAAAATTCATAAATGCAGATCAGCACGTTTTAAAATGCACATAATATTCACTCTGTCGCAAAAATTTAATAAAGTATAAAATTTTACCATAAAAATTACAATTTACTACTTAGGAAAAGTCACAAAATTTCAGGAATCAAGTAGATGCCGAACAAAGGTTATGGACAGTCTAAGATCCCGTGGGCACTTTGACCCCTCCGGTGCTAATAATAATTAATGCTGGTTATGCTAATATTAGAGTTTAGTATTTAAGGAAAAAATATCAACATATTCTGACTAACCATATGTATTACACAGCAGCTTAAAACTAGTTACAAATACAATATCCTACCTGGGCATACCATATGGTAGATTCTTCATCATCAACTGATTTTACCATAGATAATAACTTCACTTCATTACCAACCTAAACATATCACCTTATGTGTTACAAAGGCTTTCTGGCACAATATAGTAGGAAACAACCTTGAGTAGCAGGGTATGACAATACCATTTTATCAAGAATAATCTACTTTTTCAGGATTTCCTACTAAAAGATTGTTATTTTTTTAGGATTTCCTACTAAAAGATTGTTATTTTTAAGGATTTCCTACTGAACGATTTTTAATTTTTAGGGTTTCCTACTGAACAATTGTTACTTTTTAGGATTTCATACTGAATGATTGTTACTTTTAAGGATTTCCTACTGAACGATTGTTACTTTTTTACACTACTTAAGGTGAAGGCGATTTTTCCTTTGCAAATCATCCATACATGAATTGACTGACAGCAGAGAGTAAATTAAGAAATCATAATTATATTTACTTTTAATTCTGACATGGGTTCAAGTTCAAACAGTTTGCTTTCATCAACTGCATCGGCAGTATCTACACTTTCAAAATCCCACACCTAAGGTACAAAATAGATGGAGAAACACTAATACATCATATTATTGCACAGTACATTAAGCTTACTTTTATCACTGACCATAGTTCTTTTAGACAGCCTTTTCATTTAAGAGGGAAATAAAATTTCCAAGATTAGTTTTTTTTTTCGAGTTTATCTTTTTGTAAATAGAACATAATAATAATCAGATTTTGTGTATAGTGGGTCGAGTGTATATATATATATATAGTGAATATAGGCGTAAATACTTCCTGCATCCGTCACTAAAGCAAAACCCCAATTGAAAAAATCTGTACTGACACAGCAAAAATGTTCTTGCAGTTTGAAATCTTATTTCAAATCCATGTAAAGGCTTTAATACCTGAGCGAAATAAATCTTAACACCTAAAATCTTAACAAAAGGGATCTAAGGTATGAAAAAACTTGAAATAATTGCATATCTTAGTACTAATAATAAGAGACTGTTGTATTTTTAAGAAACTGTACACACATGACTTCTTATTGGTTGAGTTTAAGCTGTCAAATAAGAACCAAATAAAAATACAAGAAATATTCAGCATTTCTACATCTTGAAATGTTTACAATTGTGCCTGATATTTTTTGTTATGTTTGTGATCAAAAATATATATATATAGTCAAACCTTTACAAATCCATCAAATCCAACTGTTATCAGTTCTCCTTCATCAAGGAAAAACTGCTCAATGTTACCATTATGACAATTCTTCTTCCCTTTTCTGGTTATTTCAACCTTAATCAACCCACCATCCCACAGCAGCATATTACCCCACTCTGAACCAGAGAGTACCTTTCCATCAGGTAATTCAACAAATCCTAAAAAATAATGTTATAATTCCCAGCATATAAAATTTTTCAAATTTCCCTAGATATATTTGACACGATTAAGCATGTTTTTTTACTTTAAATAACAGACACATACCAAAACTTTATATATAATGACATCGACCCATTATAAAGGAACGTGTTGATTTCGTCCTTTTTAATATTTCTTTTAGTCTGATAAAAATGTGATTTTAAAGAAATACAAAGCTAAAAAGTTTTTTTCTGTACCAAAAACTTTTGGAATACATTCTGAGCCAGCAGTTTTTGACATTTAGAAGTTCTTTTTGAATAAAAAGTTAAAATTATTTTCTCCAGAAGCTGCAACTGCGAAATAAATAAAAAAGTTTGGTTTTTTCTGCAATTTATAAACACTTTTTCCACATTCTTTTTATGCACAAATTTATGTAGTTCACCTACAAGCGAGTTTATTCACTGCAATTTTGTTCTCTACAACTAACTCTTTAATTTTATAACATAGCCTTAAGTCTTCTACTGTTTTTCATTAGTTTGTCTTCACTTGAGATGATGATTTTAAGGTGATGATCTTGGTGTAGTTTCTACACAGCTATAGCCAACTACCTCTCTTGTTTGTTTTATTTTCTGTAACAAGAAGAGTATTGTTTTCTTGTTGTTTTATTTCAACACTAGTGTTTGTCTATAAATTTCTTCCCCAGAGTTCTAGCTTTATAAAACTAATTTATTTTTTCACTTCTGTTGACTGACATTTGCATGTTTCCTTAATTAAAAAACTCATTGTTGTTAAAAAAACTTAGCAGGGGTTTTCTAGTTTTCTTTTAGGGACCCTTAACATAAAAACCTCCTTTTAACGTAAAGTTCATAATAGGTCCCTACATGCCTGTTTCCAGTTTTTTAACAAAAGCAACATCAATTAGGCTTATAAAAAAAGAAAAACGAGTGATAGCATTTGGATACATACATGACAAAATTTAGTTTACAGCTATTAATAAAATGTTAAACTGTAAAAGAAGATGACCAATGCTGCGCATCTGTAAGTAAATATTTAAAGTGATGTTTGTACTAAGAATAAAATTTAACTTTTTTTAAATATTCGAATTAAACCATCAGAAATCTTGCAAAGAAAGTGTCATATCTTCATTACTGAATCGTGCCAATAGCGTAGTCAGTGACAAACAGGAGAGGAATGAAGAAATTCGACGCGTAAGAAATGCATTAATCGCAAATGGATACAGTCATAAAGTCATCACGCAAGTAGAAAATAAAATGAAGAGAAGATGCAATGGAGACAACGTGGAAACATCAGAGGAATTTATCGCATCAACATTTCTACCCTTCGTACCAGGTACCAGCGAGATCCTTCGTTGAGTTTTAAGGCAACACGATCAAATGCATTCTTAACTCTAAAGACACCCTAAGAAGCACTTTGTCTAAACCAAAAGACAAAATAAACCTGGAAGAACAAAGCAGTGTTGTTTACGAAATCCCGTGTAAAGATTGCGATGCAGTGTATATAGGCGAAACAAAAAGAAAGTTTAAGCAACTAGTACAAGAACATATGGGCGCAGTGAAAAACGGAGATGTGAAGAAAAACGAAATTGCGGACCACAGCTGGAGCAGAAGTCACCAGTTTAATTGGGATGAGAAGTAAATCATTGACTGAGAATCCAGAACAACAGCCAGGAAGATTAAAGAAACCATCAGCAGTGTAGAAAGTAACAAACACATAAACAGCATCTCGTATCAACTTCCTGAGATTTGGTTACCAGCCTTACAGAAGAAGTCATCTAGGTCCGAAAATGTTAATTATCGTAATGAACTGTAATTATCAGCTCGTTTCTGATTGGTTAATTTTTATGAATTTCGATCCTTTGCAATTATATAACTACATGCTCAACATCATTTTACTTTGCCCGATGATGGGAGAAGGATCTCCCGAAACGTCGCCTACTAAACTATATCATGTTCAAGAAATGATAAACTTTCCACAGTAATATGAATACTGAACAGACAAACCGAAATAATATCTTCACTATAATATTTATTTGTTTCAAACTACTTTATGATACAACAAAAGTTGAGTTTTTCACAAATACAAAAGATTGCATCCCTGTATTTTGTCAATTCTCCATTTACTAGAGCCGAATAAAATAAAAAGGGCAAAAATAATGAGAGTTTTTTTTTAATGACAGTTTTTTTGTCAATTTTCAAATATGGACGTAAGCGTCAAATGATCAATGCTCTGCAGCCAGAAGTTGCTACTTTTGCACACACATTGACCAGGTTTTTCCTGAAACACTACATAATTAACTCAAATGTTAAGCTGATTTTGATCATGTAAAACAATAACAATCTTTTTTTTAAAAAAAATGTTAAGTCAAAAACCTTGCATATACCTGAGATATCACTTAACTCAGTAGTACCAAATCTACCCAGTTCTCCTTGCAGTTTTAAACCAGTAAATGTGTTTGCCATCATCCAAAATCTATTAGTAAACACAGCCAAAAAATACAATTAAGACTAGTTAATAAAAAAACAGGAGCTTTGTTGATACTATAAATAAACTGCAAATAAAAAAAAAACTGCCAATGTCGAGATGAAATAATTAACATCTTTGCACTAACTTTATATGGCCAGTGCCACTTGAGCACAGGTGACCTTCATCTTCTGGTGAAAACGCAACTTTATAAACATCTTGAGAGAAGGCCTTTGAGCGAAGAATAATCTGCTCCTAATCAAAGTTCAAAACGAAATATTTTATACAGTTCTTTTCGTACTCAAAATTGCTAAAACCAAATATCAATCTATTTGCAGAGTTAGAATAAACAAACACAAAGAGTATACTTCATTCCAATCCCAAATAGTCATCATATAATCAGGTGCACTTCCAACTGATGCAAGTTTTTCTCCACTGGGTGAAAAATCAAGATTAGCATATGCTTCTTCAGTTCCTTCCCGCAAGATTCGATATATTTTTAACGAAGGGTTTTCATAAATAATTATATCTGGTTTGATGCCTTTTTCAGCTACAGCAAAATATTGTCTGTTCGGATGAACCTGAAAGGTATATATTTAATATGTTTTGTTAATATTTATGCAATAAAATAAATGCAATTAAGAAAATAATTCAATATAGAGAAAATAAAAACAAAAGATAGTCCCTTACCGCTATTGCACCAATACCCCTGCCACTTGTACTTCTAATGTTGACTTGTTTTTTTGTTTTTAGATTCAATATTTGAAAGTAATTGCCAGTGGAAAATATAACATAATCTGGAGACAACAAATGCAAATTGGATCGTTTTGTGCATTCAAAGCCAAAAGAATGACGATAAAGGAGTTAAGGTAACAATAGAAAAATAATACATGTACACCAAAGAATTTACATTGTAATATAAAGCACTTTTTACAAAAAATGTTAGACAATTCAGGCAAGTATGAATGAAAGATACTATAATGTCAAAATATCAGGCGGTACATCACCAGTTGAATAGGATTCAGAGTACTGTTCGTCGTTCTTATACAGTGAATCATCTTCTTCTTGATTGATTGTTTTGTCACTTTCTGAGTTCATATCTAAAATTTGGCAATAATCACGTGAAAGTTCACCAACAAAAACAATTTTCTGATAACAATACTGAAAAATCAAGACACCGTACTGATTAAACACATTAATTTATACCTTCTTGTTCCGCTTCATCTGTTTCACTTTGTTTAAAACCTAGTTTATCTTGAGGTGAATTTTCTGTACCACATTCATTAAATATTTCTTTTTCTGAAATGTTTGCATCATCGTTAGCACTCTTTTGATCTTTTTTGTTATTATTGTTGCTCACATCAGCTGATACATGTTGACCTTTTTCCTTGTCTATTACAATACCATCATTTTGAGCAGCCAATTCCATATTAACATTAGAATCAACGCTATCTTTGCCATCTACATTAATAGAAGTTGGACCGCAAATGGTATTCTTTTCTTCATCCATATTACTACCTGTCCCAATATCTTGGTAGATTTTTTCCTCTGCTGCATAACCCTCAGTTGCATTATCAAAACTTTTATCATTCTTATTTCCTATAGATTTTAAAAGATTTGCAGAATGTACTAATTTTTCCTCAGCAGTGATTGATCCTGTATGTTCTTCTGCTGTATAAGTTTTTGTGTTTTCAACATCACTGATAACTCCTTCAGTGTGAGTGAGCTCAGTAGAGCTATCATTTAAAACAGCTTTTTCCTCGGAATTGGTTACAAAGGTTGCTACTGGCTTGTCATCAAGATGGGAATGAACATCCTTACTTTGTTTATCACTACCACCGTCACTACTGCTGCTATCAAGAAGGGCTGAATTGGCATCTTTAAATTGTTGAGGAGATCCAAGAGACCATGACTGAGCTATATGTGATTCTGTTGATAAATTTATTTCTGGATGGGTAGTACTGGTAACAGATTCCTCAAACGAGCTTTCTGGTTTTTCATCTTCAATGACGGAACTATCTAACACAATATCCACATTTCTTACATCATCTTGCTTAGACTTTGGTATCTATTAAAAGAAAACACATAGCCAAGGTGAAACTTAAAACAAAAATAATTTTTGATGTGATGTTAAGAAACTTTAGAAATTACAATTAAATTTTCTTTAGAGCATTACACCCAACTGAAAAAAAAGGATAAGGATATATGTGATGAGGATGCCAAACTGGAATTGTCACCCAGCATATTGTAAATCCCTAATATTAACCCTTAATATTCAAGATCAGGTAATTTGCTGAGTGATTTTTAATTGAATGTTCTGATGTTAAATAAATTCGTGTGAAATTGTCAGAATAGAGATACAAATTCACAGCATGTTTTTTATACCCCTCTTCAGGGGTACAATAATAAAGTAGAGATTATAGACGTCCAAAAAAACAAAAAAAACATAGTGATCCCAAGGAAAAAGATGTTGTTTTCATTGATAATATTAGTGCATGTAGAAACAAATTTTTACCAACAATTTTAGTAATTTTAGACCTTTTAAGAGACGTGCATTCAGATTTTATCAATGCATAGATATTATAAAAGTGAATTGATTGACACAAAATTTTTGCCAAAATGACACTCGTTTTTTTATCAATTTTCTAATAATCTATGTCTATTCAAGAAGGTTGAAGAAGATTTAAACAACTGAACGATGTTTAAGTTCTGTAAAGAACAGTTTGTATGCATTTGTTATTTATTTTAGTCATTGTTAATTTTCGAATTTCAAGTTGTTTTTTTTCCTCATATTTTCATACTTTCTGTGTATTTATCTTAAACTTGTTTGATGAAAAAGTTAAGAACATTTCAGTCAGGGGTGATTTTCATTCTGCGAAAACTTAACTTAACACAATCTGCTTAACAGATATTTCCTAAAAAACAAAAATTTTGCTGTGTTCTAAATTATATTTTATAAAAAAAATGTTTTAGCCTACTGCGAAGTTAAAATACCCCTTTAACAATTTTTTCACAAGTTTTGTTTTATTTCGTCATGATAAGTGAAGTATAGCTTCGCAATTGTTGTTCATGGTCTCTTTTTTCACAAAGAACACTAGACATTTAAAATTTTCCAGTCCATTTTTCTTAACTTCGTTGTGATTGGGGACTTCTAACAAAATTTTTTGTATGGAGGTTATTGCTGACATCATTAAAAATTTCTTTTCTTAACCATTCGCTTTCTAATCAAGTGAACACTTTCGTAAGCTAATCCACTAGATTGATCAAAATAAAACAGTAAGTTTCTAATAAGACAACATAAGAAATTCTTGCTTTTACAAAAGGACAATAAAAACAATCAAAAATCAAGCCACTCTGGCTTATTAGTTTTAGAATTTCTGCATGTTATAAATATGTAATACAAGACTAAATATGCACACTGAGCAGACAAACTAAAAAAATATTTTTAATAGTACTATTTTCACACTCTGCTAAGGATTCGATATTTATGCATAAATGTCTCACCTCAAGATCAGTAATTTCTGATGAAAGGGTACTAGGATGGTTCCTTTGTTGCTTTAAATTTGCTTCTTCGGCAGCAAATTGCTATAAAGAAAAATATAATCACTACTCAATCAATAGCTGAGGACAATTTCCTAAATAACAGAGAGCGTAAATTTTGAAAATCTGTTTAATGGCAAATACATTGGTCAAAACTTCAATTAAAAAACATTTATCGTAATTTGCTAGTATCAAATTTAGCTCAACGTGCTATGTCATACATTAGTCATTTAAACAGAGATAAAAAATGACTAAAAGAGGTAGAAAAAGAGAAATCAGTTGGGTGTTAGAGAGATTCATGGAAAATAAGGAGACAGTTAAAGTTGAAAGTGGCTTAAGAGAATTAGATGACCAGTTCCTTAAATTGCTTAAGACGCGTGCTAAGTGTCAAATATTGTTAGGAGTGCCAGAGCAGCAAGATGATACTTTAGTCGATACGTTGGATAAGGATGTCTTCAGGATTAAAACAAGATGTAGAGAATTGCCGAGTGAAAGTAAAGGTTTTTACAACAAATTTTGTAGTAATTCACAAAGATCATGTAGAAGCAAGAGATCTGGTAACACAACCAGCTCAGTTAGAGAAACTGCTATTAGAGAAAAAGTGAGGCTTGCAGAATTACAAATTAAGGCAGAATTTCTAGAGAAACAAAAGGAAGTTGAGATACAGGCTGCTACAAAAAAAAATATTGAGTTTGAACAAGCCAAATCAGTCTTTGGATCAGTCCATTAGATCCTTTATCATAGAGAATATGAGCAAAGAAAAAATTGATTATGTTCATATGAACGACGTAGAAGAAAGAAAGGTCCATGCTTCTAGAAAAATGGATGGCAATGGAAGTGGATTAAGATTGCTGTCTGACATGTTGAAGCACACACAAGCACCTAGTGACTTAAAACGTGAACTTTAATGGGTGTTATGACCAAAGATGTGATAGGAAAAAACCTATCTGGAACCAAACTTAGAGGGCCGGGATGGACACTGCGTAGCTGGGTGTTCTTTGGAACAGTTTTGACATCTGTGGACAAAGGTGCAGGGGTATCGACAAGGGAGCCCTCGATTAAAGCGAATGCATGGGTTCCCATGTGCGGGTGACCAGGCTCTGGGAGTGGCATTCCGAAACTGTGGGGACAATGACTGCGACCCAAACCTATGTGGGCAATGTGAAGCAAAATGTGCGGCGCCATTACAAGAAAAATATCTTGGAGGTCCCACAGGGGAAACCTTCTGCGACAACACTGAGGGGGGGCCTCTAAGGTGCATATTAAACAGTGCATCGTCAACAACATCCCACCTATGGGAATGATTATTTGCCAGCTGCAACCGGTGAAGTTGGTCGTATGTGTATACAGACGCAAAAGCGTACTGGGAGGCAAACTGGCTAATGAAGGTTTGGTAGGCTAACATTTGTTGGACAAGATGAGGGTAAAGCCAAACCATGCACCTCATATAGATTGTCCAGGCAGAAACCCAAGAATTAAAATCCTTAACCTTACCCTTCCCTGCCATTTTTTGGGATAAGGACACCTTGGGGGCACGGTCCACATTTTGGATATTCAGATCGAACTCCCCCAGATGGGAAGAGAAGTACACAACACAGAAGAGTGTGGAGATGGAGGCAAAAGAGCATCAAAATTCACGTACTCACGCAACTTAATTTTGTCCAAAAACCGTTTGGGAATTGGCGGCAGACAAACACTAGAAATAGGATCCAGAACAGTAGGGTCATGCTGCAGAGCCTCGGTGCGAACGACGTTGACCTGCTGGAAGTCAACATCGCTAGACCCGCCATTATGGATAGTATGCGGCAAGAGTGAACCAGTGGCCGAAAAGTCAAAATGAGGAGGACGAGGCAGCTGGCCTTGCCCTTGAGACGGAACAAAGTTTTTGGTGCTGACTAAATTTTGCAGCTCTTTTCGCAAAAAAACTTTCATGTCGTGGGAAAAGTTTGAAAGTCCGCATCCACACGTGTAGGTTTGGGTTCCTCGGGGTCGTCTTGGTGAACATCACTATCCTCCACAGTAGCTACGCCGCGCTTCTTCTGTTGTCCAACATGGCGGCTGGGACCATCTGCCCCAGAATGAAAACTTGCATGAGACTGGTCGAGGAAACTCATGGGACTTGTCTCATCATCGACTGATGAAAAGGGGTTTGCTTCGTGCCGAAATTTGTCAAATAGAGCTTGGGGGAGCTGAGACATGGTTAAACCCTTCACAATCATGTTGTATGAGTTCAAAATTAGAACAAGGGATTCCTTGCCAAGTTGTACCCAATCTTTTAAAGTGCGCAGATGAGGTCCCACAACGGCAGCATGTTTTTCAAAAAAAACGCTTTTCTTACCGCTATTAGATGCCATTATGTTATTGAAGCCAAAGAGTTTATAGAGTTGATGATGTACTATATGTGGCAGTGATAGACAATATAGATGCTTTTGGAAAACGTGGAGCTAGCTATAGCTATAACTATAGTTAAACGGATATTGAAATCTTTCGGGGTTTTTTAATACAATGTTGTCAGCTTAGGTCAGAGGCCAATGTGATGTGAAATTCTTAATTCATAGGCCATTGGTAACAGAGGCTAGGCTCATTGGCCTGGTTAATTGAGACTGTACCCAATGTGGGTAAACAAAACATCATGCACCAATTTTGAAGCTCAATAAAGTGCATTTGTATTTTAGTTCACCCAACCAGCTAGCAACCCAACTGGAAACTGCAATTAACATGAGCTAAATTGTGTTTAGCTCCATATATCTGCATGTTATAAATATACAATACAAGACTAAATATGCACACCGAGCAGACAAACTAAAAAAATATTTTTAATAGTACTATTTTCACACTCTGCTAAGGATTCGATATTTATGCATAAATGTCTCACCTCAAGATCAGTAATTTCTGATGAAAGGGTACTAGGATGGTTCCTTTGTTGCTTTAAATTTGCTTCTTCGGCAGCAAATTGCTATAAAGAAAAATATAATCACTACTCAATCAATAGCTGAGGACAATTTCCTAAATAACAGAGAGCGTAAATTTTGAAAATCTGTTTAATGGCAAATACATTGGTCAAAACTTCAATTAAAAAACATTTATCGTAATTTGCTAGTATCAAATTTAGCTCAACGTGCTATGTCATACATTAGTCATTTAAACAGAGATAAAAAATGACTAAAAGAGGTAGAAAAAGAGAAATCAGTTGGGTGTTAGAGAGATTCATGGAAAATAAGGAGAGAGTTAAAGTTGAAAGTGGCTTAAGAGAATTAGATGAACAGTTCCTTATATTGCTTAAGACGCGTGCTAGGTGTCAAATATTGTTAGGAGTGCCAGCAAGATGATACTTTAGTCGATACGTTGGATAAAGATGTCTTCAGGATTAAAACAAGAAAGTAAATATAATATAATATCATGATTTTGAATAAATCTTATTCTCAGCTAAGCAATGCCTTCTCGGAGTCAGAAAGAAAGTTTCTTGATAAAATGGGATATCAAAAACCTTTACCATTTTCTGATGAAAACATTATAATGCAAAACAACAAGCTGTTCAAAGAAGCATGCATTTAAAGAAGAAGCTGGAGAGAAACAAAATTATGCATGCACATTATGTGCACGTCATGACCAATCAGATTGACAGCGGGTATGCTGTGGAAGTAGATGAATCGGAAGGATGAAACTCCAGGTCATATATTGTATCTTCCACATCATAGTTTTTATCGCCCTAAGAGATCCAAACAAACTTCGAGTGGTGTTTGATTGTAGTGCAACTTATCATAATGAATCATTAGGGTCTTGGCATGACAAATCAATTAACTGGTGTTCTGACAAGAAATTTGACAGGAGAAAATAGCAATCATTGGAGATAATGCAGCCATGTTTTATCAAGTGAAAGTTCCTGTTAAGCATTAGAACTTTTTGGGATATCTATGGTGGCCTAATGGAAACCTATCGCTTTCTTTGAAATAATTTAGAATGACAGTTCATTTGTTTGGCCATCACCAGGGTGAATATAGCATTAACGCGGCAGAAACATTAAGAAAGAATTTTTATGTGGATGATATGTTAAAGTCCTGTCTTGATGTCATCACTACATTAAAGCTGCTAACGAATGTTGATAGCGTGTGTGCAGCTGGTGGATTTCGACTTACCAAATTGTTTTCTAATTCAAGAGAAGCTCAGCAAAAAATACTTGATGCTAAGAAGGCTAAAGAATTAATGAATTTAGACCTATCAATTTACACGTTACCAATGGAAAGAGTCTTGGGTGTAGAGTAGTGCATAGAAAACAATGAATTCATTTGTATAATCACGCTTAAGGATACACCATTAATTCTTTTGTCATTCTCGTGTCTGTTAGTTCTGTCTACGATCCACTTGGCTTTGTTTCACCAGATTAGAATTATCAGCAGCAGTTGTATTAGTGAGAGTGGCAAATATGCTAAAAAAGTAGTTAGAAATTAAAATTAATGAGGAGTACTTTTGGGCGGACAGTCATGTAGTTTTGGGGTACTTTAGAAATGAATCAAAACGATTTCATGTTTTGTGGCAAATCCAATGATGGATGCTAAGAAAATTGTTCTAAATAACCAAAATAGGAACTAGAACCACAGACCACATACCTAGCTCTTGATTCTACCATCACAAAAGAAATACCTGACAGATATCAATTTTCGAAATGGCTTATCAATCCCAACAGACATCGCTGGGAAAAAGTGGTAAGAATCCTCGCCATTGTTACGTATACGAAAAAATCACAAAAAGGATGGAATTCTCCTTTACTCTGAAAGGATTCTTCCGACGGATGAAATTGCGATTGTTGGACAAGCAACAAAAGTTATGAAGGACCTGTCATCAACGATATTTTGTGTCCCAGAGTATGATCGACATTCACCGATAGCATACAGTGTTGTGAACGATATTCACCTGTATGACAAAACTGTACGTCATTCAGGGGTCGAATAAACATGGAGGTATGTATTAAACCAGATTTACATCATTGAAGGAAGATCATTGGTAAAACAGGTGAAAGCTGCTTGCGGAAGATGCAGGTACTTGGAGAAATGGTAATGGGACCTGTATCAAAACACAATCTAACTATTGCACCTGTGTTTTATATTAGGCAGCTTGATCTTTCAGGTCCATTTCTTTCATACGATGCATCATCGAAGAACCCCTGTCAAAATATGGTTGATAGTTTTTCGCTGTACAACAGCATCAACGGTTAATATCAAGGTGATGGAAGATTACAGCACTTCTGCATTTCTACAAGCCTTCACAAGATTTGCCTGTGAAGTCGGTTATCCAAAAGTACTCCTTCCAGATAAAGTCAGTCAGTTAGTGAAAGGTTGCGAATCAATGCAATTTGATTTTGTCAACATTAAATATCTACTTCATCAAAACGAGGCAGTCGAATTTAAAGTATGTCCTGTTGATGCTCATAGCATGCATGGTAAAGTCGAGCGTAAGATTCGTCAAATAAAAGTTTCACTTGAGAAGAATTTATATAATTCAAGATTGTCGATTATTCAATGGGAAACAATAGCATTGTCCATCGCAAACAGTACAAACAACCTACCTTTGGCTCTTGGAAACAACAAATCCAATTTTGAAGCCATGGATCTTGTAAACCCTAATCGGTCAAAATAACGAACGAAGTCTGATTGAAAGTATGAGAGTAGTTAACGATTACGATAAAATTCTGAGAACGAATAAGAAGATATTCGATACATGGTATGAGGATTGGTTAATTTCACATGTTCCCAAATTAATGGATCATCCGAAGTGGTTCAGATCGGATGTGGATGTTCAAGAAGGCGACGTAGTTTTATTTTTAAAACAAGAATCAATGTTAAGATCGAATTATCAATTTGGTATGATCAAATCAGTCGATTATGGTTGAGACGATAAAATTAGATGAGTTCTTGTTAAATATGGAAATAACAATGAAAACGTTGATCGCGAAACCCATCGCTCAGTTAGAAACTTGATTGTTATTCATCTAATTGACGAATTGATTTGTATGAGGAACTACACAAAGCTGCACAGTATTCCGATTCCAAGTTTCTTAATGACTCGAGTTACTGTTCAAAATAAAGTACAAATTTTATCATCGTTGGGGAGTGTTGAGTCAGTTCTATGTTAAAATTTATCTTTATGTTTTGTCTGCCATATTTGTTCTGTAATTTATTTAACTATTGTGTTGTCAAGTGTAGTACCAAAGTGTATTTAGTGCAAAAATTTAATCACCTGTTTGTGTCTCTAATTGTAAAGTATACTTTATAGGGAATTTATATTTAATTATTTAAAAGCAGATTTTTCACTTGTTCACTTGAAGTCACTGAGGTGATCACATCTTTTTTCAATGTCAAGAAAAGTTTAAATAATCTTTCAGAAATTCAATTTTTTTTCAACAAGTCTATTTAAATTCTAATCAAATTTATTTTCAAAGCTCTCACACTTGGCAAGCTCGTAAGCATTATATAGTTTATAATATTTGTTATATTTCCTTAGCTATTCTTTTGAATATTCACTACATACATTTTTCTTATATATTGTAGTTTAAACATGTCGTTACAAGCATCAAGAGTGTGAGCAAAACTTGTCTTTTTTTGGTTAACCCTACAGTATCAAGACCATTAAGGGAAGGCTCACACACGAAACAGTGGTGTTACATATACAATCAAAGGAAAATCCAGCAGATGATGCTTCCAGAGGCTTAACTCCTATGAAATTTATAGCTAACAGAAAATCTAATCCGAGTGTTTAAAGATAGTGATTAGTGATTCCTATTTTCAAGTATCAGAAGATGATCCAGAGGTTAAAATCAG
Organism: Hydractinia symbiolongicarpus; assembly: GCF_029227915.1. Classification (NCBI taxonomy): domain Eukaryota; kingdom Metazoa; phylum Cnidaria; class Hydrozoa; order Anthoathecata; family Hydractiniidae; genus Hydractinia; species Hydractinia symbiolongicarpus. Next base: position 13,813,597 of record NC_079877.1, on the reverse strand, counting down.
GGTCAAAGTTAACCTTGTTAGTCAGGCAAATTATAAGTTATACCATTTTAACAAGATTGACAAGTCCTTATCTTGTTGGAGACTGCAGAATTCTTCATTTAGCATGGATATAAAGCCAGTCATGGATATAAAGCCAGTCATTCTTACGAAAGACCATCAGTTACAACACTTTTATACGTTGGTATCATAAAAAAATCAACCACTGTGGTAGAGGTATGAAACTTAGAAGTTGTGAATATTGGATTATCAAGGCAAATTCATTAATCAGAAGTATCATAAGGGATGTGTTGAATGTAATATCTTACCAGCCTTTTATTTTTTGTGCAGTAGATATGTTTGGACCTTTCCTGATTCTTGAAGGATGTAAGGACTTCAATAGGTATGCAGCACTTTTTACATGTGTACTATGCAGAGCAATTCACATGGAGAGTACTTGTTCTATAGACACTGACTCATTGATACAAGCTCTAAGAAAATTCATAGCCAGAAGTGGACAACTTTGTATGATTCATTTGGATAACTAATAATTCTTTTCACAAGTTTTGTTTTATTTCGTCATGATAAGTGTAGTATAGCTTCACAATTGTTGCTCATGGTCTCTTTTTTCACAAAGAACACTAGACATTTAAAATTTTCCAGTCTATTTTTCTTAGAACTTCTAACAAAATTTTTCGTATAGAGGTTATTGCTGACATCATTAAAAATTGCTTTCCTCGACCATTCCCTTTCTAATCAAGTGAACACTTTTACAAGCTAATTTTGATCAAAATAAAACAGTAAGTTTCTAATAAAACAGCATAAGAAATTCTTGTTTTTACAAAAAGACAATAAAAACATTCAAAAATCAAGCCACTCTGGCTTATTAGTTTTACCATATCTGCATGTTATAAATATGCAATACAAGACTAAATATGCACACCGAGAAGACAAACTAAAAAACATCTTTAATAGTACTATTCTCACTCTTTGCTAAGGATTTGATACTTATGCAAAAATGTCTCACCTCAAGATCAGTAATTTCTGATGAAAGGGCACGAGGATGGTCCCTTTGTTGCTTTAAATTTGCTTCTTCAGCAGCAAATTGCTATAAAGAAAAATATAAATAATTATATATGCTAATATGCTAAGAGGCATGCTAGGTGTCAAATATTGTTAGGAGTGCCAGAGGAGCAAGATGATACTTTAGTCGATACGTTGGATAAAGATGTCTTCAGGATTAAAACAAGATGTAGAGAATTGCCGAGTGAAAGTAAAGGCTTTTACAACAAATTTTGTAGTAATTCACAAAGATCATGTAGAAGCAAGAGTTCTGGTAACACAACCAGCTCAGTTAGAGAAACTGCTATTAGAGAAAAAGTGAGGCTTGCAGAATTACAAATTAAGGCAGAATTTCTAGAGAAGCAAAAGGAAGTTGAGATACAGGCTGCTACAAAAGAAAATATTGAGTTTGAACAAGCCAAATCAGTCTTTGGATCAGTCCATTAGATCCTTTATCATAGAGAATATGAGCAAAGAAAAAATTGATTATGTTCATATGAACGACGTAGAAGAAAGAAAGGTCCATGTTTCTAGAAAAGTAGATGGCAATGGAAGTGGATTAAGATTGCTGTCTGACATGTTGAAGCACACACAAGCACCTAGTGACTTAAAACGTGAACTTTACTGGGTGTTATGACCAAAGATGTGATAGCAAAAAACCTATCTGGAACCAAACTTAGAGGGCCGGGATGGACACTTCGTAGCTGGGTGTTCTTTGGAACAGTTTTGACATCTGTGGACAAAGGTGCAGGGGCATCAACAAGGGAGCCCTCGATTAAAGCGAATGCATGGGTTCCCATGTGTGGGCGACCAGGCTCTGGGAGTCGCATTCCGAAACTGTGGGGACAATGACTGTGACCCAAACCTATGTGGGCAATGTGAAGCAAAATGTGCGGCGCCATTACGAGAAAAACATCTTGGAGGTCCCACAGGGGAAACCTTCTGCGACAACACTGAGGGGGGGGGCCTCTAAGGTGCATATTAAACAGTGCATCGTCAACAACATCCCACCTATGGGAATGATTATTTGCCAGCTGCAACCGGTAAAGTTGGTTGTATGTGTATACAGACGCAAAAGCGTACTGGGAGGCAAACTGGCTAATGAAGGTTTGGTAGGCTAACATTTGTTGGACAAGATGAGGGTAAAACCAAACCATGCACCTCATATAGATTGTCCAGGCAAAAACCCAAGAATTAAAATCCTTAACCTTACCCTTCCCTGCCATTTTTTGGGATAAGGACACCTTGGGGGCACAGTCCACATTTTGGATATTCAGATCGAACTCCCTCAGATCGTCCATGAGAAGAGAAGTACACAACACAGAAGAGTGTGGAGATGGAGGCAAAAGAGCATCAAAATTCACGTACTCATGCAACTTAATTTTGTCCAAAAACCGTTTGGGAATTGGCGGCAGACAAACACTAGAAATAGGATCCAGAACAGTAGGGTCATGCTGCAGAGCCTCGGTGCGAACGACGTTGGCCTGCTGGAAGTCAACATCGCTAGACCCGACATTATGGATAGTATGCGGCAAGAGTGAACCGGTGGCCGAAAAGTCAAAATGGAGAGGACGAGGCAGCTGGCCTTGCCCCTGAGACGGAACAAAGTTTTTGGTGCTGACTAAATTTTGCAGCTCTTTTCGCAAAAAAACTTTCATGTTGTGGGAAAAGTTCGAAAAGTCCGCATCCACACGTGTACGTTTGGGTTTCTGGGGGTCGTATTGGGAATGTCACTCTCCTCCACAGTGGCTACGCCGCGCTTCCTATTCTCTTGTCCAGCATGGCGGCTTGGACCATCTGCCCCAGAATGAAAACTTGCATGAGACTGGTTGAGGAAACTCATGGGACTTTTCTCATCATCGACTGATGAAAAGGGGTTTGCTTCGCGCTGAAATTTGTCAAATAGAGCTTGAGCGAGCAGAGACATGGTTAAACCCTTCACATGCATGTTGTATGAGTTCAAAATTAGAACAAGGGATTCCTTGCCAAGTTGCACCCAATCTTTTAACGTGCGCAGATAAGGTCCCACTGCGGCAGCATATTTTTTAAACAAAACGCTTTTCTTACTTATTAGATGTCATTATGTTATTGAACCCAAAGAGTTTATAGAGTTGATGATGTACTATATGTGGCAGTGATAGACAATATAGATGCTTCTGGAAAACGTGGAGCTAGCTACAGCTATAACTATAGTTAAACGGATATTGAAATCTTTCGTTGTTTTTTGAAGACGTTGTCAGCTTAGGTCAGAGGCCAATGTGATGTGAAATTCTTAATTCATAGGCCATTGGTAACAGAGGCTAGGCTCATTGGCCTGGTTAATTGAGACTGTACCCAATGTGGGTAAACAAAACATCATGCACCAATTTTGAAGCTCAATAAAGTGTTTTTGTATTGTAGTTCACCCAACCAGCTATCACCCGAACTGGAAACTGCAATTAACATGAGCTAAACTGTGTTTAGCTCCATATATCTGCATGTTATAAATATGCAATACAAGACTAAATATGCACACCGAGCAGACAAACTAAAAAATATCTTTAATAGTACAATTCTCACTCTTTGCTAAGGATTTGATATTTATGCAAAAATGTCTCACCTCAAGATCAGTAATTTCTGATGAAAGGGCACAAGGTTGGTCCCTTTGTTGCTTTAAATTTGCTTCTTCAGCAGCAAATTGCTATAAAGAAAAATATAAATAATTTTAATTTCTACTCAATCAATAGCTGAGGATAATATGCTAAGACGCATGCTAGGTGTCAAATATTGTTAGGAGTGCCAGAGGAGCAGTAGAGAATTGCTGAGTGAAAGTAAAGGCTTTGACAACAAATTTTTTAGTAATTCACAAAGATCATGTAGAAGCAAGAGATGTGGTAACACAACCAGCTCAGTTAGAGAAACTGCTATTAGAGAAAAAGTGAGGCTTGCAGAATTACAAATTAAGGCAGAATTTCTAGAGAAGCAAAAGGAAGGTGAGATACAGGCTGCTACAAAAGAAAATATTGAGTTTGAACAAGCCAAATCAGTCTTTGGATCAGTCCGTTAGATCCTTTATCATAGAGAATATGAGCAAAGAAAAAATTAATTATGTTCATACGAACGACGTAGAAGAAAGAAAGGTCCATGTTTCTAGAAAAGTGGATGCAATGGAAGTGGATTAAGATTGCTGTCTGACATGTTGAAGCACATACAAGCACCTAAAGTTGATCTTGATTTATTCAGTGGAAACGTTTTTAGATTAAAAGTCTTATATGATCACTATCATTGAATCAGTTGAACAAAGATAGGCAACTCAGGAGGATGTTTAACCCAATTTAGGTAAGGTAAACCGAAGGAGTTAGTGAAAGGTTGTCTATACCTTCCAGCGGAAGAAGGTTATTTTAGGGCAAAACGGTTGTTAGACTAAAGATATGGTGACAAAAATCAGGTATCGAGTGAATATCAAAAGCAGCTTTCAAATTGGCCAAAACTAAAACCAAATGAACCAGAAAGTTTTAGGTTTTATTTCTTTCTCACCAGGTTTGAATCTGCAATATTATCATATAGATGTACCACTGGTAATAGCTCGGTAACGGTAAATTACCAGTTTATTTGCAGGATAGATGGAACCGTCAAGTGATTGATATCAAAGAGAAAGGAAGAGAAGTTGGATTACAGGAATTCATTAGTTTAATTGACAAAGAAACAACTTTGGCGAATGACCCTTTGTACTCTCGAGAAGCAATGTCAGTTCAATCACCAAAATTACTTTATGATAAAGTAAAACACAGGCAGAAATTGTTTGCTACTTGTTTTAATTGAAGAAACGTGATTGTTTGTCCTTGCTGTGGTAAAAATGATTTCGATGATTTTGATGATTGTAGAGATTAGTTGAGTCTATCATTAGATGCAAGAAGAAGGCTGTTGTTTCAGAAACGTCTATGCTTCTGTTTCTACGAAAAAACAAGTACAAGCCATTCAGCTAAGACATGCAAGAATAGTAGTAAATGCAAGACATGTTAAAAAACAAATCCAACTGGTCTCCATGGATACAAAAGAAGGATCGAGAAAAAATATGAAAATAGGGATAACAACGAAGGTGGAAGCAATGACACAGAACAAGACAACCTTATAACCACACTTGATTTCTGGTTAACAGGAGCCAATGCAGAAGTTATCAGTCTTTTCGTCATTCCTGTCAATTTATGGCATCAATCAAGGCCTGGAAAATCAGTTAAAACATTTGCATTATTAGACAGGCAGTCAGGGTACATTTATAAGAGAAGATTTATTAAATGAACTAAATCTAGAACGAACCAAAACATTAATATTTTTGAAAACTATCCATGGAGAGAAGAATGAGAAATGTCTGTTTGTTCAAATTCTTGCAGTTTCATCAGTGCATGGTAAAATTTAATTAGTAAGCCTACCTCGTACTTATAGTAGTAGAGAGCTTCCTGTAGACTCCGAGATGTGCCAACTCCGAGGAAAGTTAAAAGGTGGGGTTACCTAGATGGCATACTTGATCACCTTCCGAAAGATGATGAAAAACATATCTATTGGTTTATTAATAGAAGGTAATTGTCCAGCAGCGTTGGAGCCTATAAGCACTAAAAATAATAAACCTATGCTTATCAGACAGGGCTGGGATGGTGTGTTGCCGGACCAATCGTATCAAGTAAAAATTTGAAATTGTCTACAACATGTGGTTTGGTAGAGCTGCCATAGGGTATGCTGTGGAAGTAGATGAATCGAACAAGGATGACACTCCAGGTCATATATGGTATCTTTCACATCATAGTGTTTATCGCCCTAAGGGATCCTAACAAACTTCGAGTGGTGTTTGATTGTAGTGCAACTTATCATTATGAATTATTAGGGTCTTGACCTGAAAAATCAATTAACTAGTGTTCTGACAAGAAATTTGACAGAAGAAAATAGCAATCATTAAAGATAATGCAGCCATGTTTTATCAAGTGAAAGTTCCTGTTAATCATTAGAACTTTTTGGGATATCTATGGTGGCCTAATGGAAACCTATCGCTTTCTTTGAAATAATTTAGAATGACAGTTCCTTTGTTTGGGCATCACCAGGTTGTTCTAATTAAAACTGCTACCGATTCCGAGGGTGAATATAGCATTAACGCGGCAGAAACATTAAGAAAGAATTTTTTTGTGGATGATATGTTAAAGTCCTGTCTTGATGTCATCACTACATTAAAGCTGCTAACAAATGTTGATAGTATGTGTGCAGCTGGTGGATTTCGACTTACCAAATTGTTTTCTAATTCAAGAGAAGCTCTTCAAAAAATACTTGATGCTAAGAAGGCTAAAGAATTAATGAATTTAGACCTATCCATTTGCACGTTACCAATGGAAAGAGTCTTGGGTGTAGAGTAATGCATAGAAAACAATGAATTCATTTATATAATCACGCTCAAGGATACACCATTAATTCTTTTGTCATTCTCGTGTCTGTTAGTTCTGTCTACGATCCACTTGGCTTTGCTTCACCAGATTAGAATTATCAGCAGCAGTTGTATCAGTGAGAATGGCAAATATGCTAAAAGAGTAGTTAGAAATTAAAATTAATGAGAAGTACTTTTGGTCGGACAGTCAGGTAGTTCTACCTGACTGTCCGCCCATATTTGCCACTCTCACTGATACAACTGCTGCTGATAGTTCTAATCTGGTGAAGCAAAGCCAAGTGGATCGTAGACAGAACTAACAGACACGAGAATGAATCAAGACAATTTCATTTTTTTGTAGCAAATACAATGATGGATGCTAAGGAAATTGTTCTAAATAACCAAGATCTTCAATTGATTAAACGTGAAACTCCACCAAATTAGGAATCAGAACCACAAACCACATACCTAGCTCTTGATTCTACCATCACAAAAGAAATATCTCACAGATATCAATTTTCGAAATACCTTATCGATCCCAACAGACATCACTGGAAAGAAATGGTAAGAATCCTCCCAATTGTTTTCAGATTTATACAAATTGTTGTATAAAAAATTTAAACAAGATTTCATCAAATCAATAATCAAAAATCAAAAATATCGTGGTGCTGTCAGATGTGGAGATAAAAGACGCAGAAAACTATTTCCACAAGAAGGCCACAATGAAAATTAAACAATTCCTAAAGTCAAATCAATACGAAAAAATCAGTCACAAAAAGGATGGAATTCTCCTATACTCTAGAAGGATTCTTCCGACAGATGAAATTACGATTGTTGGAGAAGCAACAAAAGTTATGAAGGACCTGTCATCAACGACATTTTGTGTCTCAGAGTTTGATCGACATTCACCGATAGCATACAGTGTTGTGAACGATATTCACTTGTATGACAAAACTGTACGTCATTCAGGGGTCGAAATAACATGGAGATATGTATTAAAGCAGATTTACATCATTGAAGGAAGATCATTGGTAAAAGAGGTGTAAGCTGCTTGAGCAAGATGCAGGTACTTGGAGAAAAGAACATTGGAAATGGTAATGGGACCTGTATCAAAACATAATCTAACTAATGCACCTGTGTAGCTTGATCTTTCAGGTCCATTTATTTCATACGATGCATCATCGAAGAACCACTGTCAAAATATGGTTGACAGTTTTTCGCTGTACAACAACATCAACGGTTAATATCAAGGTGAAGGAAGATTACAACACTTCTGCATTTCTACAAGCCTTCACAAGATTTGCCTGTGAAGTCGGTTATCCAAAAGTACTCCTTCCAGATAAAGTCAGTCAGTTAGTGAAAGGTTGCGAATCAATGCGATTGGATTTGTCAACATTAAATATCAACTTCATCAAAACGAGGCAGTCGAATTTAAAGTATGCCCTGTTGATGCTCATAGCATTCATGGTAAAGTCGAGCGTAAGATTCGTAAATATAAGTTTCACTTGAAAAGAATTTATATAATTTAAGATTGTCGATTATTCAATGGGAATAATAGCATTGTCCATCGCAAACAGTATTAACAACCTACCTTTGGCTCTTGGAAACAACAAATCCAGTTTTAAACCCATGGATCTGATAACATCCAATTGTTTAAGATTAGGTCAAAATAACGAACGAAGTCTGATTAAAAGTATGAGAGTAATTAACGATTACAATAAAATTCTGAGAACGAATAAGAAGATATTTGATACATGGTATGAGAATTAGTTAATTTTACAGGTTACCAAATTAATGGATCATCCAAAGTGGTTCAGATCGAATGTGGAAGGCGAAGTAGTTTTGTTTTTAAAACAAGAATCAATGTTAAGATCGAATTATCAATTTGGTATGATCAAATCAGTCGATTATGGTTGCGATTATGGTTGAGACGATAAAATTAGATGAGTTCTTGTTAAATATGGAAATAACAATGAAAACGTTGATCGCGAAACCCATTGCTCAGTTGGAAACTTGATTGTTATTCATCGAATTGACGAATTGATTTGTACGAGGAACTACACAAAGCTGCACAGTATTCCGATTCCAAGTTTCTTAATGACTCGAGTTATTGTTTAAAATAAAGTACAAATTTTATCATCGTTGGGGAGTGTTGAGTCAGCTCTTTGTTAAAATTTTTCTTTATGTTTTGTCTGCCATATTTGTTCTGTAATTTATTTAACTATTGTGTTGTCAAGTGTAGTACCAAAGTGTATTTAGTGCAAAAATTTAATCACCTGTTTGTGTCTCTAATTGTAAAGTATACTCTATAGGAAATTTATATTTATTTATTTAAAAGCAGATTTTTCACTTGTTCACTTGAAGTCACTGAGGTGATCACATCTTTTTTCAATGTCAAGAAAAGTTTAAATAATCTTTCAGAAATTTTTTTTCAACAAGTCTATTGTGTGAGCGAAACTTGTCTTTTTTTGTTAACCCTACAGTATCAAGACCATTAAGGAAGGCTCACACATGAAACAGTGGTGTTACATATACAATCAAAGGAAAATCCAGCAGATGATGCTTCCAGAGGCTTAACTCCTATGAAATTTATAGCTAACAGAAAATCTTACCCGAGTGATTAAAGATAGTGATTAGTGATTCCTATTTTCAAGTATCAGAAGATGATCCAGAGGTTAAAATCAGGGTCAAAGTTAACCTTGTTAGTCAGGCAAATTATAAGTTATACCATTTTAACAAGATTGACAAGTCCTTATCTTGTTGGAGACTTCAGAATTCTTCATTTAGCATGGATATAAAGCCCGTCATGGATATAAAGCCAGTCATTCTTACGAAAGACCATCAGTTACAACACTTTTATACGTTGGTATCATAAAAAAATCAACCACTGTGGTAAAGGTATGAAACTTAGAAGTTGTGAATATTGGATTATCAAGGCAAATTCATTAATCAGAAGTTTCATATGGGATGTGTTGAATGTAATATCTTACCAGCCTTTTATTTTTTGTGCAGTAGATATGTTTGGACCTTTCCAGATTCTTGAAGGATGTAAGGACTTCAATAGGTATGCAGCACTTTTTATATGTGTACTATGCAGAGCAATTCACATGGAGAGTACTTGTTTTATAGACACTGACTCATTGATACAAGCTCTAAGAAGATTCATAGCCAGAAGAGGAAAAGTTTGTATGATTCGTTTGGATAACGGAAGCAACTTTGTTGGTGAGGATAATGAACTACGAAAAACGTTGGAGGAGATAGGCAATGAAAAAATATCTTCCTATTTGCAGACCAATGGAACTGACTGGGTAACATGGAAAAAAAATCCACCTGCTTCGAGTCATATGGGAGGCGTGTGAGAAAGTCAGATTCGTTCAGCACATGCCATCTTGTCATCTTTACTAAAACAGCGTGGTCTTACTAAAACAGCGTGGTCATAGTTTCAACGATAAGTCGTTAAAACAATCCTCGTCGAATAAGAATCTGTGGTAAATTCAAGACCGTTAACAGTAGAATTGTTAAGTCCTCTACCATTGACACCGAACCATCTGCTTACAATGAAGTCAAAAGTCATTATGCCACCACCTGGTGTTTTTTAACGAGAAGATTTATACTGTAGACGGAGGTGGAGATGTGTCTAACATATTGTTAAGGACTTTTGGGTTAGATGGAAGAAGGAATACAATGGAAGAAGACACACCAATATTTTATACCGAATGACATTGTTCTGTTTAGGGAAAGTGACTACAGCAACGACTGGTAAAAGTATTAAGTGGTCTCTACAATTCAGGATTCTACTAGGCGTATTAGAAGTGCTAAGTTAATGTTCTCCAATGGATAAAAACTTGAACGTCCTTAGTTTCAATTCCCCATTGAGGAGCCGTTCCATAGCGATTATAATATTTTGATTGCATAAATGGTTCGATATTGTGATAATTGTTTCATTATTATTGTTTCGACATAACATTATTGGTTTACATACTGCATTACTGGATAATATTGCGTTTTGTTCAACGTTCTGACAATATTTCAAGATCACAATTATGTTTCGATTATCCGGTTATTAGATTATGTAATTATTCAATTATACAATTTCACGAATGATACATTTTATTTACTAAACGATAGATTTGAGTTTATTAAACTTGTGTTTATATTATCAATTATGTAGTATCTTATTAAGGGGAGCCATGTTACTGCCTCCATGCCAGTTTATTTATTTATTTGTTATATGTTTATGTGTGTATGTACCCTTTTATAGTCTATTTTTGTGTTGCTAATTGTGTTGTATAAGTGTGTCCCTAAGTGTCCATGTGGACATTAGTTTCTATGTAGTGATGTCACAGTGTATTATTCTATTGTCATCATCATCATCATTCTATTGTATTATTCTATTGTGTTAATTTATAATTGTTTGTGTAATTGTCCATTGGGGAATTCTGTTTTACATGTTTGTAAGGTGTGCAGTTGTTAAGTTGTTGCAGTGTGTGTGCACGTGAGTTACTTGTAGTAAATATGCGTGCATTATGCAAAAATACATAGAAAAAAATGGTTGTCGTACCACCCTCCTGCGTTGTTATTTTTATTATTTTTTTGTTGTTCTGACCATACATTCTGGATAAAATTATTTTTATTTCGCCAACCGACCAACCGTAAGATACTATCAACTTTGCCCGTAGAACAACTAATTAAATTGGAGTCGCCTTACTAACTTTTTTAGTATTGTAACAAGTTTTAAACTTATCTTCTGTATATATTTCATTAAAGAAATTGCAACTTGTTTAATCAATACTTGAGCTTTTACTTACCCGCCAGTTGTTTATCTAACTAACAATCAAACCTTTAGGGGGATAGCAACTTTAATACTACGTTTACACTTTAAAAACTTCTTCAAATGTAGAAAAAACACAAATAGGAATATATATATTTAGCGTGATGTAATAAAATGTAAAATGTAATTCATAATAACTTTGTATGTTAACTTTTGTAGATTCAAATCTTCTGGCAGTAGACACTTTCCAAACGATTTTTCAACATTTCACAAGGCCAATAAAGAGAACACTAGTTTTGAGAGAAAGACTTTGACAAGACTTGAGGATATTTTGGTTTAAGTTCTTTAGCGTCATATCGAAATAATCCCTGGAGATGGTACTAATTATATACAATTCGAATAAGAAAAAGGCATGGTTTTATTTAATGGGTGATATGGCAATGTTTTTCACATTTTCACTAAAGAAGTTGTCATGCCAATAGGCATGGAAAATGTTTGTGATTTTACTAACAAGGCGAAAATGACTTAGCATATCTACTTACTACAACCCTATGGACACAAAAATGTGTAATAATGTAGTTAACAATGATATCTGTTCTTGAATGATTTTGTATTGTTAAAAATTTTAAGTATTTGTAGTAATTATCACATATTAGCTACAAGGTTTTTTCAAGTTTAATTCAACATTTTAAAAGTGTGAGCCAGAAATGGTTACCGATAAAAAAAACAGTTTTTTTTTGTTTTAAGCTAATAGGGCTAAATATTTTTTGATTGAATGTTCTGCTAAATCAGTGTTTATTCTTTCGTTTTCGTAGGTTGTTGTGTTGTAAGTTTGTTTTTAATTAGCTATTGCTGCTTGAAAATCCAAATTTTAAGTTGTGCGGGCCTTTACCTGCACAAAATCTTGATATAATCTTGCCATTTTTTTAATTTATTGTATTTGTCTGTTGTTGTTTATGTTGTTGTTGTTGCTATGATATAATAATACAAATCAAGCTTATTTACATATGCATTTTTGTGTTGTTGTTTTTTGCTTATTTTTCTTATAGGGCTCCTTTAACATGTTATTAAATATTTTAAATAGATTAAATGTTGAAAGTTTTTACCATTTTGCATACTGACTTAAAGCTATTATATTCACCCATAACTTGCAAAAATGCGCTTGCAAATATTTTTGTGGATGTGGAAGAAAGAAGAAATTTTGCTGGCTGGCTAATTTTAGCCCTAATTTTTCTGAAAACATTATTGTGCTTTCATTTGAATTTTGTGATTGTTTTTTTTTTCAAATAACATGTGAAAGATGGAACTGTAAAGGTCCTGCCTGCTGCATTTTGTAGTGCTGAAATAGGTAAATAAGCTACAGCTTCTGGACCCAACTTCGTGGGCTAACAGTGCCCCCTAGACCCCCAGCTGATTTAACATGCACAATTTTTGCTACAAGAAAATTACGCGTGGACTTCGCTTTGCTTCGCAAATCCGCCTAAGGAGAAAAAAATCCTGTATCCGCCCCTGATTCCCGACTATTATAGTTGATATTTTGTGATTGTAACAATTGAAACAATAACATGTATGTCTTAATTTTGAACAAAAGTTCTTTGCATATATTATTGTTAACAAGTGCAATTATAGATATATAACAATAGAAACATGCAAAATACATGTGATAACAATAGACACATGAAGTTTTTTTATGTATACATGATTCATTACATCGTGAAATGTGTGTATATGTAACATGACATTCAGGCGATACTGTAAGGGGTGCTACACAAATCATTTTTTAGTCTTTTTAATGCTATGGTTTGAATCTTCCCTCCCTTTTCCTCTTAGCATCAGTTAAAACATTTCCTTAAATTGATAAAAGACGAACAAAATCTCTTCCCCACTCTCCTTTTTGAAATCTCCTAAGCTTATTAGTAGGCATTTATACACATCATTGATGTTATATAAAAAACGAGAATTCCGTCAGTAACATTATTTTATGTCCAAAGGAGTTCACAACAACAACAACAGAAAAGTTAAGAGCATAAGCATGTGTCTGAGTTAGAAAAAAAATAATTAAAACAAGGCATCCAAGTTCAACAGTTTGTGCTTAAAGATTGTATGATAATAAAAGTGAAAGGAGTTATTGATGTGTGCATGTTCAGAATGGATATATATAGCTAGTTAATAGATGGAGATATTCTTATTGTGTTTAAGATTGTTAATCACTAATATGTTGTGTTCTTTATTTTTTTATCTACATCTTAGCATCCGTAATTCCTAAAAATTGATAAAAAATCATTTCTCAGTGTTTTAATGTCAACGTTTGGAGCCACTCACAAATTGATTTTAAAACAAAACAAAAACATCATGGGTGACGCTTTGAGAGTGGGGATGCTTAGCCTGTGTGACATATCTTAATCCTGTATTGCACCATGGCTAGCTAAAAAATAATAACTCAGTGTTTTGATCATTCTGGTCATTGTTTGCACCTTATCCATGGAAAAATTGAAATAAGCAATGTGAAACTAGCTAACTACTAGTAGTTAACGTTAATTTATTGTCACAAAAATACAGGTTTTATGTATTTTTGTGACAACAAGATATTCTTTCTAACCAGTCTGGTAAGAAAGAACATCTAAGCACTAGCTACCTAGCTGTTTGCTTCGAAAATAAACTAGCTAAAGCTATGGTTTAGCTTTACCGCCACCGCTACCTTACCTTTTCTTTTGGAAATTGGTAACGTCTTAATGCTTCTGCTTTCACCTGATGTGTGACTTTTAAAAATTTTGATGGAGATTTGAATACGTTTTGATCTTTAGATTGCTCAATTTGATCTTTATCTTTATCGTCTACTTTAAACGCTTCCTCGTTTGCTTCAGCCATCTTGCTTGTGCTCGCTTGCCAACAAACATTTGCACCAGAAATTATTAGTAAGACTTGAAACACTGAGAACTTTGTTTATCATGTTTCTACGGCATCATTATAATTAGAAGCTCGTGAGCTTGTTACAAGCTCGTGAGCTTGTAGTAAAACGCAAATGTGTCCCACAAGAATAGAAATTTTTGCCTCTCTGAGCACCGACACGGGAGTAGTCATGTGTGAATCTCATCTTGGTAACTATTTTTACTTTTTACTAATTCGTAACTATGTCCGCAATAATCAATTGCAACGTCACATATTTAAATTTCGTACCTAAGCTCTCTAAGTACTTGGAAGCCATCTAAATGACGTTTCAGGCCAAAATTGGTATTTGTTTTCGACAAAATTTGGCACAGATAACAAAAAAAGTATGCCGAACATGATAGTGACATCAAAATTTTGATTTTTTGTCACCTAAATGCCGTTTAAGCTCATAAACGTTTCAATCGCGCGACTTTCAACCGTGAATGATAGGCTGTATTTTTTGTTAGGAGAAATTGTAGAATTGGGTTGCATTGTGGATGTTTCATAGTTGTGCATTTTTAATAGCAAGATAGTTTATGCAGCGCCTGCATATTGTTTATTTTTTAAAAGGATAACATTAGTGTTCACAAGCTTTATTTAACTAACTAACTTACGAAATTCTTTTCGCTACGAAAAGAATTTCGTTCTCGCTTTCTTCTTTCTGTCAGTCAGTTTACCCTAGACTGACCCAACGAAAATTGAAATTTCGAGGAATTTTACGTTCAAGAAGATGTCACAAATCAATTTCGAAAAATAACTGCGCAGTCCACAACAAATATTATTGCCCATCTGAATAGCAAAATATGTCGTGTCTAACTTCGTAACAGAAATCACAATTTGATAGACAGCTTTTTAAACTTTCTTCGCGAGGTTGTTTACGTATATCATACGTCTTGTTTTTAAATGCGCGCGGATTACCCCACAAATTCTGGACAATATTGAAGAGGAAAAAAGATACTACGTGTTGCGTAACGGCATGTACTGAACCACACATAAATACATTCAACGTTTTTATTTTATTCAAGTGGAAATTTTAACTCTACCACATTTACTTGTAAACAAACGACAGTAGTTCTTACTTCGTCTGTTAAACCATAGTCATCAGAAAGACTATGGTTAAACACGAATCGAATTCCGCCGTATTTAATTTGATAGGGTAAAAAACGACGTCGGTTTTGAGACTGTCAGTTTCATACTGTGATATACGTCACATATTACTGAAGGGTTGCGGTGCAAAAAGTGTCCCCTATGTTTACAAGCGAAAAATGGAAATCTTTTTGTGAGAAAGTCCCTTGTTTTTTGACAACAAATAAAGCTTCGCATCTTTACGCTTACTACAGCGGAGGATATCATAAGAACGCGAATGCTATTTTAGTACCGCTGGTGATAAATGAGTACCAAAGATTTTACATTAGTACAATTGAGAATGATGTCTTAGTACCGATAAAATTTGATAACATTTTGAGACAATTATTATAAAAAATTGGATGATTTATTATCCTTGTTACTTATTTATCTTCCTAAGTACTTAGTATCATCCTTGGTACATTTTACTATTCTCGATACTTATTCATCATCCTCGGTTCTTATTATTATCCGCTGTACTGACGTATCATTCTTGGTACTAAAACAGGCAATACACTTCCACGGGCATTAAAAGATCACAAAATAAAGTCAATATTTCAATATAAGAAACGCACCACATAGTACACTTTCACATATGAAGGACAATATGTGTTTCTAGAGAGTCAATGTAATGTTATGTTTGACGACCAACGGTCAACCACCAAAGATCAAAAAATGGCCGCAACGCTGTTACAGACAAAAATGAGATTGCGGACCATAGCTGGAAAAAATGTCATATTATTGATTAGGACAACAAAAAGATCATAGACCGAGAGTCCGGTTGCACAGCAAGAAAAGTAAAAGAAACTATCAACTTCAAGAAATATGGCTTTCCGCACTTTGGATTGCGAACATTTAGAAGGAGCGCAAATTGGTTTAAGGCAAGCGTCACGAAAGATGAACTTTTAGAAAAAAAGGATATTAATCGATCTATAGTTTTCATCTACCTCTGTAAAGTTAACTACTTCAATTGCTGTTATCTGGTTAGTTTTTATTAATGTTGATCCTTTAACTATCTAAACAACTAATGAATAGCCAAAGATGATTATGATCATAGCCAAGTTAGTTATAGTAGTCGAAACATAGCCTGGAATAAAACTCGCCTGTTCATGACATGATAATATTTATATTATTCAAAACATAACAATATCATATCAAGATTATATTGAATCTCGATCCAGGGTCTGTTTATCTTCAACACAAGTTAAAAATGGTTTTTAAGACCTGGTACGAGGTTCACTACTATATCTTTTGTGCGGTAACTGCAAAATATATTCGAATACCGTAAAAAGCATACTAAAATTTATGTGCAAAAAATAAAATGCAGCTATTATAAATAACTATGTGGAACTATGACGTTTTCACAGCAACTATATTAGAGAGAATATTTACAAATGCAAAATCATAAATAATAATAAGTTACATTAGCTGAGAGATAATCATTCTCGCATCCGGTGTCTCTTGGCTCTTGGTTACGTAAAATCATCCTAATCAGAAAAATTCCAGCCAGATAAACTTTCCCGAATTTGGCCAAAATTTCTGTCCGCGAAAGTTTCTGTTTTATGTTTAGAAGTATGTGTAAGAATCAATTTCCTTTGTTTTGTGAACTCTACATGCTTATCCCAGCAATGCTTTGAAAATAAAAATCCGACTGGATATAATTTAAATATGTTGCAGTAAGCTGCTTTTACTTAAAAAAATTAAGTAAAAGAAGTTTGAATGGTCTGAAAAATTTGTAACAAAAAAAGGATTGAAAATCCGAGATATCAATAAAACTGGTGAATGTCAGAAGATTTCGAAGCACTGAATTTTATTGTTTTGCAAAACTCAAGGATTCAGTTTTAATCCTAATAAAACGTACTAAAATGCTTTATTGGACAAGGCATTATAAGGCGAAAAGATCACCTTTAATATAAAAAACACTACTTATTTCAAGCAAACGAAGCGCAAGTAGTGTTTGACTTTGAAAACTACACATGCAATGGAGGGGTAAATGAAGTTGGCTCGCTCTGTTTGTAAAGTGCAAAAACATATTTGACCTAAAAACCATCATGAAACATGAAGGTTTAGGTGTATAAACATGAAAAACGCATAAAATGTTTTAAGAAAAAAGTGACCATTCCGCACCATATTACCTGATATATATATAAATATAATGTTAAAAGTGAAATAAATATAATGTTAAAATTGAAATCAATAGAGCAAAGTCATGACCCCATGACTTGATAGAATTTCCAGCCTGCTGCTTCAACAAAATGTTTGGAATGATCAGTAAAAATCATATCATTCAATTCGCAGACTTTGGTTTCTGTGTTGTAATTAACAGATTCACAACGTGCATTATCTTCGCAGAATGTTAACATGCATTGCACAGCATCGAAAGCGCTATATTCCACTCGGATGACGCGATTTATCAATCGCTTGTTGTTGAAATAAGGGTTTGATATGTATCTTCGACCTGCTTTTCTGCCTAAAAAAAGAAAATTGATATTTAACCATAGTCTCGCTGCATTATTTTAGCTGTTGATAGATGCAGCCGATGCTCTTTATCTCGAACTCTCCAGGGACCGACAAAAATGTTCGAGATAATGGATGCTAGTGGTGTTAAAAACAAACATTTCATCCAACATGCAATTTTTGTGATGTTGGATGAAATGTTGGACTGGTTTGCGTCACTTCAAAATTTTGAAAAAAATTGAAATTTTTAAAAAAGAAGAAAAAAATCGTGTTGGACGATGTTGGATGAAGTTTGATCGCCGTCAAACATTTCATCCAACATTTTCGGCAAGATCAAAGGAATTCTCTATCTGAGTTGCGTGAATTTTTATGTTGGATTGGTTTGGTGGTACTGTTCATCAATTTATCCACCAAAGCTTTGTAACACCCTTATTATAAAGGACACTGCATTCAAAGAGATTTTGAACTGAAAGTGAAGTGGTTGAAACGATTCTCCTGTCGCAAGAAAACGAAGAGTAAGGGCGAGTCTTTCTTCTGCCATCATTTGTCTGTGACCACCACAGTTGCTCATCTGGCCCGGTGATATCAGATGGGATATTTAATTAAGGAAGAAATCGAAATCCCCCCACATCCATCAGAAACATTTCCCTAAATCCGGATCTGTCTTCGATCTTCAATTCTTTAATGATATTACTAAAATATCCGTTTTGTCCCATCCTCTTTATCCACTCCCTTGTTTTTCGGGTTGGTTTTTCATCGTCTGAATCGACGAGTTCATTCAGCAACATAAGCAGCACTGCAGAATTCCTTCTGTCCGCCATTTTGTTTTTTAGGAATGAATGAACTCTTTATCGTTCGAATGTTTGTAAAAGCATCCCACAAACCTAAAATTTTGAGATAAAGTATTTATAACCCAGAGAGATTTTTCTCGGCATCAAACAAGGAAAAGAAAGTTTATTTGAAGCATTCACATTTATCAAAGTCGTAGTAAAGTAGATGCATTGTATTTTTCGTGAATCCTTGCGAGTGCTAATCTAATTCGCCTCTTACAAACAAAGATTCGAAGCACTGTAAAAACTGACGCATGTCATCCCGTGCATCCAGTGTACTTTCGACTTCAGTTTTAGTTGCTTTGTCGGTTGGTTCATTGAATACTTCCACATGTGCTGTCTTCATTAGTTTCTTCAATTTTATCTGACCTTACTGATTCAAGAATCTCTTCATCAGTTTGTGGATTGTCAGTGGTAATGACATTTTCATCAACGTCGACAATCCCATGAGCAGTTCGACCTTAAGGAACTAAAGTTGGAACGATATTTTTTGTTGTTGTCCACGATTTTGCAAAACGCCATCTTAAGACTTATTCCTGATGATTCTGGTAATACGATTTTTACAAGTTTGTTTCCAGTGCCTCTTGTGTTGAAAAGGATTGGTTACGAAACGAGTTTATAATTATCGCCGGGTGTTCTATTTCGTATAAAACTATAAAATAATGTACAAACACCTTCACTCTTATTTGTTACTACTGTTCGAATGTTTGATTGTAAACTCTACAATTTCGATTCAACCTCTTTTTGAATTTACCTTTTGACTACATGGTGGTTGAGCCTGGGAATGAAGGTGCAAACGATTGAGAATGATTTCGACGCCGTCAAATTGTTTTTCAGCGCTGCGTAATTGCGTAAATCTATATAAAATTGCAAGCTACAGAGGCAAGGAAAGGAAATTTGATTTATTGATCCTTGGGAGAAATCGGGAGACTTTTCTATTCCATCAAGAGATCGGGAGTGTGCAATATCGGAAGTCTCCCGGTAGATCGGGAGGGTTGAAATGCATACCACTATAATAGTTCTCTATTATGAATAACAACTTAACTCGAATATTACTTCAATTACATTTGTTCCTTTATAATTTGCTCCAATTGTCTTCTTATGTGCGAACAACTTTCTCGTTAGCATGCAAACATATAAATTTAGATAAAACATCAGTAAAACAATTTCAATAGGTTGTTTTATTAAAAATGGCTCTATAAACACAGGCTTACACAATCTGTTTTGGAAGGTGTAATATCCAATGACTCCACTTCCATCCTTAGTGACTCCTGCCATACGAACATTATATGTGGTAAGATCTAGGTCAAAGCTTCTGCTTCATGGAAGCTTAACCCTTGAAGCAGGAGGTATGTTGAAAGCTAATTCTGATTCTTCATTCTGTTTGCTGAAGTTTACTTGGTATGACAAAAATATACCGTTGCAATCATGCTCAGAGATTTCTCCTATCTTCATTGACAACTCAGATGCACTTTTAAAGCAAGCATGAATCAGAGTTGGAGGCTTAGTTGGTTTTCCCATGTCGGATCGGTTTGCGACAACATTTACTGTTTCTTAAAAGAAAATGATCTTATACATTACTTTAATTAGCTTTTCAGGTTAAAAACAATACAGGCAACAAAATTATTTCTTTAAATTTTTTTTAAAAAGCATTGCTGACGTCAGCAAAATTTAAATGACAGATCTTCTTTTTTTTCTGCCGTAGTGGATTTTTCCACGGGCTTAATGAAAGACTAGTTATACTTATTGTTCCTGATCTACAAGTGAGTTTCTGTTCTCCACACATATGTTACTTATTAAGAGGCCTTCACAATTTTATAACCTTTTTTAACATGGCCCTTAAAGTTACCGATTTTGATCTAGTTTTTATATTCTTTGTTTTTGCCGTTATTCATTATTTTTTCTTCTCTTGAAGAGAGTGAGTTGTTTCACAGGCCGCTCGGCTTTCGTGTTTGTCTTGTTTAGTTTATCTATTGCGTGCTCTAAACGAAAAAAGTTTTACCTGGCCTTTCTGTTCATTTTTTTTAACAATAACAAAAATTAATAATTTAGCGTGATTGAACTATGAAATCTTTGATAAAACAATCCAAACTTATTAAATTATGGAGCAAAAAAAATATTTAAAATTTTTTGCAAACCTCCTTTGAACGTTTCGTGTTCATAGGTCTGCAAAAATTCGTCGTAATGTCGGTAATAATTGGTCGCCTTTAAAAAGACGAAATATCTTGTGAGTCCCTTTAAGCCAATTATTCCATCATCAGGCAAAACACGGGACATGTACGAACCATTGGATCCATACTCATTGTAAAACACGTAAACAGTCTCATTAAATCCTTCCTTGTAGGCTGTTGTTTTGCTATATATAATGCAGCAGGTCTTGAATCAATGTGCGAAATAGACAGGTTTTTCTCGAGCACTAAATATATAAATAATTAAAGTCCTTATTACACTAGAATTTTAAAAGCATGTTATAAATTTAAAGCACGATTTAAAGCGTGCTTAATGATGTGAACGCATTTTTGCTTTATTAAAATGTCTTTTAAATTATGTTTACCTGCTTTAAACATGCTTTAGCTGTTATAAATCCAAAAAACAATGGAATAAAAATTATGCACAAATATTTGAGTATTAAAAGTGAGGATTTTGAGCGGGTTTTACGAAAGCGAAAATTCATTCGTATGCGAGAAAAACAATAACATGAACGTTTCGTTTTAAATTTTCTTTACAACTCTCCCTTATTTTTATACTAAGCATGCTTTATTCTAGTGTAACCCTCCCCTATATTGTGCAAAATTTATGTATATAGTTATTTAAAATAATTAGAATAATCGAATAGTCAACTCTTAACAGGCGCAAATGCATCAAACAGTTTATCAAACTGCGTCACACTTACGAGTTTGTTGACGCATATGAGACGAGCCAAAAGTTTGAAAATATAAAAAAAAGAAAAAAAAGCGTTTGACTCTGTTTTATGAAGTTTGTTTAGGAACAAACTTTTCATCAAACAAATTCCTTTCATTAAACCAAAAACATAAAAGATGGAGTGCTTTTCGAATGTTTTTGACATTTGAATGTTTGAAAAGTTGAAAAAAACAACAAAAAAGAATTAAAGCATTTGTTTGAAGCCGTTCAATCATGAATATGGATCGTTGTAGCAGTAAAGTTGATATGAGTGCTTCAAGTATTATCAGGAACGGAAATTTGTTTTGTAAAAACTTCGAAAATAAAAAGAAATCACAGGATAAGAAAGCAGAGAAGGGGAAAAAAGATTTGAAGGCAACAAGCAGCAAAAAAAAAAAAAAAAAAAAAATCCTGAGAATTTTATTTTTAATTTTCTTATATCTCTTTAATAATAGCCGTATTTTGTCTGTCTCTGCGCGGACCCCCCGCTGAGTTAGAAAATGATGTTACGGAAACACGAATATCAAATGCGATATATTTTTATCCACTTTGTTGCGACGGGTAAATATAAAGGACGGACGAACCCGTGGATTTTTCCACGGGCAACGACTAGTCTCTATTATAATAGCCGTATTCCGTCTGTCTGTCTCTGCGCGGAACCCCCGCTGAGTTAGAAAATTATGTTACGGAAACACGAATATCAAATGCGATATATTTTTATCCACTTTGTTGCGACGGGTAAATATAAAGGACGGGCGAACCCGTGGATTTTTCCACGGGCAACGACTAGTCTCTTTAATAATAGCCGTATTCCGTCTGTCTGTCTGTGTGTCCGCGAAAGCCGTGTCCCGTAACGGAAACACGAAATTTTTAAAATGCGCACCAATACCAAAGGCGATATATTTCTGTCCACTTTGGTGCAACGGGTTAATTTAAAGGACGGGCGTCCCTGTGGATTTTTCCACGGGCTAACGACTAGTCTCTTTAATAATAGCCGTCGTCTGTCTGTCTGTTTGTCCGCGAAAGCGGCGTCCCGTAACGGAAACACGAAAGTTTTAAAATGCGCACGAATATCAAATGCGATATATTTTTATCCACTTTGTTGCGAAGGGTAAATTTAAGGGACGAGCGAACGCAACGGGCGACCCCGTGGATTTTTCCACGGGTTAACGACTAGTCTCTTTGATAATAGCCGTATTCCGTCTATCTGTCTCTGCGTGGACCCCCCGCTGAATTGACATTTCCAGTACGTTTTTTTATTTACTGTGTCAAATTTTGGCAAAAGCAAAAAACGGACCCAGCTGATAAGTTAGATCTGGGGGGACATTCATGTACAAGAGAAATGGCGCTTCGTGGAAGCTAGCCATTTTTAAAAGTGAGGCTACAAACGATCTTATCGCGATCGTAGGAGCCTGTTTTAATAAATTTCCTTAAATCACTCTCCTTCGAAGCGTAAAAAAAATGTACTTCAATGTGCTACAACGACTCTACTTACTTCATGTGCTACAACGACTCTACTTACTAATAAAACCTCTCACAATTTATGTGAAGGGTTTTCCAAAATGACTTTATAAGCGCCCACCTTTTTTAAACGCCCTCCACCCATAAGCGCCCCTAATTTTCGAAAAAATTTAATAAGCGCCCCGGCGCTTAGTAGAGGAAATAAGGTAGTTATAATAAACTAGCTGAATACCCGTGGGGGAATCCACTGAATCTGTCATTAAACCGATGTAAGGGATACCAAACAAAAACATACAACACAGTAATATGAATTTTTAAAAGTCACAATTTGTATTATTTAAGTTTATAACCACTAGAACAAAACGTCCAAAAAAATAAATATGTGCAGCAATAAAAAAATAACAATAAAAGAGAAAAAAACCCTGGGATTGAAGTTGCTCACAATCTGCGTTATATTTGTACCCGCTGAAACAGAACGCTTAAAAATATAAGCATGTCCAGCAACAAATAAAAATGCAAAAAGTTTAACAAAATCGAAGGTGGCTAACAAATCTGTTAAAACTATATACTTGCTTTGCCATACCCGAAATATAACAGGGAAAATGGTATACCAGACATTAAAAAAATCGATAAGTCACACAAATAAGGTTATTGCAAAGTTTCCACAACGTACAGATTCTAATGCATCATACCAAATTAGCTATTTAGTCTATTGCATATAGCAACCTTCCCAATGCGCAAACGTGCAGTGCATGATAACAATGCAGTGTTTTCGAATTAAAGAATCGAATATTATTTTAAACGGTAACGTAACAGATGTAAACATTGATTTAACTTTGTTTACCTTAAGGTTTATTATAACGACATCAACCACTTCGTAGTGTTAAAAACAGCAACAACGAAAAAATACTTTCTACATTTTATATAAACTCTTCTCTATTATATACACGCTGTATTTTATAAGAATAGTGTTTTTTTTTTTTCGTTTCGGCCTTCATGTTCTTAGCTTTCCCTGGTGTACTTGCCCATTGTTTTGGAGAAAAAAAAGGTTCAAATTTTTATATTAAAAGAAACAACCAAGCTTAGACATCTTCTTAGGATATTCTGACCCATTGTTTCGAGTATATTCTTACAAAAAATGTTAAATATGTTCAGGCTAAAGACAAAACATATTTAACTTCATATTAAAGGGAAAGTTTAGCTGGAAGCGTGTAAACGGCTTAAAAACGTCGCTTTACATTTTAGATTCTTATAAAAATTGTGTCAAAAGAAAACGTATTTAAGCTCAAGACGCAACAAGGAACTAAAAATTTAAAGGAAAAGCTGAGCTCTGAAAGTTAAAACGGTTAAAAAAAAACGTTACACACCTAAACTTATCTCTTTACCAGATAAACTAAACAACACACCTGCCTTTCTTTGGCTTTCTCAGTTAGTCTCTGGATAAAAGACCAATCAGTTTTTTACTTCGATTATTAAACTTCGCTTCATCCCAAAGAAAACAAATTGAAAATGTATAGCTAGCTACAATTGTCTGATACATTTCCAATCAGTTCTCTTTTTGACGTTATATTATCGAACGTTTTTCTTCTTTGTAACAAATATTTCTGACAACAACATAAACTTTTTTTATTCTCGCTCGACATCAACAGTCGCTCTACAATGACAACAGTTTTGTTCTTTACTTCTTAGATTCGAATTATCATTCGAATTCGATAGTTTTTTTTAAAAGAAAGCAACTTCGGTCCCAGAACACAAAAAAGATAGAAGAAGCAAATAAGCTTTTTTAATCTAACCTCGTGATGAGTAAACCTTGTTTGAAATAACTTTTTTCAGGATTACTTTGAAAAAGAGACAACTTTCTTCGCTTCGGTTTTCATTTTTCAGTTCATAAACTTTGTTTCCGTGAGATACGGCGCGCACATGGTGAACCGGGGGTAAAATTTAATTATTCTATCTTAAACGACCAGCGGGGCTTTTACAACAAAAAAACAAATAAAACCATTTAAAATTAAAATAAAAATTAGTTTTAATGAGTAAGGAAAAAGATTTTATTTAAAAAAAAAAATAAGAAAAGAGAATTTAATATTTATATAGCAACCCCCTGATTTGGGTTTTCTTTAACTTGGTAAATTTTAGCGTAACGCCACGTCGTAAGAAAGTGACCTGTGATTTGTGTGACGTGGCCTCACCGTGCGCACACACACACAAGGCGTATTAATATATAGATAAGCTAATTTTGTCAAAGTGCGCACGCGTAATAAAAATTGGCGAGCTTTTTGTGCTATATTCAGTTAAATTATTTTATCTACTCGTGACATCATGATGCAGAGGACAATTTATTACTCTTAATTTTTGATTCGTAGTATACATAAGCAAAATTCTTCTCGTCCAACGAACTTTTATAAGCTATTCATTAAAAAATTAAACGCAAATAATAGTCTGCAATATAAAACTAGTAGTACGAATTATTTATTTACTTTCACACAAGTTTTACCATGAAGACTTCCATAGTATAAAAACTTTTAGTGACTATTAAGCTTGATATTTATTCTTATTTTGCATTGTTCAAACCTCCTGGAGCATGACCATGTTTTGAATAATTTGTACATATGTCAACCTGGCTAGTAAAGAAACTGCTGCCATATTCGCCTCGTCTTATTTTATCTTCTTAAGTAAAATTTTAACTTATTTAAATAATCAATCCCCAGTTACATAAAAAAGTTAATTAGAAAGAAAAAAAAATGAAATAATAAAGATCTTACGGCCAATCTTTACTTCCCTCTTAGTTCCCAAACTTGCACCACGGTCCTCATCAATTAAGTCCAAGTTTGCTATGTCAGAATTTTTACCAACAACTGTGAGTTCTATTGGTACAGAATCTTGTGTCCGAAAGGTGTGTGTCACGGTCTTACTTGTGCTATGAGAAATAAAAAGGAACACAGCTTTATAAGTGTGTGTCGCGTGTGGCCTTGTGATTTGCTTCGTAATCACAAGGTCAGTGGTTCGGTCCACAGGACGGGCATGTTTAGCACGTGTCTTTAACACAGTTTTTGGCCAACGCATGCCATGTGAGTGAAATTGGGTAGGCAGTGGCAGTGTATATATATACCTAATGTGTACAAACACGTGGCTATATCCTGTATAGTTATTCGGATTAATTAATTAATTAAAAAACAGTTCGGAAAAATTATAGAAGTGATTTTAAATGACATACTGTCATTACTTAAAATGAAAAAAATGTTTTTATAACTCTTTTAAGTTTTTTACAAGCAATCGAATTGGTCTAAGGCTGAGGTTGGGTGAAAATCTATGGAATTACTAAACAACTGTCCCCATGCTTGCTTAAATTTGCAAAGTTAAGCAACCGAGGCTGAAACCAACCCTAACCCTAACAGTAATCTAACAGGCAACCCACCAAATGCTTCTTTGAGAAAGAAATATTCTTGCCCCAACAACTACTATTAACTAAAATCTTAACATGATGAACATGATTGTAGAAAGCCTAAAAGCCTTTTTTCAGTGTATAACCTTAATCCATTTGACTTTTTCTCAGTTCGAATGCAAGTTTTGTTTTGTAGTATATTTTATCTAGTTTAAGTATATGTTCTAAATTTAACTGTTCAGTATTTTGATTTTAATTTTTTTTGTTTCAGCTTATAAAGCAAATCACGTAACATCATTGCCACCTGGATTAAATTGCCGTCAAAATGGTACAGTTGACTCTCCCTAATTCGAATTCCCACAGGGAAAAATATTTGTTCGAATTATAGAAAGATTCCAATTATAGAAAGTATCTGTAATTCGAACTTTCAGCTTTAAAGAGTGGAAATTGGAATTACAGTGAGAAATTATGTTAAATTCAAAATCAAGAAAACATAATTTCAAGTTTCATTTAATCTTTACTTTTATAGTTCACACAAAAAAAGAAACTCTAAAACATTCAAATTTGTTTAAGCTCTGTTTACACTCTAAAATTCGAATTAGGGAAAGAATCGTGCTGAGGGGACTGAAACACAGAAAGTTTTGAATTAGAGAAATTCGAATTGTAGCAGGTTTTTTAGAGTCTCATAAGGAAAATTGACCGTCACTGAGCACTCGTTCGAATTCTAAAAATATTCGAATTATAAAGATTCGAATTAGAGGGAGTTTCTTATTTGCCCATCCTACAAATACACGAGTTCGCAGTTTCAGCCAACCGTTGTTTAAATAATTCTTTCTTTTGTTACAACAATCTTATTGAGAATTGAAAAATGGAATTAGTATTATGAATTATGAAGGCTTTGACCATGAAGAAAAGTGAAATATTTTAAAAAGAAAAGCTACAAATCATTCACCACATGTTTTAAGCAGGGTTACTGGCAAGAGCATAATTTTCATGCCGTGAGACTAATTATTTCTT
Organism: Hydractinia symbiolongicarpus; assembly: GCF_029227915.1. Taxonomy (NCBI): domain Eukaryota; kingdom Metazoa; phylum Cnidaria; class Hydrozoa; order Anthoathecata; family Hydractiniidae; genus Hydractinia; species Hydractinia symbiolongicarpus. Next base: position 13,786,301 of record NC_079877.1, on the reverse strand, counting down.
AAGAAAATGCGAAATATACATAATACCCATGGTCAAAGCCTTATTAAATTCACTTCCTTTTTTCAATACAGAAAATGAGCGAACAATTTAAATAAATAAAGGTGTATAGGTGCACCAACCTGAGACTTTTTATCTGACTGCCTATTTTTAATTCACAATTGTTGACTTCAGCCAGTGAATTGATTTTGAGACGAATAGATGAATATGGTTGTACACGTAGCTTGCCAACAATGAATATTCCAAGGTTGCCAGATTGTGCATTGTTGGATAATGAATAAGAGAGATCTGTGAATTGATAAGGGAGAGCTGTGAGTATGGAAAATATTTACATTTTAAGTAAGTTACGGGAAGTGAAGATATTCAGGGATTCTGTCTCTTGTTGTGTTCACGAAGACCTATTTTCGCGAGGTGCAAAAAAAAGCATTTCGCGAAGACTAATTAACATGTTAACATATTACATGAAGACTTTTTTTGCACAAATGAGCCGTTTTAAGCGAAGAATTAAAAAGTACTTATTTAAAAGCACTTTTTTGAAAAATGTTTCAGATTATTTAATAAGGCAGGCTTGAACTAGTCTTTTTTTTCAACCTTGTCCTAAGGGGTCTTGTACGCCCAAGATATAAATTAAATTCGCGAATTTCACAGATATTAATCTTCGAAAACATAAAGCAACTCAAGTATAGTTCTAATTATTATAATTATTATAATTTTAAATGTAATAAATTACAATCTAAAACATAGTCATATATATAAATTTATAAACAAAAAATAATAGTTAAATATTTTCTTACCTTTTATTTCAAACTTAAGTGGTGTGGTAATGGCGTCCGGTGAATTGGGGAAATTTGGAGACGATTGTAAATTTTGCAAATCTGGCACATCTCAATAAAATCTGACAAGGGTTTTTTTTTTGCAAATCTCTAAACAAGGAAGGCATGCAGAAGTACAATTTTAATGAAATTAAAAAACCGATGTTATAAAACCATCTTTTTTAAAAAAACAAATTATTTAATGCTAACAATAAATTCACATGAGAGTAGATCAAATTTTTAATTTGGGACATCAGCATAACAATAAGTTATGTCAGTGTAATGGCACTAATGACATCACGTTGCATTTCCATGTAGGTGAAATTTTTTTTGCGTGGTTAAAAAGAAGCGACTATAAAACGAATTGCTAAACAATCAACATGTTTAATTATTTAATTTGGCAGAAATCTATTTAAAATGGATCGCCGCCAATCTGGTGGAATTTCCACACACTAGGAATAATAAACAGCTTTAGCAAAGAAATCACAAGATGGATTTAAAAGCTCCTTAATAGAATTCCAATTGACGCTTGGTTAAAATTTAACCAAACCGATTTTTTTAAAGTAGCCTCTTTCAGTTAAAAAAATTCAAACAAATTTACAAAAAGGAATACGTGTGAATGAAGTAGAATTGGGCAGAAAGAGGATTTTTTGTTATATTTTATAGGAGACTTACGCGGAATGACATAAGTTTTAATTGGCACTATGATGTTATTTATCTTTTCACCGACAAACAACCAATTCTCTTGATTGGCTATGCCTTCATGGTAAACTGTAACACAATAGCGGGTTCTAGACTCGAATTTAATTTCGTCATATGAGGCAATGCTAAAAAAAAAATCATTTTTGTAGCAGGTTTAAAGAATACAAATACAGAAAGCCTAAAAGTTTAGCACAAAAAATATATCCGACATGACTGGCTGAAAGGAGACGCATAAATACCTCTCTAAATAGTGGATGAATGGTAATTACATGTCAAATCGAAATGACAGTAAATTAACATTTATTGTGTGCTTCCTTTGTCAAAGATTAAGAGTAATAAATTGGCCTTTGTTGAATATCTCTTTAAATAGAAATAATCAAATAACGAGACACAATATATGCTAACAGTAATAAAGAGTTCTATGGCTCCTCGTCTAAGTTTGTCTAGTTAACTAAGCTTTCTTCGGGGATATCAAATTCGGTTTCCCTCAAACAATAGCTTAGACGCAAACAAATGTCAGAGCAAATCCCTAGAATTCAAATCCATCTCATAGCAAACTCCGAATTACAATCAACCAATGAGCACAGAGTCGGCTTGGTCACGTCTTACCCTCTAAATTATTCAAGAATTACATTTGTTCGGGTGAATGAGGCAATTCGTGCTCAAAACAAAGAATTTTCCGATATTGACCACGTGAGCAAAGAACAATAAAATTAGCCAATCAAAAGCGCGGTCAGTATTCTCTGACCGCAGAAAAAATCATTTGAGATCCAGTGTAATTTTTTTCCACCTTAACTGATCCGATTTCCTGATAGTAAAATTATGCTGGGTCTCCTGGCTACGCTTATTAGGATTGATGAATATTTTTAGCTGTATTAGCGTTGCCATAGTTTGTAAAAATTATGTCAATTTCATTCGCGATATTATTTGAAAGTAAAAAAGGCGCGAAAAATTAAAAAAAATCAAACAACAGACAAGAGTAATTTGATTGGATGCCTTAATGTGAATTGAATTTTTTATACTTAAGTGGGCATATTCAAAACCTTATCGGTGAAATACCCGTGGATCAATAATTTCGTGTAGCATTTGGTCTACTAACGATGCTATTACAAATTTATCTTATTAAACTAAGGAAGTTACTGTCATTTTTTCGGAAAACGCAGAATAAAACTGCTAAAAACCTTGTTTTGTCCTTAAAAGTATTGGACTTTTAATCGACTCTCACAGGGTCTGGTCACAATTCTCTCTACAAACTATTTCAAAACAAACAGGAAAATCAGTTACATATGAAAATCTAATAAGGTGTTTTTCACGTTGTTGTTGCAACAACCAACACATTTTCTTTATTAATTTTTGTATCAGTTGAAAATGTTTTTATTTGAACAAAAATCTTTCTGGGTTTTGACGTCTTCAAGCAAGAGAATTTGTTGTTTTAAGAATTTTTTTAAACAACTCCTTCTGACAAGAAATAATTCCCCGAGTTTCTCAATTTTTTAAGATTAACATGCAAACCTTATGGGTACGATTAATAGCGTCGACATTTGAAAGTATGACAGTTTAATACACTTCATAGAGCAGATTCTCAATCCGCTACTCTGTTTTTGGCTACAATGAACAGTCCCATAAACACATAAAATACATAAGAAGGATATTTGGAGAATCTAGCAAAAAGAAATCAGTTAACAAAAGTATATAGTGACAAATAATAAAAGTTACAAATAAGTAGTTAACCTAAATGATAAAAATGTGTATGATAAAGCTATAAATAGTGTTAAAGTTTTGTCGCAAAATGGTTTGTCAATATTTCTAATCGCTCATAAAATATTAAAAGATGTGTGCGTTGTGCGTGCGTGAACACTCAATGTGTGCGTGTGTGTGTGTGTATATGTTAAAGCAAGTAATGCTTAGTCAGCAGTCTAATGTGGTATATGTATATAGCAGTCAAAATTTTGTGTATAAATGAATATGGGCCTCTTAGAAAAGCAATTTGACATTTTACTTAAAAGATGAAAACTGAAAAACAAAATCCAAGTAACCAAGTTTTAAATACAAAAAACGTATCACGTTCATTTGGTAAATTCAATTTTCCCTTTTCGTCATTTTTCATTAGTTTTAAACATACGAAATCTGTTTTTAAACAAGAAAGAAACTTTATTTCGTATGGTTTTAAACAAGAAAGAAACTTTATTTCGTACGGTTTCAAACAAGAAAGAAACTTTATTTCGTACGGTTTCAAACAAGAAAGAAAATTTATTTCGTACGGTTTCAAACAAGAAAGAAACTTTATTTCGTACGGTTTTAAACAAGAAAGAAACTTTATTTCGTACGGTTTCAAAAAAGAAAGAAACTTTATTTCGTACGGTTTTAAACAAGAAAGAAACTTTATTTCGTACGGTTTCAAACAAACATAAAGTACAATATATTATAGGGTGTTTCCAGCAATTGAATTTAATCTTCGCTTGCTCGAAAGTCATATTCGGATGGCAACTCCTCATAAAAGTTGTTATAATCCGAAGAAAAATTTGGCGTTCCCGGTTCGCTGTCCGGTACACTGTCTGGTGCGCTGTCCGGTATAGATGAGTTTGGCGAGCCAGGGTCAGACGTTTCCTCTTCAGGTAAATTTAGTATATCCGTTTCGGATTCTTCGTCATCAAATAAAAGGTTTACTTCAACAGATTCCATTTCGGGTTCGCTTGGGACAAAGCCATTATTGAGCATACCAGCTGGAAATATATTCTGTGGCATACCGGGAGGACCACCAATATTCGGATTAATCGGAATGATAACCGGATCATCATCTTGTTTTCTAAATCAATGCAATATCTAGTAGGGGTACTTATTAAATAAATCTTTTTTTGAAAAATAGTTTGCTATTTTTAATCTATATTTACTCTATACTCTATATTATTATGTAACGTGTAAATAATCATCCAAATTGCTAAGGTGTATAATACGCCTAACCAATTTGAATTGCACGTGGTATATAGCAAGAAGCAAAAATTGATGCTCATTACTTTTTAACCAAGCAAAACCGAACGCTCAGTATCTTGCAGAGTTTCTAAACACCAACGAAAACTCTATAGAGAGTGTGTATGATGCATGCTATCATCTTTTTAAAAATCCAGGTAAACAAAGTTGAAGCGCCATATTTATAAGAAACTCATATTTCTTTAGTGTTCCATATAACTGGTCCTTATTAAACAGAGGCAATATGTCAATCAGGGCTTTGTATCATAATTCGTCGTCGTTAGGTTGTGGAAAATTCATGGAATTTGATCGTTGGTGTAGAATCGGTAGAAATATATCGCATTTGTTATTTATAGCTTGAAGATTTCGTGTGTGGTTTAACATGGCCCAATTTTAGGCGACAGACATAAAACCACTGTTATTATACAGACTTCAAATTAAGATGATATCAAGGCTTTACAAGAGTTGGAGAATGACCCACATATTTTATCTAAATTTAGACTAGCGCCTGTTATTCGAATAATAAGCCTGCTAAATAAAGGAGAATTTTTAATAAGAACCTCAATATTTTTGTTCTCAACACAAAAAAAACTGCGTTCATATACAAAATAAAAAACTCTTTTGACGTCAATTCTTTAAGAAATATTCGTACGCCCGACTGGACACGCCCCTATAACCTGGTTGGGTGCCTATAGTTTTAAACACGGTTGGGTACCTGTAGTTTTTAATGCACGTACCTATTAAAACGCGCCAACCATAGACCGCCCAACACGAGCAGCACAACCGCTATTGGTACTAACACATATAATGCAATGTACCAATCATCTAAAGAAAAATTGGAAATACATCAACTAAGAATTGAAGTAAACTTACGAAGAATTATTTATCAAAGAGTCTAGCTTTTTTTTTCTGGCTGCAACTTTGTTATAAAGATACATATCAACTTCAAAGTACACAAGCAGAAGGCAAAAAAAAAAAAACATCGGGAAAAATGTTAACACACTATGCATGTGCAAACGCAGGGGCGTTTCGACGTATTCTAAAAGTAAAAACGTCATTTCTATTAAATAGGTTAAAAATTAAATTTAAAATCCTCTAAACTTTCAAGTGACACCATAACGAAATATTAAATAGAAATGGCGTTTTTACTTGCAAAATTTTATGCATTGAGCAAGGTTATATTAACCAAAAAGCTTCTGCTAATTTTAACTTCTGTGTTTTTTTTTTTTTTTACTACACAACATAAAATATAATGCTGACATCAACAAAAACAAAAAGGCAGCAACAAAAACAGAAATTACTAACCATTCTCTCCATGCACAATTGGAATAGGTTTCACTAAAAGAAAAAGTAAAGAATTGTGTAAAAACATGAGCGAACATTTTATTTCGAACTGCGAAGTACCAGAGACAAGGTAGTATTGATTTCAAAACATACAGTTGAAACTTTATTGCAGGTCAACCACCGAGCAGTCTATTAAATACGCTTAGTCTTGTGTCTTGTGCCAATCAATATAAAAACATTTCTTACAATAGAAAACTTTTATTACAACGAACAACTTTTGTGTTACAACGACCACCTTTTAACACAAGGAAGAATTTTTTAATACAACGGGCATTTTTGAGAGCAACGACCACCTTTTCCCCAATTTCTCATACTACGGAATAAAAGGTTTACTTCCTGGACATTTCATTTGTTGAAAACGATGAAATTAAACATAGAGTATGAATTAAACTAATCCAGTGACGGCTCCTTATGAAAGAATGTAGTTGTAAAATTGCATAACAAATTTCATAATATATTAATAGAAACACAACTTTCATCTCTGATTTACAGTTATTACAATGTTTGTTCCAAGTTATATCCGCTGTTAGAGATTGCACTGTTGTTATTATATTACTTACATTGACATGAACCAACACAAGTATCCCATTCAATCAAACTATCAGTGCAAAAATTTACAGAGCACTGTCGTGTTCTGAAGTGACTTCCGGCCCCACAACTGTTGTTACAACCACTCCATACAGTCCATGTTCCGGTTAAAGGACCTAAAATGACAAGTAATTAAAAAGTTGTCCATACACTGGTTTTGAGTGAATTTATATTTAATTGTATTATGTAGTTGGCAAGCTAAACTTATGACATTAAAGGGGGTAAGGTTTAGCGAGACTTAAAGTGTACAGTCGTAAATTTTTATGCAGCCGACCAGGCACAAAAATCGTCTCCAAATTCGTTACTGATTTGAAGCATGTGTGACTGTCCTGTGTAATTGCTAACATGGTGAGTAAATGCTAACATGGTGAGTAATTGCTAACATGGTTAACACGATCTCCTCGAAGACGTATAATTTAAGAGTATTCAGTCTCATGCTTAGAAATTTATATGAAAATCAACGTTGAACGTTATTCTTACAAAATAAAAGCGTGTCTATGAAATACGAGATTGTAAATAAAAATAATTTAGCATACCAAAGATATCTAACATCCCAGTGCTTGTTACTTCGCCAACATCATTCCTCACGTGGCAAACATAAGAACCGTCATCAGCGATAGTGACTGGCAGTTGTAGCACGCTGGTGTTGGACAGTACCACATTGCTTGGGTATTTAGTCCAAAATATATCAGGTGGAGGGTAGCCTGTACCTAGACATGTGCACATTGATATGGGGTCGCCCGTTGGTTGAGGAACCTTCGAACATACAGCATCCGCAGTGATGGAGGGTGGAACTACAAAAAGAATCGGGGATGTAGAATGATACGAAGAAACCAAAAGACGTAGTTCATTGTTCGTTAACAATCAAAATTCATAAAACAGATTTATATAACCAGTTACGGATCACAAAAACAAAACAAGCAAACATTAAATTTTCTTTCAAAGTAAAATCGAGCTAGCTAGAAGACAACAAAAAAAATCCTACTTTTTATCTTCACAAAGTAGGTGACTGGATTTCCACTGCCAAGTCCGTTACTTGGTGTACATACATACTTTCCTTCGGTTGCAACCTACGAAGAATGCAAATACGGTAAAAGATACTGGCAATCCAAGTTATTTTAAGTAGTAGTTATAACACATGCTGTTAGGGATAGTATATGCTGCGTAGAGTGTGAGGGATAACTTACCACTGTGGACGTAACGTAGGTCACACCATTGTAATTCATTGAAGTGTCATTTTTCGTCCAAGCATGCATAGACGGTGGATTAGCTTCGTTTGAACAGTCCAGTGTCAATGTTTCTCCTTGACTAAGAGTGAAATTTCTGCTGACTGCAGTCGTCGTCGGAGGATCTAATATGAAGTAATATAAATATTTGAAATATAACAGGTATAGTATAACATACCAGAACGAAAAGCTTGCCGTTATGTTGTTTCCATGGTCGTTGTTGTTTTCGTTACTATCTTTGTCGTCTTTGTCGATGTTTTTGTTATTGTTGTTGTCGTGTAAATGTCGAATGGATGTCGGTTGTTTTTGCGTTGTAGCTGTTACCGTGATTGATGACATTGTTGTTTTCGCTGCTATCGTTGTCGTCTTTGTCGGTGTTTTTGTTGTCGTTGTTGTTGTGTGGATGTCGTGTGGATGTCGAATGGATGTTGTTGCTGCTGCGTTGTAGCTGTTATAGGAATTGTTTGTCGTTGACGTTGTTGTCGTCCCTGCTGTTGATTTTTTCGTCAGTGTTCAGTCATACTGCTAATTATGAGTGTTTAGTTTAGGCATGAAAATTTCGCTTACCATATCTTACTCATAATGACTGGCCTCACGAACGATAAATGTAGGTAGCTTTTTAATTTAAGCGAATGTGACCACAAAGAGGCAGTTAATCAAAGCTCAAATATTAAAAAAATGGGGGCGCGCTAACGATAGATCAAACGTGATTTGCAAACAAAATAAATTTATTAAATAAAAACGTAAAATGACATTTTGTGGTTAGCTATGCAAAAAACGAAAATATAAGACACTTGTAATGTTATTTAGCCTTGGTAACATAAAACAAAGATTCTAAGATAAGTTGTTTATGTTATGAATATGCAGAAAGTATTTCAAAAGGTTATGCTTGTAATTAGTTTGGAGTATTTGGCGGTAATAGTGTTGGGTGAATTTTAGACACTGTGTGACTGTAAAACTGTTAAGTTTTCTTGTTAACGTTTGACGTTCTAATGAAAATGGTCACTTACAAAGTACGTTCAGAACTTTTGATTGATGACTAGTCCCAATACCATTACTAGCCTGGCATGTATAGTTCGCTAGGTCACTTTTTGCAATGTTAGTTAATGTGAGAACACTTTCAACAGTTACTGTCTGATCAACTGTAGATAACACATTAGTGGTATATCCAGACGGTATCACAACACCATCCTTCAACCACTGCACTGTAGCGCCTGGATTGCTTTTAAAATGACATGTGAACGATTTTGTAGAACCAACTGTTATATTCTCATGCCCACTCATCAAACCAGGTGCGATAAATTTGGGAGCGTCTAAAACAATAAGGAAAAGCTAACAGACGAGTAATCTATCCAGAAACACATACTTGCTATTTCAACAAAAACACACTTACCCTGCTTTGTTTTAATGGTAGTTAACAGAGACACAAGTTAACAGAGACACAAGTTAACAGAGACACAAGTTAACAGAGACACAAGTTAGCAGAGACACAAGTTAACAGAGACACAAGTTAACAGAGACACAAGTTAACAGAGACACAAGTTAACAGAGACACCAGTTAACAGAGACACAAGTTAACAGAGACACAAGTTAACAGAGACACAAGTTAACAGAGACACAAGTTAACAGAGACACAAGTTAACAGAGACACAAGTTAACAGAGACACAAGTTAACAGAGACACAAGTTAACAGAGACACAAGTTAGCAGAGACACAAGTTAACAGACACACAAGTTAACAGAGACACAAGTTAACAGAGACACAAGTTAACAGAGACACAAGTTAACAGAGACACAAGTTAACACAGACACAAGACGTTTTTCAATAATGTTGCAAAAATATCCCAGTCTAAGCGAGCCTGGGCGAAAGTAAAGACAATTAGTTTTACTTTTTTTGACATAACTACTTTGAAGGTTGATATTTTTGCCACCATAAAATTTTTTTTACACTCAAATTACCATGATAAAACTCGGGAACTGCTCCTTTCTGGGTGTCCGCAGATTCAGAACTACATAATTTTAGGATGTTTCGGGTTCAAATTTTAGGAGAAAGCAAAAAACGTATAAAAACTATTCTGTATTTAGATTTTTCCAAAATTTTAAGATGACATAAAAAGTTACTAATAATCAAGCATTTTCTTTTCTTTACTATCAGGGAGGTTGTTCATTTCAAATTGCAAAAATCTATGAACATAACTTATCAGGCATGTTGCAATATAAACGTAATGTTCAATTTCACGTAAAACGTAAAATTAAAATGTCGCAATAAACAATTTTGGTGATTTTAGGAGGACTCAATATTTTCGGCCCAAATTTCAGGTTATTTAGAAGATTTTAGGTGTGGAACCACTGCTTTTAAAATAAAACAGGTGATTAAAAAGTTCCTGGCCTTTCCTGCGTAAAATTCTAAAGTACATTACAAAACCATTGTTGTGAATGACAACAATTCGATAAGTGGTGGATTGTTTGAGAGATTTATCATTACATCGCATCAAGGTAGAATTTAAAAATTTCAAAACACAGTTTTTTTTAAAAAAAGAAAAGCAATAATAACCTTAATGTTTGAACTGAAAACGCTTTACTATTTTTTCATGACTTACATTGAACATTAATTTGCGTATCTCTTTGTGTGCTGCCGAGCTGGTTGGTGGCTTTACAACGATAGTAGCCTGCATCAGATACTTCAATCCTGCTTGGTAAAAATTGCAGCGTACTGTCAAAACGTACTTCGTGCTCTCTATACTGCGCGGGTAAATACTTAATCGTTATATCGCCTGTTATTGGATTGTATGTTGTACCATCTTCGGAGTATAACCACAATATCGTAGAAACTGGGTTCGAGTCAACATTACAAACTAAAGAGCTGAAGGTATGTTCAGTCGCATTGAATAATTTTGGGTCGAAGTCTGGTACAACCACTGGTGGATCTAAAAGAAGATATCATATAATTTCTAGAAGTTGTAAACTGCATTGAACCTATACCTCAGCATATCTTTTAAAACCACCTAGAACACAAATATAAATACATCTATCATAAGACGCAAAGTAGATCTCACTTTTTATTCTACCTTTCGGTCAAACAGTTTTGACATTTATAATCAACATTAACAACTTTATTTCTCATATATCGATAGATATCTACTGACTCGCCATTTGTGTGCTTTAGAAAAAATGTCTTTAATTAAAATAAAATGATTACACAAGTGACAGTCACTTTTATTGTCGTTGGTTGTCTTTTTCATTTCCGCCCCTAGATTGAAATTAACAAATCGGTTTTTTTTTAATATATTTACAAAATTTAAAGCTCATTTCATTAATTTTTTTTTGTATATTTATTTCACCGTATTTTGTGACTGCCAATAAGTAGATTTTTTTACGGGCCGTCCAGCTAATCTTATACATTAAAATACATTGTGCGTGTCTGTCATAAGCATAGGGGATGTGTTGTTGTTGTTTTTTTATTTTTTAATATGTATTTTTTAATAACGGAACTGGCGTATTATTATATAGATAACCTCAATGAAACGTCAAATTTAACAAATCATCATTTTTTCATCATGTCTTTTAAGTGCTATTATAGAAAAAAGTTAATTAACCTATTCTTCCATTAAAAACTTTTTTTAACGAAAAAACTTGAATTTACAACTTACGAGTAATTCACTTGAAGCAGATAAGAGACCATTACTTATTTCACTTTCCAACTTTTTTTTCAATTAAAAAATCATTTTAAAAAAAAACGTTTCGATTTTTTTATACAATTTTGAGCTATTTTTAAGAATGCTTTGTCAGTTATTATTTTTCTACAATTAATTGCGTTTTTTCCACAGGCATGCAACTAATGTTACATAAATACGCTAACTGTTTGATTATGCTGACTCTACACCATCTATACTTAATAAAGGTTTTTTAAAAAACCTAATTTTCAAAAAAAACAATGGACACAAACTTAACCTATCATGCAAAAATCACGATGAATTAATTTTCAGTTTTTGTTTTCTTTGGTGTACCTTATTTATTTGTGGAAAATGACTTATTAACTAGTTTTAAATCCTGCTCTTAACTGAAATTCACAGCAAACTTTTTAAACATGTTGTACAAATGGATTTTTTCCACAACTAGCGATTTTAGTAAAATTATAATGTGAACCTGCAAGAAACATAGTCGTGTACTAACCACTAAAAAATATTCATAAAATTTCAATTTAGTGACAAATCTGACTAAACTGTTAGGGTCATTATTTGACACTTACATAGTACAATCATATACGTTTTATCTTCAGCAGTCCCCAATGTATTTGTTGCTTTGCAAGTATAATTACTAGAATCTGTTTTATCCACGGATGTGAAAGTTAAATTAGATTGAATGTGTGCTCCAAATTTAGAAGCCTCTAGCGTTCCTGTATTGATAGCATAGTCAGAAGAGGTTGTCGGCATCAGAACACCGTTTTTATACCATTGAACGGTAGAGACTGGAAAGCTGTCTATATTACACGTAAGAGAGGGCGACGTTCCCTTCGTAACATTTGTTCGGCTATGAAATTTAGATGTGACGATTGGTGCATCTAAGAAAAAGAAAAATGGATGAATACTTTCATATTTGCATTTATTTCCTTATATAAATATACAGATTCACAACTGCCATGTTACACGGAGAAAAGCTATGCTAAGTAAGTAAGCCTGACATCAAATAAAAGAAAAATTTTCAAGAGGAGCATATGCATTAAACGGAGTGTTTAACAAGTAAATAAGCAGACATTACAATCAGTGGTGAAAACATTTTTTGGACTCACAATTGACAACAACGCAAGCTGTGCTGTTGATGTCTTCACCAAAAGAGTTGGTAGCTGTAACAGTATAAAACCCAGCTTGGTCTTTCGTCACTTTACTTCCTTCCAAATGGAGCATTGCTCGTTTGTACACATCAAACACACCACGATAGATGTCGTTTGATGATTTGATGTACATGCTATCTACAGTTGTAGAGTTATGCTGCCATGTGAACGTGGATTCTGACAAAGAGCGGACATCATATACCAAGTTTAACGGCTGTCCTTCGTTTATGGTGATGTTTATTAGGCCTGTTACTTCGATAGGTGGGTCTAAAGTCACGTTTTATTTACAATTTGAAGTTTATTTTCTGTCAATGGCACAACTAGCTTTATCCAAATATAAATGCAACACATGCTTGCAATAAACAAAGATAAATAAACTAAAGTGCCAAATCTTTTTTTCAAGAAATTTTTCAATACACCTTTCTCGAATTTACCTTCTTTGATGTACCGCAGCTCTTTCTCAACTTTTTTAAAGAAAATGAATGTAATTTTCGAAATCCTCACATAAAAAATGATAAATCGTGAAATTTCCATATTCATACATCAAACAAACAACCTGCTACAAGTTTTTTTAATTTTGTACTAATTAAACTTTGCTCGAATATGAGGCTTATTAGTACAAGTCGAAAATTAAGAAGGCTTTGACCGTAACAATGATGCCATCAAAACAGCACTTTCCAATGGCGGATTAAGTTCAAAATTTATACATTAAACAATTTACTGATGCTGAAAATGATGTTAAGGTCAAAACATCAAAATTCCAAAATTTTAAAAAACATGTAATTCGGGAAACGTGTATTGAGATCAGTTTTTGAATTACAAGACTTCGAGGGATGATATACAGCAATTAAGGAATCCTGATGTCTTTTTTGGCTAGTACGTAGATATTATTATATTGCAAGTAAAATTATACTTAAAATAGAAACCAATATTTTTTTAATAGGAAGTATAGTAGGGAAAAGAGATAAAAATAAATGCATACATTTTACGGTCAAATTTGCGCTTTCATCTTTTGTACCAACAGAATTCATCGCTCTGCATGTGTAAACACCTGCGTCTTCAGCACGTTGTACGTTACTTATGGTTAAAACAGATGACACTGTACTGTTCCATGTGTTGGTGGTAACGGTTTCAGTTATGCTGTGGTCTCCACCATCTGTAACTGGCGTTGTTCCATTTAAAAACCACGTTATTGTTGAAACAGGCTCGCTACTTACAGAACAGGTAAATGTAGCTGATTGGTTTTGAACAACAACAACATCATTGATTGGCTCATGCACAGGTGGATCTGTGGAATTATTTTAAAAAAGTTTACAATATATCACAAAGGTAAAGTTTGCCAGAAAAAATCACAACACACCAGTAAATTTTTTGTGATAAAAGTTACAATAATGTTTTGAATGTAAAATTAGAGAGTACGCTACTTTACCAGCTTGAGTGTCTATTTATAAGCTTACACGACACTGTTGTATAAATTTTGCAGAACAAAGGGAGCCCATCACACTTTTTATTAACAAAAATTATTAATTGACTTGTCAAAAACTCCGAAAATTTAAAACAAGTCGATTCAGTTTCATTTCTTGAATGTAGTTGTCGACTTTGTCTAGTCCTGCATACCTTCGTTCCTGTTCTCCTGTAAAATTAATTTATACTTACATTCCACGATAACTGTTTTTGTTTGACTGTTAACACATCCAAGAAAATTACAAGCTGTCACATTGTATTGACCAGACATATGTGTCAATGCTGACGTGCTGATCACACTTGATTGATTAACGGTAAAGAAATCTACATTTGGTGTATTTTGGATAGTTGTTTGCGGTGGGTCATTCAATGGGCTTAAATTATCCTTACGCCAGGTAAAATTTGCACCAGGATATGAATAAACTTGAAAGTCTAATGTCAATAATGTTCCCTCGGTTATTCTAATTATTTCATTCACAAGATCTTTCTCAATAACAGGGGCATCTAAGTTAAAAATTAATATTGTTTTAAAGACGTGCCGGCAATTGATACGCATAAAATTGCCTGTGTTTGTTTACTTTCCTTATAAAAATCAACAAAATAGCTCTTATTGATGTTAAAAAAAATAATCCAAATTTATCAATAGTTATAATTACCTAAGATTTAATGCAATGAATATACAAAGTTTCTGAAACAGGAGTTTTCTAGGTTTCTTTTTTCAAGGCAAAAATATTTTGTATGCTGGAAATTTTTAAATTGTAGCTTCTTGGTACTTTTAAATATATAGAGATACATACGACAAACTGTGAGATTCGTAGATGCTTGAGATGCTCCAACGTCATTTGTAGCTGAGCATGTATATATTCCACCTTGATTGGAAAGGATATTCGTGATAGTTATCGTTGATACAACTTCGCTATCAAACTCGCCCGTCTGTAAATTATTGGAGGAAATTGCGATGTTACCACCACCACTTAAACTGATGCCCCCACGTTTCCATGTTATAACTGGAAGGGGATTCCCTTTGAATCTGCATGTCAATGCATGTGTGTTTGTGGCATTAACATGCTCAGTAGATGGCACAGGATTTAGTAGCACCGGTTTGTCTAGAATTGACAAGAAAAAATTTTAATGACTGCAATACACCTCTGCAATACACCTCTGCAATACACCTCTGCAATACACCTCTGCAATACACCTCTGCAATACACCTCTGCAATACACCTCTGCAATACACTTTTGTAATATTGGTGCATAAAACTTCTATAAAAATAACATAATCTTACACTTTACAATGACCTTCCATTCATCTGCTTTACATCCAACAAAATTACATGTATAGATGTGATAAAAACCACCATTTGTGCTATCAACCGTGGCTGATGACAGTATACTTGTCTGCACTGTCGCTGAATTTGATGAGCTGTTTACAAAATCTGCCAACACATGACCAGACGTGATTACAGAATTATTGAAATGGTAGGTAAAATTAGATGCTGGATTTGAGGTAGCTATGGTTTGTAGAAACAATGAATCAACGCCTTCCGTAAGTGTTATTGTTTGTGTTGTGTTGGGTGTCGCTTGATCTATTGTAAAACAATCTTTTTTTGAAAAAAGCAGAAATAAGGAAAGCAGTCCTAATCCAAAAAAAATTGCAAATAAAGATGTAGATGAAGATAAAGGCATCATTGACAACAAAAATGCATAAAATATTGCCAATGTAAAAAGGAATTATATAAACAAACTTTTTATATCAGCTCAGTCTACAAGGAGAATAAATAATTACGATAATTAAACCGAAATTAAATAAACAGTATTGCCAAAATTGTGCGTGGTTACACATGACATATAAAATAATCAAAAGAGGAAAACCTACATTGAACAATGAGTTCTGAACTTTTGTTGATACTTGTAAATGTGTTGTTTCCATAACATACAAAATTTCCATAATCTGATTTTGCTGCATTGGTTATTGTTAAATTTGATTCCACAATACTGTATTCAGTGCTCTGAAATACTGTTGTTGTAAATCTTCCATCAACAGTAATTCCAGTAGGTACATCCCACCATACAAAAGGCTTAGGGTATGATTTTACACGACAGGAAAGCGTAACAGTATCTGTTTCATTGACTCGATATTGCATTACTGGGAATGTTGGCACAAAAGTAGGGTCATCTAAAAAAACACAAAGTTCTTACTCCTCGAAATAATTTTCAATACTTCTTCAGAAATGAGCATCACAATATAAAAACAATATCAAAAACAACGAAAGGGTTAATAATTGACTATAATGATAGTAATAGTAATAAAGCGTAAAATGAAAAAACAACACATATAAATATATTTAGAAATACTTGATTAATTGAAACATTACTTTCTTACATGAGATTGTCAACAAAGTAGTAGCATCATCAGATGCTATCAAGTTTCCTGCAATAGTGTTTTTTGCTTTGCATGTCCAGTTCCCATAATCAGCCAAACCAACCATATTTATTGTTAAAGTTTTACTAACTGTTGTAGCGTTATGATATGTATCTGTGAGTGTATAACCCAATTGTGGAAATGTCATTTCGATGTCATTTTTGCACCATGTGACAACTGGTTGAGGGTTTCCTATAGCAATGCACTGAATAGTGTAGTTTTTCTGAAATTCACTAGCACTTATTGTTGCAGGTGGATAACTCTTTATTGTTGCAGGATCTAAGTATAAAAAGAAATATTAATATCAAAACCTGGCTGCATTTTTATTAAAAAAACATTGATACTTTATGTGCGTATTGATATTAGTATCACTTTTACCAAGCACAGGACACCATAAACAATTTCCTTTTATTTAATTTGACAACAACAAATTTAATACATTATGCAATGCAATTTACATATTGATTATTAAAGTTTTATTATTTAAAATTCCTTTTTTTTCTTGAAATTATGAAATGAATGAATCAAAAAAATGTTACATGTGTACAAGGCATCTTACAATAAACTACGACGTTGGTTGTAAACTTCTCAAAACCCAAACTATTTGTTGCATTGCACGTATATGCACCAAGGGTATCCAAAATCACTGGATTGACTTTTATTGTACTAGTTACTTGGTCGATAGGACTGTTAGATGAGACAATAATTTCGTGAATACCATCACCATGAAATACTTCAACGTTATCTTTGTACCACTGAATAGTAGCAAGCTCGTTACTGGTTGCTACACATGAGAGAGTTAAGCTGGCTCCCAAGTTGACGTATTCAGTAGGATCAGGTTTCCCAGTTAACGTTGGTGGGTCTGCAAAATGAAGTCAACAACAAAAAATACTATTGTATAACTTTTACATCCAAAAACAGTTTGATCTGCTTGACAATAGCAGCAATGGTAGAACAACATTGCAAAAAATGTTTTTTTGTATACAGGGAATCGTTGATGGTGTCAATAAAACATAATTGGCTTAACTCCACTAACAAATAGATTTTCTAAAGGCCTTCCAACTACATTAGAAATGGGCACTTATCAATAAACCCTAGTGTTCTCAAAAAATTCAAGTCCTTCTATATGTTTCAAGAAGAAATTGTGTAGCTTAGCTGGGAAAGCAATTAATATCTCTTACAACCAGGATAAGGAAATCTTTTACAACTTTTTTCAACCTATGTCATTACATTGAAGATTAATACTATTGTAATAAAAGATAAACCTTATGAAAATGAATTACAGAATTTATTTTCATACTCTTCTTTATTTTTGTACGAATATAAATTATGATTTGAAGTTAAGCAGTGTATATCTCATATTCTTCTAAGCTTTAAAACAATTTGGGACAAAAATACTGTAGTTTTTTAAATTTTCAGCATTATATCACATATGAAAACTTTTTAAGGTAAATAAACATAAGAAACAATTGAAGAAGTTATGGTTTTTTGGGTCAAATTTTAGGAGAAATACTAAAAAGCATAAAAAACTATTCCATAGTTTGAGAGGTTTTGCTAATATTTCAGAAACAAATGAAGTTATTATTAATCAAAGCTTTCTTTGTTTTTTATGTCAGAGAAGCTGTTTATTTCTAATTGCAGTAATTATATAAATATAATTTATCAGACCAGTTGCAAGATAAACATATACTGAATTTATAATATTTTAAGTTCAAAATTGAGGTTATTTAGGTGATTTTAGGTATGTCTAACCTGTTTAAAACTTGAAACATAAATTTTTCCCCTGCACTGAATACCAACAAATAATTAAAAAAAATGCCAAGCAGCAAAACTTTGACTTACATTTCACATAAACATTTGTAGTCTCACTATCATTTCCTACCACATTTTTTGCGAAACATTCCAACACGCCGGCGTCATCCTTGTCAACCATTGTAATCGTAATAGTACTTTTATAGGTAGCAAAATCTACACCTTCATGAAGAAGCATTGTAGAAACAGAATGTCTCGTGATAGGTGCTGAATTCAACTTCCAAACAATTTCTATAGGTTTAGGAAAGCCTGTTGCAGTACATTCACGTGCAAAAGAAACCCCTTCTGTTAGATTTTCAGATGGCTGTACAAGATTATGACTGGTTATGTTGACAGCATCTAAAAAGGGAAAAGCATAGCACCATTTCTCTTACTAAGACTGAAAAATTTGTGAGCAGTCGAAATTTCTATAACCCCACTAAAATCACACAATGTTTGACAAATTGCTAAACTAAATAAACTAAATAAAAAAACCAACAACAAACAGTCAAACTTACAGTGAACAACTAAAGTTATGTTTTGAGAAACAGCTCCCCAACTATTATTTGCATAACAGTTATACACTCCAGCATCTTCTCTTGATACAGAAAGTGATGTTGCAGTACTGTTGACAATAAATAATGTTGAATTCGTTGTAGGATAATTCCCAATGACAATGTCATTTTCACTTCCACCACTAATTTTTGACCAGTACATGGTTGGTTGTGGATCACCATATACTTTACAAAGCATGTCGGCATTTGAAGATTCAGTGACTGTTACAGGATCATTATGTTCCATCAAAACAGGTGGAACTAAAGAAAAATTTCCATTTTCAACTTTTTACATAAAATACTTAATTTGAAACGACCAAATGATTCCATAAAATAAATAAATAAATAAATTATACACTTTAAATACTTTAAATAAAGTGTAAGAAGCCATTTCATACCTAGGACATCAAGCAAAAGACTGGCATTAACATCAGCTCCAACAGTGTTAATAGGAACACAGGTATAATTCCCTTCATGGTAATTCATCACAGGATTAATTACCATAGTTCCATTAGTACTATTATGAACAACAGCACCATTTAAATATATCTGATAATTTATCATTGTTGGCTTTGCCACAGCTGTACAAGTGAGATACACTGACTGACCCTCTATGACAGGATTGCTTGATGCAACTAGTGTAGTATTTTTGGGAGCATCTAAAAGTAAATCATTCTTATGAACAGTGAATGTATGGGTGAGTTTATAACTATTCCTAACTTTAGGATAAATTGTTAAAGTAGTAATGAAAGACGTGGCTTCACAAAATTAAAAGAGGTGAAGATACAGGAGTGAAGAAAAGAAATGTTCTGCACATGTTCATTCAGCGTCTCATCAAAAATGAAAATATTTTTGAGAACTACAAGTCTCATTTGTTTCAATAGTGCAGGAACAATTTCTAAATCGTTCGGGAAAACAGTTTACTCCCTGAATACTGTTTCATTTAACATTTAACTGTCTACAGGGTTAGTAAACTATTTTTTTATCTTATACTTTGCAAGCCTACTAAACAAATCTTTATAAGAACATTGAATTTAGAACTAAATGCTGTATACAAAACAAAAAAATCTCATACAAATCATTGCTTACAGTGAACTGTGAGTTCGCTATGAGCATACTGAAATCCAATTTTCCCGACAGCTTTGCATGAGTAATTACCAATATCTTTAAGCTGTGAATTAATGATAACCAGGGTACTTTCGACAACTGTCTCATTTGCAACAATTTCAACAACACGCTGAGTGATAGCATAGTTTGAACTATTGTTTAACCGAGAAAGATAGTTATGGTCGCGGTACCATTCAACAGATGCTGCAGGTTTACTTGTTGTAGTACAGGTAAGTGACACATTGTTGTTTTCAGAAACAGCCGCTTCAACTGGTATGATTTTTGTATCGTGGGGATTTACTGTTAATAAAAATATTATAATATTTAAGTAATTTTGTAACATTTGTGTACACAAACGATTGGAGAATGAAGAAAAAGAAGAGGGACCAAATTTTTTTAAATAGCACAACATTAAATTGGATTAAAAGATTCAAACATTACTACAAACATTTAAAATTTGTTTTCAAAAGATTTCAAAATTTTGAAATATGTTACCATTCGATTAAGTAACCATATTACAAGTTTGTTATTATGGGGAAGAGGGTGGGGATAGTTGTTATTTGTTATCTTCCAGTGTGACGTAATTATTAGGAGGTTTTAACTAAAAACATGATAGAGTATGATAAGAAGGTAAATTAAACGTCACGTAATAATTAAACAGCTTCTAAGAAAAAGACAGACTAAATGTATTTGAGCATATAAAAAGGAGGTTGTATGTAGACTTACTAATAACTAGTAGATAAACAGATCTTGAGAACACATCTGGACTGTCCTGGAAATTAATTTTTATCCCGTACCAGCCTTCATCTGCAACTGACACAGCTTTAATTGTTAAACCAGACAAAGTACTGGCATTGTAAACATAACGAGGGTCTAGAAATAAAAATATTTAATAAATTTTAACAAACTTAAATACACTCGATATAGTTTCTATTCTAAAATAAAACTAAACGTTGGAGTGGCAAAAAGTTTTTGTTATTTTACAGCAACATTTACGAAATGTTACTTATTTATATAAGAAAAACGTTAACCTTCCATAACATTATCATATCCACCATTTACATTGCTGAGTCTTCCGATTGTTTGCACAACAGAAAAATTTGCATCCGCATGTCTTTCCCATTTTATGAAGTCAATTGGTTGAGTGTACGTGTATTGCCAGTCAAAATAAATATCAGAACCAACTATGGAACATAGAGGATCGATGGGAACAGCCGTGAATTCACCATTTACTGCACAAAAAAAGAAATATGCAATAAAATACATTTGGGTTGTTTTGATGGCTTATTTGTTTGTTTACTTACTGTTACTACAAGCAATTGCATATACAGATATGTTGACAATTATTTAATCAAAATAATTAAAACTTACAAACTAAAACTGTTAATGATGAGGAGTCACTTCCAACGTCATTACTTGCTTTACATTCATATAGATCATTATTATTATTCTTTGTTATTGAAGTTATGGAAATCCAATTTGTGACAGTCCAACTTTGTGTGTTGTTAACCTCAGTCTTGTTTTTAATAACATTACCTGTTAAGTCCACCCCTCCTTTGAACCAAGTCAGTGTTGGCTTTGGGTAGCCATGTGCAGTGCAAAACAATACTACTGTGTCACCAACAGCTGTAGTGAATTTCCTGTTACCGCTGTCTTCAAAAATCCTCATGTCTATAGCAGTTAAAGTTGGCACTGGTTGGTCTAGAATATGGAATATTTTTACATATTTAATGTGATAGAAGGAAATATTCCTGTAATGTTTCTGTAAACAAAAAATGATAGTGATAATAAATTGTCTCAATCATGTTCTAAATTTTAGATTTCTTTATGCCTGGATATTTGTTGAGTCTAGGGAAACGATCCATCGTTACCGTGATTTGAAGCTGACGAAAACGATCAAAACGTTTTGTCGTTTCCGTAAAGAAGACCTTGCGGAAACGATACGTTAACGACGGTAACAATTAGCTTTAAACCGATAAATAAGTGGAGAACCATTTCATAATCACCCTAAGTTACTGACAAGACCTACTCCATAGTAGTAAAATATTATAATATAAATATATATATATTATAATATAAAATTATTATAATTTGAACTATTGTCCAAGGGACACAATTTATCGTTACTGTCTTTATTGTTTCCGTCAAATTTCCAGGCCTGTTTCTTCAATTATGTTTGCCCTGTAATAACCTGGCTCTTAGATAAACTAGTGAAATAGTGACCTGTAAAACCAAAATAAGTATCAGTTCTCACAAAGAAGTTTTCTTTTATTTATTTTAAATACAAATTTGATTGCTGAGTTTTGGAATGTTTTGAAGTATTGACACTATTTTTTACAGCAAATAGTATATTTTAGTGACCAATCATTTTCATTGTTACTATTTCATTTAAATAAAAATTATATATAAGTGTTTATCTTTTTAACAAATTACTTCTCTTAAAAAATTTTTTACAGGCCTGCCTGTCTTGGTGTAACTTTTTTGTATCTACTTTAAACTAAAGAACCTACATTTTAATAACAGATTTGTAGTGTTTGAAGCATCAGGTGATATGCCATTTGAGGCAAAACATTCCACGATGCCAGCATATGTTCTTGTCAAATTGACACTTATGGTGCTGGTGACATGCCATATGGAGTCATTTGTTGCAGTTACAGTTGGAGTGACTGGTATTGCCACCCCATCGTTCTTCCATGTTATCACAGGCTTTGGATATCCATCAGCAGTGCATGTGAGCTTTTTTACTTCATATTCCGAAACTTCCTCACTTGGATACACAAGGTTTGATGAACTGATTGTTGCAGGACCTGTGTTCGTAAAACCAAAGAAAAGATAAAAAATAAGTTTTAATTCTTATTTTTGAACAAGATTTTGTGTGAATACTAACTACACTAATTTTGTACACTAAGTTCAAATTGCGTACAAAAAAGATATAGCACTATGAAAAATATACGTACACTTTATATAAACAGTGATATCCCTTGAAGCTACACCTAGATCATTCCAACCATAGCATCTGTATTTACCGTAGTCATTCTTCGTAGCTGATGTGATAATTAATGAGTGGTTTCTGTAGGTAATTGATGTATTTGAATAATGCAAAACAGTTTGGTTAGTAAAGGAGCTAGAACCTCCTTGTATCTTCGTCCAGTTTAAATTGCTTTCCAATAATGGATCCCCATGAATTCCACACGTTACCGTTGCATTGTCTCCAATGTTAAGTTCTACTGGGTCACTGTCCATGTACCAGATTTGTGGTTTAACTGAAATATAGAAGGGAGAACGTTACGTCCTTGAAGATATGAGTTGTTTAAAAATCACTAAAAAGTATAAATTATTAGTTCTATACAGTTTTTCCATCAGAATAGGGAAAAAAGTGACGTGATGCAAGCATGTTTTTTGTTCTTCTCTGTGTTGTTCAAAAAACAGTTTCATACTAATTTGGGATAAACAGTATTTAGGTGACAAAAAATGTTTTGGTATTAAAAAAATGTTAAGAATGCGCTTATGTTAACTAACAAGGCAATTTAATTTTTTCCTTCTGTTCTAATTTAAAATAGTGACAATCTTTGTCAAAAAGGAGGCAGTCTTAATTTTGTAGACCAATTTTGGCTGAATTAGTTATTTAGGCAACAAAAAATCATTTTTAGGCAACTGCCAAGTTTAGCATGGTTTTAAATTGCTGTGAAGAGAACGGTCATGCTCTTGCAGCTTGCTGTGAATATCATATCTAAAACTGCTAGATAGTTATAATATCATTAGGGATAAAGAAGAACTGCTGCACTTCGTCTGATATGCTTAAATTTTGATACTGTAATTATAGTAGAGGAAAGAGAGAATTTCTTTACGCCAACTTTATGGCTTCATGACAGAAAGTTCAAATACAAGTCGCGCTTACGATATTTATACTTTGATATATCACTTTTACTTTGTGGAGATATTAAGCAGTGCCCGGGACCTGGTAATCTCCGATTGAACCCTGACCTAGAAAGAATTACATCACTGAAAGGACTGCACTTATTTCATCATAACGTAAGAGAATTATGGAATAATATTAATAACATTACAGAACTTTGTTCAAGTTTTGAAAATATCGATGTGCTGACCCTTAGTGAAATGCATACAAACATCACTGAACCGGAGGAGCTGTTTAAATTAAATAATTATTCCTTTGTAAGAAGAGATCCAACTAAAGGTATTGGTGGAAGCGTTGCAGCATACATCTCAAATAAATTTGTTGAAGGAGAGCACTGGAAAAGAGGAGAAGATCTTGAAAATAAGGAAATTGAAGCTCTGTGGCTGGAAATAATGCCTCCAAAGACAAAATCATTTCTGATTTGTATTGTTTACCAACCCCCGGATAACTCAAAATATTTACATCCTCACTGTTGTGAAATATTTTAAGAGTTGTTATCAAATGCAAACAAACACTGCAATGAAATGATTGTTATGGGAGACATTAATGTTAATTATCTGAAGAGTGGTAATCATGACGACATAAAAGCTACGTTAGAAGTCTTTGGTCTCAAACAGCTCATACAAAGCCATACTCGCATATAGACCATCAGTCCGAGACATTAAATAATCCATTATCTATTAGAGAATCGATAGTAATACCTACAGCATACAGTGATCATGATATGGTTGGCTGCACCCGGAAAATTATTCATATCAAATATAAACACAAAACGATAAAATGCAGGAATATGAGGAATTATTACTTAGAAGCATGTGACTGGAGTGAAGTTTATAATTCATCGAGCGCTAACGAAGCATGGAGAATCATGAAAAATGTTATGCAAACACTTATTGATCCAATGATTTCAAATACAACCAAGAAGGCACAAGGGAAGCCAAGCCCTTGGTTAACTGACGTAAAATGGACAAAAGAGATCAACTGTATCGAAAATCAAGGAAAAGTAGATCCAAGAATGATAAACGTGACTTTATTAAAATGGGTAAACATGTGAATAACATGCCGACTTCCATTATAACTTAATAAAAGAAAACGAAAATAATCCAGATAACTTTTGGTCTACAATAAAGAAATTATATCCTAGTAAAACAAAAAAAACACATTTTTTTAAAACTAAAAATGGCTCAACATCCGAACCTGAGCAAATCTCGAATGGTTTTAGTCAATTTTTCTCATCCATTATTAAGACGCTAAAATGTTTATCAATGCCGTTACGTAACTTTGCCTGGCGATGTCATTTTACAATTAAATGTCGCACCACTACATGTTTCAAGTTACAACTAGTATCTGTCGAGACTGTAATGAACATTATGAAATCTTTAAAATGCACAAAGGCAGTTGGTATCGATCAAATACCCAGTTTTATTTTAAGAGATTGCAGTAAAGCATTAGCAGCTCCATTAACATATGTGATAAATTAGTAACTATCCAGTGGCCTGGTTCCATCAGATTGGAAAACTGCGAAAATTATACCTGTATACAAAAGTGGACCGAAAAGTAACTTCAACAACTATCCACCCATTTCTGTAATACCAGCGGTAGCTAAAATGATTGAGAAAATAGTACATGGTCAATTGATTAATTATCTTGAAATGAACAACCTTCTCCATAACAATGAATATGGTTTCAGAGCGAGAAGATCCACCAATCTGGCAACCATATCTTTCACTGATAGTATAAGACATCATGTAGACAGAGGAGAAATTATCAGAGCGGTTTATATAGATTTAAGTAAAGCATTCGATACGTTAAGCCATAGCAAACTCTTGTCAAAGCTTACTGCTTATGGTATATGAGAAAATGATCTTTTATGGTTCACTGACTACTTGTTTGGACATGAACAGTTTGTTGTCTATAATGGTGTACTTTCGAGAAAGGAGTACCTCACTGTTGGTGTACCCCAGGGTACAATTTTAGGTCCACTGTTGTTTTTGTTGTATTTCAACGATCTTGCTGACAACTTGAAACATTCTGAAATCATCAAATACACAGATGATACTGTTTTGTTCTGTGGAGGAAAAACACTCGACGTTATTGAAGCAGAACTTAATCAAGACATGAATGAAATATCAAGATGGTATTATGGTAACAAACTCATACTTAACATGGAAAAAAGGGAAAACTGGGGCAATGCTCTTTGGTACACCTCAAAACCTGAAGAAACTAACGAAACCTTTATGCATCAAATACCGTAATTAAATTGTCAATACAGTTACTCATTATAAGTTCCTTGAAACCAAATTAAATACGTCGCTCAACCTCAATGAAGATTTCAACTTGTCATACAAAAAAAACGACATCTCGATTACATCTGCTACTTAAAATTAGATCATTACTCACAGTTAAAGCTACAAAAGCAATTTACCAGACCATGATTGTACCTGTGATGACATACAGCAGAATGACTAACCTCAACTTGACATGTACTTAACGAAAAAGGCTTCAGACAATCGATAACTGTGCACGAAAAATTGTGCCATCCCTGAACATTTGTTCGATCGAGAATACCATAAAAAAGAACTGTTGTCTTCTGGTATGAAAAAGTATAGATAGTATATTATGTGAGAACTTTAATGACTATTTTGTATTAATGAACCACAGCCATAGCACCAGAAATGCGAATTCGTTGCTACAGCTTCCTGCAATTCGCACAGATTATGGCCGTCATGCATTTAAGTTTATGGCAAGTAAAATATATAACACCTTGCCAAGAGACATTTTAAACGATAATAATATAACTACTTTTTAAGAAAAATTATCTGGGCATTTTAAGTAATTTAGTTTTTCCAAACTTTTTTGCGACATGTTCTACCCACTGTTTAATCCATGGCTGTCTAGGCTTCCTTTATTTTCAGTGGCTCTTTTTGACTTTTAACATGCATACACAATATTAATTTATTTGTTTTTACAATTTATAACTGTTTTCATCAGACAAGGATGTCGTTTGCTTTCACCTTTTTAACGGAGTCTATTGCGGTTTTAGTTTTTCTCACCCACTTTACGACTTCTATGGCATGCATACTTTCTCTGTTTCCCTTTTGTCAGTTAGTTTTTAGCATGACATTTTTTAAAGTGTTGATATTTATATATAATCATATATACTTTTATTTTTTATTTTTTCCAAACAGGACCCTAATAGATGGCAGTACAGAATGTATTTTTATATGTCATACTGAATAGGCCATCCTGTAAAAACATTATTTTAAATAAATAACAATAAAAAGAATGAATGAGTGAATAAATAAATGAATGGATGAATGAATGAAAGAAAGAATCAATACACCTTTTTTATATGACTTCAGCCTTAGGTGTTCTTATTATTTCACTTGTTAAGCTTTATTCTTGTTCTGTTCTTATATTAAATTTCAAATATTTGCGGCGTAAAATCAAAGATTCAGATTTCGCAGAATCTTAAAAATTAATTTTGCGAAAATTTCTACCTTAAAAGATGTATTTTTCCATGTTTGTTGTAATTTGGATGAAAAAGGTCATCCTGTAAAGACATTATTTTAAATAAATGTTTATTGTGTCAATTTACATAAAGAGCATAAATTTAAATTTTTGGGCAAGTGGTATAAACATTCAGACGTTATTAATATGCTTAGCTGTGGAGCACTCTATGTTAATAAATACCAAGGTTTAACAAAGGTATATTTTTGATTGATTGATTTATTAATTGATTGATCTTTTGTTTAATTTACCTTCGTTTGAAAAAAAATAAAATCTTATTTAAAAATCACACATAAATTAGAATGTCAACTTTGGCCCAATATTTTAGCCTGTAAAATAACACAGCTTCAAATGTTATAAATGTGAAGTGATATTTAAAAATACAAAAAGACTAAGTTCTTTCATTTGAGGTATGAGCTATTTTAGAAATAATTACACATATTGGTTTACGGAAGAGTGTATTAGTTTAGTTGTATTAAAACAATCCATAATGGCAGTTCTAGGCAATACAAAACATCATAGTTCATTAGACTGGCTTTAAAGCTTACCTCCTGTAAAAAACATGTTGGATTCATATGAAAGAGCTTAAAATTTTGTACATGAATCTTTTTATTTTTGGGGGGAAATCTTAATCGGTTCTCGCGATTTTTGGCTAATAAGTTTTGATAATTATGCTAATTAATGCATGACATCATGAATTAGAAAAAATGATGTGCTGTTTAAATTTTATCAAGGTATGTGGTGATGTGAATTTTCCTATCCAGTTTAATATTTTAAATATATTTAAATAGTTGATCTGCAAGTGATTAAATTTTTGTTCCTTCCTGTGTATATCCCACTAGAGTTGCTTTAAAATAGGTGATATTTGTTGTGTCTTTATTTGCTTTTTAAAAAAGGTCTATTTGGAGAACTTAATGAAATCATACAGGA
This sequence comes from Hydractinia symbiolongicarpus, assembly GCF_029227915.1. Taxonomy (NCBI): domain Eukaryota; kingdom Metazoa; phylum Cnidaria; class Hydrozoa; order Anthoathecata; family Hydractiniidae; genus Hydractinia; species Hydractinia symbiolongicarpus. The sequence continues at coordinate 13,758,141 of NC_079877.1, read as the reverse complement.
AGGATAATAATAAAAAAATATTTGCTCTCACAGCTACCTTCCTCTGATGATTAGCCATTATTAGGGTAAAGGTAAATAAACCATTTAAAAAAACATTTAACAAGTGAGGCAATGTTTCACATGCATTATAACATTCAAGGAACATTGATAACTTGAAGAATTTGTAAAATTTTATTTACATATGCTTTGAAATGTTTTTTTGTAACTCCTTCACAAAAATGTGGACATTCAATCTGTTTATTTTTGTGAAGGTACGGCATTGTTATTGTGTAATGCTGTATAAATCAGTTATTGCATGTTTTTTTCACGGGATGTTGTGGAAACAATTCTGGAATTAAGGTCTGGGATGAGCAAACGAGGGCGTAAATCAATTCAATTTTGTAATATCTATGCATTGATAAAGTTTGAATGCACATCGCTTACTAGGTCTAAAATTACTGATTACAGAAAATGTCAAAAACTATACTGTTACTTAAATATAATAACAATATAATTTATGCAGCATAATTAAATTTGAAATTCTTTAAATGTGAATGTCTTGAGAACGAAAAGCTCTTTTAAAAAATTTAAAAAGACTTGTTAACCAACCTTTTAATCTCCCTAATACAAGTCCAATATTATTTTATACCTTGTGTTTCTTTTAATGCCATATCACTTTGACAACGACAGATATGCAATATACTGTGATTTCTATTTTTGCAAAGAACTTACCAGTAATATTCAGGGCAATATTCTTTATATCATTTCCATGAGTATTGGTTGCCTTACAAGTGTAATTGCCATCATCATAAAAACTAAGAGGATTAGTTGTGTAAGTGAAAGGAATACCACTTGCTGGTAAACCTGACGCAAGCATAACTCCACCTCTCCAAATCTCATAACTGGGGTCTGGTATAGAGTATGCTAAACAGCTAATTACTGTTGTGTCTCCTGCTTTGATGCTTGATGGTGTTAGCGACAATTGAGTTTGATTGATAGCTCCTGGGGCATCTAAACATTAAACAACACTACAGATTAAATTCTTTTTATCTCTCTGAACATTTTTGAAGTGAGAAAACTTGATTGGATAAATGTGGTAGTTACTGCATAGCAATGTTATCTTAAATGTAATAACGAAAGCTACACTGAGAAAATCTAATTTTGACTGATTGGATATCATATCAACACATATTATTCTTAGAATTTATGCAAACTAAATGAGATAAACATTGCGACACTTTTTAAATATTATACGTAATAAAAATATCCTGAGATTTTGACATTTGTCAACACAAGATGAAAATTTAATTGTGCAAATATAGCTATAACATAACTATAACATACATTCCACAATAAATAGGGTGGATTGATTGAAAACAAGATCAGTATCAGTGGTGGCAACTGCACTGCATGTTATATTGCCAGCATGTGACACAGCAACATTAAAAATGCTTAAAGTTGATTCCACCACATTAACAGAGCATCCTGCTATTCGATTAGCAGTGTATAATTTTTGAGTAATGTTACCAGTGGTGCCATTAATCAATTCTATACCATCTTTATACCATTTAATTGTGGCTGCTGGGCTGCTAGAAATATTGCATATAAAGGTCTTTAAAAGATCCCCCAATGTAGCACTTGTTGGATTGTTCAGATATGGGCTGAGACTTTGTGGAAACGCTAAAAAAATAAATTAAATAAATATAATATATATATTTATATATCAATAAAGATATATGATTTTTCCATTTTCTTTGTTATATTTAGGTGTTAAAATAACAAATTTATTACATTGTGGACATATTTTTGTACCATAAAATTGTTGGTGGAAGGTCATAAAAGACGTTAGAATAAAAGCCTGGTAGAGCTCATAAAATCAGCTGTAAATTTAAAAATAAAGTTACAGCAAACACAAGTACAAGAATAGTAACGTAAAAAGACATAAGGATAGCAAAGCTGTACAATAAAAAAAAATGAGGAAAATTATTCTGCATGGAATAGTGTTGGCTGTAGGAAATTGCACAACAATGGACGTAGAAGTGCACCCAATTTATATATATATATATATTATATTATATATATTGTGTTAAATTATATTTGTTTGAGTTTATTGTAAGACGGTGGTTTTATTTCTTAAGGAATTATACAGTTTGCATCAAACAAGAGTAAAATGATGGCCTAGAAAATTTTTTGGTTATACTTGTGTAACAAAAATGATATTTTTGTATGTTGTAGAAGATAAATAGTTTATTTATTACTAAGTTACTTAAATTAAATATTTGCAACCCTTTAAAAACATTTTCATTCTTAAGTTTTAGCTTTAGAGATTTCTATCTAACTTTACAATACTAACTATAGATATATTGATGACGAAAAAAGTGGTAGGCATAAATTCATTCTGTGAATATCTTGCAAAGTTATATAATATTAAAATAAATTTTGCAGTGTGAAATTATACTCCTGATGATATCTTTACAGAGAAGTTTGGAAGGTTAATAATGATCTCATTTTTAACTATAAATAAACATTTTAGGATATCATAATTTGGTCTGCTTTAAATACTTAAATCTTAGATAATTCGAAAATAAAAAGAAATTCCAAAAGAAATTTTTATGTGTGTCAGGGTGTGTGCGAAAGGTCATTTGTAAATATAATTTTATCTGTGTAATAAGAGATATTTAAATATGTGTAAAAATATATCATAAAAAAGTTATAAAAACAAATATTACCGTAAACTTTTAACTGAGTATCTTTTGTAGAAAGGTCAAGGTTTTCATAATCCACTTCAACCCTAATAATACCTTCATCTCCATTTTTTAAATTACTTATCTTAATGCCAGCATTTTCCACATATTGTAATCGTCCTTCAGATGCTGGTGGGTATGATGCACCTCGATTGATAGTAAATAATAGTGTTGAATTGTCTTCAAAAGCAATCTGTTCCTTTATTACTGAATCTTCAACAATGTACCAAGTTTTCTTCTGTAAGATCAAATTACTATCATATTTCCAAATTAATTCCTTGTCTGTTCCACAACTTCCATACTCGATGGCCTTTGGGGTTGTTTCAAATGGAACATTTGCAGCATCAGATGCTAAAATATAAACAAAAAAACATATTGACATATTGGAAACTTATTTTTTGAACTGAAAATCACTACCTGTTTTTTTAGATTAGGATTTTCACACCCTAAAAATGAAAAAGGATTAAGTGCTACAAAGGTGTTCTTTTTTTTAAAAAAAAAAAACTAAATCTTTTTTTCCCTGTTTTAAGGTTACCTTCCACATAAGAAAAACTTTGCCTCATATGGTAGATAATATTTGGTAGATAGTTATTTTGCATAATTTATTAATATAACTTAGAAATATTGCATTCACTTTTGACATGTTCTAGTAGTAATTGTGATTTTCCTCCTGGAAATGACCTAATTCAGCGGATTCATAAAAACTGTAAACAAAAGGTATACCCAGGTTAGAAAGCAAATGTGATCAGTCAGCGATTTTGACAAAAGACAATGTAGATTGTGTAAAAGCTGAACCTTTGAAAACTTAGAAATGATTGTTACTTTCACTGCTGTGTAGGTTGTCAGACTACATCTTTCCAAAGTCTGTTGTTTTTTTATATCTAGATATGGAGATAATAGAGATAATTTCCTAATCTGCCGCGAGAAGTCAGAAAAATGAGCACACTGATAAGGGATATTGTATGGGGTGAGATTAACCAAGAAAACAAGACTGAGGAAAGTTATAATTATTTAAAGGTATAGTTTTGTAGAAAAAAAGATTCTATAAAGTACACAGAATATACATGCATTATTTTTTTTATAAGAACCTGGACCTCAAATCATTAGTTATAAACTAAAGCAACTTGATTTGCCATAAGAAACGATCATTCCAGAATATGAATTCTCTTGAAGTTAACACTAGTATTTTTTAATTGTTTTTTTTCTCATCTATGCCACTGTAAAGTAATATTCATATTGATGTGAGAACTTCCAACAAGCGCCTGCTGTTTCTCTAGGAAAGTGGGATGAACATCCAGCAGAATTTGGAAAAAGAGACAACACATACTGGAAATGATATTGGAGGTTATGTTCTTATACTACTGGGCTGAAAAAGCTTGGAAAGTAAGAACAGCCCCCTGAAAAACAGATTTTTTTGGCTCTCATGAAAAAAGTGTGCATTAAATTTTAGGAATATTGTGGCTTTAACTTTTAAAATCAGAAATATTGTATAATATAATCGTTTATATATATAATCTTATTTTAAATATGTATATTCCTATTCCCCAGTCTCTTTTTTACTTTAGATTTTGGGACAATGTTTGTTCCCTTGCACACTGTCCTAATATCAAAATTGAAACACAATCCTGGTTTCACTTTAATGAATTTTTTAGGTGTTTTGTTAGATGAGAATCTAACATGGAAACAACATATACATCATCATCATCATCGGCTTAACGTCCGTTTTCCATGCTAGCATGGGTTGGACGGGGTATATTAATGACCCTCTTCCAATCTGATCTAGACTGTGTTAGATCTAAACTCAACTTCCTCTCTATCAAGTGTGTCCTTATAACCTCCTGCCAAGTCTTTCTCGGTCTGCCTCTGGGCTTTTCCCCAGGAACTATCAAGTCTCTACACTTACTTACCCAATTATCCTCCTCCATTCTTTCCAAGTGCCCCAGCCAATTCAATCTTCTTATCTGGATAACATCTTTAATTCTACGGAGACTTAGCCTGCTTCTTAGCTCATCTGAACCCTTTCTGTCTCTCAGACTGGCATTACACATCCACCTAACCATTCTCATATCATTCCTTTCTAAACTGTCAAGATCTTCCTGCTTCACTGCCCATGTCTCACTACCGTACAACATGACACTTCTTACACAGGCCTCATACAACCTACCTTTTACCTCAATTGACGGGACTCTGCTAGTCAATAAAGGAAGTAACTCTCTAAACTTTTTCCAAGCAGAACCTATCCTGCAAGTAACACTTCTTCCAACACCCCCTTCACTGCCCAACATATCACCTAAGTAACAGAAGTTCTTAACTATCTCTAACGAGCCACTGTTGTACATCATTAAAGCTGGAAATACTTCATTCTCTATAATCTCACCTTTGCAACGCTTGCATACAAACTGTATGCCAGCTCTTAACCTTCCACTAATACTACTGCACTTCTTATGTACCCAATGCTTGCAAGTCTGACAAAAAATTGAGTTACTACCAACCCCTTTCCTGCAAACTCCACAAGGCCACTTTCCAACTACAAGGTCACACTTGGCTGCAATGCTACTTATCATGACTTTAGACTTTGCTGTGTTTACCTTCAGCCCTTTCTCTTCTAGTCCTTTTTTCCACTATACACACTGAAAATATCGGATTAATTTATAAAGCTAAACCTTTTTTGAATTTTACATCTTTAAAGAACTTATGTTTTTCTTTTGCACATAGTTACCCAACATATTGTAATATTGTATGGGCAAGCACGAACAAGTCTAAGCTGAGTAGCTCTACAGTAAACAGAATCATGCTTTAGAGAGATTGTGGCGCCGTAGATTAGTGGTTATAGCTCTCGTACTCTGTGCGGGAGACCGTGGTTCGATTCCTCTTGACGGCGATTCCACATGGGCGAGTGAATGTTACCATAGCCCCGGGTTAACCCAAGCCATGTGAGGGAAATTGGGAAGATGGCACACTGTGTGGGCCGTTGGATGTTGCCGGGAGTTGTCTAGTAGAGCGCGGGCCCTAATTGGGTCTGCGTCGCTCAAAATGAGCATTAAATTCTCTAGGACTCTTCATCTAAGCCATGGCCCCTCCTGGAAATAATAGACAGGGTATATCCCTCGATATTTGTGAGGCTAGCCATGTAAAATATGCACATCTATCTATCTATCTATCTATGCTTGTAGGATAGTTTTTGGTGTAGATACATACACATCATGCGAGCCTTTATTATAAGAATTGAAAGTTTTAAACATCTATAAACTTAACATCCAGCAGGTCTGAGTTTTTATGTTTACGATAAAAACTACTTCCTGTCTGTTATTATTTGCTGAAAAATTGTCTTTTATCGAACATAAATACGACACAAGATACTCTAAAGATAACTGTGTTGTACCAAAAACAACTCTAAGAGAAAGTGGCTATTCCATAAAAACTAGAGGACTACAGCTGTGGAACCGACTATTAGACCAAAAATTTAAAACAAATATTAGTTTGGGACGTTTTAAAAGAGCTGTAAAGTACCTCCTCCTTGTAAATAACAATGATATGACTCAGTTTTTTTAAGCATTATGCAGTAGATTGATTTTACATTTATATGTTTTTACATTTATACGTTTTTATATTCATATAACTACGTTTTCACATTTACATGTTCTTACATTTCCACATTTTTATATTTCACGTTTTAGTTGTTATCAAAAATTAAAATGTAAATAGCTCAACTTTTACAGGCTTGATGATAAATAAGACAATTAGAGTCTTCTCCGGCCAATTGTATCTGTAACTTATAGCAACATCTTACTTGTATATATTTTTAGGCAAAATATATACTATACCATACCTTACCAATATATAGTTAATTCCGTACACTACTATCATTGTGACCACAGAAAATTAAAATTTTAGGATGTTCCAAGACAAAATTGTTTGATATTTCGGGAGAAATTCTTAACCTTAAAAACACCACAAGCCTATAAAAACCTTTGGTGATATAAACAATTCTTTCCAAGGCAATCTAGAAATATTTGTGTAACCATTAGAAGCCAAATATGTTGCAGCATTTTACAAACCTTGTTTTTAATTAACCTGTTCACCCTTGTGACCCGCAGAAATGGTTCTTTGGGTCCCTTATATGCAGGCCTTAAAGTTTGCTCAAATATTTCCGAAACAGGTAGCTCATTTTCCCATTTGAAATATATATAATTGATTTCATGCTAGAATATGATGATAAAATTACCTTTGGGCAAAAAAAGTAGTGACAAATACCAAAGTGTAATACAAAGAAGAGGATAAAGTGGAAGTAACGAAGTCTTTTTAGCAGTTTCTGGGGAACATAAAAGATTGAGGATGACATTTTGAAAAAGAATACACTGAAATAATCAGCGATCTTGGACAAAAACATTTGTTCCCACACAGCGTCGCATCTAATTACCTCTGCGCACTTAGATTGCCTTTCCATCAGTTTTGGTTTTCCTCTTCATGTCTTTTTCAGTGTGGTGTTGAAACTATCTATCACAGCACATTCGCCTATCCTACTATTTTGTTTATTTAATTTTTGTCTAAATAATAATTTTTTTTATCATTTTTAAAATTTTTAACATTATCTATTATATACTTGTATATACAGGAACCTTATTGATACCAGGATTGCTTTTATGAACCCTGATTAGGACACCTGTAAATATATGAATAATAATAAGCTATTTTTCAATAGATTATGTTCAGTTCTTTTTTCCAATGTTACCTTTCAGCAGCAACAGCAAAAAACTGTCAATTTTCGTTTTGCGAATTTAACTGATTTATTGTTAGGAATGAAGTTACAGTGGCTGAAGTGTATAGCTGGACTAATTTCACCTCACTGTGTGAAACTCAAGAAAATAACTCCTTATCTGAAAGTTTAGGTTTCATAGGTATTAGATTTTGTTGAATTAGCATTTTATTAATATATTTGAAAGAAAGTTAATGTGCTGTGGGATGTGAGACATTTGACAAGTATGTTATTGCTAACATAATTCGAATTATTTATTCACTGCAACTTAACCCTTTCAATACAAGACAAAAAAACCTTAAATCCTTATTTCGAACCATACCCTTGTACCCTGGAACTGGAAACACTTTTGTAGACATATTCCAAAACAAAGAAAGAATATAGTTGTCGAAAGTATCTAACGATATCCTAGCATGTCGCCTCAGCTCAAAATTAAAAAGCTGTGAAAATGAGCATGCTAAGTAACTTTCACTGATCAATAGGCTAACAGACTAAAAACAGACAAACCTTGTCTAAGGGTGAGTTTTTGTAAGATTTCAGATACGAAAAAAAGGTTTTTACTTATCCTCTTATGTGAAATACAGATTAAAAAGTTCATCTCTACCAAAAACATAAATTATTAGTATTAGAAAAGCTAGCTACAGATGCTAGCTACATTTAAGTAATAAAAAAAATAAAAAAGAAGAAGAATCACAAAACAAGTGGACACATGGTACTGTTTATGCTTTGTGTACCGTGGTGCATAAAATCACGGAGTTCTGTTACAGCTTTTTCATTACCAACCTAGGGCCCAGGATCCGTCATTTTGGATTTATCTAACGACGTCACCCCTGTTGTCAGATCAGCCATCCGTGTGCTGGTAAGACGCAGAGGGGGGAGAGGTTGTTCTAATGTCATCGTAGCGCCTAAAAAAATGTTGGATCATGTTTTCGCGGCTTAAATTCTTTTTCTTCACAAATAGTTTGTTTGTTCTTACTGTCTTGATGCAGAAATTTTGAAATATGCCCCAAAGATACAATGCAATGTAATCTCTTTTTAACTTCTAAGGTATACAATGGTAAAACGTTGAAAAAAGTTTTAATACGTCAAAATTTAAAATAGACAAACAAAAAATAAAAGAGAGAAAAAATAAAAAATATAGCAATGCGATTATACCTTCAAGTCAGGAGACTCATAGAAGACAAAAAAGTCTTATCATTGAGAGCCTGCGGGATCTACGCTATGCGTAGTTCACGAGCTTGTCGAAAGAGAAATGTTAACTTTTGGCTCCATTTATAACAGCTGACGTATATGTAATATTTACAACTTGTTTAAAATATTAGTAAAAAATAAAGGATAAAGTGTAAGTGCAAACATTAGTTTGGATTCGAAAAGGGATGATGAATATTGTTATTGAAAGAAGGATGTTTCTTCTAGTAGACAACACAAGACAAATTTTTTCCCTTTTGATTAAAAAGCTTTAAAAGATTGATGGTTTTATTTTGGAGATTTTGTTCCAGATACTGAACTTTGTTTTTCTAAATGGCGTGTAATACAACCCAGTAGATCTAGTGACATATTTGTTTTTTATCACACCACAGGGGCTTCTTTTTTTCTTGACCTGTTCATAAAACAAAGTGTCTGAAAGATGTTTATTTAAATTATGTTTAAAATGTTCATACGTTGAAACAAAGGCTTTGAATGTGTCAACTTGTTCTGAAAAGTAATTGGCATGTTTTTGTTGCTAATAGAGAGACTCCAATTTAGTTTTGTGAGTACTACCCCAAACTATGTTTCCATAGTAGCTGTGAATAAAAGAGTAATATAATTGTATGAGACATTGTTCAATACATGACTAGCCTTATAGAGAATACAAATAGATTTAGAAGTTTTTGAGTTAATGATAATGATATGTTTATTCCAGTTTACATTCTCATCAAGTATAACACCTAGAAATTTGATATCTGTCACGCAGTGAACTTTATCAACTCGTCTGTTTTACAAAGGATTTTCTTAGTTATGCAAAGTTTACTACATGTGCAATCAATTCTGTTCGTCATCTTTTAGGACTTATTCTGGTCCTAAAAGCAACCTCAACTCCGCAGACCCTTTTTTGGTATTTTTTAGCCTTTCGCAAAGAGCCCGGGATCGAGGCTGCTCACAAAACGCCTCGTCGTAGAGAAGCAAATAGGACTCTTAGAAACCTCCGCTCATAGCGAACAAAAAACAAGTACAACTTCATTAATTTTTCGTTTTGTAATCGTCATGGAACTATATTTACTATCATCGTGTCGAATTTTACGATATTGTCACTACAATGCTTAACAAGTACTAAATCAGTACTAGATTATTAAAAGTTTAAAAAGGATTTGATAAATAAAAAGCTTGATAATTTTGATAATGTATTATATCTTAATAGCTTTGACCAATAGTAATAAATAATATTAAATATTTGACGCGGTTTAAATTTATTAGGCTTGATCAAACTCATATTCAATATTTATGCAGACGATTCCTTTATAAAAAACCACTTAGTCCAATTTTGCTACGCGAATAGAGCAGCGCTAACAAAAGGACGACGCTAAAAAAATATGCGGTGAAACTTCTCTATAGTGGACACCAACGGGTCCTCAAAAAGTATCCGTTATAGAGAGATGTCGGCTACATGGAGATTCCTCCCAAATTACCTCATAGAGCTTCAATAATCTGCTCTTGAGGCGTTAGTGTATACTGAAATCGACGGTAAAGTGTATCAAAGGAAAGAAGCCTAAAATTAATTTCACAAAAAAAACTTAAGGATTTTGCTTTTCCTAGCCCGGTCAATATATAATATTTAGAACTTGTATTAAGTAAAAACGTAAACAAACTCTGTGTTAGAATTGTTTTAAGTGACCCATTGTTGGGCGTGTCCGCTATAGGGAGGTTAGTTTTATGAGGGTACAAATCGTTCGTTATAAAGAGGTGTCTGCTTTAAAAAGGATGATTGCTATAAGTAAAGCGCTATATTTTCCACATTTGATTCCCTGTCCTGACATCTGTTTCAAGCAATTCACAATTATGCTTCTGCTCGTCGGAGTGGTAAACACATATTTTTGAATAAGGTCAAAAATTCAAGATTCAAAAAAAATAAAAAAATTATTAGACACAAAGATCTAAGGCCTCCTTTACATGTCTAAAACTTTCTGGTGCGAACAAACTCTTTGATGATCCTTGTATGTAATTCAGTAATGGCCAACTCTAAATTCGAAATCGTTTTTAAAAGTTTTCTTACCATGAAACGAAATTAAAATAATCCAACCATAAACAAGAGAAATAACCATCGCTGAATGTCGGTAGATTTTTGTTGTCAAAACTCCTGTCCTTTGTGAGTGAAGAAAATTTTGGCGTAATAAATGTAACGAAATTTCATATTTATTATTCACTTTGAAAATCTCTCAAAATATCCTTTTTCTAAATCTTAGATCAAACTTACATATTCATTATTCACCATTCAGAGCTATTCAAAATTTGGATAGAGAAGTCCTAACATATTTTTTTAATTATTCATAAACTAACATGATTCATACCAATTGATGTTTACTCATTGTGTTTGCAAAAATTTCCCCAATTCAACCACATGGAAACAAATTCATGTCGAGTTGTTGTTGTTACAACGTTATCATGACAGGGTCGAAAAACAAAAACATTGAGAATAAATTTGTTTTATCGTCAACCTGCTTTTAGGGATAAACACATTAGGCTTGCTTAGGAAGAAGCAGACAAGACTTACTCCAAATGATTTATCTTGTACCATACTGTTCAGGGAGGGAAATATCGAATATGACGTACAGTTTTCCCTCCATTTAACAATCCAGAGCTCCATCTGTTGACTTGCAAAAAGTTGTGCTAACGTTTTGTTTGACATTGGCCAAGCAAACAAAATTTTTTTGTTTTGAATTTTTATGACGAATGACTGACAAGTTATTCTGGGCAAGGAAATGTGAGAGAAGTGTTTGTGCGAAAGTTTATACCAAACAACTACACCTGCATCCCACAAGACGTATCCATCTTTAGATGGCAATGGCTTCGTGTATAGTGAAGTCAGGAGGGCCATAACTCCACGCACAATTTCACTTTTGCTGTCCATTTTAAAAGCCGTGACAAGGGGCAAGTTGTTGCAAGAAGTGAACATATCTGATGAATATGCTTTGTTGTGGCCTTTATTTGTTCTTCTAATGTTTAGAGATATCTTCTGATTGCACCGACATTCAAATTTTAATTTTGCAAAAATAGGAGAATAGATGCAATGTTTAAACAAAAAAATTAGTAAAAAAATGTCTAGAAATAAATTTGTAAAGTTTCTACTTAGAACTACATATAAAATATATGTAAATTTCAATTTCTAGCTCTCTTTAATTTATGTCTCCTAGCTCCTACATAAAAGCTCTTAAAAACGGGCGGTACAAATTTAGAAATAAAAACCCGCAGATGACGAAAATCCGCGAAATTTGATTTAAGGACACGTCAGCTTCGCGAAAAGAAGTTCTCGGAAAATTAACTTTTATTTCAAAATTGATAGTTCTAAATCAAATTCGATTTCAAAATTGATAGTTCTCGCGAAAATTAAGTTTTATTCCAAAAAAAATTCTCGCGAAAATTAATCTACTCATCGAGATAAATCTATGTGTAAAGCATCTGCGTTTTGTGTGCAGATGTAAGTTGAGATAATGTTTTTGATAAATCTTTTAAAGTCATTAATTTTTAAGACCCTATGAACAGTTCATAATAACAGAGAGTTTTCTTGTTTTAGTAGAAAAAGTTGAGTAGAAAAAACATGGAATTTATTATGACAGCCATCTGATCGTGCATTAAGCATAAATAAAAGTTTGTTGAAGGTTGAACAGTTCAAATTCCTTCATCTGGCAAATATGTCGTTTCTAAGCACGAAATAAAAAGAATATAAATAAAGTTATTTTAAGTAAAAGTTCTTAGAGTAAATATTATCTATTTAAAATGTTATTACTGACTTGTGCATCATACAAACTGGCGAGGCTATGTGTATGGTCGAGATGAATCTCCTAGCAGAAAATTCGAACAAAGATCGAACATCGTAACGCGTTCTATGTACAACAACAACAAATAAAAAAGTAAAATTTTGACTGCATCATGGAGGAAGACATTGACGGTGCAATGATGACGAAATTTAAAATTTACAACCCTGTAAAATACTTAGGTGACAGATATAATATTTATTTTCCAAATGAAGAAACCTCAACAGCGAATTTTAAAACTGATCTCAGTGGAATAGATTCTGATATGTTTTACAAAATGGATACATACCCAAGAGGGCGTCTGATAATAATAAACATAAAAAACTTTCATCCGAAAACCGGATTGGATGAATTTCCTCGAGAAGGTACCGAAATAGACGCAAGGGAATTGACTCGGTTGTTTTTGGCGTTAGGATTTATTGTTGAACGTTTTGACGATTTAAACAAAAAAGAGTTAAAACAGGTTATGACGATGGCTTCTTACGATGACTACAGTAACATGGGTGCTTTAATCTGCACTTTTTTAACACACGGCCATGAAAATATAATTTTTGCCACAGATGAAAGTATCGAGATTAAGAAATTGACTCGACTATTTCGTGTCTCAAATTTGGCGGGAAAGCCGAAAATATTTATCATTCAAGCATGTCAAGGCTCAGACTACATGAATAGTCTGGACAAAGTTGACGGAATAACTAAAACTAAACCGTCTTCATTACCTATTGAAGCTGATTTCTTGCTTGCTTACTCGACTGCGAAAGGATTTTATTCGTGGAGAAATTCGCAGACTGGTTCATGGTTCATACAGACACTTTGTTCTGTATTTCGCAAACACGCACATAACACTGATATAATTCGAATGCTAACGAAAGTCAATAGAATTATATCAGAAAGAAAATCACAAACGAACATTACTGAAACACATGACAGAAGACAAGTGTCAAGTACTGTTAGTCAATTTAGAAAGGAATTCTACTTTTTCCCGCCTTTTAAAGAGAGCGTAAAAAGTTAAAAGTAAGAAATGTGATAAATTACTGCAAGGGTAAAAATTAATTTCTGTTTTGAATAGTTCTTAATATTGCTGTGCCAGCTGAAGCAGTAAAGATAAAAATAATCTCTGCATCATTGTAATCTTGGAGGAAAGAAGTTGTAATCCAAGTTGTAATACAACATCTCTTGTGTCACTTCATTGTATGTTAAAACTGAAATGTGATCCTTCTTGGATCCAAGCCTTTGAAAACGAAAAAAATAATATAATATTTAATTCTGAAGAGTGATGATACTCAAAAATTAGTGGTATTGAAATTTTCTACAATCGCCAATTTCAGAAAGTTTATGTTTGCAACATCTTTACTATGACATATTCTCAAAATCTTATTTTTGCGAATTTTGCCAGTAACAAAATTTCTGCACTTGTTACTTTATTTGGAGAAACTTTCGCGTGAGAAACATTTGCGAGTCCGAAAACTCGCGAATTTCTTTGGATAAATTTTTGCGAATCTTTAATTTGAAAAGTTTTCGCGAGATAAACTTTCGCGATCTAAAATTGAAAAGTTTTGGCAAGATAAATTTTCGCGATTCATGATTATAAATTTATTTTTTTGTTTTTATAAAAAAGGCGGCCTATATTTCTTATGACAGAAAAAGGAAGAAGTGTTTTTAACGATGTAATTTTTTTTCTAATGGTATGTAAAAACTTCTATTTACAAATTGGGTTCATCGTCAAAATCACAAAACAGATTAAACACATTTCTAGGCTCCCAGTCTTCTTCCGGCTCCCATGCAACGTGGTCTTCATCTTATTCGCCAGTAACTCGGCTAGAAGCATTCCGCTCCTCTTCATCAATTCTGCAAACGGCGTTGAAAGCTAATAAAGGGGGTCTTGATCGACCAAGGGATCAATATCATTGGAAAGGATCTAACCTAGATAGCTTACTTAATCTAAGTACAATGGCTTCGTATATCTATTCCAGCGACTTTCCATCCATTAATAATGATATCATTACCATCGGCTGATGCTTTTTAGTTGTAAAAGGCAATCGTTCAACTAGCATTCAAAGACTTTTCAATGTTTCTCTTTTTTTATATCGGGAGAGCGAGCCAAAGGGAAAGTCAAAAACAACATTTAAAACCAACAAATTTTTTTAAAATTTGAGTGGATAAAATTTCGCGAATCGACAATTTAGAAAGTTTTTACTGAATAACCTTTCGCGAATGGCTATTTTTGAAAGTTTTGCGAGGCAAAGTTTCGCGAAAAAGGTCAAAAACGCGAAATTCGCAAAATTTTCTCTCGCGAAAGTTTCTCCGAATAGAATATCTTCCCGGATTTCATTAATTTATTCGGATAAACTTTCGCGGGAATTAGATATTTGCAGGTTTCGCGGATTGATTGATTTATTAAATTCCGCGGCTTAAAAGAAAGAGATAAAATTAATTTAAATAAAAAATGTTTTTCTTATCATGGTGAAAGTTTACTATAATATAATAGTTTAATATACAATATATCGGTAGAAAAAGTCGGTAAAAAGGCACTAAATTTTGACTGAGTGACTATTATTTTTTGCCGACTAAAATTTTTACCTACTTTTTTATTACTGACCAAACTTTTCGCCGACATTTTTTTTTTCGACCTAATTTTTTTTCCGACCACCTTTTTGCCGTTTTTTCTTCCTTGTTTCTTATCAGTTTTATGCGATTATTTTTTATTAGTGACCAAATTGAAAAATTTAGTCAAAGAAGTGATTAAATTCAAAAATTTAGTCGGCAAAAAGTGACTATATTTTGTCAAAGCGACTAATATTTTTGCCGACTAATTCTTTTGCCGCCTTTTTATTATCGATAAGGTAATTTAAAGTTCGTCAGTAAGCTTAAACAATGTTTTAAAACCATTTCGGTCAAGATCATCTTGTAGTACCCACTCAGATTAACTGCTGGAAGATTCATCAGACTCTGTATCTATGAACGAGTATCCAATCGATAGTTGATAGTTAAAAAGTTCACTTATCGGGTCATATTCTACAGTATTTTCCTCTGATTCCATAGGAGGATCGATATCATAAAATGGGCCCAACGGGTAAAGGGCAGCTTTTCTAGCTTTTCCAGCTTCGGTGATTCCAGAGGCTTTCAAGGCACTCTTCTGTGTTCATATGGTTGTACAGGTCAACTAATGATTTGCCACTATCAAGTTGTTTCACTATTTGCGTGGAATATCATTCATTAAAGGCGAGACGTGTAAATTTCTTAGCATGACCATTTACTGTAAGATCCAGAGTTTGTAGCAGGCACGTCATATTTGAAGGAACGCAAACAATCTCAATATTGTGCTCTTTAAAGCAATTTAATACGGTTGGTGCTTTATGTCCTGAAAAGATATCATCACTGCAAGTGCTTTTGGATCGGCTAAAAGGTTTTCTTTCTCGCGGGCCTCTTGGGTATAAGGGACCAAGACTTACAGGACTTGTTTTCTTTGCTGTAATAGGTTGGGTCTGCACTTACAGAAAAGCTACTGGGAAACTTGTATGTTGAAAGTGATTTACTTGTTTTACCGCAGTAAGTAAGTATCATGGACAAGAAGGTACCACTAAAAGTTATAGCAAAAGTCACCTTACTTGGAAATGTAAAAAATCACTTTCTCATTGACTGGTATTTAAAAATCATTAAAACCAAATATACCCAATTATTATTTCGTCCAAAAACAAAATAATAATGGGGTCTTTTTTAGGGTCAAACAAATTAGACCGTTGAAAGATACAATCACTACGAGATTGGGTACAACCACGGAAAAAAAGCAGAAAGCTAATCGAGATATTCGTTCGATGTTCACAGAACTCACCTAAAAGCGTGAAACGTGTAAAGAACATTATTACTATTGAGGATTAACACGTTATTTGTATTTTCTATCTGTAGTTACTGTTTTATTCAGTCAGATTTAAAAAAGGGAAGGGATGTTAACGCCTTGATTCCTAGTAAAAGGAAAGATAAAAAGATAATAAACGAGACTGTTTCAGTTTGTACTACAAACACTTATACGTGTTAATGTCGTGGAATTTGACTTTTAATGATCATTCAATAAAAAAATGAATGAATACCCTCTATATTTTATCACCTTGTAAAAACTGCCCTTCTGTGTTGGCGCAAGCATTAGGGAACTTGCGCAAACTCAAATTTGACGGATGACGGTACCTTTAAAGATTGGGAATAGCGAATTGCTTTGGAAATAACCACCCTGCATAACTTCCCCGCGCCGTATCCTTTTCTTGCCGACGTGAAAACCATACGTAGGCACGTAAGATACAGTGGTTGTGACCTAAGACTATTTATACAATCATTTCTTCAGGCACAAGTGCTTAGGGTGAAAAAAATGTGCGGCAAATAAACGGTAAAGCAAAAATGAAACTGACAAGCATAAACAAAGTCAGAGAGAAAACTTCTTAAGCATAAGCAGGATGAAAAGAATTGTTATAAACAAAGATATACTGCAAAAATTATGCAAATCTCTACCGTCACCTGGCGAAAGTTCTAGAGACAACACAGGACAAAGTTTTTTTAAAACAAATTCAACTCCAACAGATTTTATAGTACATGGGAGTGATGGCAAAAAAGCTGTGGAAGAGTGGGATAAATTATGTGCGAGGTAGCTAGCTATAGCATAGTTGAATAGTGAGCCTTTTTATTATAGTATAGTTGAATAGTCTTTTTATTTAGCTAGGTAGCTATATATATAGTAAAAAGAATAGTTTTAGCTATAGCTGGCTTGCTACATTTTAGCTGGCTAGCTTCTTGTTAGACAACACAAAGTTCCGACATGATTGAAAGGTCTTAGAGTAATTGAAACTGTGTAGCACAGCTATATGCTGACAGCATGATCTCTAGAAGTGGCCAAGTAAATCTCGCAGCGTGAAACAAGTGTACAACGTACTAAGTGCTTTTTATTTAGTCAGTCAATATTATCATCAACCATGCAATTTCAAGAAAAGAACAAACCTACACAAAAGACATCATCAACTAGTTTAACAGAAAAACGGTAAAAGCTTAGCTTAAATAGTTTAAAAATTTAGCTTAATTTTAATAGGTAAAAAAACTAGATGGAATCACAATTTAGCTGTATTAGTATATTAAATAGTTTATATAATATATATATATATTTATTATAAAATCAGCCAAAAATCATTGATAATATAACACTGTTTCGAAAAGCTTCGTGAATTTTATTTTTAAATAAAGTGTTTTTTTAAAATATATATATATATATATATATATATTCAGTTTTTTTAACAAAAAGGAAATTTATTTAGTTTGCTTTCCCAGTATATAAATCTTGCAATAAAAGTTTTTATATATTTAGTCAGACATTGGGATCATCGTGCACAATTACAAAACCAAAACAACAAAAAAACCCTATTATTTCATCAGAAAAAGGGTAAATATTATTAAATTGATCATATTTTAGCCTTAATAGTTATATAGTTTGCTAGACTAGTAGATCTTGCAATAGGAATTAGTTGTAAAGTTTTTTATATATTTAGTCAGACATTGGGATCATCAGGTAACATAACGAAATCAAAATTTCAACCGCCACAAAAACAACAACAAAAAAACACCATCAGTTTAACAGAAAAGGGGTAAATTATACTATTTAGCATTGATTAGTGTTTCAGTTCAAAAGGGTATATTTATAACAATTTATATATATTTGTGCTTCCTGTCTGTAGGTCTAGGTGGCAAGAGGGTGACTTACTGATCCTGATGAAGGAGATATCAGTAAGAAACCCCTTTTAAACAAAGAAAGGATCAACGCAAAGAAGAATGGCATGGCAAGACATTGCAGAAAATTGCGAGAAGTCAAGCATAACAATTCCTGTTTCCGAAAGAGTGGTGAGAGAGAGGTTCCAGATAGTAAAAGACAAGTTTTTAAGAAAAATGAGGGCAGAAGAAAAAGGCAGTGGAATCACATGTACATACAGTGAGTTGGAGCAGTTGATGCAGGATTTAATTAAAGAAGCAACTGAGAGTAAAAAAGAAAACACAGAACATGACCGCGAAAAAGCTATAAATATAAGGAAAAGGTGTATGGAAAGAATGGGAGATCCAGGAAAAAGAAAAAAAACAAGGATAATGACAGGATGGATTTTTTTAGAGAAAGAAATGAATCTATGATGAGAGATAGAGAGGAGGAAAGGAAGCTGAGAAAGGCGGAATTGGACTTAGGAAAGGAAGAGACTGGTTTAATGAAAGACCAGCAGAGACTTTTTCAAGATTCATTACTGCAAATGGAAGCTCAACAGAGCCAAATGATGCAGTTGCTGTTACAGAAACTTGAAAAATAAAACGTTTATGTATTTTATAAAGAATTTATGAATTTGCTGTCCTTAAGCGTATAAATTAATGCAGGATAAATTTTTGCGATATTAATTTTTGCGATTAAACGTCCAAAAAAATGAGTTTTACGGGATTTATTTTTGCGAATTGAGCTCTCAGCAAGAAAATATACATTTGCCTCAATATTGTTTCTTAGAAGATTTGTGGCTATAAAAAATAGCCGTTTTAATTTCAATCATCCAGATAAATACGCTTCTAATGTTGGGGGCTGGCAGTTAAAAAATGTTGATGTGCAAGAGCCATAAATACAGGTCCTTGCATTACTTAAGAGAGCAGATGCAATATCTTGTTTTGAAACAGCACTTAAACCTATCTTTTGCATCTTTGAGTAGTCTGTAAATTTGAATCTTTCGATAACATCACCAAACACCCATTCAACTGACACCCTGACTGATGACATGCGCTCATTATAAACACGTTCTTCTTCCAATAGGGGATTTTTAAAACCTGTTTGTAGCTGCTCCCTATGAGGATATGCAGGGTCACCATAAACACATAAAACTGTGCCATCAGGAGCAATTGAATATCTTTGGAGAATATCCATAAAGCCAGATTGTGCAAGAAGGTAACAATCATGTCTCGAGCCTTCAATTGGACCAAACAAATTCGCAATGAGACCATTGGGAGTGGAAACAGATTGCATTTTGTAGTCATGGTGTCTTTTATGGCCACTGTACATGGCTTTCGAGCAATTCCCCTTAAAGTGCCATCAATAAAACCCCAACAGTTATCAAATGGGGCACCTTTTGCGTGTATACAGTCTGCAAAATCTTTCAAAGCATCCTTTGACAACCACGCCTGATTGAATGATGTGAGAAGTCGTCCAAATCTATTGTGTATGATATCCAAAGTTCTGTTAAATATGTAGGACATATCAGGTACAGACCGCCCAAACCGCGGAATAAGATCTGAAAACCTACATGGAAAGGCAAGGCGACGCAAAGTCAAACATAAGGCCTCCATTGGGTCTATGGTCAACCGATTTTCTGTTTTAACTCTTTCACCTGACAACCCTAGGGCATCACACAAACGTAACAAATCTGTCTTTCTAAATCTAAAATCTGCCCAACATTCATCATCTGACCAATTATCAAGAGAAAATTTATCTTGCTCCCAATAGGGAAACACAGGATTTTTCTTTTTATTTCGTGTTTCGTCAAGAAAAAAAAAATATTCTTCTTCATCATTGAAACCATTCTCAAGTTGGAACATTAACACATCCTCCATGTTTGTTTACAAGTTTTAAAAAATGTTTCGCGCCACCGTTCGCCACCTTTTGACTTTTGCGCAAGTTCGATTGTAAACATCAAAACGGACCGACGATCGGGACCGATTTCCGCGCCCCAGAGGCTCGTACGTTCGTAAAATAGGGGTTTGCGCAAGTTCCCTATTATAGAAGAGGGGCGCAGGATAGGAGCGGCCGCAGTAAACATATATGTCGCCTATAATAATTTCTCGAATGATGCGCTCTCTATAACAATGATATAGTTTGAAGGCTAATTGTAATTGCTTCAAATCAAAACAAATATGGCCGACGTCGATGCAAACATGCGGATAAATGTAATGACAGATTTATTCGCAGCTGTTTCTGATGGCAACTTAAGCGGAACAAAAACGATCCTGAATACTGATTTTCCCCATCTTAAATTTAAAAATATTTCAACAACACTACTTCATCAAGCTGCGAACAATAAACATTGCAGAATACTCAAATACCTTGTGGAATTAGGTGCATATATTGACAGCAGGAATGCCCAACAGATGACCCCACTTCACGTGTCTGCAAATAAAGGTGATACAGAATCGGTAAAAATGTTGATTGTACACAATGCTGATGTCAATGCTGTCGATTGTGATAACCGAACGCCATTATATCATGCAGTATATAGTGGATTTTTAGAATGTGCCAAGGCAATTTTGAGTGTTGAAAATATAAAGTTGTATATATACAGAAATGGGGGTTGGAGTCCTATGCATGAAGCATCCCGATTTGGTCATTTAGAATGTTTAAAGGAACTTATAAGGTGTCCATTGTTTTCAGTTTTGTTATGTATATATGGTAATTTTTAATTACATTTGCTACTGATTGATTACAATTATTACTTTATAATGTAAGTTTAGTTTGATATTTTAGATGCAGAATGAAAGTAACATGCAAAACTGACGATGCTTGGTGGACCCCAGGTCATATGGCTGCATCATGTGGCAATGTTAAGTGTTTAAAACTTCTTATTGATAGTGGAATTGACATCAATGCTGGAGCAGGTCCTAATCATACATCAACACTACTTCACGAGGCATCTCATTTTGGTCATAATGAATGTGTTAAGTTACTGCTTCAATCAGGTATTTCTATAATATAAATAGCTTTACCAATTTTAGAATATTTTTCTCAAAACTGTTTTTTATATATATATTTGTATCAGCAGGAATCAGCTGTTGTACAGTACATACACACACACAAATTAGACTCTGTGAATGCCAGGTCCCCTTTTGTGTACATATTTCCACTCTCTAAATCTGTTTTCATTTTTACTCATTAACAGGTCAAATTACACCAACCAATATAATATACGTATATAAAGAAAATATGCACGTACATTTTGTCAACTGTGGGGAGTTTGCACGAAAGTGTACAATTGCGTACTATTCCTCCTTCACATGTACCTACCGTGTGGTTGACTCCAGGCTCATAGTTTTGCATTAATTCAGGAACAAAATCTGTGCTAAATATTGGAGGAATAACAAATAATAAGGCAGAATTACCATTTTGAATATAGCAAACCTTTAAGAGATTACCTAAGCAATATATGTAAGAGAATTCCCCCATGTTAGTTCTCTACTGCACTAATTTTGTGAACATGTTGTGTTACATTAATTTATCATCAATATTGTTGGTCTTTAAATTAAAGGGATTGGAAAAACAACCTCCTGCGAAAAAACAAGTTTGCTTCGTATGAAAGACTTAAAAGTTGTCTATAAATGTGTTTATTTTTTTCTCAAGATTTTAAATGTGATGTTTTCACCTATCTAATTTGAAATTTTGAACATATTTGAGTGAATATTAATACTTAGTTATCCTGATTAACATTCATACCAGCATTTGTTTTTGAGCATCTAATTAATGATGTTATAATTCTGTATAATTGGCTAAACTTTCAAAACTGATATCTTTAAAAGCAATAAATATTTTTCAAAGTCATGGACACATTTCCATCTATTTCATATGAAGGTAAGTTTTCACTTTGCATGCACTATAGTTGTCAATAATTTGATTATTTGAGAAATATCCATAGCTCCAAAGAAAAAAAACAAAAACACCAAATGTTATTCTAGTTGATGGTGGAAGAAGAATTTAACCACTGGTTTTGGCATTTCCAAGTTTTAGAGAGAAAAACTCTCGCGTCTAGAAAAGTATCCATGACTTCGCCTGAAAAAACTTTTGCGTTTTGTTGATTTAAAATTTCTAAAAACATAAACACTCGAAAGTTACTGCCCCTAGAGTAATTATCTTATTTGTCCGTTAAGAATGCAAAAAGGTCTATTGGGATCATCCGGTTTATGCTCGCGAATTGCAAAAATCTTACTGCTGCTCTAAAGAAAGATAAATAGATGTGCATATTTTACATGTCCAGCCTTCAAATTTTGAGGGATATACCCCGTCTATTAATTCCAGGAAGGCACATGGATTAGATCATGGATGTAGTATATCTTTGCTTAGATAAGCAGTCCTAGAGTATCATTTTGAGCAATGCAAACCCAATTAGGGTCTGTGCTCTACCAGACAACTCCCTGCAACATCCAACAGCGCACACAGTGTGCCATCTCCCTAATTTCCCTTACAAGGCTTGGATTAGCCTGGGGTTATGGTAACACACACTTGCCCATATTGAAGTCAAAGGCATCTAATCCCGGTCTCCCGCACAAAGTGTAAGAGTTATAACCACTAAGCTATGATTCCATTAATGTACCACCTATACTGTTTTTATTTTTTATTGGACATAGTTGTTATACGCTGTTATTTGATTTAAGAGGATTCTAAACTTTTGCTATATTGACAGTTTTTTGTTGTTGATACAATTTTACAAACTGTCAGTGTCATAATTCCGTTAAACATTCTCTTAGGCGCTGACCCAACTATCTTTGATGGACATGACTTGCCACACCATTTAGCAAGCAGGTACGGTCAATCAAAAGTCTTGGACGCCCTCCTGACGCATTTTAAAGAAAACAACAAGTCGCATTATATCGATGCTTTCACTAACGTCGACCCAACAACAAATGCATTAACGTACCACAATGCATTGCACATGGCGTCCTTGTACAATAGAACGGAATGCATCAAGATCTTGTTAAAACACGGTGCAAAACATTTACCTAACGCTATGGGCCAAAAGCCTTTGATGCTTGCTTCTAGTAAAATGAATCTAGAGTGTATGAAGTTAATCATAGCTGATATTAAACAGAAATATCGATCAAAAGAAACGTTGGTTGCGACTCCAACAACAGCTTTACATTATTTATGCACGAAGACTTACAAAACAACAGATAAAACAATAGCTTGTGCTTGCTTGTTGTTGAACTCCGGACTCATTGATATCAATCAATTTGACGAAGCATGGGATATATCGCCATGTTTGTTTATTGCCGCTCGAAACGGAGCAACACGTTTGGTCCAATACTTATTAACATCTGGTGCAAATCCGAAGTATTGTCACAGTTTGACCACGCATATGTTGAACAATCCTAATGTGAAAACTTGCTCAGAGATTCTTGATAAAGCGAAGAGTGAACCGAAAACGCTGCTATTATGCTGCAGATTGGCAATCCGAAAAGAACTTTGCAGCATTGAGGATATTTATGAAGTATCGGTACCAAAATTTCTTCAAAATTATATTTTTCATGGTCATTTTTATAATGTTAATAACTTGTGTGATTTTGAAAGGATAAAATAAGATATTGTTTGCCAATTCAATATATTATTTAAATTTATATACAATTTAATCCTCAAAAAATACCATTACAAAACTGTAAAAAATATATAAAAAATATGTTATTGCAATGCCAAAACGTATTAAAATACTATACAATTACTAGAAAACAATATTTACGCTTCTTTATGTTATATGGAATCACCAAAATTGTTATAAAAAAGAGTTTTTTACTTATAGAAAACGTTTTTGTCTTAATCTCGTTTTTTATCTCAAATAGTCTACAATTTCAAATTGTCTGGAAAATTCTATTTTCAAATTTTACATGGTTCACGTTCACAGTGCTGAGAAGAAGTCTTTTTTCAAAAAACTAATTTATTGCGTACACACTCCACATGACTCTGACATTTAGATTTACCTCTTAATTTTATAAAGTTTACCCTTTTAAAAACGTATGTATTAATTATCTGTACATTAGCAAATAAGTTTGACTTTAAAAGTCATAAAATAAATTAAAATAAGGCAAAAATTCTCGTTTTTTTCTGGTAAAACATTCACAGTCTGTAGTTTAAGTCAACGTGTAACAGTACGGCTAAGTGAAGGCGTAATTCGTTATGCTTGTTTTTATGAGTAGAGAATATGAATATAAATCAGTGCACAATGTGTTTCACCAGTAGCAGACAATAGATTCAGTAACTTTGGAGATATGACATCAGAACATGCTAAATTGACAAGTTTTAGGAAAAGGCTGTGACTGTATAATTTTATAATGGTACTTAAGCATTTTAAGGGTTAATTATCATGGTTTTGACACTGACCAAAAATTTAATGACGGCGAAATTTCCATATCATTTTTTTCGTCCATGATTTTACGTTTAAAACAATGTTAGAATAAACACGAATGAAACACGGATAACTCGGATTTAATGCCTTCTCATGATTTGATTGAAACCAGGTCTCGTCTTTTTCTCTCTATTTCTCTCTACTTATGAACAAAGAACGCGAAATGGGCCATACCTTTTGTGTTTATCAATTAGTCATTCCTCAGTCAGAAGCGATACACGCTGCTTCAATGCAGGTAAAGCACGAGGACGTTTTAAGATACCATTTTCAACTAAAAACAACAATCTATTATTTTGCAAGAGGTGCAGCGCCCTAATGGTGATTTAATTTAAGGGAAGAACAGTTTGCGCAAGAAAAGATGCGGAATTAAAGTTGAATCGTAATCTATGGCTCTTTGAAACCTGGATTAGGAGTGCCTTCTTGTAAAGTTGCAGGGTATAAAAAACAGGTTACATGAGCTAATCCCTTCACATTAAACTCGTCCCCAGTGCCTTTTGTCTCTTTTTTCTCGCCGTTCAGTAAAAAAAAAGAGACAAAAGGCACTGGGGACGAGTTTGCCCTTCACATGTCATTTTCGTGACAAAAAATTGTACGGAAAATCACCAACATAATTACTAAACCTGTCTCCAATTTGATACCCTTTGTGTCTGTTATTCCTATTGGTCGATCTACAGTCATGTATGAGATCAAATTCAATTGGTTGTCCTTCTGGGTGCGGAACTTAGCTGGATGTAAAGGAAAGCTAAATAAGAACAGGATTATTTCAGTGGAAAAGAGGGCGCAATTTCAAAGATACATTAACGGCAAGCAATGAAGAAAGTCATTTCTAAGTAACACGCACTGTCAAGGTTACAAGAGACTTCGGATTATATGACAGTTGTACATTTTATTTGGTTAGATCTAAAATCTTAAACTGTACTTTTTACGTTGACGTCAACTCGCCACAATTCCCTCAATTTTGAACCTTGTCGTGCCGCGGGGCATTTTTTTTGTAATGGGCATATTGTGGCTAGTGCACTTTGACGCTGTTTTTGAAAAATAGCCAAAAATGTGGAAATATGTTCCGGGTTGTCAATATGTGTATAAGCAGAAAAAAAATATTTGCTGCAGTCAACGAAAGTCCCTTAAACTCAGCGAAGCATGAGTATCGGCACTCCCCAGATTTAGCAGAGAATTATGGCCACAATGTGAAAACCTTTTAACCAGCCTTTCAGGTAGTTGAGGGCAAAGCATATAAATCTTCTGCAGTATGTATGGAAATTTAATAGTAAAAGCTCACAATAAATTTGCCTTTTTTCACCAAATTAAAAAAAACACTCATTCTTTTTTTACGAATTCGATTAATTTTTTTTTTGCACAACTTTCGTAGTAAAAAATTCCGAGCACAACAAATTTTCGCGAAGCTACAAAATGCGTATTTTTGCGAAATATCCACGAATTAATATAAAATATTTAGCAAGGAACTAGGATCTTTTTGTAATAGGAAAATCTTCATACCTGATTTGATTTTCAGAGTACATCGCTCGGTTCACCTCAAGTTCAAGTATTTTAGGTATTCTTGACATCTGCGAAGGAGTGTCAGCAGTAGTTGATACATCCGGCTAAGCAAGAAAAAGAAAGTTCGTGGGAATGTTTACATGAAGTAAATTTACCCTATTATGACTACACATGCATATAGCATACAGTGGATAGCGATGCCCTATTTTTAAATGATACCTCGGAATTTTTTAAAATTGCAGAAAGCAGGTGGTCAAAATTTATCAGCAAATAATTTCAAATACATCGACTTGGTATCCTGAACTGTTTAAAGAATAACCAACAGTCTTGTTAAAGTTACGAGACTGTGTCGAGTGAATTTACCTTCGGAACAAAAGTAACAGTTTCTGTTGTGTTGAATACAAATTCTCTAATCGTATTAATAAAATATCAACAAATAAACATGCCACACCTTCCAAATAAATGTTGGGTTGTTATTCAGTAGGAGACGTTTTGATTGAATTCCAAATTGATCGATATTTCCACTTTTTGAGTGTGAAGAACACATTTTTACAGGTTTGTTTTCCTTGCACGCTTTTTCGTTAGTCCCATTTGTACTATAATTGGATAAATGAAAAATTTAGTTGGCAAAGAAGAAATAAAATAATGACAATAACATGTAAATTTCCTCAGAATGGCGCGAATAGTGTATTTAAATTGACGAATGTTCTAAAGCTTTTTTGTTTAGTTAGAAAAACATCAAAAAAAAAAATCTATTTGCAACTGTTGTATTCAAAAACATTTTCTGGATCATCTTTTTAGCCGGTAACTTAGAATACAAAGACGTGCGTTTATTAACAGTCTCAATAGCTCGAAGAGTTTAAAAAAATTGAGAAGTCTGGTCACAGACATTCGCCAGTATACCGGAAGTTACTTAAAATTTTAAATATTTGAGCCTCAAATGAGTACATTCTAAATCAGAATATAATTACCTATTTGACTGCCACGTTTTATACGGTTTGATCAAAAAAATTCCTGACTGCTTTTCTAAATCTCTTAGCCGTTCCAGTAACACCTTCGCTAAACGAATACGTTTACTGGCCAGTTCAGCTGACGATAAATCCCATCTTGAAATCCGTACATTCTGTAGACATTCCATTTGTTGCATAGCAACTTTTACGTCATGTGCTGGTAATCCCAAAGATTCGACGGCCTTTTCTAAAAACAGTTTAGATAATGGTTAAAAAATTAATGCTTACTGCCAACAGTAACATTTCGAACAAAACAAAAAAGAGTATGGAGTTTGGGTATTAAATACCCTTCGCGTTAAAAAAATTCATGTATCCGATTGATTTATTAGAAAATCTTAGTAAAATGGTTTAAAAAAATTCAGACAAAACGAAAATAAAAACAAACAGGGCGAAGAAAAAAAAACGAGACAAAAGATAACAGAGACGCAATATACCGATGTTCTTCATCTTTGTGTGATGAACATATCTTCGTACGAGGCGAATCAACCGCGTTAGAGGTATACACACATACTCTTCCATTGTTTCATCTATGTCTCTAACAAGTTGCTGGTCCAAACGACGCTGGTATAAGCCACGCCTTAACATTTGTTGATTATATTCGACGTCAAGCCGTGTAAAAATGAATTCTTCTTCCTGAAAAGAAAGGTTTGTTTACACTAAAATGAAAAAATATATCAGGTCAAACTTTTGATAAGGTCAACAAAAATGTAGACCCATGGAAATTGGTACCACATTTTTGCCCAATTAACAATTTTTAACAGACGCTATCTATCAGCTACAACGTTTATTTAGAACACAAAAATTTGAAGAAGGCCTAAAATTAGTTCCGCCAAAGTGATTGGAGTAATAATCTCAATAACAAAATGTTTGTTTTTAAACACATACGGAAAATGAGTCTCTAAGAAGCACACAAAAACTAATTACAAAGAAATTTAGATCTTTCTGTTTGTTTATACTATATACCTTCAAACGAATTTCTGGATTGAGACGTGACAGTTGAAGTTCCAATTGCTCTATTGTTACTTGCATTTCTCGAGTCTTCTGAGTACTCTGTTGCATTGTGTATTCGTGCATTTGAGTCATGGATTCTAGTTTTCCAACCAATCTTTTGTACTCCTACAGTATTCGATTATAGACATTACTTAGCACATTAGACGACACAGGGTTTCCAATTTTATTCTTGACATTGACAGAAACACAACTACAGTGTTGGTGAAATCTACAAAAATTTACCAAACCCACCGACAATATAAGCTTAATCCACCCTGAAAAGAGGACTTGCAACGCGACATGTTTTCATCATTTATGTTAGTTACAACATAACACGTGTTCTCGTTCGACTTCCCACAATGCACTGCGCTTAGTTTGAACCAAACTTTTAGGACCTCAACTTTTACCTGTTAGATGACATCCAAGCGCAGAGTAACTCATACTTTTGCTTTTATTAAACTGGCTTGGCATGCCAGTGTGAAGGGCGTTTGAAATACACCAAACTTGGTGAAATACATAAAACTTGGTGAAATACATAAAACGTGGTGAAATAAATCAAACTTGGTGAAATACATAAAACGTGGTGAAATAAATCAAACTTGGTGAAATAAATCAAACTTGGTCAAATACATCAAACTTGGTGAAATAAATCAAACTTGGTGAAATACATCAAACTTGGTGAAATAAATCAAACTTGGTGAAATACATAAAACGTGGTGAAATAAATCAAACTTGGTGAAATAAATTAAACGTGGTGAAATAAATCAAACTTGGTGAAATACATAAAACGTGGTGAAATAAATCAAACTTGGTGAAATACATCAAACTTGGTGAAATACATCAAACTTGGTGAAATACATCAAACTTGGTGAAATAAATCAAACTTGGTGAAATACATAAAACGTGGTGAAATACATCAAACTTGGTGAAATACATCAAACTTGGTGAAATAAATCAAACTTGGTGAAATACATCAAACTTGGTGAAATACATCAAACTTGGTGAAATAAATTAAACGTGGTGAAATACATCAAACTTGGTGAAATACATCAAACTTGGTGAAATATATCAAACTTGGTGAAATACATCAAACTTGGTGAATAACTTAAATTTTTTTATATTTTGTGATTATTTTTTGTCATTAACTTTGTAAACTCGAATAGCATACTAGTACGTATTTTCGCCAATTTTATTAAGAATTGTACTTGTAGATCTTAATACCTTTAACGTAAGAAGGTAGAATAAAAACAAAAAACAAAAACAGTAAGGGTTCAATATAACGAGACGTTGATGAGAATAGATTTTACCTGTTCTAACTTCCCGTGTTTATATATCAAAACTTTATAATCATTTGCAAGCGGTCCGTCCTTGCCATCTAATATTTCTTTTGTTAACGACGTTTCGTAACCCACCAATCCAATGAAGTTTGAATCTTCACGTGACTTGTCGTTTTCAGGTGATAATTCTTGAATAGGCGAGTCAAACTGTTTGATCATGTCCGCGGGAAAATTATAGTCGTTGTTGAACGTTAAAAAATCTTAAAATAAGCATAAATAAATATTTGAACTCGAATTTTATTTAGTGACAGTTTAGTTTAATTAAAGTAACATTCTGTAAAACCTGTAAAAATATTGTGTACATGACCCCACTACTTGTGCGCAGAGAACAATAAATTTTAACTCACAAAAAACATGGAAACCTGAGGCGAATAAATGATTACCGTGCATGTGTTTCGAACTTCCGGAATTCTTCAACAACTTCGGAATTATCGATTGAAAACCTTCCATGATCTAAACAAAATAAGAGCAAATAGAGTAACAAATATGACGTTAGTGCTTCATTCACACCACGATAACACAATAACACAACACCACAATAACTAACAAGTACCCGACTATTAGACCATTCTCTACGTGCAACCCCGCCTCAAGGGCTATGATAATTTTTTATATTTTTTGTGCACACTTTGGGCTAACTATAAAAAAGTTAATCTCAGCTTTCAACAACTTGCTACAAATTAGCTACTATTTTTTAGTAAGAATTTTTTTTATTTGGAACAAACTGCTTCGCAAGAAAATACCGCTAGGAGAATTTGCTTGAAAAAGGGAGTAAACAAAAAGTCTTTGAAACTCAACTGATTGCTTTTATATGTAAAAAATCAAAAAACAACAACAACAACGGCGGAAACCAAAAACAATAACAACAACAGAAAAATAGAAAAAAGCACTGTAGATAATCTCCAGTGCTGTAATATTACCCAGCTTGAATTGAATACCATTTTTTCAATATTGCTTTCGAAACCTTTTCCATCGATATCCTAATAAAATAAACCAGAATAAATAAGTGAACAGAACTATGCGAGAGAAATTTTCATTCAAAACAATTATACCTGTATCGACAGGTAAAAGTAGCATACATATTATATCAGTAGAACCATTGCAGTAGCGACAGGTAAAAGTAGCATACATATTATATCAGTAACCATTGTCAAATAAAAGTTTTATCACTTAGCGCCTATGGAAGGTACATAGTGTTTCATAAAATTGAACGAATATATATAACTTAGAGCTAAAGGTGGGAGAGGGGGCATTGGGCGTGGTTAGTGGACCACGACCAAAGTGTGGACCAAGTGGACCAAAAGATGCTGCTGGACCTTGGTAACTTTACCAGTAAAACAAACCACAAATTGTGTCAAAAACACAGATACCTTCACAATTTCTTCTAATTTTAAATTTTCAAGCAGTTGTTTTTCTTCCACCCACATTGAATCTTCTTTCATCCAATCAAGTAAATTTTCTTTAAGTTTTAACATTTTATTGTAAGTATCTTCAATACTGGTGACTATTGGGTGGCTTTCCAGCATATTTTTAATGAGACGGCTTCGCGCACGTGCGCTCACAGACAACGTACTGCGTGCTGATGCAAGTCTCATGCCTTGCTGACTGGAAGGTGTTCCATTGGGAAATAAAATAGAAACAGCTGACTTCTAGTAAAAAAAATACAGACTTTGCTTTTGTAAAGATCTCCAGTTTGAGCGTTCATCGTTATGTTCAGTGTCAACATTTCGCCTAATGCCATGTGGAGATTATATAGTGGAGATGAAGACAACAAATTAAATCATTTATCCGATTAAATTCAGAAGAAAAAGAGTATTTGATATAGGTGATATAGTGAGTAGGTTATATAAAAATTGCAAAATTTAAAGTTAAAATGTACGAGAATTTATTAAAAAATCTATAAAACTGACTTGTTGATCTAACATTGGTGATGTCATGGTGCCCAAATCTGCCAGTCCCTATAAAGTATTCAAATCACATATATATAAATAAATACATGTTTTGTTACACATGATTAAAATGGTAAAATGGTTAAAAAAGAACAGGTTGTTATCCACAGCATGTGTGATGTCAAAGTGTTGATAAAAATAGTAGATATAAAACTGCAACACATTGTATATTATAATAAAAATTAGTTCATAAAATTGTCTATTGTATAATTTTTTTATTTCTCAGGTAGAAACGAATTGATTAAACGTTTTGATGTTACATCGAGCTGTTTTTTTGCAAAATCAAATACATAGGTTACTCATGAAACATGACAAATGACTACTGTGTCAAGGTCTGACGTAAAAAAACCTTACTTCAAAATAAAAGGTTTTCCAATGATAAAAAACTAGTTCATAACACATAAAGGAAATGATTATCTGTTGATAGTATATAAATTTCCTTACTGTAATGTTTTCGTTTTCATCAAGGTTTTCAATACAGTTCATTTTTAGTTGTTCC
The DNA here is from genome assembly GCF_029227915.1 of Hydractinia symbiolongicarpus. NCBI lineage: Eukaryota > Metazoa > Cnidaria > Hydrozoa > Anthoathecata > Hydractiniidae > Hydractinia > Hydractinia symbiolongicarpus. Next base: position 13,726,219 of record NC_079877.1, on the reverse strand, counting down.
TAAACCGTGCATAAAAAAATCCAAAAAAAAGGAAAAAAAAGACATTTAATAGAAGATATAAAAAATTAAGTAATGAAATTAAAAACTGAACTAACCAAAACAAGAAGGCTTTCCAGTAACTAAAGATAAAAAATAATTGTGTCAGGTGATCAAAAACATATGTCAAAACAAGTGATGTACACAAACGAAGCAAAACATTTACCTCTGTTTCGGCTTCTTCCTATAAAAAAAATTGTTCTCTTTTTATTTTTTAGTTATACACAAAAATATTTTTTAGAAGCTGCTATGACATAAAAAGTTGAACTGTGTTCATCTCAAATAAATACTTGTAACTTGTTGCTAAAAAGCTGAAAATGAATTTTTTTTTAGACATAAAAATTTCAAATACCTTTAACTTATTAGCTTCTTTTATCTGTTTCAAAAATTCTTCTTTATCCTTAAACAGTAGAAAATAATTATTAAGACAAAAACGACGACGAGTTCTCGTCATCGTTTTTGTTGTTGTTGTTGTTGTTGTTTTTGCACAATAATAACAATAACAAAAAAACAGCAACAACAACTCTGGCAACAACAACAACGATAACACCGACAACAACGTCCACAACAATGATGAAGACAACGACAACGACAGCAAAAACGACAACATCGACAACAAGACGACAACAATGACGAAGACAACGACAGCGAAAACGACAACACCAACAACGAAAACGACAACTACAACGTTGACGACGCCAAAACCTACAACAACGACGACGACGCCAGAACCTACAACAACAACAACAACAACAAAGACGACAACGACATCGGCGACAACAATGACAATGGCAACAACAATAACAGCTAACTAACCTCAGTAAACTTTTGCTTATCTTTAAGTAACTTTGACACCAGCATAACATTTTGATTATACTAAAAAAAAAATTATTTGAACATAATTGATTTTGTAGAGACAACATGTCTGGAATTGAGGTCAAATATTTAATAATAGTTTACATACGTTCAAACATCAAAGTCAGCAATTGCTTACAGTATCCCGTTACTGACAAACTTACCTTACTTCGAAGTTCGACGAGATATGCTGTTAAATCCTCTATCGGTTTTTTCGCTGCCTAAATTAATGAAAGTGTAGTATATATACCTCTGCATCAAAATATTATATTATTAATATAATAATAAAATTATGATTTAGTTGCAGAAAAGCACTAGGTTATAAAAGCAGCCCTTACACCTAGAATCTTCAAATTGTCAAATAAGGTCGATTCCTTTATTTAAACTTTAACATGCATGTGTAAACGGGGCAATAATACCTTTAGTTGATAGAGCAGGAGAACAACATAAGAAAGTTTTAATGTGAAGAAAGGAATTGTGGAAATGGTGGATACATACTGAGTTAATGGTAGGGTTGGAGGGTTAAATTGCGTTTTTTGTGAGAATTAATTTTTGCGATAAGACATTTTTCTCAAAATCGTGTCGATAAATCCCAAAGTTTCTTTCTGCAACAAATTTCCCCTCTTACGATATACAAAAAATAAGTTTACATCTTCGTCTTTGATTGGTTCAGTTGCAACCATAGAGAAGTTAATTTCCTCGACTGTTCTTGGTGTGTCACTCTGCGCTATCAGGTCAGTCTGTATAGAAACATCAGCTGTTTTTATATTACCAGTTGGCCGTCCTAAAGAAAGCAACCATGTAGAGAGTATCAAATTAACTGAACTTTCTGTACCACTATAGTATTCATTAAAACTGTCAAAATACACTTACTACCTTTTTGTTTCTCTTTCAGTAATTCTTTTTTCTCATTCTCCTCTGCTTTCATTTTCTCTGTTAATAATCTATTCACATCTTGAATGGATTTTAGCTGCTATATATGAAACAACAAATTAAGGCAATTACCTTCAAAATTAGGAGGGGAGCAAATCCGAGAAGCAGTAGAATCGGCAAATTTTATGCCACTTTGATAGTCGGCGCTCGCACAAAAAGACCTAGGGTACACACGCATACACTCAATAAACATTCTTATTGAATATAAATAAATGCATCTAAGGTAAAAACAAGAAAGAGGTTTTTACTACAAAACAGAAGGTCTAACAGATTTAGTTTCGTCATTTACTGTACAACATCGTGATTTTTCAAAAGTACATAAGGCCATTCTAATAGTCATTACAAAACTTTCAAAATTGTTACGGTTATTTAAAAATTTGATCTTAATTTCAGGCTTCTTAAGGCCACTTGCTTCAATTTAGGGCTTGCAAGGTTCCCAGGGTCTGGTAGACAACCTGCGTAAAGAAAAAGCTGTCAAATTAACTTATCACTTATATTATTACACATGGCATGGTCACGATGAGGAACACTACCTTTTCATGATTCACAACACGTGCAACCGAATCTTTGAATGTCTTCTCTTTTTCATCAATCTCGCGATGAGCTTGTTCAGTCAAAAATTTGTTTACTGTGTTTTCTTGTTCTTTCTTAGCTTCTTCTAAATCACGTTTGAGCTAAGATACACATATAAAATTGATTTGATTCTTTAATATTTCACGTCTTTCTATCATTTAAGTGTAATGACCAACAAACGAGAATGGAATTTTGGTGGTTCACCATTATTTAAGATTTTTCGTTCTTTAACAAGTAAACGTACTGTGAAACGCATAGACAGTTACAAGTAGCAATGATTTTTTATGACATTTACAGAAAAACAAGTCCCTAACAAGGTAAACAGCTAGAAAGTATCACTTTATTCGTTTTTGAAAGGGACTACAAGATGGCCTGTTGATTTTTGTAGGAACTTATAGGGAAGTCAATAGAAAAGGTGGAAGGTAGCAAACAATAAAATGATTGATGATGTGGACAATTGAAGGGTTTTGTATACACAAAAAGAACATTTAAATAAAACAGAATACCTTCAGTATGGTTTCTTCTAAATCGAATGCAATCTTTCTGTGTTTGGTTTTTTCACTGTCCATCTCAGTTCGATTTTGATATCGCAGATCTGAAATTTGCTTCTCGTACAAGTTTTGAACATCTATAAACATGTTTATTCATTAAAAGAAGGAATGTAATAGAGCTAATAAAATTGAAAGAAATGCTTTTTTGATATATATGTAATTTATTTCAGTTAAACTGTTTTTCTGTTTGTTTGTTTTTTAATTCCAGGTTAATGTTCTCAAATTGTACGATATTACAGATGTACAAGACATGATTAAAAACACAAGACTCTGAAAACGAGAAGCGATTTCGTAAATTTACACACCTCTTTTAGCTAACACTATTTTTTCTTCCAGACTTTTGACTTTTGCTTCGTGTTCCAATTTGGTATTCTGCATAATATAAAAATGCTAACAATTTATAAACCAGTACAAGCTCAACCTTGAGGTTAACATGGTCAAAGTAAATATACAACTGTTAATAAGTGCTTAAATCTCTGTGGTATTTCAATAGAAATACAAAGGCATGGATAAGCAGAATTGAATCTTTGCCATAATTTTTCTGTTGTCAAAGAATGTATGGCATCAATAATCCCATGGATTTTTTCTTACTTCTTGTTTTTGTTTCTCACTTCTTTGGTGTTCTTCTTGTTTTACAAGCTTGGCTTCCAACTGCGAGATGTCTAACATGAGCTTTGAAATCTCCTATAACACAGATATATACAATAACCACTAGTGACAAAAGTTGAATTCAAACAAAATGCATTGTAGGATTTGTTATTAAAATGACGAAATGATTGCATACGTAATAGAGTAATAACTTTGAAATCACATCGCTAAAAATGACCCTGTTGAGAGACATGCATGAAACTTAGGCAACTATTTTCAAAGTATCTAATCAAAAATATAAAAATATAAACAACCTCTCTTGCATTCTGTAAAAGCGCTGCTCTTTCTTCAACTTCTTTCTGAAGCGATTCTGTGTCTCTATGTTTTCTCTGTAAAAAACATAAAAGGCACTTGGAAGTAGTTAAAATGTACAATCAATTTTCTGTTGCTTGACCTTTTTGGTGGTCCATTTATTACAAGGCAAGAACATGGCAAGAACATGGCGATAATAGATATTAATGCACAAAAATTAAAAAGACAACCTGACTAACAAATTTTATGGCTTTTCAGGATCTTACTAAAGGAAATGTGCCAGCTAGTCTTATGTAACAAAGTGTTTTTGTCCTGGAGATTGTAGAGGTGTTATATCTCTGAAATAACAGCACTCAATCCTCCTTTCCACAGTAATTAAAATAAAATAAAAAATTGTACCTTTGATGCCTCCACCTGTGACTTTAATCTATATAACAAAATTAATGAATGAACATGTATTTTCTCCCACGTGGACATTGCATTATTATTGTAATAATGTCTTTAATAATAACCAGAGCATACTAAACCTTGCACAAAATCCTTAAGCTACAAATAACAAATGCGATATAATTTTATCGATTTTGCTATAACGGGCAAACTCCAATGGATTATTGATGGACTAGCAACTACTCCATATTATAATACTTGCTATCTATTTTCAAGTCAATTTAAAGACAAGGGGGATTGTAAACGCCGTTTTAATAGCACCTATAATCATAGTAATAACCCCCACTAAGTATATTTTCTTATGTAATGCTCACAGGTGGGCAAGAATGCACAAAATAACAGGAGATTGGGGGAAATATGTATGACGGACGATCTCTATGGAATTTTCAACCAGTCTAGGCATTATTAAAAATTTCTATGACACCTTTCAATTTCCACTTGCTTGACTTCAAGATGGTGAAATGCTGTTGAGATTCTTTCATCACTTCTTGTTAAATCTAACAATATATAAAGAATAAGAACATTGTCATGATTTTACTGTTAATAAAAATTATTTCACAAGTAACATGTTAAGATAGATGGAGTCACCTTGCTGAGCAGCCATTAATTTGTCTGTTACTGATAGAATTTGCTCTCTTGATGCAAGCAGTTCTTTTTCTAATTTCCTTTTTGAGCTAAGAAATATATAGAAGGGTGTCATTATAAAATAATGAAATGGATACAAATTTGAGCTATGCTGGTGTTTCTTTAAAGTTGCAGTTTCCACAGTTTTTAGACCAATAAGGTAAGAGAGAAATAGAAAAAAATTATTATAAGATTAAAAAATTAAATTTCCTAATTAAAACTTCCTTCTTTTTACAAAAAAACTACAAAATTTTCATCCCTGCAGATTAGCCACTTTTTTAAATTATGATTAAATTTCCTACACCTGATATTAAGAATTCAAAATCAGCACAACTCTAATTTCCATGTAGCTATTCTATTAACATATCATAAAACAGAATTATTGGAATCAACAAATTGATTTTGCAGAGACAATCCTTGGTAAAGAAAATTTGACAATGGCATTATGGACAACAGGCAACACATTGTGCCTTGTACCAGAAAAATGCAAGTAAAACCATTCCGTACCTTTTGTTTTTGTCATGAGTTAATTTATGCAAAACAGCTGCAACTTCTTTACTAACTTCTTTTAACTTTTTTTGCGTTTCTTCTGCTTCTTTAAGAGAAGCTCTAAAAAGTATATTGCAGTGAAAATGAGACAAATAAAGTAAATAACATTAACTGAAAAAACCTGCATTATAAAATAGTATAATAACTTGTGTTGATATATCAACTGCAAATAATACACCTATAATTTCATTCCCCAAGGTTTCTTTGATGTCAGTATTATCTGGGTTAGATTGTGCACATTCTTCGCTCTTTTACGAAGCCTAAATAATTCACTTTTACCTTACTGATACCCCAACTTGATCAATATTAAAATCAGGAAACTCAATTTCTGGAGGTTTTTCTTTTCCATAGTAATGGAAAAACTAAAAATAATAAGAAAAACAAAAATAACACAAAGAGAGTATTTTTACCTTAATGTTTTTTTATTGCATAATTACTTTTACTATAACTACTTCTTTCCTTATAATAAATGCACTATGGAGAAGACTTAGACTTTTTCTAACGTGCCTTACATAATGAAATGCAAAGTTATTTTTTGATGTTTCAGATGCGTGGCTGCTAATTTTTTTTAAAACAACTTTACCTCATTTATCTGTTTTAGCAGCTAAAATAAAAAAAAAATTGAGAAAGTTAGTAATGTTTTGTGTTTTATCACCGCCCTATTAGACACATAAATATTTATGTATAAACAAACCAGGACGATATGGTGTTACATTCACTAATTTATCATGTTATATTTTTCATACCTCTAATCTTGAACAGCAGGTGTTCTCATATCCAACCACAAAGATGGACACAAATTGCTGATACTTAAAAGTACAGAAATAAGAATATAAATATCTCATATTAAATTTTAAACACCACTGGCACAAGAGTTTTTTCATTAGCACATGCACAATCTGAAAAAAATGCCATTACTATTTGTTTTTGCTCAAGAGCAGTATCCCTGCTGATATTTTTTAACAGTACTTTTAATTGTATCTCTTAAAACAGCTATCAAATTATTTATATTTTTGATACAGTACTACATACGGTACTGTAGATTTCCCTTTATGAAAAAATACAGACCTTTCTCTTTGCCAAAGGATCAGATATTATTGATATCAATTGAGACTATGAAAAAAGAAACTTAATAAACAAATTAAAATAAATTAAATAAATTAATAAATATAAATTGTATAAATTAAAAAAAAATGTTGCACAGACGGGATGAAATGTAGGATATTTCAGTTTTTAGCCTTTGGAAAAAATCAATGGAGAAACTTTAAACTATTATAAATGTTGTTATAATTTTGTATTTTGGTATCAAGTAATGATCTGACACTCGTTTTGAACAAGATACAACTATTAATATTAGAGATAAATAAAATAGACAATAGAAAAGAGCAAGAATTAGATAAATGTACCAAATCATCTACAAATTCCATGGTAGCATCTGGTGAACTTTTTGTTGGTGTTTTTAGATTGCTGAAGGATGCAGATCCTAATCTGTCATTGCAGGTTTCATGTTCAAATTCATAGTTGTGCAATGTCTAAAACATCGTAGAAAATTCAGTTTATATAGAATAAAAAAATTTTTAAACATAATTATATATAATCTAAATTAATTAAATTTTTTTACCAGTTCTACTCTATCCGATATCTCAGTTAATTCTTGTCTTGTTTCTTCAGCAAGTCTTAGTGCTCTTGCATTGTTGTTTTTTGCTATGACTGCTTTAGCTGGGGCATCAGGAATATCAAGTGAAGATATAACCAAAGATTCTAATCCACTCATGTTTATTAAACAGTAAATTCATATATTCTCTGCAATCAATATAACGTATAAAAACGGCTCATTTCTTATTCAATTTCAACATTTCGATATACATCTTTATACTTTTAATGAAATTAAATGAATTGTTTCACTTAAATTACCAACGATTCCTAGATTAAAATTATTTAATAGTATCTTAATAAAACATTAATATCATTCAAACATTAATATACCCCATCCAACCCATGCTAGCATGGAAAACGGAAGTTAAGCCAAGAATGATGAATGATGATTAATAAAAAAACCACTTAAAACCACCAGACTTACATATAAACCTTAAAAACTTGCTTTGTAAACAAATGAGATGGTATTGTGTGACAGAATTGATAACTTAATGATACAGTCAGGTGGTACTCATTGAATATATATGTTAAAAACCATACCAGAAAATTGCTATAAGAATTATTGCTGAATCAGTAGTAATAAAAGAATTAAATAAGACTTACGTAAGACACAGAAGTTAAGCATAATTCGTACATTAACAAGAAAGCAATTGCAGAAAAAAGAGGACAGTTTGTTGGACCAAGCAGCAGCGAATCATACACTTTTTTGTAACAAACTTGATTTAAGAAACATGATGTTCAGATTGCCTAAACAGACTGAGTTAAGCACACATAGAACTATTTTTAAAAAGTGAGGATGTTCAGCATTAATGTTTAATGTAATATTTCCAACATATTGTGCATGCCTGAAGATATACATGAAAGATAATTTTATCACCATCTTCCTCAGCTACTTTAATTTCTTTTGACGTGTCATTATCTTCTGCCCCAATATCATAGTTTTAAAGGGACTGACTGGGAAGAAAGAGTGTCAAATGAAAACCTAGCTAATCCACCATTTCCTGACCCAGAAAAAGAATTACATAGACTAATATATCATCAATACGGTCCTTTTGAGAGTAAATATTGATCTAGCACTTCTATGCCACTGGTTAAATGCAAATAAAATTGCACTTAACGTTACCAAAATCGAGGTTATTCTTTTCGGGCATCCCAATAAGTCAATCAACTATGATGTTAGACTGAAACTAAATGGCAAAAAACTATCCTTTTCCACTTGTGTTAAGTATCTTGGGGTTATTATCGACTCTCACTTAAATTGGTCATTTCTTATAAAAAACGTAGCTACCAAACTTTCCAGAAGTAATAGAGCAATTTCCAAACTCCGTCACTATGTTTCCTTAAAGATACTCCTCTCTGTATACTACTCTTTATTTTTTTCTCACGCTTCTTATTCCTCCCAAGTTTGGTGTCTAACCCATAACATCCATACTCTAAACCTCTACTAAAGCAACTTAACCTTCTTGATATTTTTGATACCACCAAAATCTGTAATGTAACCCTAGTTCACCAAATCCTAAACAAAACCTCTCCACCTGATATAAATAGTCTTTTCAGTCTAGCGTTTCGCCCTGATACTTACAATACCAGAGGATCTTCTATTAAAATTTTAGACAAACCCCTTGTTAGAACTTTTTCTTTTGGTACCAATTCTACTTTATATTTTCAATCTCTTTTCCCTAGACAAGACCTTTCTTCACCATTAATATCTAGAATCAAATCACTCTGCAAAAATTCTCTCCTCAATAAATATTCCTAACTAACTTAGTCCCTTTTTTACTTTTTGCAAATGGATAAATAACCCAGTTACAGTGTATAGTTAATTTTCTTAAAGAAAATAAACAAATAATTTATATTTGTTTATTTAAAATAAAAATTCTAAATATATAATGGTGGCCATCTCCTTAGATTAGTTGTTAACTAGTGTGATGGTCTCCAACTTCTTGTTGTTGTTTTTTTTAGCAATTTATCTAGCTAAAGTTCCTTTTTCATTATAACATTTTGTTTTTTGTAATTAATTTTTTTTCCAGCAAATAAACTCTTACTTACTTTTGTAGTTGGTAACCAATGATCACAGCTGATACCTCAACAGGAAATTGAGCAGTAGAAAAACAACTGAATTTAGTGCAGAAACAGTGCAATAGATAGATGTGCATATCACACATGCCTAGCCTCAAAATTCCAAGGGATATATTTTCGAGGAGTCCTAGAGTATTTAATGCTCATTTTGAGCTTCAGGGATACTAATTAGGGTTTGTCTGCTATCAGACAACTTCCTGCCACATCTTAAAAACATTTTGGTATGCAGATAGGAGTGGAGATCAAGCAATTGTGCTATTGCTGCGGAAATTGAAAAAAATAGTGAAAAATTTAGGTCTTTCCATATATGTACACACAAAATAATTCGGGTTTGTGTGAGACGGTTCACATAATAAGGATTATAGACATTGAATTTAAAGTTAGTGCAGCTAAAAGTACCATTTGAAGCAGCACTGTGAAGTACCCTCTTTTTAATCACAATGTTTGACATAAACAGTTGAAATAACTAGAATCACAAAAATTTATCATGTGCTTGTTATTCCCTGCTGTGTGTTAGCCATCATTCACTAAATATTATCCTGCTTTGTTTTAAAATTCCAAGTGTGAGTGCCAAGATTATTAAGAAATATATAGTTGAAAACATCAAGACCCACACAACACACGTTTCTTATTATTATTGTTATTGTTATGAATGTTTATACACCCTGTGAATTTTTTATCATAATAAATATTAGCGTTTAATATGAGGCGCATTATTGGCTGAATAGTTGGACACAAAATTTCTGGGCTTTTTCATTATTTATATTTCTTAGCTTATTTTTCTACTTAAATTACGCTTATTTTTATGAAACCTGTAGCTAGCGCTGTGTGCATAGAATATAAACTAATGCTGACTCCAGATCTTTTCAATTTATGTAACTCAAAAGATATTTGCTGCTGGAGCAACTTTTAGAAAAGCCGCTGCTAGCTTATAAAACGCCAACAAGTGTCGCGTTGCCTGTTTCTGCGAATACAACAACCTGAAATAGACCTAATTAACAAGTGCAAGTTACCAAAAAAAGGAGCAATCGCGTACGATGCAAGCCGCCATTTATAAACATTGTGGTTTCGAATGAGCCATGTTACAATTGCACGGAGTTACGTTATCCTGCACTAAACCAAATCACCAAGATAAGCTAAGAAGATCCAGAAGGGCTTATAGGAGATCATAACGTAACTGTTGATTTTACACATCAGTATCTGCGCGATCTGTATATACTAAAAGAGGGTTGTTATACACTAAATTCAAAGCTAGCTAAAGTAGCAATACCCCCAGCCTGACTATCTAGCCACCACACTACTATTCACACTAGCTGGTCAACAATCCTGTTAACTGTTGTCAGGCTTGTCAGACTATAGCTAGCTAGCTAGCTAGGTAATTTATTACAAATCAAGGCTTTAATGCAGTTTGTGCTGTCACAGTTGTTTGTAGATTTAAATGAATTTTTTAGCCACTTTCATGTCATTACTTTCTTTTCTTCTTGCAACAAAAAGTATTAATAATTAACCATTTTATTTTGCATAAAAAGATTTTGTTCAGGCAAAATATACAATTAGCTAGCTAACTTTGCAATAATAATTTATGTAGTTAGCTAGCGTATAGACGACCTTCTGCGTGACATCGTAGTTTTAATTTCAATACACCTTTACGATGATTCAATTGTACATGCATTCCTATGGCTCTCCATCGTTTTACAATATCGGAAAAGAGGAGGTAAAAAGCCTGTTTTTATGAGAGTTTGTTAGAGACGAAAGATGTTTAACTTCCGTTGTATCAATTTCTTTCGAATTGTCAGGAAACGTTAAAAATAATAAGATACAACTTACGTGTACTTTTCATTAAAAACAAGACGCTGTAAGAAAAGTTATCACGAAGGAATGTGTTTTTTCCTAAATAAACTCTTATGAAAGTGTGATGTTTACCTCCTCCGATCGAAAAAGAAGCTGCAATGGAGTGTTAGTTTTCTCGAATTATCCTAAAGGTGTATTCAGAACAATGGGCATAGCTGGTGCCATAGATTAGTGGTTATAGCTCTTGTACTCTGTGCGGGAGACAGAGGTTCGATTCCTCTTGACAGCGATTCAACATGAGTGAGTTAATGTTACCATAGCCCTGGGTTAACCAAAGCCATGTGAGGGAAATTGGAGAGATGGCTCCATGTGTGGGTGGTTGGATGATGCCAGGAGTTGTCTAGTAGAGCGCGGGCCCTAATTGGGTCTGCGTAGCTCAAAACGACCATTAAATACTCTAGGACTCTCCATCTAAGCCTTGACCCCTCCTGGAAATAATAGACAGGGTATATCCCTCGATATTAGTGAGGCTTGCCATGTAAAATATGCACATCTATCTATCTATCTAGTCATATGTGTCACTCCTCTTTTGTGTAGGTTAAAAAGCAGAACTCACACAGGGTAAAATGGTTATTAATAAAGATTAAAGATTTTTTGGGTAGCATAAGACGCAAGAGAAACTTTTTAATTTTTAACTATAACTTTAATTTCTTCTAATTCTTCCAAAATTATTTCACTAATTTTTAGGAAATATATATTTCTTTTTTGATGGGTGATTATTGTGATCTTTTGTGTATATTTTCTACCTATAGAAATTTTTGCACATGTGCAAAAAAAAAAAAAAAAGCAAACTTTTTTAACTTTTGTAAACATTGGCAAGTCTTAAGATTATCTAAATAAACGGCTCTAGCGATGATCTGACAACTCCGTTTGCCACATAACTTTATGGTTTTTACTATATAATCAATCCTTAAAACATAATCGCAAAAATCTGGGTGAACAAGGTGGGCATTTGCGCTTGGTTGAACGATAAAGAAATCAGCTAAAGCATCCAAGTTCCTTGATTTACATCTTGGAAAACTTGGTGATAAGGCGATAAATTTTGCCATAAAAAGATTCTCCAGCCTGTTTAGTTTTATAATAATATAGGTTTATTTGGTATTTAATGAGCGATTACAAATGTAACAGTAGATTAAAATGTCATATCCCCAGCGTGAAAAAATATTTTTATCTGTGTTCTACCACAGCAATTTTTGAGTTGTGTGTTCCATAAAGTGCACAAGTTTTAGTACTAGTGAATTTGATAATATGGTATACATCCTAGACGTTGTTATACCCATCCGTTGTTGCAAGTGAAAAGAGAAAGTTACCAGGAAAAGTAAAATCACAAAATTAAGTGATTCACATATTATGGACATTATATGCTAATTAATTTTATCTGCATAATTTGTAATTTAAATATGGACTATACAAGTGAAGGAAGCAATGAAAGTTTGAATTTTTAGCACCCAAGCAAAACAAGAAAGGTAAGAAAGTGTAGAGATTTGATAGTTTCCGGGGCGAAGCCCAGAGGCAGACCAAGAAAGACTTGGCAGGAGGTTATAAGGACAGACTTGATACAAAAGAAGTCGAGTTTAGATCTAACACAGTCTAGATCAGATTGGAAGAAGGTCATTAATATACCCCGTCCAACCCATGCTAGCTTGAAAAGGGACGTTACCCTGAGAATGAATGAATGTTTTAAAGATTATCCCAGTAATTGCTTTTCTTGAATTTTTTTTTAATTTAATTCACCAAACTTAACCCCATAAAATACAGGATGTTGAGCTTACCCTTTCATGTAACCTGTATCTATTTGGCCACACTTGCCTAGCATCATTTGAGTTTCACTGTATATGTTTATAGAATAATGAGAGAGTGTAAATGTCTTCACAAACCAAGAGGCTAAAGATGAATGAAGATAGCAATGTAAAAATGAATGTTGAAAGCATTGAACAAACAGATAATGTAAAACCAACTGAAGTTGTCGCTGCAGGTGTTACAGCGAGTGTAACTGTAGCCTTACATCCCTTGGTGATCATGAACATATCTGATCATTATACTCGCATTAAAGCCCAAGAAGGCATTGCACCTAAAGGTATCATATTAATCTTTTTCTCCAATAAACACAAACAAACAAGGGAATCCTGATACAAGTCAGTATTTTTTTCTTTCGGTAAAATCAGAAAAAAAGGAGACTAATTTGGTGGAAATTCAAATTCTTTTGCAGCAAGTCTGTCCTAATCATATGCAGAGTCATTCTCATCCTACATCTGTGCTTGGCTCCAAAAACTAATCAAGTCTCTGCACTTTCTTTATCAATTATCCTCCTATATTTTTTCAAGCACCCCCCCCCCCAAAAAAAAAAAAAACAACAACAGGCTTTTAACTGTCTTAATGCCAGTTTGGTTATTTATTTGTTTTATGTTTATGTGTGTGCAGTACTTTAGCTTGTTTCAATATGTGTTTGTGCCTTTATTAGTCTATTTTTTATTATTAGTTGTATTAGTTCAGGTGTGTTCAGTAAGTATGTGTATATTATATGTTGTGTGGTCACAGTGTATTTCTTAATTGTTGGTTTAATTATCCATAAGGAGCTTCTGTTTTATATGTTTGCATCCATATCTGGATAACATCTCTATGAATAATCCTACAAATACCTTGCCGGATTCTTAGCTCAGAGATACTGTTTCTATCTCTTACACATACACTCAACCCATCACATTCACTCAAACCATTTTATGCACATGCCTCACTGTCCATGCCTCATTTGCATGTACCTCCTACTTAAAAACAAGTTGATTTCTTTGATTCTCAAGATTTTGGACTTTAAAGTTTCACTAATTATGCGAAATAATTAATTATGCAAAATCATTAATTATATGAAATCATTATCTCCCTAATGTTGAAAAGCAATTACTGTTACCACTGATAATTCAAGCTTAAATAATTGTATTGATTAAATGTTAACATTAATTTTAATATGCTCCAATCATCAACATAGCTAAAAAACATATATACATCATCATATCTTGGTAAAACCATTAAAAAGAACACCCCACTTATCCAGGAGATGATTTCTCTCAATTTTTATTAGTTCTTGTATCTTTATCAAAATGGACAGAAATTGTTTTTGCAGTATAAAGTTCAGTAAATTTAAATAAAGACATTTTCAGTAAAATCATTTGTTTCAAGATAATTTTCTGTTTACACACTTCATGTTGAACTATGTGAATTATAACGACATGACATAATGTTTTAAAGAAGAAAATATCTTCAGCATATTCAATTTTTCACACATGATAAAATTAAATTCCAATCATATAAACAAAAATGTTGTTTTGCATTTTTGTGTCTTTTTCTGTCAAATATTATTCCCATGATATAAAAGTCAAAAACAACAACATCAGTTTAGGTGTTTCCTTAAAAGTAATACGGCAAGGTAACTGTAAAATAGAAAATAGGTATTTTAAATGGTGTAGGAATAATATTTGGTGTTGTTTCAGCCTAGCATTTTTCAATGTGGAAAAATGTTGTGTTAAGTTGGTATTGTTAATTTGTTTTCTATTTAATTTTTTAGTTTTTGGTGCATTGCTTGGAAAGCAAAATGGCCGCCATTTGGAACTTTTTAATTCTTTTGAATTACAACATACAGAAAATAACAATGGTGAAGTATCAATCGAAATGGAATATTTCCGCAATAAAGAAGAACAATGTATTTATATTGTAGTACTCCTTATTTTAAGTTTAAAAATTTTATTCATTTTTAACTAATTGTTATCTATAAGCTGACTTTTTCCTTTTAAGTTCGTCAAGTTTTTAAAGATCTTGACTTTTTGGGTTGGTATACTGTTGGTTTATCGAAAGCTACTGAACAAGATATCCATATACATCGACAGGTTGGTTAGCTAACATTTTTTTATATTTGTTAAGAGAAGGAAAAGTTAAATATACTAACTCTACATGATTTTCTAGATATTTTGTCACAAAAATGTCCTTTGTTTTAGCTATCTGAAGTTAATGAAAGTTCATTGTTATTAAAATTAGATCCAATATCAAAGTCATCCAATGTAAGTTTATAGTTTTTAACCCTTAAATGTTGGTTCCTGCAAATACCCAGTAAAAATCAAGCAAAAAACCGCCCCACAAATAAATGTTAAAATTCTATCAATGCAATGTTTAATTGACATCACTTTATCCCCATTACTGCAAGAAAAGTTTTTTCTTTCACCAACTGTCATGGTCGTGTATATTTCTAATTTAGTGCATTGCAGTGTTTTTTATTTTGAAGATTTGTCATAAGGTCGTTGTGTTGCATTTTAAACTCTGCACATTACTTAGGACCAATCCAGTTTCTTATTTCTTGTTTTCAGCTGCCAGTCACAATTTACGAGTCAATGATGGATATTATCGATGAACAGGTGCACATTTTATTAAAATCTCTCTGTAGTCTGTCTAAGTGTGTTCAAATGTTTTGTAATAACATTGTATATCACAGCCACGAATGCTATTTATCGAAGTTTGTTACACCCTTGCAACAGAAGAAGCTGAAAGAATCGGAGTAGACCATGTTGCAAGATTGTCGTCTGCCGGAACTTCTGACATTTCTCAAGGTAATCAATTTTACTTTAGAAAAATGTTGAGTGAATTCAAGCAACAACTGAGAATATAAGTGCGTTGTCTCTCACTTTTACCGTTCGCTCTGCATTTTTTAGTTTTGGGGGAAATCTTTTGTTCCCAATGTGATCATTTCTTATCCAAATTGATAAGATAAAGGACTGCCCTGGCATATTTCTAAACATATATAAATAATTTAATTTATGTTAATATTTTTAATAGTGTCTGAATATATTCAAGTACAGAAAAGTGCAGTCAAGATGTTGTATTCTAGAGTGAAAATTATCATGCAATATGTTAAAGCTGTGAAAGCAGGTATTTGTTTGTTTGTTTGTTTGTTGTTGTCGTTGTTGTTGTCGCTTTTACTGTTTAAAGCCAGCATTAGTTGATGCGAACCTACACTAGTTCATTGTCGACTTTATGTTGTTGTTGTTGTTGTTGTTTTTGTTGTTTTTAGATGTGTAGTAAACTCATTTTTTATTATTTCAGGTGAAATACCTGTGGAGCAAGAAATAATGCGTGAATGTTTGAGTTTATGTCAACGTTTACCTGTGTTGAATACAGAAACTTTTAAAGAACATTTTTACGATGTAAGATTAGATGTGTATTTTTCTTCGAAATTGTTTCTGCGCAGCAGACATGTAGGAAAGCGTCAATTTAGAAAAAAGTAGTTTTTAAATGTACTGATTTAAAATTCACTTTACACTTATTTACAAAACACAGAGTGGAAAAAAAATTCAAATAGTTTCAATCAACATTATTTCATTTACATTCTAGCAATGCAACGATGTTTCCCTCATGGCTTACCTTGCTGCAATTACGAAAGGTTGCAACATATCAAACGAGGTAAGAATATGAACTAAAAAAATGTAAAATATTTTCCGCGTTATTTGTCGCCTTTGAGTGGTTTTAGAATTACGACTTGTCTGTTCGATTAGATAAAGAATCAGTCTGCTTTTCCTTGCGGCTGAAACCTTTTCCCGTTTTCGCAAATGTTTATTTCCGAAAAAAAGTTAATCATGAACTGAAGAAGGTTTATTCCACAAAATAGAACCATAAGATCTTCCTGCAAAAATTTTATTTCTTTAGAACCGCGGAAATGCAATTGCAATAAAGTTGACTCGCAAAATTTTAACAGCCAGCTTTTTTGTTTCAGTTGATTGCAAAGTTCAACTTGATTTTTGACCGTCATGGATCAAGCAGAAGAATGCGAGGGCTGTTTTTCTAAAGATTTGTTTGAACCATAAAATGTTCGAATCATAGAATGTTCGTACGTTGCGAACGGATTCTTTGCTGTTGTAGCAGTGTCGCTTTCTTTAAAAAAGACTGGTCTCCAATGTGCCATTGCACAGAGGATTTTTAAGAAGAAGTTCAAGATTACTGACTAGATTTATTTTCTAAAAAGAAAATTACGACTCCTAAAAGCTCTTTTATATACCCCTACTTCTTATACACTTTTTATAAGAAACATCCTTTTTTCAGCCTCGCGTTTATTAGAAAATCGACTTTACTTACACAAGCCTTTTTTATAAGAACATGGTTTAAAATAACGCTAAAGCTGAGATTTTAGAAAAAATCAAGAATATGTTAAGAACTTACTTAGCCTTTAATTACAGTTATGCTTCGAATAAACGCCCGGGGCGTTTATTAAATGTTTGACATTGTTGGGGGGCGTCTATTCGAGGGGGTGTATCAAATATGAGAGATTGTGTTTAGTTGTATGTACGAAATTTTTATATTAAATTAGCACCATTAAATTTGCCTTTTAATTAAAAGAGCAAATATATTCATATACTTTTACTATCGCCTCGAATTAACGCCACTTATGAAGGAGGGGCGTCTATTCGAGGGAGGGGCGTTTATTTAAAAAATAACTGAAAAAGGGGGGCGTTTATTCGAAGCATTACGGTAGAATAACGAACTTAGAAATTTTAACTTTATCGTGCTACCTACCTTGATGATTCATTTTTTTAGTAAAGATTTTGAAGCATGGGAAGCATGTACACAGAACGTATAACTTTAAAAACAATGATATTAATATTTTATTCGGGGTCAGTTTCAAAATTTATATTTATAAAATAATCAAACAGCGGGTAGCAGTTTCGCAACTTTTTTTAAGAACGCAAATATATAAAAAAATAATATTTGGTTCCAAAAAGTTTAAAAAAACAGTCCCGGATGAAATTTTGGCACAGCAAGAAATAAATATTTCAGGTTTTTCTAATCTGTATCTTATTCTTTTGCTAATTATGTAAGCAACCCTTAGATAAACGTTTGTCAAAGGCTTGAAAAATCTATAACCGCCCGTACTATATGAAAATGCACCAAATATAGTAATGTTAAATTTTGAAGTCATAAAACATTTCACTCAGTTTTTTGAAGTTGTACATGGGAAAAATGGTGCAAAGTATAAAAGCAAAAAAATTTCATAATAAAATAAATAAATTTCACGCCCGATGAGGGACTCGAACCCGCGACCCTCAGATTAAAAGTCTGATGCTCTACCGACTGAGCTAACCGGGCGTATCTTTAGTTAGCCAACTTTTTTTTATGATATTTATTGTTTGTGAAATATGAAATCATGAAATGACTAATAATATATGAATTCAAAAATTTTAAAAAGACCTTTAACCGAAATATTGTCAAAAAAATTTCTTTTATGAAAATATGTGCTTGAGATGAAAGGATTTGACCATTACCGGCGTATGGGTTTTTGTTTCTAAATTTATGTAGCTAATATTATTCCTGTGAGGAAGTTAAATTTAGAATTACTACTATTCCAACTTTTATTCTTTGAAAATGCAAAGTTGTAAACATTGAAAAATTAATATTTTTTTTTCTGTTCCTCGAAGTTTTTTTTTCCGTTTTGCGTTTTTCCGTTATCGAAAAAAGGAAAAAAGAGGCCCTGAAAAGTTAATAAAGTTTTAAAACTAAGCGAGTAGAAAAAATCTGTTTTTTATTTGTAAAAAACATAACATGATTTTAATTAAAGTTCAAAAGAGTGTTCTCTTAAACTTGCAAAGAACTGTCAAATTTCTTAGTATTTAACCAAACGAGACCACGTTTAGACCACAGTACCAACCAAGCATAAAGAAATAGAGATCGGTTGGCGATTTTGCTTCTTTGTTGTCGAAAAGCATGAAAACACGTTTTCTTGATTTTTGAGAGCATTGAAACAACATTTGGTTTTATAACATTTTAAACGTTTTAATATTTTCTTGTGAATGAAAGTTGATATATGGTTTGTTTGTTCGCCACAATAAATGCCATTAGTTTAGTAATAG
Organism: Hydractinia symbiolongicarpus; assembly: GCF_029227915.1. Lineage (NCBI taxonomy): Eukaryota > Metazoa > Cnidaria > Hydrozoa > Anthoathecata > Hydractiniidae > Hydractinia > Hydractinia symbiolongicarpus. The sequence continues at coordinate 13,707,285 of NC_079877.1, read as the reverse complement.
AAAAAGTAAAAGCGACACGCGTCTCGCCATCTTGGACACGTTCTTACGTGCTTGTGTTACAAAACATGTCAAATTAGCGAGTTGGATCGAGTTTCGAGTAGCAAATCAATACATTGCAATTTTCTTCTTTGGAAAAGTTACACTCCCACGCGCACAAAAAGGGTTTTTATAACGCGCATTTTACACGAAGTTCTTGCCAGTTTTTTCGACATGCAATGGAAAATTCCTATCATATTTTTAATGAATTTTTTGCTAACCAACAATTGAATTAAAAAGAGAAACTGGCAAAACTAATATAAAAAATTAATTATCGCTGTGCTGTCCCTGGATATTTTCGATTAAATTTGCAACCTCGCAAAAAAACCTTCTTAGGCTTCTTTAAAATTTTCTACCCACAAAGTTTTAAAAAGATAAAAAAGCCTTAAGTACGAGGTTGATATAATCTCATTTTTAGCTATTTCGTCATCGCTTTTCACAAAAAACTGAAGTAAGTAGAATAATTCAGGATGTTCGCCTTATTTTCTCCATCCACGTCGTGAGATTTTAAAAAGAACAAAATTGACGCAATTCTTAATATTTCAAATTGTCCATGAACCAATCTATAGTACCCCGCCTAACAAGCAGAGCAAGACTAATAGCTTTTAAAGAAAAGAATGAAAAATAAATAAAAAAACAATTTTCCCAACATTTCAAAAAATGGACTCGCATTTTAGTTCATGCGCTGAGATTCCTATTCTAATCCAGTGAGTCAAAAAGAAAAGTATTCCCTTTGTAGAATTTTTAAGTATGACGACGCACCCTTTGAGGATTAATTTTGAATAGTGGTTTGTGGCAGCGTGCATCGATCACTTCTGCGATGTAAAGCAAGTGAAGTTACGATAGAAGCAAAATAATTCGTTTCTCAAAGGACTGTGTCACGCATACCTTTCCAATGATAAAGAGTAAATAATTTCTTTTTAAAGCACAGTAAATACCATAAAATTAAAAATTTTTTGAAATGTTTAAATTGTCAGGTGGTGGAACGTAGGACTGCCAATTCACAAATAAATAATAAAACTCCTAAGAGGATTTATAATTTCCGCGCAACGTGTTACTATGGACCCCGCCCAGCGTTAGAAGGACATTTCACACGTTCAACAAACATTTTAATAAATTTAATATAAAATGTTGTACAAAGTGATAACGAGGCCAACACGTTTGAAAGCGCGACACATGTTCTGATTGTCCTGCAAACAAAACGGAATGCTATAAAATAAAATACTGTGGAATTGCTAAATAAAATCAAATTGTTTTCAAATAAATTGCCAGTTGCTTAGTGATCGTCTACGCAAAGTATCAACAATTTGGATTTTTTTTTAGAAAGGCGAAAATTGGAAAATAAATTTTGGTCAGACCTTTATTTTTTTTAAACAAAAACATTGGAGGAAACGAGCAGGTAATGATAATTTTTATATATTTTCATTCTTTTATACCTATTCTTATCTTCTTCTCATCATTTAAATCGGTATTTTTGTCACTGGGTAACGACGGCAAAAATATGTTGTGAAAAATACTTTACTAGTTTCCAGGAGATTTTACTTTTTTTTAGATTATTTTGTTATTAAATAAATTTTCTCGTTACCCAGAGATATTACTGTTTATAAAATACATCCCGTTGACAAGGAGGCATGCAAAAAATCACAGTTCAAAACAGGCCCTTTGTACTTTAACTTCGTTTCACCCTCAACTTTGACCTCTTTAGACCTTAAAGTCGGAGCATAGTTTGAGGTCACCTTCTCTAAATTATTTCATAATAATTATCTGCACCTTAACCAAACCAATTTGATAATTTGTTGTTCCAATCAATATTTTTGTCAAAAACCACTTAAAAACCACGTAGTTTTGACTAGGTTAAAACCAGACTTAATATTTAACAATATCTATTTTCCCCCTAGAGCAAACATGAAAGGCCACAAACGAAGTCACATCTCATTGAGCAAGCTGCAATCTCCTATTACAACACAATGGTAAGAACCAGCTTTTTCTTACCTATCTCAATTATAATAGCTGACGTCTGTCTGTCTCTAGGCAAAATAGTACCGCAAATAGCGGACGAACCCTTTGATTTTTCCACGGGCCACCGACTAGTTTTGTTAATTTCTTGATGTATTAGAATATCATATCATAAAAGGACTGCTAAGTAAGAGCACATGTTATTCCACCCTTATTTCAACGCGATACACTGTGTATACGCCAATCATCTAGCAGAACTTGAAACTTACCTATTTTGTTCTACCCTTAACATCAGGTAGAAAAGTTATTAAAGGGTGAAGCCAACGCGAGACAACGGAAATGATCTTACAGCTTATGAAGAAAACACATAGATATGATGTATTCTTGTATGCAGGAGAATGGTCTTTAAAATAATCTGTCAGAAGACTGACATTTGTAATGTTACGTGACGTTTTGCTCTTCACATTTAGCGTGATGTTTTTTTTTTTAATTCCCTAAGGTCCTGAAAGGTCATAACATGGATAAACAAGCGATCTAACTTTTAGTATGAAAATTCGTGTTTAGGTTACACGACAATTATGACATGGAAGAGGGAATGAGTTTACCGAGAAGTTCACTGTATACGCATTACTTAGATTTCTGTACGAAAAATACCATTGTTCCTGTAAATGCTGCAAGCTTTGGAAAGGTAAGTAAATTTATAGAGATATAATAAAGAGTGAGTAAACTAAAATTTTTTTTGTTTTGTTTCTTTTCTCTTGTAGAAAACAATCAAATTTAACAAAAACCGCTTGTCTTTCTAGATTATCAGAAGCACATTTCCTGAACTAAAAACGCGTCGGTTGGGTACCCGGGGACAGTCAAAGTATCATTATTACGGTATAAGCATTAAAAAGACGTCACAATACTACGACGCCGTTTCGAATAACGTACGTCTAAGCGCGTCGGGATCTGGTCAGACGTATACTAAAACAAATGAGATTGAAGAGAACGAGGTATACACACGTCAATATTTTTACTTAGTTGCAGAACTTACAGTGAACTTTTTAAAATATTTTTACGAAAAACACAAACAGATGTTTCTGGCGTCTTTAACTTAGATTTCAATGTTTTTATTTCGTTGCTGAAGGTTATCCCCGCAAGGGTCAAGGTTAGGGTTGGAACCTTATTAGGGAGGGGGTGATAACCAACAAGCACCTTTAGTAACAAGAACAAAAATAAACTTAAAAGACAGATATTTTGATTTCTTATTATTATTTTCTCAATTCAGCGCAAGACTGCAACTTTAGCAACCAGCCAGGAGGCATCTAGTAACCATAGCAACCGTACTAACCACAACAAATCAACTTCCGACAACAACAATAATGGTAGCAGCAGTAACATCACGGCAAATGGGACTTTATTGCCCGAATTCCCAAACGAAAACTCGCTTAATCTCCTTGATGATGTGCTCAAAGATAAGGTTAGCAGTTTAGCTAATTATTGTCGCACAGGCTAATTCCTTATCCAGGCTATACAAAAGTTTCTTCCTTCGTGATACATGTAAACATTAGTGGCAGGAGAAACACCGATTACATTTCCTTGAATTGCAGTTAGTACTGAAAACTAGATTTTAGGCGGTAAAAGATTCTGAACTTCTAAACTTCTTGTCTTTTTTTATTTTTTATTACTTACTTCTTTTTAAAATGGGGGGAAGGGGAGGGACCCATTGTAAAACAGAAATATAGATTTGGATATAGATTTGTAAATATTGTACTTATTTTTGAATGAAATGAAATAATAACATTACAGACAAAGCAAAGATGCAAACAAGCCTGTCAATAGCAACGCTAGTTAAAAAAACTGTTCCTATGTACAGGTGTTTGCTATATTGAGATTTTTTTAAAGATCTCTTAATGTACTCAAACCAATCGTCATACAAAAATGTTCGCTCAACCTCGTTTCCACTTCTAGCGCAAACGAGACAACAAACCAAGAACAAGTCTAATGTCCGCTATGTACAGGCTAAAATGTTTTTCTACCATGAAATTACAGAAGATATTTTCGTTACAGGTAAAGACGTTTTTAATCATGTATCGAGCACATTGTCAAAGAATTTTGGATACCATCTTGAGAGCTAATTTTGCAGAGGTAAGCAAGAAAAATGCTCTTTAACTTCTTTGATGTGTTTTTTTAAATATTATCATTTTTTGTACAATATTAAATGAATTTATTTCGGATGATTATTTAAATGCAGAGTTTTTTTTAGGTTCAAAATTTTTTGGTTCATTTTTGGCAAGGAATGCCTGCTCATATTACTGTAATTCTCTCAAACGAGGCTGTCATTGAGTTAATTGGTAACTGTGACAACATACTATATAAGGTAAGAATACCCTTCGTTTCCAGGCTCTGTTTTAATTATGTTTAAAACGCTATAGCATTTAAGTTGTCATGTTATACCCTCCTCCATTGATGACACTCTTCTCCATTGATCTTTAGGCTGTAGCAAGGGTTCTTATTCCCAGTTCATTGCAGCCTCTACCAGCCAGTCTAACACAAGCTATTCAGCAATTTGCGAAACAGTTGTCAGTATGGCTTGAGATGGCGCTCTATCATTTACCTGAAGATTTGCAACACAAAAAAATATCAGGTAAAAGAAATTTCTAAGTGACTCACCGCTCCGACTTTGCTTCCAGGAGTATCTCTCATATGAAAAGAAAAACATCCTTGTGAACAATGCGCTCTCCGACATAGATGTTAATATTTTTGTTTTTTTCTTAGTTGCAAAGTCCTTCTCACAGCTGTTATGCAGGCAGACGTCTCTATCACATTTAGCACAAGCTGCACGAACAGTTCTCCATAATGCTGAGCCCGCATCGCAAATGGTGACGGATATCCACGACATTCCCATCGAAAGCATTATACAACAAGTTATGTGGATATCTCCACAATATATGAAAAGAGATATGAAACTAGCTGAAAAATGTGAGTATGTTATATGTTGTTTCCATGACAAAAACCAAACACAACATGCTTTCCTTCTGCAAAATCTTACAAAAACTAGACTGCGAACGTCATTCATGGCTTTTTTTTAGTTTTACGCGAATTTTGTGATTTGCTTGAACAACAATCATCGATCGAAGACTACACTGATTGGATATCATCTTTAATATGCAGATGTGTTGTCAAGGTAACATTTGATTGACATGAAAAATAAATGCTCATTTTTACTAGTTAGCTCCCTAAGATTATTTACACACAAAAAAAAACAGAATAAAAAGATTTTTTACTTCTTTTTAGCCGAGTGAAAAAGAGGACGCCGTATTTCAAAGTTTGGCGCAAGAATTTCTATTAAAGTGGTCCTTTGTGACGTCAAAGGTTATCCAAGAATTGACGTTACGAAGTGCGAAAAGTTTCGGTAAGTTCTTTAAAGTTGCAGTAGTCAAATGGACAGATTAATCGATTACTTAGCTGTTCACAATTTTTTTTATTTTCTATTTTTTGTTAAAGTTAACAGTACAGTAAGCTTCGTGGTAAAATACAAAATACAAACCATTGGATAATTATTAATTAATAAAGATTGATAAAAATAACTATTTTTGATTGGATAGTAGAAATAACCTTTTTATTATTGTTAGAAACTTACTGTAGTAAGTTATAGACCGTAATGATGGTTTTATTCTGAAACCACCGACTTAAACCTCAGGTGTACTTTACGGAACAGGTTCAAAACCTACTTTTCCGTAGTACAGTATATCTATGGTACAAGTTACGTTGCTGTAACTCAAAACATATAAAAAATTTCTTGAATTTTCTTCGATTAGGTTCGTTTCATTTGTTACAAATGTTATTCGATGAGTACATTTTCTTCTTGATCGAATCCCACGCTGATATATCTGAAGAAATTTATGACACGGTTCCTGCTGACAAACAAAACTCAAGAGGCAAAAGTAAGCTGGCTTATTTGTTTTTATAAAAGTTTACACGTAATAAACAACCCCGTTCCCAGGGCTTTTTCCTCTTTTATTACCTCGCCGTCTGATATAAAACAAACAGAGGTCCTGAGTACGATATTGCTCGTTCTATAATAGAAACAAGTTTTCAAGACACCTTTCCTGTGGTTATGACAAAAATTATCTTTTTTCTGTCAAAATAATACCTGGCATGGTTTTTTAAATTTATAATTAAAATCATCTTTCTTATTCAGGTTTGCTTGCAAGTGTATCCTCACCAAGTTACATGGAAACATTTCGGACAAGATATTCATCAACCTCGTCTTCAGGTAGAGGTTCATTAACCCCACCTTCTGGAAAAGACGATACTGCCTTCTTTAGTTATCCAAGTCCAAACACAAACTACAGGCGCAATATTAATCCACAACAAAGACAATTTATGTTCCCGTATGATGAGCCAGCAAGATACGAATCCTTCGATTCAACAACCCTCAAAGCTCAAACGAATTTTAATCAATCACTACAATACGCGCCAAATATAAACCAATCAAACCTAATCAATCAAAATACTAGCCAATCAGAAGGAGATATGTATTATAGTGATGATTTGGAAATTGTGAGGCAGCTACAAGAACGCACAAAATCTCTAATGGAAGCTAGTAGGTACGAAAGTTCGACTCGATATCACCCGTACGCTTCTGACTATCAAGATAATCGAGTCCATTATCAACAAAATAATCAGATGGAAAGCTACGGAAACAACGAGTCCTATTTTCTGCAACGAATGTAAATCAAGAAACACGCATGCGCATATGTTGCTAATTACAACACCAGTTCAAGCATGAGTGGTGTTGAAACAATTAACTAATTAGCCCAAGATGGGTTTGCCTATTATTATTCTTAATTGCAAGCACGCGAATTTTACACATAAAACTTGAGTTACATTTCCACACAAAACAGCTCTATAATCTTCTAAAGTTTAAAAAACATATTGTACAATAATAAATTATTAAATAAATAAATCAATTATATCTGTGTATTAATTCTATGGTTCGGTAAAATAACACCTTGCCTTTGCAATTCTTCTAAAACTTCGATAATACTGTCTAGCTCCTCACGAAAATGTTGCACTTCGCGATCCTTATTCCGCAAAATATCCCTCCATTTGTCCTCCACTATGTCTCGATCAACTGTTGCTTTATGTCGAGTTCTCTCAATTAGTGATTGCAGTTCCTTTTCTCGATTAGTATAGCGTGTTTCCATGTTCTGTATTTTAGCCTCTAATAGTTTGTAATGATGCATTTCAGGCGTGTAATGTTTTCGCGCTTCGGTGAGTTCATCTTGAAGGCGGGATATATCTTCGCGCAATGTTTCTTCTTTTTTCTAAAAATAAGACACAATACCAGAATAAGAAAAATTTCATCACAGTTTATTTTTATCAAGAGATAATGCGAACGCATAAGAATATTTATTGTTAATAATGCTATATACGTTGAAATTTTATTCCTTCATATATACGTTCAGAAAACAACGTACTTTTGCCACAGACAAACTTTCACGATCTTCTTTTGCTTCTTCCAAACTTTCTTTTAAATGTTCCACCATTAATTCGTAACTCTTTATTTTTCCGCTGAGTTCAGCAACTTTTGAATTCGAATGCTCAACAATAAAGTTCATCTTTAATTTCTCCAATTCCATTTTATGACTCTCCTCCACAAGTTTAGCCTGCTCTTCGTATTCTTCATGTAATCTGCGGTTATCATGCATGGTTTTTGCCTCAAGAGCTTCGTACTTAAGGCGTTTTTCTTCGCATCGTATACGAAGTTCCTATGCGAAAAAATCAGTTTTATAAATCTCATCGTCGCTCCGAACTTCGTACAAACATATTTCTATGACGGATGGAAGTTTTAACGAAAAGTTGAACATTGTTCGGTATTCCATTTTACGACTGACCCTTCTGAATGTAACTATATTACCGCCAGAGATACGTATAGCATACGTCATGCTAGCATGGTTCGCGGTCAACAACTTTAAATAGTCTGATTAGATTTTAAGTTTATAAAAAACAGAATTAAACCTTTTAACCTTATCAGTACAACAATTTGTTAGTATGATTGTGATCTTCACGATGTTCATGCTGCACCACATCCATCACTCACCCCCTAAGTTTTTGCTTATTTCTGTTGTAAGTTTTTGCAATAAAAATATATAGAATGGAATATAAATATATTTAGCATAGAATCATTAAATATCCGAAGCCAAAGTAATAATCCCTTTTCTTCTTTCAAACATTTATAACAAAAACAAGGATTGATTGATTAAAATAATTCTCTGATTATTTTTAAAACTGCGAAAAAATTAATTAGTCTTCCCTAGGCTTTAGGTTCGATTTTCCCGATTTTATTGATTGACTTAAAGTCTTTTACCACCCTAGCGCGTTATTTCTTAAAACATACCTGCTATTCAGAAAACTTTCTTAAAACTAGGAAAACGTTAACAAGCACAACACGATCATAACAAACCTCCATCGCGTTCCTCAAGTTTTTATTCTCCTTCTCAAAAGAAACCAACTTTTTGTTTTCTTCACCTTGTGTTACAAGAGGCGACGTTGATTGGTCTTTTAAATGTTTCGGAGGTTTTAATTTCTGGTCTGTAATATACTGTGTTCCAAGCTGTTGCGAGCTTTGCTCGCTTACTATTTTTTCTCTTTCTTGTTGTAAGAAAAGTACAGTTGTATTTAGTTCTGAAATCTCTTCGCCTTTCAATCTTAAATTTTCTCGAAGTTTTAAAATCTCCTTCTGCAGTACAGGATAAGGTTTTGATGTTCTTTTTGAAGATAATTTTAGTTTTTCCCTCAACTCGGCAATTTCTAACTTGAGCTCCGATATTTCTGCTCGCTTATTAGTCAACTCAATTTTCTGACTTTGTAACAAATCATCAAAATCCATTTTTTGTCTCGATAATTCTTCTTCTAAAGTTTCAACCGACTTCTCAGATTTTAATCTCGACATTAACTCCACAATCTTCCCATCGAGTTGCTTAACATGCTCCTCGTAACGCATGCTCATCGCACTATATCTTTGTTCGATTGCCCGAATCTTTTTTGCGTTGTCCGTGTCTTTTTCTTCCAACTCATCTTCAAGAGTTTTTATCCTTTTCTCTAAAAACACATTACTCAAACTCGGTTTTTCAGGTTCGTTGACTTTATAGCTTTTAGTTTCACCCGGAGTAGCAGAGGCAGCAAATATCATGGCAGGGATGGAGTTCGGATACCGTCGTTTAATGATTTCTTCCATTTCTTTCACCTAAAATGACGTAATTAGTTATTTCTTTCGACCTTAATTCCCCATCTAACCATACAGGGCATGGAAGGACGAGCGTAGAATGCATATAAACTTCCATATTTGTGATTAAAACGAAAGTTAGGTCTTCCCAAAACGTAAAACAAATTTTCGTATAAATATATTGTAAATATTTTGTGTACGTTGAACCTACGCGGTTCAACGTACCCAAAACGCATGAGCAAGCACACGACAAATTATTCGCGCCGACGTCATTGCCTAACAAGGACAATGACGTCAAACCTTTCCAACTTCTTCATGGATTGAATAGAAAAATTTCCAAGAAAATCACAAAGAAATGCTCTCATGTTCCTTCCACCTTCAATACTTAAAAATATGACGTTTTCATTAAGATTCAGTAAAGAGTTGTAATGAAAACTATTTTCATAAAAAAATGTGTTTTCAAGCAACTTGCGTATTAAACGTAAAGTACCACGCACAGGTCAGAATCCGATTTTAATAACCACGCAAAGGTCAGAATCCGACTTTAATAACCGTTTATAACCGGATTACCTGTCTTTGTAAATCCAATATTTTCTTAGCGTCGCTATTCTTCTCTCCTTTTCTATCTGATTTTTCCTTACGCAGACTTTTAACCTCGTTCTCCAATCTATCCACAAGAATTCTTAACTCTTTTATTTCGTCTCGCTTATCTTTCAGTTCTGCTAAATCTCGATCTAACAGTTGTTGATTGTCTGCGTACCAGTTCAATCGTTTTTGTAACTTCGATACCTCAGCGTGATGGTTTACTTTCAAACTCTCAATTTGTTGTAGTGAACCTATAAGCAATGTTTTGAAATTTTTAACAAGCGTTATCATGCTTAGACTAATTTGGGAGCATAAATGTCGCAAAAAATGGAATGTCAATGTCAGTCATTTCATTGGTTAGCCAAACTGATACAAATATAATAAAATGAACAAAATCATTTTTGTTTATAGTGCTCCCACATGTTTTTTCTTGCGTCCGTCTTTCAATTTTTAAATTCGCTTTTGCACGATTTCGATACAAGTTTACTTTTCCTCGATTTCAAGTTATTGGGAAATTTTGGAAAACTTTGTTCCCTTCTCTATAATAATAGCCGTCGTCTGTCTGTCTCTGCGCGGACCCCCGCTGAGTTAGAAAATCATGTTGCGGAAACACGAATATCAAATGCGATATATTTTTATCCACTTTGTTGCGACGGGTAAATATAAAGGACGGGCGAACCTAGGGATTTTTCCACGGGCAACGACTAGTATTTCTATATTTCTCTTGATTCCCGTATAGCTTAAAATTCAAAAAAAATTTTATATGTATTATATATTAATAAATTTTCATTGGTATTTTTAATTTATAAGGAGAAGAACCATATTTTTGTATGGAATCCAATTTGATGCAAAATAAATAAATAAAACCAGACAAATACCCTGATGTGTCGGCTGCTCATTCTTTTGTTTTTCATTCAAGCTTAACATCCTCTTCAGAGAAGAAACTTCATTCTCCAAAGTGATTATTTCCTCCTTGTATTCTGTTTCACGTTTTTGATAAAACTTGACTTGATTCTCCAACTGCGTTATTCTCGCTGCACCAAGAGATGCCGAACCTTTATTCGACTCAATATTCGATCTGTTTTCCAGCTGTTCTTTAAGGTTGGCAATTTCAGATGCTAAAAGGGACCAAGAACTAATATTACCCACTTTTTTCTTTATAAAAGAAACATGGCGCTACGGTAAGTCTCAAAATTAGTCTAGATACATATCCGGAGTAATTCAAGTCCAGCTAATCTCTCCACGCTACTGCAAACTATCTTATTAGATTAATCCAATATTTACCTGAAATTCTTAAGTTTACTCTTCTATTTTCGTGAACGGTAGACATTTATTTTAGGCGTTTTAATTTAAGCCTATGGTATTGATGTACCGGTATAAAAAAAATTTCAAAAAATTTCAAAAAAATTTCACAAGCTTGTCATTAAAATGATGTATTGACAGGGTTATTGGTAAACAGAATATCCTGGCTTTAGAGCAAAGTTAGGCTTGACACATTTTATGAAATGATTTCACGACCTTCATTACTGAAAACACCACTGTGCGGTGGAGTTCATGAATGCAACACAAAGAACGGTAGGAACCTATAATCGACCCTCCTTCGTGGAGACAAAACTGCGCCACAAAAACTGGGTTAAAATTACTTTTCAATACTGGATACCTTGTTTTTGGTTTTCTTTAAACATTTTGCTCTCAAATTTCTTTTTTTCTAGATCGCGCCTCTTCAGATCTGTGTACAAACGTTCGTTTTCTTGTTGATATCCATTCAACAATGCTTCCTGTTGCTCCAACTGCTTTTGCATCTTTTCAAAATCCTCTTTGCTTAGTTCCTAAACACGCAAGCTCTCTTTTTTGCTTACTTTTACAATCTACATGTGCGAGATACCTTAAGCAAATTAATTTTCGCAAAAATTATTGTAAAACTTGCTATTCGCGAGATTCGCGAAAACTAAGTCTCGACAAATTTCGAATTCTTTTCTATTAGAAAAACGATCGACAAATTTTGATTTTTTTTTTCGTCAAAATTTATTCTCGTAAAGTACACACATGATGAATAATCCTACTATTCTTTTCGTGTAGCAAAAAACAAATGTTATTGACGTCAGCATTTTCTTATATGCATGGGTTGTTCCTTAATACAAGCATGTTAAAAGGTTTTTATTGGGATTCATAATCCTTTATAGAGCCGACATGGTGCTTAAAGGATATCCTATCGTAATTCTTCCAAATAATAAATCAAATATAAATCCGCCTGTTCCATGTTCTGTTTATCCATGTTCTTTTTCATTCATAGTCAGGACTTTAAGTGGAGACGAAACCGAGGAAAGTAGCTACTGAGAGATTGTGCACAATATTAGTTTTGTTTTAAGTTGTATTATATGTCATGTTTTCAAGTAATAACATATAATAAGGTACAAGTGATGACAATCAAAACAAAACATAGCTATTTCCATTTTATGTCATATTACAAATGATGACAAATGATGACAGAACTGATCCTTTAATATTTTTTCACTTGACAAAACCGACAGACAAAATATTATAAGTTGAAATATTTAAAAGGAAAGATTCAAATCCAATCTGTTGGTAGGAGTGTCTCAGAAAACCAATACGATGCACCGATTAACCTGAACAAAAATTGGTCAAAAGGCATGTTTGGCATCGCAATTTTATGTAGTTTGTGCATACGAAAAGACACAAAAAATCTAATTTGGGCAACACAAGTTATCCACTGGAATAGTTTGACCTAACCGAATTTATAAATTAAAATATTCTAGATTTGACACATTGTGGTATTTTCATCCAAAATAGGATTTGGGTGCGTTTTTGTATGTCTATTGTTCATGATGTTGCACCTTTAGCGGTATCAAACTTATTTATTATTTAACAATTTTAACCACGTGGACCAAACTGCAGGGGTGGGGTGCATAAAGGATTGTATGTCGATAGTTACGTGAAAACAATTACCTTCGCTGTCATGTTTTTGAAAATCTCCGAAGTCTTCCTCTCCTCCACTTCTTGCGCTTGAATTTCTAACTTCTTCTTCAACACGAACACATCTTGATGCAAGCTCTCCAAGCGAGCGTCGTAGTCAGAACAAAGCTGTTCTCTCTCCATCTGCCATGCTTTTTCTCGAGAAGACAACTCTTCATACTGTCTTTCATTTCTTCGCCGTTCGTCTTCATAGGCAAGTCTTAACTGGCGTACTTCTCTCTGCAAACTCTGTTCTCTGTCTAATGACGATAAGTGAGTTTCTAAAACAAGATTTAATACTACAACTTCGAAGAGCTTTAGCTAAAACTATGTTATTTAAAAGGATAGAATATCAAAGAATATGTTGTATACTGTAATGTTAAAGATGATTTACATGTAAGCAAATACTAAAGTATTTATCTATTTTAACAGTCTTTTTGTATATACATGTGCATTGATATTACCTTCCCATTCATATGAATTTGGAAAATCTATTCGCTATCATAAACCCTCATGAGACTGGCCAAACAAATAAGGGGGTAGACGTTTTGTTTCAGACAACGAAATGTTTAAAAAATTTACAATCCACACAGCAAGCTTTCACCTTTAATATTTAAACAAACTAGCCAGACATGTGGCATACTTTTTACCTCGATTCACTGTATGTGATGATTCATGAGTCCTCTCTCCTCCGCTGTGTGAAAATTCCTTTAAATAAGTAGCAAAAGATTCGACGGAGGCAATGAGTTCGTTATTTTCGAGGTGTTTCTCTTTCGATGGTGTCTTCTGTAATGGAGAACTTGTCTAAAACGAAATACTGAATAAAAAGAGATACACGTAACATCAATATTTTCCAAACAGCAAAAAATATTCAACTTTCTCAACTTACTGAATACTTATTAAATATTTTTGTTAGCAGTATTCACCCACTGAAAGGAAGTCGTGTAAAGCTCATATTTGAGCTACGAAAGTAAGGACAACCATCTAAGATATCAACCCTATTTCAAGACAACCAGAAAGGAGAGATTCACCCCTAAAGTCTCTGACATGACTCAGCAAAGGTTTCAACCCAAGACCTACCACACTGGAAGCAAAAGCTCTCTCACAAGGCTACAAGTCAAACTATTTCGAACATGTAAACACATGTTCGAAATAATAAGCAATTAGAGCGGGCTGAAAAATAATATTTTTAAAGTTATAAATTTTCAGGCTGGAATGGTTCTTAGCACATTTGTATGAAGTGATCATTAGAAAGTTGTTAGAAGACCCAAATACATTGACATAGTAATTGAAGAAGGCGAAACATTATGTTGGTGTTTTATTCGTTTGTATACGCAGTTGTAAAAAAAAGGTTGATTCGAGGATTCTTTGCGCAATAAAGCATTAACGATTCTTCAAAAAGGGAACTCTTACAAAAAGTGTGTATCGCATTTTAAAGAAGAGTAAACTATATTGGTAAATTTTTTATCCATTGATCAATTGATTACAAACATTTTCTTTATCTTTCCCACAATGGTACAAACGAAACTCGTTACCAGGGCCAACTTCTAAATATAGCGTTACCATAAAGTGCGTCATAAAAATTTCAAGATGGAGACAAACGTCTGCATAAATGAAGCAATCGTTGACGTCAGTTTAGCCTACCCACTCAAAAACCATAAATAGACTGCGCTAATTTTAGAGGGTAATTGGAGACAGAAATTAACAAAAAAAACCCGAACTTATCAAACATTAACGGTTTGAAACGAATTGAAAATTATTTGCAATAAAAAAACCCTATCCTATCCATCTTTAAAAACTCTTTATTATCATTCACCAAAAGCAGGTTATTTTTTAAAAGCGTGTTTATTTCTCGACTCGTTCATAAAGTATAAATATTTAATAATTTTTATGCTAGTTTGAATTCAATTATACGTAGGAGGAGAAGAAGCTCCGAAGGACGTCTCTTGTAACTCGTGGTGGATGTATTTGCACTTCGTTCTTACAGCATAAAGACCGCCTGCAGGGCGCACAACATATAAACGCCAAACTTTTTTCATCTTATTTAGTGATCTAAAAACCATAAGGTACAATAATAATAATAATAAAAACAAGATAGAAAGAAAGAGAGAGAGATAGAAAGTGTGTTATTGAAAACAGGTTAAAGATATGGAGGGATTACCGAACGTTATTGTGCGGCCACCATCAACATGGAGCCAAACAAACAGAGAGGGACATAACACTCGCAAAAAAAAAATATCATGGCGCCAAAAAAGAGAGCTATGGCAAGAAAACCACAACTTCGACAGTGTAGACAGCACCTTATCTGAATTCGATGACGTCCCGGAAGTTCCAAGACGCAAAACGGCCTCATTTGTTGATTTCTCTGGAGGTTTAAAGGAAAACCCTTTTTTGGTCCAACGATATGATAGCTTGAGCATTCCACAAGAAAGTGTTACAAAACTCCATAACAACAACAACATGCACTATTTGGCGCCAAGTTTGAACGAGACATCAGACAGGCTAATATTTACAAATAGCAAGCTGAATGGTAGAGACAAACATAAATCTGTCTCGACTACTGCACTTAACGATTTCAAACGAGAATTTGACGACGATAGTACATTGTCGCAGAAAATCGTTCGGGCGAAGCAAAAACGTTCAGCTAGTTTGACCCCATTTTCCGAATCGGAAAGGCATGACATGGAAATATTCGAAAAAAAGCTGACAGGAAGAAAATGGCGGTCAGCAAGCTTGATAGCAGCGCAGTCAATCATCGAGCAAGACATTCCACTATTAAAAAATAACTGCTGCGAAGAACTGGCAATCGAGGCAAAAATAAACATAATAAACCAATGTCAGTTACTGACACCAGACCCCTCAGATACGTTTACAAACGAAGAGATGAGCAGAAGACGCAAGAAAGGTGTGTGTGAGCGAGACAAACGCGATCGACTTTTAGTAAGTACAACTTTGCAATATTACAGAAGGATAAGCAACTGGTTTATATGGATGTTAGACGGTTTCAATAAAGAAGAAAAAGATGACGAGACAAACTGATCATCTCGCTGCACTCGCAAAAAAAATCTGTATACCCGCTTTTTTATAACAATAGCGTGCTTTCGTAACATGAAAACTGAACTTTTAATCAAAAATCATATAAATATATATACGGTCAAGATTGAAAGATCTGCAAACTGATGTAAAAGTCACTCGTAAGTAAGTTGTGCAAACAGTTTAATTCAACCGACAAACAAACAAAATACTTCAAGAACAATACTTTAAATAGGAATAGAAACATTTGATTTTCCTAAAATTCAAAATTCGAATGCGAATCAAGTAAAAGTGTACACGCAAACTTCTTGTTATTTTTGGCTTTATATTCCATTCAGGATGCAAGCCAAATTTTAAGATGCGCATATTCTTAGGATAGTGTTAACTTTTGTGTAATTTTATCTTGAATATTCTTATAGAGTATATTCTTATAAAATAAAAAGCATGTATAGAATATGTATTTAAAACAATTCAAATGAAAATATAAACAAAAGATATGTTTATGGTTACGAAAGTGGTGAGATCATTAGATTCTTCTTCAGCAATCGTTTTGTGGGTTTATAGCTACAGAGTTTGCACCTCATGGTTTAGTTTTCACTACATAAATAGAGGCTGAATATGAGTCAAGTCTTAAGAATACCTTAAGTATTCTCTGCCGTATTAAATAATCATAAGAGAGGAAAGAAGAAAGAAAGTAATCAAACGTTATCAAATTTCCCCACCTGTGACGCGCGATTTTTTGGTAGGGCATGCTTGGTAAAACACGCCTCGACGTCAAAAACTCAAAAAACAAAAAAAACAAAATTGGAGAAAAAAACACAAACATCTTCAAAAAGTTTCATAAAAATACAAGAACATCGGTCTCCTTAAACATTTTTATATTACAATAACAAAACAAACATACAAAAAAGATGTACCTTGGTTTTCGGTTTCCACTTTTTAGTTGCATTGGGCCTCACAGGTGGTTTGGCAGGACTTGTATTTAAAACAGCTTTCTTTACGTTGGTATTTGACTTAGAAGTTCCCTTACGTCTCGTGGGAATATTGCTTCCTACACAAAGAGTGAAAACGCGTAAATCTAATTTAGGAGATTGGAAGATTTTTGATAAGAATTTTTAACCTTTTTTGAGATCACGGTTTTTTCATAAAAAAAAATGAGATGATCACATTTTCCTAATTAATTTGGGAGTATATAATGTATATATTATTCTTGTTTATGTCATGGGTGAAAAACAAATTATAGCTGTACAATTTTAGAATTTTTATGCATTTTGTAAATGCATGTTGTAAACTTAAATTTGAGGAGATTTGAGGTTTAGGGAGACGTGGCTATCCTGAATACCACAAAAATTCTGTATCAAATCAGCAAGTTGAAAACTTATTTTCATACGTTTTTTATGCTTACTTTTAGTCTTCGCAGCTCCTTTAATCAATTCTTTCGACACTTGTTTCATATTTTCTTGCAATGATTGCGTTTTAGCAAGAATTTTCTTTTTTCTTTCCTCTGCTATTGACTTGATGCTTCTTAAGCTTTCTGTTGGAGGGGAATCTTCATCAGTTTCTTTCGCATTGATAGCTTGCAAAGAAAATCCCCTTCCTTCTTCTTGTTTGCGGTTAAAGGAGTTCGACTCACTCCTTTCAAAATTGGGTGGATTGAAGAGATGCAAATGTCCGAGTAGAGATTGTGTTTCATATTCAGATGGTAAAGTGTGATCACCTGAAAAAGAAAAAGTGGTGACAAAATTACAATCCATATCCCTGCTTTCTTTAACTGACATTTATTGTAAGGTGTACTTGTCTTCGCACGAACAGTATTATCAAAGTAGCTTAGGAACTTTCTCCCATATTATAACATTTCTGTCAAAAAAAAAAGCAAGATGCCTGATCAGTGAGATTCAGCAGTTGCTGAACATTTGGTTAAATATAAAGTTCCTTTTTTGAGCAAACAAACAAACAAACAAAAATAAACAAACAAACAATGCATAAAGTGTGTGGAAAAATATGACGACTATAAATATGACGACTATAAATATGACGACTATAAATATGACGACTATAAATATGACGACTATAATTATGACGACTATAAATATGACGACTATAAATATGACGACTATAAATATGACGACTATAAATATGACGACTGTAAATATGACGACTATAAATATGACGACTATAAATATGACGACTATAAATATGACGACTATAAATATGACGACTATAAATATGACGACTATAAATATGACGACTATAAATATGACGACTATAATTATGACGACTATAAATATGACGACTATAAATATGACGACTATAAATATGACGACTATAAATATGACGGTTCAAGGGGGTAATTTATATACATACAATATCCCTTTGCCAACTTCGACTATAGTTATAAATTCAAACTCTTCCTGAGGAACATAACCACGATTTTTCAAGTACTAAAATTCTTCGCTGATAAAAACAATTTCAATAATTCTCTTGAAAATTTGCATGTTTTAATTACATAAATATTATACCCGCAATTATATTTTTTGGACATTGTTATGTGTATTACCTATCAGCGATGATGAGCTCGCAATTTTTGGTTCTTCAGCAAAATTTGAAATAACTGGTTGTAGGCTAAATACATCTGTTTTAACATCATGCTTTTGATCTTTATCCAAGAAGAGCACACCACTTTGAATTGCTGGCTTATTTCTTAGGTCTAAATCAAGAAAACAACATTAAATTTATCCTTTTATTCCATCTAATTATTTTTGACAGTGAAAAGAAACCCCAAATAAAAATCATTTACCATTCAAAACTTCAATGTTTTCATTTGTTTTACTATCCCTCACCAACGATTGTGTTGAGAGGCCATCCACTTGTTGTAATGCATTAGCTAATTCAGCTGTTGTCTGGCCGGTAGCAAGTTGTACACCAGTTGTGTTACTGGGTATCGAGTCACTTACATTAGGTGCATTTGTAGCTCCTAAGTATGAGAATTATTGTTCAATACGCAAATTCGATAGTATTTACCACAAATCAATAGATCTATCCGTACCAAAACAACATACCTTCTCTTATCATTTGAAGTTTTGCTAACTTTTCTGCTAGATTTAATCCTCCAGTAGAATCCAACGACTCCATTAGTCCCACTAAAAAACAACTCAACAATGTAAATAGTTACAAAGATTATCATGGCCTGCTTTCTAAGACGAGAAAGGTAATGTGTTTCCAGATTTCCACAAAAACCGTTCGCGTGAAAAATTATACATGTCAATTCTAATTAAACAACCATTAAGCAACCTCTTACATTTCAGAATATTATTTAGCAACCTGGCCATTAAAAAAAATTGACAACTACCTTATCGGGGAAGACAACTTTGGAAAAAAACTAATTTTGAGGGCAATGACTAAATTAATGTTTAATGGCTTTCTAGTTGGAACAAGCTCGTCATTTGTATATTGTTGTAGAACAAATTTTCAATGTGTTTTAAATCACCTTCGCAGGACCTCTTATTCAATTTCACTTTTATTCACAATTGACACGTAAAGCTGTTACAAACATTTTTACGTGCATGATCTAAAATTATAATATAAGATGCCAGCAGTAAAAACAAACAAACAAACAAACAAAACAACAGACCTTTAGAAAGTAAACTGGATTTGTGTTCATTCTAAAACAAAATATGGAACATTTTTTAATCAAAATTTCAAATTTCCTTTTAGGGTGTACCATAAACACACCATTAAAACATCATGACTACATCTTCAAAACAACACGACGCCTCATTAAACAATAATGACCGCCGCGTCAAAACATAATGACCACCTCGTCAACACATAACGACAACCCCATCAAAACATCATGATTACTCCATCAAAACATAATGACCATATCTTTAAAACATCACGACACCTCATCAAAACATAATTATCACCTCATCCAAACATAACGACAACCCCATCAAAACAGCATGATTACTCCATCAAGACATCATGACCACACCATCAAAACATCATAATTACCCCATTAAAACATCATGAATACTTGATCAAAACATCATGACCACGTTATCAAAACATCATAACAACCCCATCAAAGACATCATGATCACCCCGTAAAAACATGACGACAAGCCCACCAAAATATCATGATTACCCCAACAAAACATCATGACAACTCCATCAAAACATAATGACCACTTTACTGAAACATACGACCACCCCATCAAAACATCATGATTACCCCATTAAAACATCACGACACCTCATCAAAAGTGCAAATAAAAAGTTACCTTATTAACAGATACATCATTTGCCTTCACAGTATCAACATCTTCAGTACGCTCCTCTGTGGTGTCATTTTTTGTATGATCATCCATATTACTGTCACTGATCTTAGGTGATTCTAAGGGAGGAGTGACATTTTGAAGCACCTCATCACTTTTACTATCACTCCCTTCATCACTGTCGTCGTCTAAATAATTTTTTAAAAATAAAACACAAACACATTTCTGGATCCATGAAGAAGAGAAAAGAGGCTTTACTACAGGTAGTTGACAGTAAATTACACATATACAGAAGTGGTTGCAGATGTTACCAAGTTTTATAATAGCTAACACTACTTTGCGGACAGTTTACTTTAAGAAAAGATAACACTCTTACCATAATGTGGAGGTCGGTATGGTGCAAGCCCTTCAACAGCAATGCCTTCTGGTGATGCATGTAACGGCGAAGACCTAAAAAATACAAATAATACACAGAAATAAATTTAAATAAAAACAACAACAAATAAATAAACAAACATACAAATAAATAAATAATGTTTTCACTTACACTGGACTGTTACTGTTCTCATCAAATTTTTTGTTAAGTTCTTCATAATCAACACTTCCTCCTTTTTCCTTTTCTATACTTGAAAAAAATGCCTCCTTATCTTTTATTTCTTCCAACGTATCAAAACCAGCTGGTTGTGATGTTTCATGTGTGGTAGTTGTACCATCAGGCTCATCTACAGTGGCTATACTTTCTAATAAAAATACGGTTCATACATATTTTCCAGCATAAAAAAAAACAAACAGTGAGTACACACACAGATACGTGATGGAATCCTTCAAGTTTACTAAATCCATACCCTGCATTGCATGTCTTACAGGTTTAAAATTTAGGTGAGGCTAAATGTAACTTATAATAAGGGATGTCAAAGAAATTAATAATTATATAAATAATTATTATAATAAATATAAATATAAATAATAATTATAATAAATAATTATTATAATAAATATAAATAATAATTATAATAAAGGATGTCAAAGAAATTAAACAAGGAAGACAAAATCAAATTGAACTGGTTTCATCTCCGTACAAGCTGATGCAGAAAATAAATATTTTGGAGTTTTCACAAAAAATCACGTAAATTTGGGATAATTTATGATTTTATTATTTTTAGGATCTTTAGGAGGTGTGGAAACCCTGTTTCAGAAAAAATAGTCAGTCTTTCCACCTTTAAATACCAGATGCTGAGATGCTTTTCCGACCTGTCTTGCAGTAATCATATTACTAGGATCCTGTTCCATCTTGATCAGCATTAACATACAGACTTTTCATCAAAAATATTATCAGGTGTTGACAGGGGCAATGCAGTCAGATTACTGACAATAATATTAACTGGTCACTTTTACAATATAACAATGAAAAAAAAAACTTTCAAAAAAAAACATATCACTAGCAACAATTAAAGATTTGTTGTGGAATACCTTCAAAAGATTCATCAGTTTTGGTACGTGCTGTAATCTTATTTTCCTTTTTGGAATCGCCATGGCTACTAAAAGTGAAAATATTTTTGACATTTACACTTGCTGAGTAGCTCACATTAATACAATTTGATGCCTTTAAAAGTTTGTTAAGCAAAAAAAACAATTGGGTATGTCTAAACATTACGTTCTTATTTGACTATTTGCATTATTATAACATAGACATCAAATATATTAAAAAAGAACAAATTTACATGCACATTTTTACAGAAAAACCAATGTCTAATGATCAAATTTCTACCTGTCCTCAGGCTCACTTAAAATAGTATCCAACGCAGTGCCTGGTCGACTTGGAGAAACTAAAGAGTTATGAAAAGAAGTGAAAGCAAGTAAAAAACAAATTAAAAAAATAGCATCTACAACGAGACTTTCTAAGGAAAACCACCATGTTGGTCTCTTTATGTTGATACGTTCATAAACTCTGGCTTATTTACGCGGAACTTTAATAACAAGGCATTATTACAGAAGGACAACATGATAGTTATGTTAAAATTCATCCGGATATGTAATAAACTTATTTGATTATTTCATAAACTTATTCCATTATATAGTAAACTTATTCCATTATGTAGTAAACTTACTCGATTATATAGTAAACTTATTCGATTATGTAGTAAACTTATTCGATTATGTAGTAAACTTATTCCATTATGTAGTAAACTTACTCGATTATGTAGTAAACTTATTCCATTATATAGTAAACTTATTCCATTATGTAGTAAACTTATTTGATTATATAGTAAACTTATTCGATTATGTAGTAAACTTATTCCATTATGTAGTAAACTTATTCCATTATGTAGTAAACTTACTCGATTATATAGTAAACTTATTCGATTATGCAGTAAACTTATTCCATTATGTGATAAACTTATTCCATTATGTAGTAAACTTATTTGATTATGTGATAAACTTATTCCATTATGTGATAAACTTATTCCATTATATAGTAAACTTATTTGATTATGTAGTAAACTTATTTGATTATATAGTAAACTTATTCGATTATGTAGTAAACTTATTCCATTATGTAGTAAACTTATTCCATTATGTAGTAAACTTACTCGATTATATAGTAAACTTATTCCATTATGTAGTAAACTTACTCGATTATATAGTAAACTTATTCGATTATGCAGTAAACTTATTCCATTATGTGATAAACTTATTCCATTATGTAGTAAACTTATTCCATTATGTAGTAAACTTACTCGATTATATAGTAAACTTATTCCATTATGTAGTAAACTTACTCGATTATGTAGTAAACTTATTCCATTATGTAGTAAACTTACTCGATTATATAGTAAACTTATTCCATTATGTAGTAAACTTATTCCATTATGTAGTAAACTTACTCGATTATATAGTAAACTTATTCCATTATGTAGTAAACTTACTCGATTATATAGTAAACTTATTCGATTATGCAGTAAACTTATTCCATTATGTGATAAACTTATTCGATTATGCAGTAAACTTATTCCATTATGTAGTAAACTTATTCCATTATGTAGTAAACTTACTCGATTATATAGTAAACTTATTCCATTATGTAGTAAACTTACTCGATTATATAGTAAACTTATTCGATTATGCAGTAAACTTATTCCATTATGTGATAAACTTATTCCATTATGTAGTAAACTTATTTGATTATGTGATAAACTTATTCCATTATGTGATAAACTTATTCCATTATATAGTAAACTTATTTGATTATGTAGTAAACTTATTTGATTATATAGTAAACTTATTCGATTATGTAGTAAACTTATTCCATTATGTAGTAAACTTATTCCATTATGTAGTAAACTTACTCGATTATATAGTAAACTTATTCCATTATATAGTAAACTTATTCCATTATGTAGTAAACTTATTTGATTATATAGTAAACTTATTCGATTATGTAGTAAACTTATTCCATTATGTAGTAAACTTATTCCATTATGTAGTAAACTTACTCGATTATATAGTAAACTTATTCGATTATGCAGTAAACTTATTCCATTATGTGATAAACTTATTCCATTATGTAGTAAACTTATTTGATTATGTGATAAACTTATTCCATTATGTGATAAACTTATTCCATTATATAGTAAACTTATTTGATTATGTAGTAAACTTATTTGATTATATAGTAAACTTATTCGATTATGTAGTAAACTTATTCCATTATGTAGTAAACTTATTCCATTATGTAGTAAACTTACTCGATTATATAGTAAACTTATTCCATTATGTAGTAAACTTATTCCATTATGTGATAAACTTATTCCATTATGTAGTAAACTTATTTCATTATGTGATAAAGTTATTCGATTATGTGAAAACATATTAGATAAAACTTTATTCAATGTAACTTTATGCAAGAAAACTTATTGTTGATAAAACTTTATTTAATAAACTAGTCGTTAGCCCGTGGAAAAATCAACGGTTTGCCTGTCCATTTTATACCGCATTGCGTGCGTCTTGCTACCTGCGCAGGTAAGCTACCATTTTGCGTGACAGACAGACGGACGGACAGACGTATACGGGTATTATAATATAGATAGTCGTTAACCCGTGGAAAAATCCACAGGGTCGCCCGTCCTTTATATATCACATTTCGTGTTTCCGTTACGGGACACGGTAACCCTTTTCAACAGACAAAATACGGCTATTGTTTTAGAGAAGTACATTTAATAAAAACTCATTCAATAAATATTCATTTTTTTTACATTTTAACAACATCAGAAGTTGTCTTGAAAACAGTGCAAACATAGTTGGATTGGTTGGATGGGCCTGATATATATTTTGCCTTCAGGTTTTAATGATTTGACATCCATGTTACATTTGCGTAGGTTCCAAAATCATTCATGTCAAAACTTTCTAAAAATCAATACCAGCATTTTGTAAAATTTGTTTATCACATGCGGATGGTAACTTTGAAGAATGTATATGGGACAAGCAGATAAACTGGCCTGTCCATGATCTTTTTTACCAAGTTTTTAGTGGTGCCTTTTCAATTATTGTTATTAGGTCTACCATATTATAAGAAAGAGGTTACCGTTATTTTGAAACAGATGTACTTCAGCAGCACTTGCCACACAAACGGCTCGAGTTTTCATCTTAAGTAGCTAAAAGTATTCCAACATCCATGCCTTTTTCTTTAAATCGAGGGTTGAGGGTAGAAAATGCAAGCTTAGTTAACGGTATCTTCAAAAATAATTTTGGGGTAACTCAGCCTAGGGAGCTGTGTTGATAATATTATGGCTGTCATGTAACATTATGAAATTGTTACAGGGTACTCTCTGTCTAAATTTGCTAAGGAACGCAAATTAGTCTTTACCAAATGAATTTTATCAAATAAATTTTTATCAAATAAACTGTTATCGAATTAAATTTTTATCCAATCAAATTGAAGAGTTTATCACATAAGAAGTTTATCACATAATCTAATGAATTTATTGCATAATCGAATAAATTATCGCATAACTAACAACTTGATAATGAAATAGTCTTCTTCTATAATTGTATTAAAGGCAGTATTCGCGTTCCATACGTTATGACAGTGTTGACAGTCTAATTTTACTGACACCTTTTTTTGAGAAAATTTTTTTAAAAAAAACCCAAGCAAGGCATGGCAATGAAAAGACCTTTGGAAATCATCTTCCAATATGACAATCAAAAAGAGGTTCTCAGTGTTCCCTATTTCCTTGTTTTCAATCTATTATATAGGTGTAAGGTATAATATTGTTCCTGGTCAACATAACAGATATAGAAAAAACCCTAAATTCATACACACCATCTAAGCTGTCTCTGCTAATTGCTAATGGGTTATCAGGAGTGTTCTGTTGTTGTCGCAGTACAGGAGTGTCTGTCTAAAATATAAAAAAACGCAATCAACAACCTTATCATTTGTTTTTATCTTTTAAGCTGGTAATAAACATTTACCTCATCTTTATTCTTTTTAAACCACTTGTCTTTTGCAGCCTTTACCTGTGTCGAATTTTCTTCATCTTCACTCGTAGCCCACCAAGGTTTCTCGAAATCATTTTTAGACTGGCTAACAAGTATTTTCGATTTTGATCGAGCACCATGTGGGGTTATCGAGCGGCGTGGAGAGGATAATGACTCATCAGACAGAGACTACAAATAAATGAAAAAAGTTTATGTTTAGTGCATTCTAATTATTAATTACAAAACATTCTTTAAGAGTATATACCATTCCTGATTAAAAAATTAAAAATTAAAAATAGGATGGTATTTATTATAAACTAATTGCAAGACCTACACCTGATAGGTTTTTGAATGGCTATGTCATCTATATAATAATACGCCAGTTCCGTGTCTCTGTGACAGGCAAAGTTGATTTGTTCATTTTCCTTTGATGTTACCAAAATTTCCCTTGAAGTAACCGAAAAATGCATGTCTAATATGTTAAATTTTCCGACGTTACGGCGCGACGTCAATAACACTACTTTAACGTCAATATCCTATATTAGGTTAAGGAGGTCATTACAGTGCACTTAAAACTTTGAGGCCAAATAACTTGGAAACAAGGTGCTGACGTCAATGATTTTTCACCGCTTGGGTAACTAGGGACCACCTGGGACCAATTTGGGTAAGTTTTTTAAACCTGGTTCCCCGAATCCGTTTCGGAATAGACGGGTTGATGACGTCATCAAAAAACATTTAAACCCCAATATCTCTGCAACTGTTTGTCAAAAATACATGATCCTATACATTTTCTTGATCAGCGTTTCAAGATCTATACCATAATGGCAACAGGTATACAAATTTATGAAACATTTTTTGGGTTTTGACGGGCCATTGCCGACGTCAGCAATAAACCCTTACATTTCATTAATCGCTCATCAAAACCACACGATTATATACATTTTCTTGATCAGCAGTGTAAGCTCTACACAATGGAGGAAACATGAAAACAAGTTTCTCAATTTATTTATTGTGTATTTGCACTGCTGACATCAGCGAAAAATCTAAAACAACCTATTTTCCCATTGTCCTTCTGCCTAAGTGGATTTCTCCACGGCCTTATCGACTAGTCTCTTATAATAATACGCTAAGTGTGTCTGTCTGTCACTTTTGCAAAGTGGATTACATTCTTCAAAATTTTCTTTAACAAATTCTATAAAACATCGCCTATAAAATTGTTCTGTAATTTACCAAACTTTACCGATAAAATAGTATTGACGTCAAAGAAAAGTTAATTAAGATTAGTGAAGCCATTACAATGCACTTAAAACTTTGAGGCCAAATAACTTGGAAACGAGGTAGTGACGTCAATGTTTTTTCACCGCGTGGGTAACTAGGGACCTCCTGGGACCAATTTGGGTAAGTTTCCCAAATCTGGGTCCCTGAATCCGTTTCGGGAATGGACGGGTTGATGACGTCATCAAAAAACCTTCAAACCCTAATATCTCTGCAACCGTTTGTCAAAAATACACGATCCTATACATTTTCTTGATCAGCGTTTCAAGATCTATACGATGAAGGCAACAGGCATACACATTTCTGAAAAAAAAAGTTTTGTGTTCTGACATGTTTCTGCTGACGTCATCAAAATTTAAATGACGGTTATTTTTCTCTGTTATCCTGCCTAAGTGGATTTTTCCACGGGCCTTATCGACTAGTCTATATAATAATACGCCAGTTCCGTGTCTCTGTGACTTTTGCAAAGTGGATAAAATTTTTTTGATAAAGTCTATAAAACATCGTCTATAAATTTGTTCTGTATATTACCAAACTTTGGCGTTAAAGCAATATTGACGTCAAAGGAAAGTATATTAAGATTAGTGAAGCCATTGCATTGCACTTTTAAATTTAAGGCTAAATAACTTGGAAACGGGTGGAAATAACTGACGTCATCTCCTGCGCAGGTAACTAGGGACCACCTGGGACCAATTTGGGTAAGTTTCCCAAACCCTGGTCCCCGAATCCGTTTCGGAATGGACGGGTTGATGACGTCACCAAAAAACCTTCAAACCCTAATATCTCTGCAACCGTTTGTCAAAAATACGGAATCCTATACATTTTCTTAATCAGCGTTTCAAGACCTATACAATGAAGGCAGCAGGTACACAAATTTCTAAAAAAATTTTTGGGGGTTTGACTGGCCATTGCTGACGTCAGCAAAATTTTAAAACCCTTATATCTCATTAACCGCTTATCAAAAAGACATGATCATATACATTTTCTTGGTCAGTACTCTGCACAGTACAGGCAACGAATAAACTAAATTTCACCAAACATTTTTGTAATTGCACTGCTGACGTCAGCAAAAAATCTAAAACAACCTATTTTTCCATTGTCCTGCTGCCTAAGTAGATTTTTTCACGGGCCTTAATCGACTAGTCTCTTATAATAATACGGAGTGTATGTGACGGTCATAGTGGATATCGTCATTTTCCTTTAAAGTCGCCGAAATTTCCTTTGAAGTTGCCGAAAAAAGTTCGCCGAAATTTCCCTTGAAGTTGCCGAAAAAAGTATGTCTCAAATGTGAAATTTTATGACGTTACGGCGCGACGTCAATAACACTACTTTAACGTCAATATCCTATATTAAATTAATGAAGCCATTACAATGCACTTAAAACTTTGAGGCCAAATAACTTGGAAACGAGGTGGTGACGTCAATGATTTTTTACCGGGTGGGTAGCTAGGGACCACCAGGACCAATTTGGTTAAGTTTTCCAAAACTGGGTCCCCAAATCCGTTTCGGAGTGGACGGGTTGATGACATCATCAAAAAACCTTCAAACTCTAATATCTCTGCAACTGTTTGTCAAAAGTACATGATCCTATACATTTTCTTGATCAGCGTTTCAAGATCTATACAATGAAGTCAGCAGGAATACAAATCTCTCAAAAAAAATTTTGTCTTCACGGGTCATTCCTGACGTCAGCAAAATTTTTAAACCCTCCTATCTAAATAACCGCTCATCAAAAGCACATGATCATATACATTTTCCTGATCAGCGCTTTAAGCTCTCCACAATAGAGGCAATTTGAAAATAAAATTCTAAATTTTTTTTAGTGGATGAGTTGCTGACATCATCAAAATTTTTATCCTGCCTTAGTGGATTTTTCCATGGGCCTTATCAACTAGTACAATAATAATCCCTAAAGTTATAATACGACTCAGGTTGTAAAGAGTTATTAGTCAATAAACATTGACATTGACTGTGCTGTACTGTGAACATTGACAAGCTCAAATTGCCTGGCTCTAGTATAGATTTCTATATAATTACTTGTGGCATCAAAATTTCCCATTTTGAATCAAGATACAGTACAACATGTTTTAAATGGCTATCACATACATTAGTATTCCCTAAAGTCTTAAATATCACAGGCTGCAAATAATTCTCTATTAATAGAATTACTTTATATAATCTGGTCAAAAATGGAAACAAGACAAAATTTTACAAATGCTTTATAGGCATTGTTGAAACAAACTTGTAAGAAATATAATCATATATACTGAACTGGTGTATCATTACAGTGGTTTGATTAGCTTTTTTAAACTATTCCAAAAAGCATAAAATATCAAACAGTATGTTACAGCGAAAACAAACAACTGAAATATTATTTACAATACAAAAAAAAATAAAAAGAATCAAATTAAAAAAAACTAAAAAAGAAGAAAAAGAATGTATGCAATTTCAAAATAAGGGACAGGTGAAATTGGTAATATTTGTATCAACAAAATTTATTGGAAAATCCATTTTGCATTCAGAGTGCAAAGTTGTTTGCTTGCTGTGGATATCAGACCATGAATCAGCAAAATACTAATGAAACTTATACAAAGAAAAAGAAAAAAAGGTTCTCAAAACAATTTAATCAATTTGCTCAGAATACAACAGCACACGGCTTTTTGCATGTTGTAATGTCAGAAAATCGTTCCATCAAGGTATTTTGGATATGTGTAATTACAGCCTGTTTTGCAGTAGCAGCTTACCAAGGTCATCAGTTAATTACACAATATCGCGAGAAACCACTGGCAACAAAAATTTGGGTGGAAAAAGAAGCTGTGCAAACATTTCCACTTGTTGCGATATGTAATCAAAACCCCATTCTTAAAGACAAATTCTCTGACTTACTCAATACCACTGCATTTAGGCAGCAACGGTCAACGATAAAAGAATTGCTCAATAAAGCACTTTCCTCTCACAAATTGAAATATTATTTGTTTGCTCATTTATTCCAAGGTATGAGCATGATCGCAGCACAAAATGGGTCTGCTGTTTTTCGATATGGAAACACTTTTAACGACACAATATTGTCTTGTACATATTCACAAGTTTACAACTGCGAAAACTTGAAACAATGGAGACAGTTTTGGCATTATAAATATGGAAACTGTTTTGCTTTTAACACTGGATTTGATCAAGATGGAAATGAAATAGAACCAATAAAGACAAAACCGGGTTTCGATAACGGATTGTATTTAACCATCTCCATCAACAGAAAACAGTACATCCCAGGAATTGCAGATGCAATAGGTGCTTTACTGTTTATTGGAAGTCAAGAACATAGTGTGGATATGTACCATGGCAGTATTTTTTTTCAACCTGGCATGGAACATTATGTAGCGTTCCAAAAAAAGAAAAGGATAAGAATAGATCCTTTTAACAACAACAGTTGCATAAAAAATTACACTGAATATTTCAGTAGTCTTAGTGCTCAGATTAAAATAACAAAATATTCCACAAAAATTTGCAGAGATTATTGTTACGACAACAATTTTATCAATGCCTGTAACTGTACGTCTGATGATTTAAGAAAACAAAATTATCGCTTATGCGACAATACAGATTTTTCCTGTTTGCTTAATGTAGCTATTGGGTTAAAGAGTGTTGACAACCAATGCTTAGCGCAATGTAAATTTCCTTGTGAAGAAACATACTATACTGTTTTAACATCATCAGGATTATTCTTTCACAATAAAGATGATGATGAAGCAGATGAAAGGCTAAATATTTACATCTACTCAAAATCCACTGAAGTGGAAGTTACTGAAGACAAATTGCTTTACCACTGGGAAAATCTATTAGCAGATTTTGGAGGACATCTTGGCTTATGGGGTGGTTTTTCTGTTTTAACCATTATGGAGATAATAGCTTTTGCAATAGCTGTTCTGTGGAATTGTACAAAGGTCGTTTTTAAAAAAATTAATTGACATTAAAGCAACAGATGAAAAATGCTGTAATTTTGCTCTCGAGTTAGGGTGAAAAGATCAGCAAGAGACATTTAGATGCGTTTCAATACATATTACTGTCTACACACAAATGTTGAGTAATGGATTATTATTAAGGGTATTATATAACAGTAATGGCAACATCTTTATAAAATAAT
The DNA here is from genome assembly GCF_029227915.1 of Hydractinia symbiolongicarpus. Lineage (NCBI taxonomy): Eukaryota > Metazoa > Cnidaria > Hydrozoa > Anthoathecata > Hydractiniidae > Hydractinia > Hydractinia symbiolongicarpus. The sequence goes on along the minus strand of NC_079877.1, from coordinate 13,676,318 downwards.
AAGAATTTTAAGGAATATTGGATAACAATAATAAATGTATATAAATCGAAGTTACAGTATATTTATTAATAAATAATATTTTCAGGTATATACAAAAATTTAAATTATCATTAAAATACCATAATTATTGACGTAAATATAAGTTGCATCACAAGGACATAAGCCTTTGTATATAACACTGCTTGGTTGAGTAACACAATCTTCAATGTGGAATAACAATCGTAGCTTGGTGGGTTTTCCAAAAATATACAACTTCAACTTTAAAGTTGGAAAAAAACTGAAGATTTGTTACCACATTTCCAACTGCTCTCATGTAATTCATCCCGTAACAAACAAAAGGATATAAAGGTTGAATTTAATTCGGTATGGTATGACACGAAACTCTGTTCCTTTCCTTTTTTTATGTCCATAATAAAGAGAATTTTAATTATGTATATAAAGTGGATAATTTTAACTTTTGTATATATCTGAAGATGGTTCTATGTAAAGAAAAGCTTTGTAAAGAATAAAATGAAACAAAAGAAGCAGGAATGCAAATCGTTAGAAGTGCAAAGGCAAACAAATAAATAGCCACAGAATGCAGTTTGAAATGGACTGATGAGAATATGAAAAGTAGTTAACATATGCACATATTTTCTTGTTAATTTGCTAAAACATTTCAGGATATTCAAGATTTAATATTTTGATAATGTCAGCAACCTTCATAAATTATTTCTCTTAATGCTTCTATTGAATAGAGTTTAGAACGCTAATCAAAATAATATAATAGGGTCATCACAGACATGCTACTGTTTTTGCGTTCTGTTTTCATGAAAGAAGATTGGCTTTGTTATTTTAAATTTTTTGTGTTTACTCGACAATGGTTTTCGATTAGCGGATTTAAAGGTTGGGCATATTCTAAACTAAACTAGCACAAAAAAAGAACTTTACCTCATTTAGAAATTTTTCAAATTCTGCATCTAAATCTTTGCTACCAAGCTTTGCTCTTGCTTTTGCCCATCCCGATGCCATGTCAGCATAAAACGTACATTTTATATTTTGCCATATTCATTTTTATTTTCTAAGGTACAAAAAAATTAATAATTTAGTTTTCAGGTCTTAAATCAATGTTAGTTTTAAAAATAAAAGCATATAGTTTATTGTGTTTCGTAGAAAATTAAAATAGTGATGAAGTGATGTTTCTTTTTATAAGATACCAGACTAAAGAAAACTTAGGCTAAAAAAAAGCCTATTTTAAAAAGGTTTAGCAGACTGTGGAAATTTTCTAACTTATGCAAACAGAGGAAACATACAGTAAAAATGTTTTACTGAACTATACAAATATCAAATGCCTAAGAAAAAACATGTAAGAAAATATAGCAAATGTCCTTTATATATAGAAACAAACCTGTTAATTAAACAAGAAAAACTTAAAAACATTAAAGGTTCAAATTATTGGAAACTTAAGACTCAACCTAATGCTTAGTTTTCCAAGAAAAAAAGACACACACAAGATAATTTCATTATCTGGTGACAAAAAAAGGAGAGGGTTTTAAAGACAGCCCTCACATAAACACTGTGTGAGAAATTCTCATCACAAATTCAATCTTTTGACTGAAAAACAGTGTTATTGCAGCCAGGATTTTATTAACTGCGGGTTCATCAAACCGATATGCACTTATCATCACATATGAGCTGCAATTTTGGACAAGTTATGCCTGTGTTAACATTATGCTTCTGGTCTTCATCCAACAAGATAATACCACTTTGAATTGCTGGCTTACTTGTCACATCTAAAGAAAAAAAGAAAGAACACTTAATAAAATCAAACCCTTTTCAAGTGTACTTATCATCATCATCATCATCATTCTCGGCTTAACGTCCGTTTTCCATGCTAGCATGGGTTGGACGGGGTATATTAATGACCCTTTTCCAATCTGATCTAGACGGTGTTAGATCTAAACTCAACTTCCTCTCTATCAAGTCTGTCCTTATAACCTCCTGCCAAGTCTTTCTCGGTCTGCCTCTGGGCTTTGCCCCAGGAACTATCAAGTCTCTACACTTTCTTACCCAATTATCCTCCTCCATTCTTTCCAAGTGCCCCAGCCAATTCAATCTTCTTATCTGGATAACATCTTTAATTCTACAGAGACTTAGCCTGCTTCTTAGCTCATCTGAACTCTTTCTGTCTCTCAGACTGGCATTACACATCCACCTAACCATTCTCATATCATTCCTTTCTAAACGGTCAAGATCTTCCTGCTTCACTGCCCATGTCTCACTACCGTACAACATAACACTTCTTACACAGGCCTCATACAACCTACCTTTTACCTCAATTGACAGGACTCTGCTAGTCAATAAAGGAAGTAACTCTCTAAAATTTTTCCAAGCAGAACCTATCCTGCAAGTAACACTTCTTCCAACACCCCCTTCACTGCCCAACATATCACCTAACGAGCCACTGTTGTACATCATTAAAGCTGGAAATACTTCATTCTCTATAATCTCACCTTTGCAACGCTTGCATACAAACTGTATGTCAGCTCTTAACCTTTCACTAATACTACTGCACTTCTTATGTACCCAATGCTTGCAAGTCTGACAAAAAATTGAGTTACTACCAACCCCTTTCCTGCAAACTCCACAAGGCCACTTTCCAACTACAAGGTCACACTTGGCTGCAATGCTACTTATCATGACTTTAGACTTTGCTGTGTTTACCTTCAGCCCTTTCTCTTCTAGTCCTTTCTTCCACTTCTCAAACTTTTCAACTAATTCTTCCATCGACTCTGCTATGAGAACCAAATCATCTGCATACAATAACTCCCATGGACAACCTGTTCTGAACTCCATCGACAGCGCTTCTAAGACTAGAATAAACAACAAAGGACTAAGTACAGAACCCTGATGTACACCAACATTTACACTAAATTCATCACTAAGTGAATCGTTAATCCTGACACGACTTCTAGCATTGCTGTACATAGACTGAACCATCGTAACTAGCCACTCAACTCAGCCACTACAGTTAATAACAAAAAACAATTCTAAAAACATCTTTTTTAAAAATTTTATACAATTAACTCCTTGTTACATAAATCTCTGGTATTTGAAATGTAACTTTTACAAGCAAATCAAAAATTCATTCATTTAAAACCGTTTATTATTATTTTGTTCTTTTATTTACTTTCTTGGTGCTTTCTAATATGTGGCTGAAATCAGGATTATAAATTTTTAAAATAGACATTTTTATTCCATCTGTGTTTACACAGTATGGTTTAATTTAGGCATGTTCAGAAATTCAAATATTCAATTTTTTCAATCTTAACAACCGTAGGTTGTCGCTTAATATAGTGCCTAATTAATAATAGTTTGTTTTCATATTGTCACGTGATGCATGTTTATATTAAACATGACCCCTCATAGAGAATGCTATAGAGTGTGTGAGAAGAATTTAGCGTAACTTATTTTCCTCATGAAAAGCATGTTTTTCGTGTGGATAAAACTACATAACAAAATTTTTGTCTGCTTCATTCAACACATCGCGACAAGAAAATACAATAAATATATATCTTATTCGTTGGTTTCCGAGAATTTTTAATAGCTCCCTCGTAAAATGTTTTGTGTTTTAATATAATTACAAGAAAAACTGATGTCAATGAACGCTCTTGAAGCTGTGGCATAGACACCAGCACCAATAAAGTTTATCCTGTTAAAGTTTTCACTTACCTAAGAAAATTCTTGTATCATGCGTAGACTACCCTAACTTTATATTTGCTACTTTTCCTATTTTTTTTGTACTGAGTTTTAGAAATGTTCATTCTTCCTAAACGTGTATTTTGTGAAAACATGGGTTGGTTGTGAAGAACATATCTGTTGCGATTTTTTATCTTTAATCGCAGGAACATTTGGATTTTTTCGATATGAGAACAGCGAGGTAACTTAACTTATCAGCCTGTGCTTGGTTCTAGGTTGACAATTTTCAGTACGAAAATCTACTGGAGGGAAAGGTGAGACAATTTTATCTTTGCGACTGATGAAGAAATTTAATTAATTAATTGCGGAATAGGGCCACTGGGATCAGAGGATAGTCATCTGTTGCAGATGGTGAAGAGGAGAGTCTTCTTGTTTTATCTGTGTTTTCACAGTATGTTTTAAATTCTATCATTTATTTTTTCCAGTTTAATAACCCTGGGTTGTCAGCAAATATATAGCTCAATTTCAGTTTCTCCTGAACTCCTTTTTAATCGCGATACATTGCGCATCATTCTTTCATTTGGTTGATTAACTATATTGCTAGAAAAAAAAGCATTAAATATATATCTAATTCGCTTGGTTTTGGTTTTCAATGGTGGAATTGTTTGGTAGCTCGCTTGCTCGTAAACTTTATATTTTATTGGAAAACTAAAAAAATTACAAATTTGTTGGTGTTAAAAATTCTTGCTTTTTTTTGCACCAAGCTTTGGTAATGTTTATTCGCCTAAAGACAAATGCTTTGTTCATAAAAAGATGAAGGAAGTGTGAACAAAAACATCTGTGATGACTTCCCAACCCTAATTTATAGACTTCTTGGTTCCTTTTAGTGTGAGGACAGTAAGACAAACTTTTAGTCTCACTAGATTAAGATTAATTCCTTTTGATGTGCAAGAAGTTCAATACCCAACAAAATAACAAAATAACTAAGAATGAAATGGACTGACGAAAATATGAAAAGTAGTTAACGGTTGCACCATATTTTCGTTCACATGCCCAAAAAATAGTTGAGAAGATATGTAGATGTTGCTAGCAAGCCGCATACATTCTTTTTTGATGCTTCTAATAAAAGGAGCTTGGAATGCTGATCAAAATAATGGTATTGTTTATGTTTTCATTGAATATTATTAAGAGTATTGGCTACGTGATTTTAACATTTTTATGTTTACTGAATAATCATTTTTAATTGATGGATTTAAAATGTTTTTTCGTGAAAAAAATGTATACAACATGTTGCCCTATATCATATGTATAAGCAGAAAAAATATGTATGAAAAAATAACAAATGTTCATATATATGAAACAAGAGGTTAAAATTTCAGGAAACTCCAGGCTCAACCAAATGGTTTTGAATGTAAAAAACATATTAGGTGATTCATTAACTAGTGACAAAAATTTCAAAATGATTTCATGTATTCTAATGTTGTCTTTGACAAATTTGTTAATGGAAGACTCTTGGATGTTTAAAGATTTCGAATTTTATAGCAGTCAGATAAGAAGAATCAAAATATTGATGGGTCCATACTTATTATTTTCCACCAAAGACATATGGTCAAAATGCTCTTATTCAGATCTCTGTCACTCTGCTTCATTTTTTTTTAAAAAACGCTCTACTTAAAAAATATTTGTATAATATATTTTCTCTAAAGTTTGTAAAAACGTTGTTTTTTCCCTTTTTATAATGTTTATAATATGTTTTACTCATTTTATCTTATTTCCTAATTTATTTTAAAGTTATACAAACATTTTTTATTAAACTTTAATTTTTATTTAAATAGATAGGGTTTTTAAATTAATTAATTGATGCAAATTCAATATTCAACAAAATTGTTTGAGATTTACAACTAACTATTGAAAGAATTAGAAGAGAAAGAAAGAAAAAACGCTGATAGATGCTTTAAAAAAAAATTAAAAAGAAGACCATGACTATTTAATTTTTAATTTGAGTCTTTTGATTGAAGTATTATCACAAACGTTGCTATTATCAAGAAAAAACAACAAAAAAAAGAAAAAGTTATAACATATTTCATTAAAAAAAATAGTTGTATAAAAGCCCTTTTGTCCATGATTATAATCTCAATACAAAAACAAATGCAGTCACCAAAACATATTTTCTGATGTCTCTTCTTTCTTTTAACACATAAGCTCAATCAAAAACATAACAAAAAAAATCACATTAATCACAAAGTACAAAAAGTGATGTAGATATCTTGTTAAATCAAGAATTTTTTTTTCATTCGTTAGATTTTGTAGGTGAGAAGTGTATACGTAAGGATGAATGTGTCTTTACTAGCATAGAGGAGGAAAAAAAGCTAGCTTGAAAGAGTCAGGTTATTTAACACTGTGTTTGATTGGGATGAACATAATTTGCCTGATAATGTTGTAAAAGGGCCAGCTATGCAGATCAAGACAGAATGGGTAGTGAAGGTTAAAGCATCTGAATATACTGGAGTTGAGTTTATTACAAGTCTTGCTAATTAGATTATAAAGGATGGTGTTATCTCGAGTAACTGGCAGTCAAGTGTAATAGAGAATTGTTTCAAGAGCACGGGTGATGCTTTAGAAAGAGAGTGAAGTTGGTTCAAGTAATGAAAGTTATGGAAAGAGTGATTGATAAGTTACTTAGAAAAAGAACTGATATAGCTGCAATTTAGTTTTGTTTCAGGGTGTGGCACTACAGATGCAAAATTTTTATCTAAACAGCTTCAGGAAAGTATTTAGGAAAGAGATAGAATCTCAATTTTGCCTTTTTAGAAAAAGCTTTTGACAGATTGGTGAAATGTATTTGGTAGGCTATGAGAAAATTAGGTGTTGAAGAGTGGCTAGATGGTACAGTGTATGCACTGCAATTACCGCTGGTGTACATCAGGGTACATAGTCTTTTGTTTAGTCTTAGTAAGGCCGTCAATGGAGTTCAGAACAGGTTGTCCATGGGAGTTATTATATGTGGATGATTTGCTTCTCATAGCAAAGTCAATGGAAGAAAGGAATAGAAGAGAAAGGGTCAAGAGTGAATGCAGCAAAGTCTAAAATCATGATTAGTAGCATTAAAGCCAAGTATAACCTTGTAGTGGGAATGTGGCCTTGTGGAGTTTGCAGAAACGGGGTTGATAGTAACTCAATTTTTTTTCAGACTTGTAAGCATTGGGTACATAAGAAGTGCAGTGGTATTGCAGGAAGTTTAAGAGGTGACATTCAGTTTGTATGTAAGTGTTGCAAAGGTGACATTATAGACAATGAAGTATTTCTAGCTTTATTGATGTACAACAGTGGCTCGTTAGATATAGTTGAGAACTTGTTACTTAGGTAATATGTTGGGTGTTGAAGGGGTGTTACTTGCAGGGTAGGTTCTGCTTAGAAAAAGTTCAGAGAGTTACTTTCTTTGTTGACTAGCAGAGTCTTGTCAATTGAGGTAAAAGGTAGGTTGTATGAGGCCTGTGTAAGAAGTGTTATGTTGTATGGTAGTGAGACATGGGCAGTGAAGCATGAAGATCTTGACCTGTTTTAAAAGGAATATGATAACGATCAGGTGGATGTGTAACGGCAGTCTGAGAGACAGAAAGAGTTCAGATGAGCTAAGAAGCAGGTTAGGTATCTATAGCATTAAAATGCTATGTTGGTTGGGACACTTGGAAAAATAGCATTGCTGGGGCAAAGCCCGGAGAGAAACCAAGAAAAATATGACAGGGGTAATAAGGACAGAGTTGATGCGGAGGAATTTGAGTTTAGATCAGATTGGAAGAGGGTCATTAATATACTCTATCCAACCATAGAATAGGACGCCAGGAAGAACACAGGAGTGTTAAGAATCTATTATAACAATACGAAAGTTATGTGTCTGTCTTGACAGGGAAAGTAGATGTGTTCTAGGTCTTTTTTGTTAACTTTCTAACTTACAGCATGATAACAATGCATTTTGACTGACGCCAATGCAATAAAGAAAATGTACCATTGCATTGCACTTTTAATTTTAAGGCGAAATAACTTGGGACCAAAATAGGACTAACTTCCTAAAGATGGGTCAACTAACTCGTTTTGGAACAGAGTGGCTGATGACGTCATCAAAAAACATTTAAACCCCAATCTTTTCAGCAAATTAGTTTCTGTTAGCTAGAATTTTGGACAAAATATCTCTGCTTTGACATCTGCCTCTGGTCTTTATCCAAGAGGAGCATACCACTTTGAACTGCTTGCTAACTTGCTGTTAGCTAGAATTTTGGACAAAATATCTCTGCTTTGACATCTGCCTCTGGTCATTATCCAAGAGGAGCATACCTCTTTGAACTGCTTGCTAACTTGTCACATTTACAGAAAAAAATGAGACTTGGTACAAGGTTGTAAACTTTAAAAAAGATATTTTTTCCTTGTGAGAAGCATGTTGTAACTTTTTGAAAAAAAAGAACAAACAAGATACTCCTATCAATGGCAACACGAAAAGGAATTGGTTGAGCTACAATAAAATGAAAATAATTTAGCAGATACTGCAACAGATGGTCGAAAGCTATTTTATGTTTTCTGAACCAATAAAAAGTGGAACAAAGATATACTACAAAAGAATTAAGTAACTTTTCAAAAATATAAAATACCCCCAACTATGCCACAATATAATCTAATAATTATACATTAAACACAACAAAGAATTTTTACACACAGGTGCAAATCGCAATATCTTTATCAAGTAACAGTAAGAGATTCATTATTCATTTGGAGTTAAAGCTTGTTGGTGGATAAAAAATATGACTCTAGAGAACACTAATACACCTTGTGAAATGAAAAACACATCACGTGTAAAAAAAGCATTTGAACATTTTGCTGAGAATACATCAGCGCATGGCTTTTTGCAAGTTTCATTATCAAAAAATCGTTTCGTCAAGGTATTTTGGATATGTGTGATCATCACCTGTCTTGCAATAGCATGGTATCAAGGTCGACAGCTGATTATTCAATATCTAGAAAAACCAGTGGCGACAAAAATTTGGGTGCAGAAAGAAGCTGTGCAAACATTTCCACTTGTTGCAATATGTAACCAAAACCCCATTCTTAAAGACAAATTTCTTGACTTACTCAATACAACTGCATTCAGGCAACAGCAGTCAACAATCAAAGAATTGTTTAGTAAAGCTCTTTTTTCTCAAGAATTGAAATATTTACTGTTTGGGCACATATTCCAAGGTATGAGTATGATCGCGGCACAAAATGGGTCTGCTGTTTTCCAATATGGAAACACTTTTAACGACACAATATTGTCTTGTACATATTCACAATTTTATAATTGCAAAAACTTAAAACAATGGAGACAGTTTTGGCATTTTAAATATGGAAACTGTTTTGCTTTTAACACTGGATTTGATCAAGATGGAAATGAAATAGAAACAATAAAGGCGAAACCCGGTTTCGATAACGGATTAAATCTTGACATTTCTTTAAATCTAAAACAATACATGCCAGAAATTGCAGAGGGTGTTAGTGCTGTGGTGTACATTGGAAGCCAAGAGCAAATGGAAGATATATTTTACAATAATATATTGCTAAAACCTGGCCTTGTACATTATGCAGCCTATCAAAAGAAGAAAAAGATAAGAGTGGATCCTTTTAACAACAACAGTTGCATAAAAGATTTTACAGAATATTTCAGCCCTCTCAATGCTCAAACAAAAATAACAAAATATTCCATGCGGATTTGCAGAGATTTTTGTTATGATTTTAATTTTATTAATGCCTGTAACTGTACAACAGATGTTGCGTACACAAAAAATAATCCAGTGTGCACCCATGCAGACTTTCCGTGTTTGCTAAATGTTGCTATTGGGTTAAAGAACATCAGTAATGAATGTCTTGCACAGTGCAAATTTCCATGTGAAGAAACATACTACAATGTTCTACGAGATTCAGCATTTTATTTTGATTATGGCAAAGACAAAGCAACAAATGACAAATTGAGTGTTTGCATCTACTCAAAATCCTCTGAAGTTGAAGTTACTGAAGACAAATTACTTTACCAATGGGAAAATCTAGTGGCAGATCTTGGAGGACATCTTGGATTATGGGGTGGTTTTTCCATTTTAACGCTCATGGAAGTGCTTTTTTTTTGTGTGTTTGTCATGGGGAACTGTGCAGGGCTTATTACTGGAAAAAATGACTAAAAAAAGACGCAGATTGGGCAATTGTATTATTTAAAAAAATCATGCTTCGTGGGATAACTGATAATTTGATTGTACTATGTCAATAAATTAAAATAAAATAAATATTGCTTTCCATAACTATTAAAACCACAAACAAGCCAAAACCAACCTCCCCCCAATTTCTTTTTGAAACTGTATAATTTCGTTGGCTATTATATAAATTTGGTTAGTAAACAAGATAGATATTGATAGTCCTTGTGTAGCCCAGGCTTTTCAGTTGATAGGGGGACTTGAATTATTTTCTTATTAAAAGTTGAAATACTGTTAATGCTGTAATAAACACCCTGGGCGTTTATTAATTATTCATATTTTTGATGAAACGTTTATTAAGAAGATCATTTAATAGAGACTGGGCATTTATTGGAGCATTTACTGCACACATGTATTCTTTGATCAACAAGTGGCACCTGTAAGTAGTACACAGTCGAATTTCTATGGATTTTTCCACAGGCTAGATTACAATAAATTCTTACACGAACCTGATTTAATGTAATGTTAACATAAAGTTGATAAGAAACCAATCTTGTAAAGTGTTTAAACAATTTAGAATTGAAACCATAGCTCCATTGTTCTTTCAATAAGCCAAAAGGTACTAGCTTTTTCTTTAAAAAGAATCATCTTGAGAAAAAATATTTATTGGAAAATTCGACACTCCAATAATTATTAGACCTTCAATAAAATTTTAAAAGGATTTTAATCTAAATTAGTACGTGTTTCCATGTATGTTTTTTCTCACTTTGAGCTTCAGTATTAATGAACCCACTCAGAAATTTGTACCGATACCATAAAAAACAATGTAATAATTACAAGTGTGATGTCATTGCAGTTTAATAAGCACAGATTTAGATGAGAATAACAGGCGTCAACTCCCGTATCAATAACTGGGGCTATGTGGGACCAACATGAGTGCAACTTCCCAAAACTTACCTTATCCTTTAGTATAAAATATAAATGGTTAAAAAGGTAAAAAAAAACAACCAAAAATTCCAATGTGCAAGTCAAAAAAACAGCGATTAAGACTTACTATAAAAAAACTTTTATTAGACTTTCATAAAAACAACTAGGCACAACTGTTGATTATTTTTGTCTCTGCACGAATCTCTTATATAAAGTAGGGGGGATTCTTTTTTAAGGCGTGTAATTGAAAATTTGTTTTTCTGAATAGGTCTAAAGACAAATAAAAAAATATCAATGGTTAGACATTCATTATACTCCCATACAAGGTTGGATTAAATAAAAAAACAAAAATACCGGGCATAAAGAAAGCTATAACAAAGGGTTAAGAAAAGGATTCAAATTAGTTACGCAGACATGTAATTGGTTTCATAAACAGATGCAAGATTCAATTTAATAATTGAAAAATTTGCAAATGCAATAGGTCGCTCAATTTTACAAAATTATTTTTTTTTTATAGCACTATGATGAATTCACTATGACAGAAACTCACAAAAAATATGAAAGAAAACATTTCTCGAAAGAATTTAAACAATTTGCTCAAAATACAACAGCACATGGCTTTTTGCAAGTCTCATTATCAAAAAATCGTTTTGCCAAGGTATTTTGGATATGTGTAATTATCGCCTGTCTTGCAGTAGCATGGTATCAAGGTCAACTGTTGATTATGCAATATCGAGGGAAACCAGTGGCGACAAAACTTTGGGTGCAAAAAGAAGCTGTACAAACATTCCCACTTGTTGCAATAAGTAATCAAAACCCTATTCTTAAAGACAAATTCGATGACTTGCTAAACACTAGTGCATTTAGACCACAGCAATCAAAGATAAAAGAATTGCTCCACGAAGCTCGTTCTTCATTGAAAGCAAGGTTTAGCTTGTATATGCATAGTTACCTAGGCATGAGTATAATTAGAGGACAGAATGGGTCTGTTCTTTTTCGATATGGAAACACTTTTAACGATACAATATTGTCTTGTACATATTCACAGCTTTATGATTGCAAAAAGTCAAGAAATTGGAGAAAATTTTGGCATTTTAAGTATGGAAATTGTTTTGCCTACAACACTGGGTTTGACCAAGATGGAAACGACATTGAACTAACAAGAGGAAAGCCTGGTTTTGACAATGGATTATATATAACTATCTCTATCAACAGGAAACAATACATACCAGGAATTGCAGATGCTATAGGTGTTTTACTGTTTGTTGGAAGTCAAGAACATAGCGTGGATATGTATTACAAAAGTGTTATGTTAAAACCTGGTATGGAACATTATGTTGCGTTCCAAAAAAAGAAAAGGATAAGAATAGATCCTTTTAACAACAACAGTTGCATAAAAAATTTTACTGAATATTTCAGTAATCTTAATCCTCAAAATAAAGTAACAAAGTATTCTGAAAAAATTTGCAGAGAACGTTGTTATCACGATGAATTTATCAATGCCTGTAACTGTACGACTGATGATTTGAATAAACAACATTATCGCTTATGCAGCAATATAGATTTCCCTTGTTTGCTTAATGTCTCGATTGGGTTAAAGAGTGTTGACAACCAATGTTTCGCACAATGTAAATTTCCTTGTGAGGAAACATACTATACTGTTTCAAGATCATCAGGGTTTTTCTTTTACAATAAAGATGATGATGAAGCCAACGAAAGGCTAAATATTTACATCTACTCAAAATCCACCGAAGTCGAAATTACAGAAGACAAATTACTCTACCACTGGGAAAATCTTTTAGCAGATATTGGGGGTCACCTAGGTTTATGGTGTGGTTTTTCTATTTTAACAATTATGGAGATTGTAGCTTTTGTAGTGCTTGTTCTGTGGAATTGTGCAAAGGTCATCTTCCAAAAAACTAATTGACATAAAAACGAATTCCAGAATTAACTCTAGTCAGTATAGGCTTTTTTGGGCTGTAAAAGTATAGGGGGCATGAGGTGCCTGCTGTCCATAAATGCTGCTAAATTATATCTAAGACAAAATGAAACGAAGAATATTAGCATAATTATCTTCTTGCTGGAGTACTCATTAAAATGTCTAAAATTTAATATGTGAAGTAACAGTAAGAAAGTGTTGAGGATATTCACAAGATAGATTATAATAAAGAAGATATTGCAGATTTATTTTCGCTGGAGACCTGATCTATTTTCTCTTAGCTTATCTTAAAGATTATCTCCAACTCCCTTTCCTTTAATAAAGCTCACCTTGAATAAAATAAATTAACACACGAAAACTGTGGTGGGATGCCTAGTATAAATTAGTTGTGTATCACACTAGCGTTGCATATCACATATGATAACTAGTGAAGGTAAACTGTGCTATGCCCTGGATAGAGCACCTGATACTTGAAAATGATTTCACATTGTTGTTGGAGCACTTGTGTGCTCTCTTAGATGTATTTTTGAAAAGTTACAAATCAAACTACTCACTTACCTTATTCAAGTTTTCTGGGTTTAGTAAGGCCACGCAATTAGGGGGTAACAATCATTATCCTAAGTTTTATAGAGAATGAACAATATTTGGTTACTTAACAGTATTAATATTTCAAGAATATATTTTTAGGATTTACTTCCCTCAAGTTCATGCTGCCATGTTTGTTATTGATAGTAATTGAGATGAGTTTGCGTGCCGGACCTTAATATGTGTAGTATGTAAACGCCAGGGATCGTAACTAGAACTTAGTTGCTTAAAACCTTGAAAGTCTTTTTCAGGGAAAATATTGCACGTTAGAACTGGAGACAGGTGAATTTTAAGAATTTGTACACATTACCTATTTCGTACGCAGTGGTTTGTGTGCTATCAAAAATATGTGCAATGACAATTTGATTGCATTGCAGCACACTTAAAAACTATGATACCGGGTATTTGTTTTTTGTTACCTTAAGTGCGTCAGTTCCTGGAATTTAATTTTTTGCGAGTTTATTATTAAACTTGGCTGATTGTTAAATCAAACTTGGATAAAATTCCCTTGAGGGAAAAATATCTTAATTTTAAATCAAACGATAATTGTTTAGTTTTCCTCAGAATCAATATACTTCTTCTTTTGTGTATTTAAATGTTATAAATTTTTATACATTACACAAAAGCTTACAGAAATAAGAACTTTACCTCATTTAGAAACTTTCAAATTCTGCATCTAAATCTTGGCTATAAATTTTTTCCCATTCCAATTACATGTCAGCATAAATTGTAAATTCCACATTCTTTTATCACTATGATTTTTTATGGTTTTTTTTGTTTGCTTTTTTCCTAAAGTAATAAAAAAAAAATTAAATTTCAATTTTAAAGTAGAACCATGACTGTCAAAGCTATGATAAAAAATAGTTAAGTTATAATCAATAAAAATCAACAACAAAGAATATTTTGTAACTTTTTTATTATAAAACATAATAACAAAATGTAATTTCTATAAAGAACCAACAAGTAATTTACTAAGAGACAAATATACTTCTGCAATTTTATGGCAGTCTATGCAGCAACTCAACAAAATTATCCCAAACCCATTTTGATCTGTAGTGATATTTCTGACAAAACTGTTAAAGAAGAGTTAAAACTGTTAGTATCTCAGAAACTAAACTTTGACATAAACATATTAACCATTTTTTATTAATATTATTCCTATTAATCAAATTGGTATTAGGGAAAAAAACGGAATAAAATAATATAATCAAATGCTTTTCCCGAAATACAAAGCACTTTAGAAAAACTTTATCCACTGAAAAGTATGAACCAATTCAACCGACTTAGTTTAATTAAAAAATGACTTTACATATCATAACTGACGATGCCACTGTGTATCAGATACTTCTTTTACAAATTTTTGTCACAAACATCATAATTTTAATCTTAATAATCGGTGAAAGTGCTTAATTCAACAAAACTAATATTGAAATGTTACTGGCATGCAAATTTTACAATACAGGAAAAACATTGTTGAAGAAGAATGGAGAATGCTAGCTTCAATAAAATTTTGATTAACATTAACAATTAGTGTACATACTTTGTTAAGAAAAAAAGACAACAAAAGATTAAATTACAATCCTCTGTGTGTATTTCCCATTACAAAAATGTTTATAAAATTTTTCCATTGATAATCTTTATCTTAATACAGAAATGATTATTCGTCATCGAAATGCATTTTTCTCCTGTCTCTCTTCGACTTTAACAAATTGTAATCCACATATGTTGTATATTTTTCGGAAATAAATGGGATGTAATATGCTCGAAAAAAGGGGTGTGATCTAAAAAACAAATAAAAAGTGGGGTATTAACTAGTAACTTTTCTTTTACCAAATTTTACCTTGGATAAAGCTATCTTACCTTGTTGAATCAAGAAATTTTTTGGAATAAATTATTTCCCATCTGTTTCGAAGACGAGAGAAGTTTTTCTCATATTCACCTTCAGTTGGAAGATCAATATCCACCAATAAATCACAATCATGTATAGATGACTGAAATATAACAAGACATACTTACAAAAGCTGCCACTAAATAATTGTTTGTTTTCCATAGGCCTATCTGAAACAAATTTATCATCCTAAAAAATGTTTTTAGTTAAACTTTTGTTAAATGTTATATTTTTTTTCTTTGTTCTTGACATGTTCCTAATGCAACATCACATGTTGAAATGCGATAAAGCTTTGATTTCGAGAGAATTAAAAAGTAAAAAATATGTGAAGGTTCTTTAGCATTTTTAATATCCTTAAATCACTCTCAATTGATGAAGATGTGAGAAAATCTTTATGCTGCCAACTGTTCATATTACTGTGGAAAGTTTATCATTTCTTGTACATTGAACATTTCTTGAACATGACATGAACATTCCAAAAATAATTTTTAAGAAATCTTATTTTGATTTCTTCTCGAAAAACTTTTTTTTTTCAAAAAAGTTCAAGAACATACCTGTTTGGGGTGTTTAGTGATAACACAACGGGTGTTCCACTAATTTACAATTGCACGTTTTGATGAAGTTTGGCAGCCCCTCTAAATTTACCTTGTTTTTTTGTTTTAAAGTTGACCAAAAACTGTTTTGAGAACCAATAAACATTAAAGTCTACTTGGATTATGATAAACAAAACAATTTGAAATTACTCAAGCAAGTGTGAACCACATGCAATTTAAAAGAGAAAACTTACATAAACAGTTACTTCTTCAATATTCATATCATTCATAAATTGTGGAACAACTTTTGTGCCATCAGCACCAGCCTTGTATTGGTGAGGAAGCTGGCCACTAAACTCTGACTTCAAGAATAAATATTTCCAACTACATCAGAGGAAAAAAAAACATTAGAATTAAAATTAACAACAAAACACAACAACACAGACCAGACTGTATCCAGTGACTAAAAAGACAATATGCATCTCAGTGACTAAAGGACTTACGTTGGAGGTAAAAAGAAGCTACTGGTGTATCGATACCATTCTCTTCCAACACAAACATTTATTTTCCTATCTTCACGAAACATAGGAGCTTTTGTTTCATCAAATGGTGTCACCAATTCATGTAACTCTGGGTAAACATCAAGTGGAGCATGATAGCCTAAAAAAATGTTTGTAGGCTAGCTGAAAGAAATTCACTTTCAAACAAGTAACAGCCTATTCATGGATGTCTTTTTAGAAAACTTCTTTTACCATTGATTCTACTGTGCCGAAGGTACATAAAGGGAAAATCTTGAATGACTTTATGGTTCAAGTGGTATTATATCTTTGACTACATTTTGTCACAATTAGACCATGGTTAGGATACATTTATCTTCTCTGTTGTTAAGCTATTTCCCCTAAAATATTTTCTTTCATTACCCATACTGGCACCGATGCATGGATTTTTGGTATGTGCGGTTTGAAATGTGCAGTCACAAATCGTATAATTATTTAATTATTAATGACAGGATTTCTAGATTTTAAAGAATTTAAAAGAGTAACACAAATTACCTTATAGTGTAAAGCCAGTGCATCTATCCTATCTTTATATTTCAACCACTCACCATTTTTCATCCTTCCTCCTCCAAATTATACCACCCCCCTATAATTTCTAAAATCTCAGTTCACCTGCACCCCTTTCAATAAGGATCTATCTACATACCTACATATAAAGCTGAGGATCTTGATAAAGATATTAGAGTAAATACAGTCATGATAATACCAATTAACCAATTTGACGAGGATGAATAGTGTCTTTTGTTCAATGGAGTTAACAAATGGTGATATAACTCCTAAAGTAAAGTACATTAGTGAAAATAATGTACATGAAACTAAAATATACTTATACCTTTAGGCTCTGAAAAATTAATTCCTTTGATTTAATGTAAAACTTGATGATAAATCGGAGAAACAAACAGAAATCAGATTTCTGTAAAATCTCTTTCTGACTTACCATTTTGAAAATTGAATCTGATTTTAATGTTTACCTGAAAGCTGGTCAACACAATACCAGCACTTAGTATAATTAGTGGATAAATTGGAAAAAGAAATCGCTCTTCCTAAAACAAGAATAAAAAACATGAGAAGAACATACCAACTAGTGTTAGTTAGTTAGCTTTTCTGTATATAACTGAAAGCTTGCAATAAAAACAGCACTAAAAATTCTTACTTTGTGTGGCCTGGTAAAGAATACAAGTGCCCATATATAGATTGATGAAAGAACAAGCCACGTTGGTAATTGTAGCAGATCTAACAATGTGACAAAAAAATACTAATACATGTGAATATGAAAATACAAAGAAAAAATTATAATAAGTAGTGAAGTCATGTTCAGTAAAACGAGTCTTAGATTTAGCCAAATATTGCTAATCACAAAAACGCCAGAATGTTTTCCGTGTAAAAATTTAATTCTTGGAATAGTACATTTCATACCTTGAGCAAAGTGATGCGAGTACGTTTAATTTTGCACATTGTAACCCCTTTAAAAATCTATGTTTCTCCAATTCCTAAAGTCACTTCCAAGTTAACAGTTTTACATTCCTTCATTTTCATCCATGTCTCCCTCATAGGGAGAAATAGCTGGTTGTATAAACAAAGGCATGTGCCTTTGTTTATACAACCAGCTATTTCCGTTCTGAACATTTTTGACTCATTTTATTTAAAGTAAAGGATACTCACCTCGATTTTTTTTAACAATACACATAGTTAACAACTAAAATATAAAAACAAAGAAAGATTAAAATTTGTAAATTAAACCCAAGCAGATAGAAAAAAACCCTCACCCAACCTACAGTACTGTGAAAAGATTTGTTAACATTGTGTTTGTGTAACGAGCGTGGTGCACACGAACCATGATAAAATTGTGGTCTTTATGTATAACAAACATTTAAACATTCTATCGTGGCCACCACGCTAATATTATTATCTCCACGAAGGATCGTGTGTTCCACGATTACTTTCGCGAGCTCCACGATTTTTATAGCCAGTATATATAATTTAATATTTTTTCTTTTCAAAAAAGTCTTTTAATAAAGTTAATTTGTTTGTTTCAGGTTTTATTAAGTTAAAAAAGCATATTCGTAGTTTTTGCTTGGTGTGTACTTTTTCGTCATGGACGCGATTGTTTTTTTACAAAATGTCATTTGTCTAGAAAAGTTAATTTGTCTGCGCCGATAGAAATGCTTTTTCAGATTGCATTCTAAAAGTTCAAAAACGAAAAATGGCAATAGAAATTTTTTTAGATTTTAAAAGTTTAAAAACGAAAAGCGGCGATAGAAATGTTTTTTTTAGATCGCATTTTAAAAGTTTATAAACGAAAAACGGCGATAGAAATGTTTTTTTACATTGCGTTTTGATTCATGAACGATTAAAATTTATTATGTAGCTAGCTGTATGACAACTATCGTGGACACTACAGTGTAATGTTTAATTTTTGTTCGTGTAGTCCACAAAACATGATCGTGAGGTCCACGATTGTTAAAAATATACCCATTGTGGGCTATCATGGTTCGTGTGTAACATGAAATAAACACGAACCTTTTCACAGTACTGTAATTAAAATCCTTAAGCCACCATTTGAGAATCAAGCCTCTTTTTTCATTTTAGCACACATCAATTGCTAGCGCAAATGTTGATGTGTTAAGTAGGCCAGCAAATAACATATCAGAAAAATTAAACTGTAAAGGGAGTAAAGTTATTTAAAAAGTCTGCATTATAGAACTCAAGAAGGTTTTTTCAGAAATGTATACAACTCTTCCCAAGATGAATATACTTCTTAAATTTCCTGTCTATAAAAACCAGATATTTTCATTACGGTTCATTTTTGTTTTGTTTTGTTTTCCGTTTAAAATAAAGCTAAAGATGTTTATCCATGAGGCCAAATATGCATAAGCTCATCTAGACATCTGTCATGTCTGTTTCAGGCATCTTAAACATTTCAAACAATTTCTCTTATTCCAAAGTTCAAATTCCACTGTTTTGGCCTGTTTTGGCCTGATTAAGAAATGTATGATGTCTTTCAATTTTTTTGATTTTGATTTGCCCGGATTGTGAAAACAGCCTGTTTATAAACAGGACGGCTGGATTATGTACGCATGGCCCAATTATTTTTTTTTTGCACTATGTCGTGGGTCCCGGATTATGAACGTCAATATAATGGGTGGCCCGGCAGGCTATGATTGGCATTTTTTTCGAACTTTTGGAAGTAAAACATTTACGAATTATTGTGACAGAATGGCGCGGGTATCAGAAATTGTAAACATAAGAGGCACGTGACAAGAATCCCTTTTCTTATTGAATAAAAAAAGGATCTGGGTCGAGTTGACAGTTAGAACACGTGGCGACAGTTATAAATGTTAAATCGACAGTTATAAGGCACTGCAACAGTTACATTGATATGACTTTAAGAAGAAATAAAATATATTTTAAGCATGTCACCTATGGGCCACGGTACGAATTTGTGTTGTTTTTATCTCCCACTTATCGATGTTGAACATGATAATTTTTATGTTACAAAATGTTTAAACCTCTAACACATTGGAGCACAGCTCATTACTGTTTCAAGAAGTGAATTAATAGTGATTTAAAATTTGTTTCGATTTTCCCAACCATACACTGTTTTATCATAAATTACAATCATTTGTTGCACAAATATAGGCTTCAATTAAGCCTTATATATTTGAAAGGAAATATAAAAAGTCATCGCTTTGGAACAGTTGTACTTACGGTAAATGGGAGAGAAAAACATGCCATAATGAAGACACAATTAAAGTTTAAAAATCCATTCTTGAAGTAAAAGGTCCATGATTCAACACCTGAAATGCCAAAATGTTTTCGCTTTATGAACTAGGAAGTAACAACATTGTAAAACATATATAAAAAATATTTTACCATATAAATCTGGTCCACCATTACTAAAGACATTGTACAACACAATATTGAGGGGGGAAATAACCTGTTTTCCATAATAATGTGTGTCTATAGCGATCAAAGGAATCTAAAAAATCAATTCAAATTAAATAACAGAAGTATAAAGGAGCATTTAAACAATGTTGTTGGTATGTGTAAACAATCTTTCACTTTTGTTGTAAAACTATTTAAGTCCTATTTATCCAGGATGACTGATAACTACCCCAGTTTATGCAATTTCAAAAAATTACAAACGGTTTTTTTAACAAATTTTTTAAGCAAATAAGGTAAAGTTTGTGTTGTTGTATATATGTTTTACAATATCAGTCTCAAAAATACAAAAGCTTGTTAAAATTGCAAAAATTTTAAACTAAATCTCTTTTTTTTCTGTCATAGACGCCATCATGTCTTTTTAAACGTATATGCAATTTCAATGGCTGAGAAAGTTTAAAAATGTTCTAAAAAACAGTTATGTTATCAGTACATCAGACAAGTCATCTTAAAACAGTAGGGACTTCTCTTTAACTTGATGAAAAAGTTTAACAGTGCTAACTAAAGCAGGTTTTGATTTAAGAAATTTATGTTTACATGGTGTAAATAGTGTGAATGCTGCTTAAGTGGTTTGAAGCTTGCCATGTACACTTACCAATACAGCAAGTAAAATTCCAAGCGACCATTGTATAAACGTCCAGAATTTGTTTTGACGAATGACAATATCAAATGCTATTGGAACACTGAAAATATGAATTGACGAAAAAATAGTGTATTAAATTGGCACACTAAACAAAGAAAACAAATACATTAAACATTGTCCACTTGCTACATACCCTAAAATGACAAAAAAGGGCCATCCAACCAATGATCCAAGGGCAATACCAAAGATTGCAATCTAAGATAAAATTAAACATGACAAAAAATTTCTGACACAATTACAGTGTTTACAATGAATTACACTTCATATAATCTTACTGGATAATTCCTGTTAAACCAGCCACCATACGCAACCAAACAGCAGTACATTGCAAATGAACTTGGAAGGTAAGCTATAAAAAATATTCATCCTTAAGCAAATGTTCTATATACATTGTTTATACAGTGACTAAATAAAACACTTTTTCAACCTGCAGATGAAATAAACATGCCAGTGCTAACAGCAGATAGGACAAAATATAAACGAGCCACATTGTTTCCAAATTGATATACAAGTGATCTAACATTAAAAAAATTCAAGAGATTTATAAATATATATGCATATGCAATTTCAACAAACGTGCTGAGAGAGCCAAACGAAATCAAAATAATAAAAACAGTAATGCTTACTTGAAAAAATAGGTTTCACAAGCTGCACATAAAATTCCCAATAAGAACCTTACGTAATAAAAAACGGTCACCTAAAATTAAGTATTGTTCAAATAACTTCATGCTAAAAATTTAAAGCATATTGTATCTACGTATAAAATTTAAAAACATGGAAAATGAAATTATTATAGAAACGATAATATAACACGGATAACAAAAAACTTTGATAAATTAATTATTGTTAGAGCTTAGCAAGTAAATTAGTTAATTGTAAAAAAGAAAATGTTACAATGCGTGTACATGTTGACTGATATTCTAGTTGTGTCGGTATCTAACAGTAAAAATCAATGGAAGCATTAAAATTACCAATTTTACTGCCATTAATTCCGGTGACGAATGGTCAGTTACACTATCAGTTTTTGCTATTAACAATGCCAGTTATGTCCTGACATAAATATATTTTACTTTCTATAATAATAGTCATAGTCTGTTATTGATGTAAAAATGCAAATGTACCACAAACAACATGAGCTAAATACTAACAAGTAGTAATAACATGGTAGTATAGCAGAAAAGATCTAGTAGTAAGTTGATTATTTATTTCGCGTTACCACACACACCACGCTTTTTAGAGTATTTATTGATTTTTTACTAAAAGCAATGCATTTCTGCTATTTTCCATACTTTTTTATACCATCATTAAAAACATAGTTCACTGCTGGTTTATCTCTCCATTATAAATTTACCAATATTTTTTATTTGAACCACTTGTTTAAATTTATTGTTTTTGTTGCTCATGGTACGCATTTGAATTTTGAGACATTTAAAGTATATTTCCAACGGCTGTTTCTATTTTGAAAGAAAACTACTTAAAACTGTTTCCTTTTATTTTTTTAGTTTAAAAAATACAGGTGCATTTGCATCTTTAAACAGAACCAAATCATGGGGATTGATGATGGCGGTCATTTTTGCCATCGTACTTTGCACTGACAAAGGCAAATACTGCTGTTGTGATTTTTGCCAGTCTTTGATATAGTCAGTTGCTACATTTACTTTTTGTCCCTTTATTGGATCAACCGATCCAATTTCATAAGATTTAACCCTAACCAATCAACTTGTCTACTTGTCTAGTCAGCTACGGCAAAAATTTAATTCAAATTTCTGTTGTCATAATTTATAGATTTCCATATCTGCTGCTTTTAAAGCTATTACACAACACATGCAATTAACTTTCCTTGGCTTCACATGCTAACAATTATTACAAAATCAAAAACTTTACCTTATTTGCTTGAAAAATTTGTTTAACTACTTGTGCTGGCAGTACATGAAGTAACAAGTAGCCATAAGACCGTATAGCATATTTTGGTGAATATTCCCATGTTTGAAATCCTGATCCATATAACAAGTAATGTGTCTAAATAAAGAATTATTTAAAACAAGGTGCAAATCTATAGGAAAAAGATGAAAACATAACATTTGTCGTTCTTAAGTCCACAAGATAATTTTTATGCTCTTTCGTGCATTCAGTTCTTCCATCATAAATTCTAAATATCAATAATTTGTTTGTTTTTTGTTTCCATTTCGAGCTTATTTAATAGCAAACTTATTTATTTTCAAGAAAAAGTATACAAAAAAGAAGGTACTTTTAGGGATGTAACTTTTAATTTTTGCCTTTCAATTTTTCGGTGACACTGCGCTAACACTAATGAAAGACAAAAAAGATCTAAAAACAAGAATGCTGTTACACTTGACACGTTTATAAAAAAGCTTGCACACAAAGTTGTGACGGAGAGCATGATTTAGAACTTTACCTCAGTATATTTAGCTCTCCAACAAAAACTTTCTTAAGAGCAACATTACATTTTCATCACAAATTATCTTCCAATGAAAGAACATTTAAAAAAAAATTTGTGGTGGTACATACAATACAAACTCATCAATTAGAAAGTAGAACAAAGAAAAAACTTGTCTTGTCAATAAGAAGAGATAAACATTCTGCACAAAGCACACAAATTTTGACTTTTTTATATAAACACTTACCGGTTCCCAATAGTTGTACGTCTCATCACAATCAGAAATATTGCTAAGAAAGGCAGCACTGATACGAGCTGATAACAACACATTGAACACCACAGAGGCTCTTGGGCACCAACACAGTTCATCATAAGATCTATAAAAACGCCAAAAAAAAGGTATCAAAATAATTTATGCATAATATATTATTAGAAAACTGCCTTTCTTCTCTTTCTAAATTGGTAAAATACAATTTTTTAAAACTAGTCGGCAACCCATGGATAAATCCATGACTTTGCCTGTCCTTTATTTACTGCATTTCATCTGACCTATGTTTACCACATTTTGTGTCTGGCTACTGCAGTTACAATTTCGCCTAAGGAGATTCTTATTTAATTAGTTGTTCTACGGGTGAAGTTGATAGTAACTTACGGTCGGTTGGTCGGCAAAATAAAAATAATTTTATCGAGAATGTATGGTCGAAACAACAACAAAAATAATAAAAAATAACAACGAAAGAGGGTGTTACAACAACTTTTTTTTCTATGTATTTTTGCATAATATTTTCGCATGTATTTTCGAATAATAATAATTTGTCTCACTAAAAATTATGTATAGTTCTCAAGGGGAAAAGACAAAAATACTTGCATGATCAAAAACTTGTTTTTAAAAGTTATGCAGCAAGAATTTTTGTTGTGTTGTTCTGAAAGTTATACAGCAAGAATTATTCTTGTGCTGTTTTAAAAGTTGTACAGAATATACTTGTATTGTTTCGAAATTCATACAGCAAGTTATTCTTCTCCTACTTAAAATAATAAAACATTCACCCGTTTCCATATTAACAGCCCCTCTTTTGGGGGCTGTTCATATGGAGGCCAGGCTGGCTCGGCTGGGCAGGATCTCGCTACTATTAAGAAACACATAACACAAAAATAAAAATGTGATCATATGACAACTAAGACAGCCCTTGCCGAGATCTCCCTTGTTTTAACCGAGACCCCAGCTAGGCTGGATGAAAATTTTCCATATGAACGGGCCAGCCCGGCCAGGCAGGCTGACTCACTTTATTTTGAGCATGATCAAGATTATTTTATTTGTAGAAAGCATTTTTTCTGTACAGAAATGCCAAATATAATGAAGGTTTAACTTTTTTTGTCAATTTATATAACTATTGGTGAAAATAACATTACGTATGCATTGGAACAATAAATATAAAAAACCACTCCAGAAGAATAACATTACCATCAAATTTTATCGTTGAGTATTTATCGTTGTTTTGACAAAATAATCATTATTTGTAGCTTTTTCATAATTGTGATTTATTGTAATAATAGAACGCCATATAAAATGTATGAACAAACTTTTGTGACTATTTTCAACTCGCTTCACCGAGCCAGCTCGCCTCATATGAACGTAACAAAATATCAGCCTGCCTGACCGAGCCAGCATAGTCAACCGGACCAGCTCGCCTCATATGAACAGCCCCTTAATGTTTTTTGCGCAGTTTTATAGGAAAATCTAAATTTAAGTGCAAATTATTTTTCGGACTATGGTTGTTTAGTTGAGAATATTTAAAGTCGCAGCGTTAAAATCATTTTTTAAATTCATAACGGAGGAGGGTGTTACGACAAGAATATTCTATTTTGTTTTAATTATTTTTCCTAAATGGTATTGACCAAACTCTTGCTGTATTAAAGTTTGGCTAGCGTAATTTTAAACATATATATTGATCATGATGGGTGCTACGACAATAATCTGTCTTCTTTTTCACTTGTATTATACCTATTTTAGCGAAAGTAGCTAATTTTGGTTATAAATCACATAAAAATTTAAAATTCTGTTTAACCACGCAACTGTTTTTGTGATTACAAAATTAGCACACTGCACATTTTAGTTTTATCGCAACAAATTACCATGAACAAAGAATCAAGTTCCAGTGGTCTGACCAATGGTGGACCTAAAGCAATGTTATTGATTCACCTTGTTTAGTATAATTGTAGATGGACATTCAACCAACAAAAGATAACATCATTGATATCTTCTATGCTCGTTATACTTTTACGAGATGGGATGGGAAAAAGTTTGTTTTTATTTCATGTTTTTTTCTATAAAACGTTTTTGCTTGGTATTATTTTTTTGAAAATTAGGGTCGGTCGGGCCCGTAGAACAACTAATTAAATTGGAGTCGCCTAATAGACAGACGTATGCAGGTATTATAATATAGCAGGCCTTGCCATGAGCAAATAACCTCCCGAGCAATTAATTGCTTGCGTCAGATCGTCTTTTTTGCTAAATAAACTTTACATTTAGTCTCTCAGGTCATTTTTTCAGGAGAGGCGTGCGCCTTGGCACACACCTAAATCGTTTCAGGCGTGTGATTAAAGCGTCCGCCATATTTCGACTTTGGACGGACATATCCGTAGCTCATTTTGAAATTCCATCAGTTAAAACGTTCGATAGATTTCCGTCTTGGTCAGACACTTTTAGATCTCAGAATTATTGAATAGTCCTGGTCCTTTTAAATCCAAAAGCAAGCCTATTCATAGCCAACCTGACCATCCTAGCTAATTCACTGACTCCAGACTTTTTAAAAATTACTTAGACATAAATCTCTTTTGCTTGGCCCCTTCATCATTGGTAACCAGGTCTTCACAAGAAATCCAGCCATGCGGTTCTTAACTAATGCGGAGGTGAACGCGGAGGTGAACGCCGACGAAGCACGGATGACGCAAAGTCTGTAAAACTGCACTTATAGGCGGAACAGACAATTTATCATGGATTTAATTGTAGATAATTTCTTCATTTGAAGAAACAATTGGAAACCATAGCAGGTTTAAATTTAATGGAT
The DNA here is from genome assembly GCF_029227915.1 of Hydractinia symbiolongicarpus. Classification (NCBI taxonomy): domain Eukaryota; kingdom Metazoa; phylum Cnidaria; class Hydrozoa; order Anthoathecata; family Hydractiniidae; genus Hydractinia; species Hydractinia symbiolongicarpus. The sequence continues at coordinate 13,649,951 of NC_079877.1, read as the reverse complement.
TATTTTCTTTATGCCGCAACTATTATTCAAACAATTTTAAAAACGAAACCAAAGTGCAGTATAATTTTTTTTCTGTATAAATTTTATGTACCTGACGTGTACCTTTTAAAAAGAGATTTTATTTATTAGTTTTATTTAAACCACGCGGCTAAAGATTTTTTTTAATTTGAAAACAAAGCATATTTTTTCCTATTTGCTTGTGATGACCTGAAAAATAAACATTAAATTTATGAAAACGACAGTATAGTCATGCATACAGTACTGGAATCAGGATACCTAACATCGCACGATTCATGATGCTGTCGCGATAGTAAAATTTTTTAGCATCGTGACTTTCGCGATCCATATCGCGACCGTCATGATACATCTTTAAACATTATTAAAATCACATAATTAAGGTCATGAGAGAATAGCGCAATTAAATATCAATAATTGTTTTTTGTTTTTTTAAAAAAACTTGTTTTTAGAGGGTTATGAGGCAAAAAGTTTTCTTGTGCCGGTTCTAAAAGATACACAGAATATGCTTGTGTTGTTTTTAAAGTTATATTTATGCAGCAAGTTATTCTCCTCCAACTTAAAATATTGTAAAAAAAGCTTCAAGTGTTCTTTAAATGTTTTTCTGCAGTCTTATAAGAAAATCTAATAAATCTAAGTGCAAGTTTTTTTTACGGAACATAGTTTAGTTACCAATATTTAAAGTCTTTCGTAGCATTAAAGTTAATTAAATATCATAACGAAGGAGGGTGTTACAACAAGCGTATTCTGCCTTGTTTTTATATCACATTTTCTATATGGTACACTATTTTAATCAAAAGATCATACATTCTAACTAGCGTAATATAAATCGTTGCGTGTATAGACAAAAGATATAGCATTTCTTTCGTGTGCAGAACAATAGCAGTCGCATAAGCGTTTACAATATCAGAGATACTTTAACAAATAAATTCATGTGTGAATAAAAGATGTTCGTGTGCTAAAACAATGTGGTTCGTGTGCTAAATTGTTGTTCCGACCATTTATACAGTCTCGATAAAATTATTTTTATTTCGCCGACCGACAGACCATAAACTACTATCTACTTTGCGCATAGAACAAGTAATTAAGTTGGAGTCACCTTATTTCTAAAATCCAATTTCTAATAAAAATACAAGATGCAAAAGAATTTTTAAATGTAACAAAAACAAAGACACAAGATTAGCTATACACATCTATTGTTTAATATTTTTAATGTTATTCATGATCCATCGCAACAATCACGATTAATAGAGACGATCGCGATAGCATCGTTATTTTTTTATACATCGCGACTATCTTTGTTAACATTTTTCTATCGCGATGGTCACGATAGGATCGCGGATCGTTCGTGTCGCGCATGATATGCACTTATGATGTTAGGTGTCCTGATTCCAGTACTGTACTTTTTTAGACATGTAGAAAAGGAAGTTAAGATTAAGAGAGTCGCTATACCAGAAGACACTCGATCATCGTGTTTGGGGTTCACGATTAAAAACGTCCCCCACATTTCTACTGCAAAATGAATGCGCAACGAATAATAACCTTAATGCTCGTATCTCAGACATTTTATAAAATGGCCGAAGAACTGTTGCACAATGGGTGGAAAATAATCACACCAAATACCTTTTCAGTTTTACTTAAAAGACCAATCAATTCTTGAGAAAAACGTTTACACTTATCTCAAAATGTTAATATTTACGCGAGCAATAGAATGCTCGGGTAACAAGCATTTACGCGAGCACTACGCAGGCGCAAGCAATTCCTCACGACTCATGGCAAGGCCTGTATAGACTAGACAAGATAACAGAGAAATCAAAGTAAGCACGCAGAAAATTATTGAAGATGTAGGAAAAAAATTTAGGGAAACAGATTTTCACCTTTTAGAAATGAATAATCAGAATAGTTTGGGTGAATGAGTAACATTATGGCAATGATGATGATGATAATGCCGATGTAAAAACAATTTGTCTACGTGATCTTCATCACGTCGACAATATAGCCACTGAATTATAATTTTTCTGAATTTCAAGGTTTGTGTAAACAATAATTTTCCTGATCTTTCCATTTTCTCGCAATGCATAAAATCTTTAAAAAACAAAGGTCTATTATGAACATAATTGCGTGTATGAGAAAGCTTACATTCATCTTTTGCTTTTAAATTAAAAAAGTATTGTATATATAAAGTCAGTTAGTTCATTTTTTCTCTGTTACAGTACAGTACAGATGTAAGCGTACGCGTACGCTCAAGTTTCACACCTTTTTCTCGGAGGCGGTAGTTGTTTGTCTTTTGTTCTTATTATCTTGCGAGTCTTGTAAGTTAATTGTAATTGTAATTGAGTCTTGTAAGTCATTAACTTGCGCGTAATAAACAAAAGATTATCGAAGAAAAAATAGCTTATTATAACTGCGCGTAACTATTGTTAAATAGTGTTAACATAACTATTCCCAATAGCATAATTTCAAGTGTTATCAACTCTATCAATGTGACACGAAGAGCCATTGTTTAATATTTTTATTAAACAAAAGTTTTGCGTGGAAACTAAATAAACTAGCGAGAAGGCATTGTTGGTTGCGCGGGTTAAATAAAGCTTTTAAGCGATAGAAATTATTATATTTTAACAAAGATTGAAACTTTAATTTTGATGGAAAAGCTTTTTTAGATCGTGTTTTAGAAGTTTAAGAACGAAAAACGGTGATAGAAATGTTTTTTGAGATCGCATTTTAAGTTTATAAACGAAAAGCGGCGATAGAAATGTTTTTTTAGATTGCATTTTAAAAGTTTAAAAACGAAAAACAGCGATAGAAATGATTTTTTTAGATCGCATTTTAAAAGTTTAAAAACGAAAAGCGGCGATAGAAATGTTTTTTTAGATTGAATTTTAAAGGTTTATAAACGGAAAGTGGCGATAGAAATGTTTTTTGAGATCCCATTTTAAGTTTATAAACGAAAAGCAGCGATAGAAATGTTTTTTTAGATCGCATTTTAAAAGTTTAAAATCGAAAACCGGCGATAGAAATGTTTTTTGAGATCGCATTTTAAGTTCATAAACGAAAAGCGGCGATAGAAATGTTTTTTAAGAAAAAAAGAATTTAAATAACTACCTTAAAAGCCAATGAACTTTTTGAAATTGCTCTTCCTTGGGAAAGCTGGTTATATGTGTGTTTAATCAAAGAATACACACAAAGATTTGCTTATATTTATTTATACCCTGTCACAATATAAGGCATTATATCACATGGTTCTCAGAAGACACTAAGTTGTATTATGATGCTATGCTACAAAAAGATATAGGGCAGTTTATAAACCCAAATAGAATTTTAACAACTTGTAATAAAATAAGAATTTTGTTTAAAGAAACTTTATTAAAAAGCCTAAATAGAATAAAATTGTAGACCGTATTTTTGTAGTTTTTGCAAAATTTCTTCACACTACAGACCTTAAGGAAAGTTAAGTGGCAGCTAATAATGGCGCTAATGATGAACCATAAAAATCATTATATATATACACTTGAAATAATATCGTGTTATCGTCGTCAAAGATTCTCTTTATTTTTTACCTATTTTATTTTTCTTTAAAACACAATACAAAAAAAAGCAAGAAACAAAACAAATAATTTTGAAGATATCTTCATCCCAACGGTCTTTTAGCCCCTGAGTTGTTATTACAGAGTAGCAAAATTAATTCAAAAAGGCAAAATGCCCTAGAAACAAGGTTGATTTGAAGGGAATCAAATAGACTCACTTTGTGTATAAGTTCGGGGAACTTTTGAACTTGCAACATAAGTGATAACACAGAAAAAGTAAGCACGAGTGAATACCATATATTTTTTGCCCTCGATTGTAATTTTTATGAAAAATGAACGCCTCTCTTCATGTTGCTTTTTATATGACAATTAAAAATTTTCATGCTAGTTTCAATGCTAGCTTTATTTCACCTATTTCTGTAAATTGGTTTTACTGTGTCTCCCTACTATTCCTGCAGCACAAAAATTAAAATTTCATTCTGATATATTTCACTTGAAACATGTATCTACTTCTAAGTAAAGAAAAAATGTTTGCCAACAGGAAAACATGAAAAACAACAGAAAATATTTTTTGTTGTACACAAGTCACATACAAATATAAAAAAAATATTAAAGTATGGTCACGAATGAATAAGCCACTTCGAAGAGGGTGCCAATAAACCGCAAACACCCGCATATGTAAGGGCAAGTTCGGGCGACTTTTCGAATTAAATTGGCGGTTGTCGTCCCAAACCGCCCGCACTTTCTTGAACTCACCCGGAACATTCTCGAAATGCAATTCCTTGTAACATACTATGCAGTCTTTTTCAGGAATATTTGAGTAGGTGTGCGATGATTCGCACAACTACTCAAATTTCACTCAAACACCTACTCGCACATTCAAGTAACGCCTGCGATGTAAAGCGCACGTGCAAAGAATGTTACGCATTAGGCACAGGCTCTGAGGTTATTTTTTTGTTGCGCATTTATTTTGCAGTAGAAAAGTGGGGGACGTTTTAAATCGTGAACCCCAAACACGATGATCGAGCGTCTACTGGTATAGCGACTCTCTCAATCTTAACTTCCTTTTCTACATGTCCGAAATAGTATACTGTCATTTTTATATTTATTGTTCACTTTTCAGGTCATCACAAGCAAATAGGCAAAAATATGCTTTGTTTTCAAGCTAAAAAAAATCTTTATCCACATGGCTTAAAACTTCAAAAAAATTCTTTAAACTAAGTCAGGAGTTGGTGAATTAGCTAGGATGGTCAGGTTGGCTATGAATAGGCTTGCTCATGGATTAAAAGGACCAGGACTATTCAGTAATTTCTGAGATCTAAAAGTGTCCGACCATGACGGAAATCTATCGGACGTTTTGTCTGACGAGTCTCCAAAAATTCTTTTGAGGGCTGCCATCGCATGCTACAAAATGGATTGATTTTGAAAACTCAATATTTGTTTTTCAGGCGTGCGATTAATCACACGCCTGAAAAGATTTAGGCATGTGCCAAGGCGTGCGCGTGCGATTGCACGCCTCTCCTGAAAGAGACTGACTATGTGGACGATAGTTGGAAGAAGGCGGTTGAAGATAAAGGAGTTAATAAAGTTTTTATATAAGTTATTTATCATCAAGTAAATCTTAATATAAACTATCAAAAACAGTTCTTTTAAGAACTTCGCTACCACATAGTAAGTTTATTTCAATTTTTATAGTTTTTTGAATCATTAATGCCTGTTTTTCTTCCTTTTTCAGGCATTGTTCGCGTCTATGCAGGGTTTTTTCGGCAAATACTTGATTTTTTTTTCAAAACGCCGAACTCGCCTGAAAACACCCGCACTTTTTACGGCGTATACGGCACCCTCGTCCACTACGCGATGCTAGGGGCCCCAAAAAAATTTCTAAGGCCCCTAAGGAAAAGCTGTTGGGAAAGTAAGTAAGTAAGTAAGTAAGTAAGAAGATATTTTGCTACAACATACAAGTTTTTGTTGGGTATAAACTGAGCTTATGTATATATACACAACCATAGGTATAGTACAGGATCTAGTCGTATAGTATAATTATAATAAACTCTGTAAGATACTATAAAAGAAGATAGGTTTAGTGACGAGGCTATAGCTATATATTGTGTGAGGGAGTGCCACAGAAAGTTTTTAGATGAGGAGGTGCTAAAAAGTTTTAATATGTAACCAAATAATCGTTCAGTCCGGAAGAATTTAAACGCAAGTTGTATAAAAATAAAAGCTTTACTTGTTATTGTGAAGCTTAGAATCCAAATTACTTCTAGATTGACTTGATTTTTTAGAAAACCTGGACCTTGGCTGTCTCTCCGCCGCCATTTTTTAAATTTCTGACTTAATTTGCAGAACCGGCTGTAGCATAAGTTATGTTAGGCCAACGCGGCTATCTTTTTAAAACGGTATTATTAGTGAAGGAACAAAGTAGTAAAGACTATGTTTTTTAATGATTTTGATACCCATATCCGTCATACATTAAAAACAAAACAAAACTTTTTTTTATCACATTTACATTTTTCATACAGAAGTAGCATGTTATCTATCCGTTGTTAGAATTAAGGTAAAGACGGGGGTTATTATTTTAAATTATGCTAGCATTATGTGTCCTTTCACCCTAAATCTCTGTGTAGCCGTCTCAAATAAAACATATAAACTTTTTTAAAAAACAATAGTTTCAAAACAATAGTGCTACATAGTTATCACGAAATTGAAATATTTTGGGTTATACCTTTTTTATCCAATTAAATATTTCACCCTGGATTGCACTGGACCCGAGCAATTGCGTACACCTCCTTTTGGAGGCTGCATTTTTAAAACATCGACCTGGTTCACGGCTGCGAATAATAAGTGGAAAAACATTTTAGCTACAAGTTCATTTTAGTGAAGTAGATATTTGTTTATTAAGAATTTTAAAATGCCACGAAGTATTCTTATCCCGGTTGATGGTAGTGAGAATTCAGAAAGAGCTTTTAACTGTAAGAAACTAATACTTTTTACTGACTATAGCTTGCTAGCTACCTTCTTGTAGCTAGCCAAATCTACTGTAGATGCTGGTTTTGATTACAAAAGTCTGTAATTGAACTAAAATAAAGCTAAGGTAGGAGGAATAAGGAACGCTTACATTGAAAGTAAATGCATGATTAATTTAAGATAGTTTATATCTTGTTTACACCTGTAGCTAGCTATATTTAACCTTGGAGAAATGGTTGCACTAGTTAGCTATAAATATTTTAGTCGTCAATAGTTCAGCATTCTAACAGAGGTTACTGAAAACAGCAGTTATATAAGCAACCATGTATTATGCTATATTTTATTTTATTTCGCACAAATATAGTATAAAACTATGCATGACAATGTGCTTCTTCCCATTAATAAATTTATGTTTTATAAATAGGTATTAGTGTTTTTTATGTTTATTGTAAACTTATTTTAGTTATATTTCTGCCTGTTATGAATTTATTTAACGCCGACGGCGGGCAGACTATTTTTATCATTGAAAATATTTGTTTGCAATGTGATTTTAACACAAATGATTATCAAAATAATGTGGGTGAGATTTGTAAACAAGTTGAATAAGAATCTTTTTATTTAAACAGTTTTTGCAAATATAAAGAAAAAATTCACACTTAATATAAGTAATGTACAACAATATTAAACGAGAAAAAGTGCTTTTTTGATATGTTTTAATTTCACACTAAAAATCCAGTTCTTTTAAAATTTGACATTTGTTATTTCAACTTGACCTTTAGCACATTTTGAAAGGATGAGTTATAATATTGAAAACATATCAAAATAGTTTCAATATAGTAAACTTTTGTTCGTGCAAGCATTTTTGTGGACATTGTTTGATCAAGTCAGAGTTTTAGTGCAAATTTGGCCAGTTATTGTTTCATTATTTTGTATTTACTCCTTTTAATAAAATAATATTTGGGAGAAAATGTTAAAATATTGTAAGGATACGGCACCAGGTTTCTAATGTCAATAGCTTAATTTAAATTAAAGAAGCCATTGGTATAACTAGGGACTCCCTGGGACCAAATTGGCTAAGTTTTCAAAACCTGGAATCTGTTTGGAATGGACGTTTAATAAGGTCATCAAAAAACCTCTGAACCACAATATCTCTGCAACCATATGTCAAAGGTACATGATCCTATACATTTTCTTGATCGACGTTTCAAGATCTATATGATTAAGGCAACGGGTATGCAATAATATATATAATGTATATAAATTGTATATATAATTTTTTGTACTATTACAGATTTTTGGTGACATCAGCAAAATGTTTAAACCCTCTATCTCCTTGTATGTTCACCAAAAAGGACACGATCCTATAAATTATTTTGATCAGGTTTTAAGCTCTTTACAAAAAGACTTAACAAACGTTGCATTTTTTTGTTTACGTACTGCACTGGTGATGTCAGTCAACTCCTAAAACAACTTATTGTTTATTAACTAGTATGTATTTAAACTTCCTGGTGTCTATTAAACAACACCCTACTTTAGTTTTACCCTCTTCGTCAATTAATATGTCTTTGTGGTGTGTTACTATCTATATATAAAAATGCGATTATTTGAAATTAAATTAATGTTGATAAGAGGTCTGTTTTGTTTGTTTTTTTAATTTTGTGGAGTATTAAATTGTGTTTTTCTTTGTCATATTTCTTTTCACTTCAGATGAGTGCATTTATTTTGCATAAATAGATTATTGCAATTGATAACATGCTGTCACAATATATTATGTCAATCGGTTTGTCAACTTTCGTGTTGTCAGGAAAAAATACGTAACAAAAAAACATTAAAAAATTAATCACCTACAAAGTTAAACATATCCACTTTCCATGTTACAGACAGACTTATTATTATAATAGAAACAAAGTCACATATGTAGGAGAAAAAAAAGTTGAATTTATTTCAGTATTCCACAGATATGGTAAAAACTAAGTAACTTGAATTTGTTGTTGTTTTATATATTAAATTGAATTAAATTATTAAACTGAATTGATTTATATTTATTTACGCCCATAAGTAGGAGAAAAAGAGTTAAACCCACCCTTAACACTGACAGATCAATTAACATTTCATTTTAAATTCAATTTAAAACTGTCACAAATCAACTTTACTGTCAGTTTTTTTAATTATTCACATAATATATATTTCATAGTCATTTAGAAAATGCTACTTTAAAAGCTAATATAAATATTGAGCTTGGATAATGTATTTAAAGCTTTGTTTCTCCTCGGAAATGCTAAAATGAGTTGCCTATCTGATGATTTAAAAATTTCAGACAATTGTTAAGCAATCAAATGTAAAATAAACTGGTTAACCCAGAAGTTGTTATCATTAGACAGATAATATAATAATAATATGCCAGATACAACAATCTTTAGTTTATTAAAATTTCACTCTGTTGTAATAAAAAACTTTTTTTCATAGGTTGTGTTTTAATTTGCTTATTAAAATACGTAACTTAAAATTCCTCAACTTTTGTGCCTTGCTTTAATTTTTGCACAAAGAAAGAGGGTGGCTGACTGCAAGTAAAAAAAAGAGTCACATGTGGTACATCTAAGCTTATGTGATATTCAAAATACATAGCACCCCACAGTATCATGTGTTGCACCTGATGAAAAGTTTATTTAAACCATTTTTATCAATTGTTTCGTCCTATTCCTGTTACACTTTAATAAAAAAAAAAAATTTATTATTGAAATTTTTTTTTATTATAATATAAGTGATAATTTTTAATCACAGTAAAGCTCTCTTTCTTTTATTTCAAATGCTGAACACAAACCTGTAAATTTTTTTTATCTTTTTTTTCTTTGTTTTTTTTTTCTTTTTTTTCTTTTTTTTTTTTTTTTTAAACATCTCCTTAATCTATTAAAATGTTAATTTGTGGATAATGGTTTGCTCACCTTAAGTCGCATAGAAGTTCTTGTGTTTTAGTATTATTTATTTGTATTTAAAACCTACTACCTAGGAATTTTTAATTGCTGAAAAAATAGAAATTTTTACAAATACGCTCATTTTGATTTGGGCTGAGGCTCAGTATGCTTAAGATTTTTCCAATTTGAGCCTGAAAGTAAGCTTAGCAATATGCTTATTTCCAAACTATCGTGCAAACCTTTCCTTTATCAAGAATAAAGAATACATATTGGATTTGTGTAAGGCTACACTGCAGTGTTCTTAAAATGATTTTGGTTGTTAGATATGTTTTTTAGCTTCAAGGTATGCACAGTTTCAGTGAATTTGAGTATGCTTATAAACGTTAACGCTTATAAAAAAGAGTCTATCAACTGTACTTAATTTTTATTATATATCGACTAGTTTTACTGAGTGCTAATTTACCTAGCCCTATCTTTATTTCTTTATTCTGTCAGACAATTTTTAGTAAATCATCATCATCATCATTCTCGGCTTAACGTCCGTTTTCCATGCTAGCATGGGTTGGACGGGGTATATTAATGACCCTCTTCCAATCTGATCTAGACTGTGTTAGATCTAAACTCAACTTCCTCTCTATCAAGTCTGTCCTTATAACCTCCTGCCAAGTCTTTCTCGGTCTGCCTCTGGGCTTTGCCCCAGGAACTATCAAGTCTCTACACTTTCTTACCCAATTATCCTCCTCCATTCTTTCCAAGTGCCCCAGCCAATTCAATCTTCTTATCTGGATAACATCTTTAATTCTACAGAGACTTAGCCTGCTTCTTAGCTCATCTGAACTCTTTCTGTCTCTCAGACTGGCATTACACATCCACCTAACCATTCTCATATCATTCCTTTCTAAACGGTCAAGATCTTCCTGCTTCACTGCCCATGTCTCACTACCGTACAACATAACACTTCTTACACAGGCCTAAATCCTTGAAGAAAATTAAAAATAAAAGTTATTAAAGAATATTTTATGCTTTATTTGTCTAAATTAAATTAACTTCAATCAATATAATGACGTTGAACTGTTTATTAGGTTAAAAGTGATGTTAAGGAATTCAACATATATTTGCAATTTCAACTAATTTAATTTTAATTTAAAGAAATTTAACCAAGGGGATAAATGTTAAAATCTCATGTTTGCGTGATTTTTTTTCTCTACTGTTCTAAAATTTCCTTGTTTATTTATATGTATTAATTTTTTTATATATATAAATTTTATATTTGTATATTATTTTTATTTTTTTTATTTCTATTTATCGGCTTAATATCTTATGTTGTTATTAACTAGAAACCACATGCTTGTTTTCGTGAAATTATTTGAGATAAATTTAATTTCTTTTATTTTTGAAATTTTTGATTTGACTTGTAATCCTGTGTTAGATGGTATTTAATCATTTCTTTGTAGTTTATGTGGAGAATTTGATGAAAGCTGAAGATACCATTTTGATATTACATGTTACCACCACACCTCACTTACCCACGTTTAGTATACATGGTATGAAGTTAAAAGTTTTCTTTTTGAAATTTTTCTTTATGAGTTTACAGTAGTTATGTTTTTCCATGTCAGCGCTATTTGAATGAATAATAGTTGACACCATTTCATCTTCCTGATAAATCTTTGTTTCTTCAAATAAAAATCCTGTATAATCCCCCTAGCCACCATGTTAGCATGCTGGTATTTCAAATTATTTTCTTATTAATTTGACAGAACCTCTGCAAATGCCAGCCGCAGAATGGACGAAGAAGATTCAAGAGCAGGTGGAAAAGACACAAAAACTAGCCGCACATTACGAAATGTTATGTGAAGCGAAAAAGGTAAGAATTAGTTTGAATTTGCCCACATCAATAACAAGGAGAAAATAGTAAAATTCAGGATTTGGAAAAAATAAAGTTGCATTTCTCTAAGCATATTTTAGCGCAAGTTAGCGTAATTTCTTTACTGAATTTCACGCAATAACTAACTTCTGCGCGAATGTGCGAAAATCAATGAGACTGAAGTATATTTTCAGTCGTGATAAAAATTTAATCCTACGCCCTGATACTGGTTGTTTCTTTACAGTTGAAGAAAAAAACTTTGCTGGAATCTGGTAAGCCAGGAGAAGCCATTTGTGTTGCTGCGAAGAAAGAGAACGCATCAATGATAGTGATGGGATCTCGTGGTTTAAATGCCATCCGTCGTACCTTCGTTGGTAGTGTTAGTGATTATGTCTTGCACCACACACATGTACCCGTCACTGTCGTACCACCAGAGTAACCTGCTGCTCGTGCTAAGTTTAGTTCAAAATTGATTATTTTTGTTTGTTCCTTCAGTTTTCATCATAGTATATAATCAAAGCAGCACATTTAGTTGATATTATCTTCAGTTGTACTCGAAGACAATGTGATTTTTTGTTTTATTTTCCCTTTTAAAGAATGTATACGAATATATTGTTGGATAAAGCTTGCTATATATATTGCACGTGGTATCAAAATTCTGGTTTAGTATATATGTACATGTTTTGTGGTTTATAAATAATCATCTCTATGGTTTTATATTTTGATTCTGAATGATTTTATTAATATTTTCAAACACTTCCTTAGTTGGGCTTTCGGATAGAGTACCATCTGAATGAATCAATGGTTTCTGCTTTGCTTTTAGTTTTATCACGTTTCACTAATGTGTATGCTCTTTCGGGTTTTGAGAGTTTTTTCTTTCTAGTTTCCGCTGTAAAAAGAGTACAATTGTTGTCTTGTTGTTACAAATGTTGCGGTTGATGTACTTGGTCAGTCAAAAAGCAATAAACCAGTGTTATTGTGCGAGACAAATTTCTTTTATATTTATTTTTGTGTTTATTGTTATAAAAGAAGTTAATCGACCACTTTATTTTTTTTCATCACTTTTTCTCAACCTTATAACGTCACTTAAACATGTCTGTCGTTGTGACGTATTAACTTTTTTTACGTCATAACAAATTACTTGTCAAGAAATTACACGCAAAGAATAGAGGCGAATGTTTAGGTGGCGAAGTTTTTTTAAGAGCATCAATTCGCGAAATTTTTTTTCTTTTAATTCGCAAAATTCAAGGTTCGCTAAAAATTTGCGGCTAAGAATGGATTCTCTATTTCAGTTTCAGTTTTACGCTTTGATAAATAAAACATCAAGTTTTAGGGCTTGAAACATTTGAAATTTCTAGAGCTAACTTTTCGTCATTCGAGAAAGTCGATACTAGCTTAAAATTTTTAAGAGTATCGGTTTGCGAAAATTTTATGTCGCAAAGTCTTCCCTATTAACAATACCTGTACGTTAGAAAAAAAGTCGTGTTACGCGAAATAGCAAACGCGACATTACGACGACGGACGAATTTTTCGTGATTTTTTCTCACGGGCGAAACTTTTAACATTTGCGAAAGTTTCAGTTCACAAAAGCAAAGACCGTGCACACATGTCAACAAATGTGATAGTTTACAATGCATCGATTGACTATGCAAATGTCTCGCGCAGCATAACCTACTTATTTCAGAATATTCGTTTCAGCCATTCATAAAAACTGCCAGAAATAAGACGCGTATCGTATCTTGTTCATCGTTACCCCCTCAATACCATGCTTTTTAACCCTGGGGTATAAAAAATTAAGAGGTTTTGTAATTCGCGTCCCTGACTATGGAGTTATCAGTGGGACAATATTCGTGTATGGTTTTACGTTCCGTCGAGTTGTGTTAGTGTTCGTCACGGCGTATTTCACTTCGTGCGATATTTTACTTCGTATCAAAAATTTTTATCTTTATATTTTTATCCATTTAAACTACAAAATAGATAACAGATTATACAGTGTAGCATGCTTAAAATGTATAACTATAGATAGATGTATAGCTATAGATTTAGCTAGCTAGCTAAGTAAATCTATATTTAAGAATGTATCGTTTAATAAAAAAAATGACAATAATAATAGCTAGCTTTACCCAGTAGAAAGACCAAAGCCACTAGAAAGAAAGTGAAATATATTGGGTAAAAGCTTCACGAAATTAGTAATTCCGTGTAAAAAAAAGCATAACTATTTCGCCACAAAGTGAAATACCCCACGAAGTGACACACAGCACGACAAAACATTAGATCACACCAACAAGAGTAACATGCCACGACGAAAACCATTACGCTGCGAAGAAAACCACCCTACGAAGAAAAATACGACACCACGAAAACTATTACGAGTCAAAGAAGGCCACGCCGCGAAGAAAGATATGACACGACGAAAAGAATTACGACGCGACGAAAGCCATACACGAATACTGTCCCACATATAACTCCATACCTGACGAGCAGTCGAGTCAGCAAGCAAAATAAAAGTTTTGATTTGTGTTCAATCTTCACTTGAAAAGCCGGCTGCGGGAGAGAAGCAAGCATATTGTTATTGGATTTGTGGAATGAGAATAATAGCGAAGTCTGATGATGAGCAATGCAAAGCACGCTGTTCTTTTGCTGTGTCTTGCTATTATTCTTTTTTCTCGAATTTTAATTGCAAAATTCGGAAGAATCCAGTGGAAATCAGGAAAGTTGGACATTGATACATCAAGCTTTATAAAATGCCATAAAAAAGACCATAAAATTGTTAACTAGCATTGAAATTTTTAACCTCCGGGACTGCGCCGTCCTGATACAAAAAGAGACAAGCGCTGGGAAGGAAGTTGTTTACATCTGTGATTACTGCAAGATCTATTATATAAATGTGATTGTTTACAAAAAATTGTTTCAACATTCTCTTCGTTTAATTTTGTTATATCACAAGAGAAAGAACTACGATTATCCTCAATGTTAACATAAAAATACAAAAATAAAAAACCTGTTTTAACAGTTGTTTGTTTGCTCTATGCATCTAAAGATTTCACATTTTATCAACTTTCAAGTAAGGATTTCAACAAATCACATTCATTTTGTTTGATAAAATTGAGAAATAGCAGCGGTACATTGGTATTGTAAGAATTTCACAACTTTAATGTGACCAACGGTTTGCCATGTGTACCGATTCAGAGACGCAAAATAGTTCTGATGGAGTTGTTTTTTTCTTTCTACTTAAATCCGAAACTCTCGCGTTTTTTGCGTTTTTGGTCATTTTCGCGAATCTAACCGACCGGAGAAATTTAGTCACTATTTTGGGGCAAAAAGTTTCGAAAATTGTAATTGCAATGCATTCATAAAGTGGACCGTTAATTTCGGTCCTGTATAAATATGCCTGGCTGAAGTCGACCTGCAATGGACATTGCACACGATTTTTTTATCTACCCATTATGTTTCCTTACTTTCTCCAAGAGTTGTGTGTTTATTTATAAATCTCTAATTTGTCAAAGTGCGCATGCGCTAACTTGAAACCTCGTGAGTTTTCCGTTATAACGAAAAATGCAGTCAAGTAGAAAAGAGTCTTCAGATGGATATATATTTTTCTCATTTTCATCCATGAAATGAGTTTTTTTTAGACAGGTACTATCATTATTTTCGACTTTTAAAAGGCAACACTAATTGCTGTATTGTAAACCTAAACAAAGAGTTTCTATATAAAACTTTCGCGGTTTTCATGTGAATAAATTTCGAATATGACCTTTGTCCTTCGTGAGTGTTTTATATTCTGATAGAAAAAGCACGCAGAGACTTGAAAGATTATCAATTAAATGTGACGTCGTAGAAATAAAAAAAGTCTCATATGGGTTAAAATACCTTTTCTTTCGCATGCTACACTCTTAACTGTGCAAGGTGTAAACATAGAGATGTAATAAAAGAGACTTTTAATAATATCTCTAATATCTCTATGGTGCAAAGAAATTTAACATTTTTTTACGTTCATCTTTTTCGATACGATTTTAACGCCCATTGCTACTTATCAGCGCCTATTGTTTATTTTCTATACCAGGACGGCGAATCGACCATGTTCGTATCGCGTCCAAGATTTCCTTGAAATGAGGTTGATATGCCTATACCTCTAAAAAATATTCGAAAAAAATTGCGACATATATCAAAATCTTCAGTCTGCTAGTCATGTGAAAAATAATTGTCATTTTTTAATAATTAACCAACATGGGTGTAAGTGTTTAAAAACTAAGGGAATACAATTACTAAAAAAAATAAAATCACTTTAAGTTCATATAGATCAGTGGGAAAAACAGCCAATATTACGGCTTATATATATATTTATATATATATATATATATATATATATATATATATATATATATATATATATATATATATATATATATATATATATATATATATATATATATATATATATATATATATATATATATATATATATATATATATATATATATATATATATATATATTTCTAAGTACCACAAGCAATGACAATCCATACCCTAGTTTAGTAGTAACAACATAAGTGGTTGGTTTTTTTTTGAAAAAGGCGATGTGATCGAAAGAATTTTCATTTTGATCAACACCCTATGTTATTATTGTTGCGGTAGGGCTAGGCTTTGTGTGTACTCACCCTTTCGCCTTAACAACAAGAAAACACCATATGAGAATAAAAACAAAAAGTATCTTAAATGCATGGTTTGTAGAGCAAGTACGACATGATCCTATGTCATATCGCATTTGCTTTTATTGTACTTTATGAATAACAGAATTTTTTGAGAATATCACAGTTGCATATTTCTACGTAATAACCATGTGGATCTTGAAAAAAGTAGTGCGTTAGGTTACCGTGAACTTCATTGGCTTGTGGTGTAAGAACAAAAGTTTTAAATGGAATACCCATTTCTTTTAATCTCTGCAACACCTCTGACAAACTTTTGGTTTCAAAGGATATATGGTTACCGATTAAGTCTTCTCCAGAATGATCAACTGGTTTACCATACACCAAGTGCAAGTCAATATTTCCCAGCGTGAGCCAAGCACCTTCCCGCTCAATATTCGGTCGTCGAATTTGCTGAAAGCCTAATATGTTCGAGTAAAAATAAAGAGATTTTTTGACATCACTAACTGTCAGAGTAATGTGGTTAGCCTTCACCAGCAAATCACCTAAAAAAGTTCGATAACATGAAAGCGATGTCTAAAATGCAACATGCTAGAAATTTTTGCGAGGACCAATTTTCTCGAATTTCTCGGACTTTATCATATTTGCGAAAAAAGTTTTGGTGGTTAATCCACCAAAAAGTCTTTACATTTCTTTCTTCTTCGCAAAAAGCATTTTTTCGGACCTTGCAAAAATACGTCCGCGAAAATTAACCAAATTAAGGTACTCAGAAAATCTGGAATTTCAATAACGAAGTATATCATGATCAATGAACCTACCTAGTCCGTTTCTTGGTATTTTCTCCCAGTTTTGAATCAGGAATGAAGCTGTTCCACCCTTTTCCATTCTTGGGCTTACACTACTTCTAAATCTGTTAGCATAGGACGAGGGAAAAACTGTCCAATTTCCGTGTATCTTTTAAAAATTTGGATAGGTTTATTTCTGAGTCGTGCAGGTAGGTGGCAGTTAACGTTCAAACCATAATAAATGCCAAATCTAACCATAATTTATGTTAAATGTAATTACGTTAATGTCTTTAAAAGCTTTTTTTGAGATCAGCAACAGAAACATCTCTCTGAATTGATTGTAAAAAGTGTACTACAGTAATCCTATTTTTTTCAGAACATTTTTAAGCTTTCTTAAATGTACAAGTTTTTGCAATGCAAAATCCGCTTGGATTAAAGGTAAAAATAAGGTGATTACATTTTCGATACACATTTTGCTTTAATTTCCGCGAAAGTTTTTTTCCGTAAAACACGCTAAAGTTGGTCAATCGCGAAAGTTTATTCTCGCGAAATTTAATGTTCGCCAAAAAATCTGAGACAACTTTTTCCCCCTCTTTTGTTTTTACACATCAATATACATAATAATACATTTCTATATGTTTCTTAATATTTTCTTTTTTTTCAGTCTGAATTGTTTCTTAAATGTTCTTTGAAAATATCTCATCGCAATTTTAAGAAAAAACGCGAATTTTTGTTTATTCTTTACTTCCTTGTGTGTGATAAAAAAAATTTGTTTCATATATCACGTTTATCATTATTGCTTAGGGCTTCGTATAACAACTGTGAACAAACTCTTTAAATCGATTAAAACCATGTGGTTTCAAATCAGCTATTGGTGAAAGTTTTTTCCGACATTCTCCAGGATGTAAATGAGAATTTTAATTCTTGAATTTTCTGTACTTAACTTTAACTTACGTTTTCCTGTAGCAGAATCAGTTTTTTTTAGATGTTCTGGTTTGCTTTTTGCGTCACTGTATGTAAACGAAAAAATACTCAATTTGTGGTTGAATTCTCTAACGGGAACAAACCTTGATCCATTAAAACACTTAAATCAAACTGGCATTGGTATGGTAAAACTCTTTCTAAAATTACGTGCATTTTATTGTTCAGTGATATCCAAATTACTTAGTTTAACCAAACAAGAGCGACTGTTTAGTCCATCTGTAGTTTGCAATTGTCCTTTAATTTTTCATTAGGAGCATTTTTAATAGAATCACATTCGAGCATATACAATGAGCTAGTGCGTTGAGTGAGACAACCTGAGTCAGCATTATTTCGAACATCGGCCTCCAAGGCATCGCAAAGTCTGAACTTACAATAAGTGAATCCCACACCAACCTTGAAGCCACCTATTTTATGCTGGTCTTTTGTATCCCCAAGACAGAGAAGTACTTTCCCAAAATATTTCGGTAATATACCATCCATTAAAAAGTCAACACCATCTTTAAACTGCTCCTTTTTATTCTCAGTGTTGGATTTTTACGATTATGATTTTAGCTAAAATATAATTTAACAGCATTTGTTGAATGGGTGCAATGACAAAAATAAATACAAAAATCTCTGGCACTTCAGATAATTAATAAACTCTATTTTTCTGCTTGTATTTCGATGTATTTCCTGGAATGATTTCTTGCACTTACAGTGAGGAACACTCTTCTTCAAAAAACTTTGCTCTGAAATATCGAGTACACCATTGACGCGGGCTACCGACTAGTTCTATAATAATCGTATTCTGATAAAAAAAGGTAGCTTAAAACTTTGCCCTTCGGATTCACAAAAAAGCGATGCTTAGGATATGTAGGACAAGCGAAAATCTACGGCAGTTAAATCTGTGTATTTTCTAACGCACTAACGACTACTTCAATATATATTAATTTACAACAATTAGGTTGGGATTTTGTAAAACAGCTTTCGCTTGAATACTAATGTTCAAGAATTTTTACTCTTATTTATTATCTATTTATTACCCCCGTCTATTTTGGTATTACTTTATTAGCGCGCCGAGATGTCTTTTATCAATAAACTTGGCGTTGGAACCTGTACGACGCAGTCGGCTAATAGTCGCTCTGTCGAGTTAATGTTAAACTGCATTTGTGTTTTGCTCATACCACGTGAGCAGACATAAGGTATTGGAACACACGTTGTCGCTTAACATGTGCCACAACACGTAAAGATTATTATTCTCTCCAAAACATAAAAATTCCACCTATTGAACATATGCACGTAGGAAACTATAGGTTAATCACACTGTATGAAAGTCTTTGTTTTTACTAACGGGGCGCGACTTTATTATAAGTGTTTTCTTTTTAAAATATATTTAATTAAAAATTAGGTAGTGAAAAGCACTCTTGCATGACCGCCTCTTAGCGTAAAAACTTTAATTATACGGTGATGTCTTGCTATCTAACTTTCCAAATTCAGTTTAAAAATGGAATATTAAGGCACGTACAACAACAAGGGCCTTGAGCAGGCAACGTTTTTGGGGGCTTGCTTAATATGTATCAAACCGTTTACAACTACTGCCACAAGAGCAAACTTGATTACTCTTTATTGTTGCCTGTAGATATTAATTCTGCGCAAGATGTCCTTACACCCTCAACACTTGTACCCGCATCATTACGCCCACAACATTTACGCCCGCATCACTTTCGCCCACATAACTGACTCCCACAATACTTACGCCCACAACACTAACGCCTTCAACAATTACGCCCACAACACTCACGCCCACAACACTTGCGCCCAAAACTTAAGAAAATAAAAAATCAAACTTCCAGTTCAATAAAAAGACCATTCTCATGTATAGAAACTGTGATAAACAGATTTATAAGCAAGAATACAAATTTAGATGTGTTAGCAAGGACATGCAAAATTGGCAAATTTTTGATCCATAACATCGTGATTTCGAAGTCAATGATACCAAACCAAATAGTGCTTCAATACTTTAAGCTATCTAACCATATGGCGCTTCAATACTTTAAGATATCTAACCATACGGTGCTTCAATACTTTAAGCTATCTAACCATACGGCGCTTCAATACTTTAAGATATCTAACCATACGGTGCTTCAATACTTTAAGATATCTAACCATACGGTGCTTCAATACTTTAAGCTATCTAACCATGTGGCGCTTCAATACTTTAAGATATCTAACCATACGGTGCTTCAATACTTTAAGATATCTAACCATACGGTGCTTCAATACTTTAAGCTATCTAACCATATAGTCCTTCATTACTATAAGCTATCTAACCATATAGTGCTTCAACACTTTAAGCTATCTAGCCATACGTGCTTCAATACTTTAAGCTATCTAATCATACGGCGCTTAAATGCTGTAAGATATTTAACCATACGGTGCTTCAATACTTTAAGCTATCTAACCATACGGTGCTTCAATACTTTAAGATATCTAACCATATGGTGCTTCAATACTTTAAGCTATCTAACCATAGGGTACTTAAATACTTTTGGTTGAAAATAGTAATGGTGGCCATAACCAACGAGAGTCACAAAAGTAACATGGCTTACCATGTTACTGTTGTGAGCAGAAACAGAATGCAATCAGTAGACATTGCATAAGAAATTCTTGCAGTGAACTAATTTTCTTTTTTATAAGAAAATTAGTGGCGAATCAATCAACATAGAATATCAAAGGCTTGATAATAGCTGACTAATAAACTTTCTTATTAGACGTTCTTTAAGGCCGTTAACATAGCAAAAATAGCGTAAAGGCCATATTTTAGTGACGTAGCTGGATCCACCATGGTTGGATCCGATGCGCCAAAAATGAATTTCTCGCCACGTTTTATGTAACTTCTTAGAAGGGTGTAATTTTTATTTTAAAGCATTTAAAGTTCTGGTTACTTTTATTCTTAATAACAACATAAAAAAAATGAACAAAGTGAACAAATAAGAAATGTAATATTTTTGACAACCGTGATAACAATAATGTGAGCTGTTTATTTTAATCCTTAAAACGCGGGTCCAAAAAATCTGGCAACTGCACCATCACAATTGAACTGCCATAACTCCCGAGCAATAGGTTGCGTGAAAAGTGATCTCCATGTTGTAGAAAGATAATGAATTGGCGTACCTATTGGTACCAACCTTACATCTACTAGGTCTTGTCCTTAGCTACTAATCGTGACTTAAGCTTCAAGAAATTTAACATGCCTTGATTGAAAAAAAAAGTTTTTTCCTTTTCGAGTTAAATCTTTAAAATTGTAACAGTGACATCGCGCAAGAAATTATATTGTTTTTGTGTAAAAAATAATAAAAACTATTGGAAATAATAATTGTACACTTTCTTGCTTATGTCTGTTTATGTTATTACGAAATGTGAAAGATTATATTGAATTTAAAATTGGCTTTCATCAATTTTAACAACTAATTTTTAAACCATTTGACGTTTAATTCTTTTTACCAAATGATAAGTTACCGTTGTCTCAACAGTTTTACCAGGATTGTAGATACTCCATTAGCAAGTTGTTGCCTGTCATTCCTGACACCCCTAGAACAGCTTCTTTCTTGCTTTAAAATATAATGTACTAGAACACCCTTTATTATTTAGCAAAAATATCCCCCATATTGCACCCTGCCTTTGCCGGCGCAGCATGCCATGAAATCATAAAAAACAGAGATGGTTAATAAGCTATATAAATGTACAACAAATTGACTACATAAAGCTAACGCCATTATACTTTTCGTTTTGTTTTTTCTAGGAGCTCATCCTAAGTTTTTTCAACCTAACAAATAAGCGAGAATGATATCTTCTATTTTTCTACCTTTTCTTCTTTGTTTCCCATGATTTGTGTTAAGAAGAGATGTATTTGATGACTATTTATATCATGTCAAACTTAAGTTGCTTTTATTCTCCAGTAGAAATAGCCGACGAGGGTCATGCAGGTAGGCCGCTGGCAACAGGTTTGGTTCATTATTATTATTATTCAAGTTTATTCCACAAGAACCTTTTCCTCCCCCTTTTTTATTATTCTCTAACATACATTCCCATACCTTGCAGAAGCCTGACTACTATCACTTTGTTATTGTCAGGTGGAGGGAAAGGGGTAGGTTATGTCACAAGAGAACTCTAGCTAGGTATATTTAACACAAAAAGAGTTTGAAAGCAATTCAAATTAAGTAAATGCTTGGATGGGTGTCCTGGCTAAAGAAAATTAGGCAATATAGCTAATTAATATTGCTAATTGAAAATTAAAAAAAACTTATGTAGCTGTGTGCAAAAATAAAAAGAAAATACATCGATAATACTAGATAACCAGCTCGGAAATCCGACATTGCATACTAAATGTCTTAATTCTGCCAAAAAAATTTATGTCTTCAAATAAAAGGCTAAAATCAAGAACTTGCAGATAATTTTTTGGCTGTATTTACCAAGCCGATTTAAACACATCCTATACACCAGCAACAATAAGTCTTTATTTTGGTTTTTACTGATGTTATAGGACTTTTAACTCATAAAAAAAGTATAGTTTTGGGAAATCACTCACACTGGATAATCCCAGGGGCTAAACTGTTTGGAATTATTTCATCAATCTTACATACATTTATCACCTTGTAATAAAACAAAACGCCTAACATGATGCCATTGTAGTTAGCTGTTCAATAAGGTGTGCAAACATATAATTCCAATACTGCTAAAAAATAGAGTTAAACTGCTATGTCAAGGTTTTCATATGCTGAAACGTCTTCCAGTAACCGTGCAATAAAGAATTAAAAAGACAAAACCATCTAAATATTCTAAGTTTTGCTAGCTAGCTAAGTCACTTTCACTTTACACACTACTATGTACCAAATGTAGCTGAACATAAGCATCGTTGAGCTTGATTAGCATACCTACGTATATAGTTGTATTTTAACAGCATCCAGGCTGAGAAGATTCTCGATCCCAGAGCTCTTTGAGATAAACTCGAAAGTAGCTCTGCACCCGTCTGGTCACGTGATGGATTCTGATTGGCCTATTATTAGAGGTCTATGTTTTTCCGCGAAAGATTGTATTTAGCGTTTAAATAGAAGCAAACATGGGGGCGGGAGAGACGAAGGATCAAATAATGCTCCCTTTGATTATGTCGTGACTGGATTTAAAGCAGATATGAAGGGCTGTATATATAATCTCTCTCTCAAGAACATATTGTTTTTTAGTAAGCCAGGTGAAACTCACAGTTTTGTCTGGGAAGTATATAAGCTGGCTAGCAACACTTTTTTAGAGTTTTTCTCCAATATAAAATATAAATTGGCGTTTCCTTCTAACGTTCAACGATAGGGTATCCTATTTTCTTTTTCATGGAATAAGATGCAGTGAAAAAACTTGTATTAAAATATGCTGTGATTTAACCATATTGTACCAACTTTAAGAGCATAAGTTTTTGCAATTTTCAAGTACTGATAGTCTTATTATTTTACAAATTTTGAAGCATTCTCGCAAAAATTATATATTTTATGTAAGAACTGAATATTGTGGCAGTAAAATAATTAGTTCGAAAATACTATTTATAGAAAATGTGAGCAAACAATTAAATTGTAGCAAGATCGCTAATATTTTTAAATTATGATTTTAAGTTATAGCCATTTTTCCTTCAACATATTCTGGGTCTGGCTAAAGAATTTTATTGATTGATTCGTTAAAAATATATATAGGTTTGTCTTCAATATTTTCTTTATTTTCCTTTTTAACAAAAGTGTATACATTGTTTATTGCATTAATTTTTATCATCCACAAAAGTAGAAAATTTTCATATCTTTTGTCTTTTACAGAAATTTATACTCTTACATTATACTAAAGTTAATATAAATAATTTTCGGATAATGTTTTTTTTTATTTTGACCCTATATATGCAAAGTTATGTTCCAAAAAATTTGCTACAAAACAAAATGAATATGTTTGTGTGATATAAACATTCCATTACTAAAAAATTATATAAATAAAAATAAAGCATTTTTCTGTCATCATTTTTCTTTTTAAAAAAAATATTCAAACTGTAAAAAATGCCTTTTGATTGCAAAAAATTTCATGCCTTATATTTTCAGAAAAAAGCAAAAATTTGCACATCGGTTATTGAATCTAACTTTTCTGTGCTAACAAATCTATTGTGTATCAAACCTGATTATACGATGCAGGTTATGTCCGTATTTGCTCAGTTGGCAGATCAACCTACTTCAAAAATCATTTTTTATTCGAAAAGTCAAGCCAGGAAGTGATCTATATATACTGTATATAAGGTAGGTGTGAACAAACCAGCAAAATACACATAAAATTGTCAATGAGTATTTGGTTTAGCTACCAAAGGTTTGCTAATTCAAATCTAAGGTTTTTGTCTTTGCTTTAACTAAATTTCCTTTATACAAAAAATACTCTTACTTTTTGACAAAAAAAAACTGATAAGAAATGTAAAACATAACATGGTTGTTTCTTTTTGTTTTAGCTTGCAATATGCATGTTTTTGCTTTTTCAACCTGAAACTGGCTTGCCAATTGATATTATATGAATCGAGTCAACTCCCGATTCAACTCATCCTGAGTTGGAAAACAGGATCTTCCCACTGTACTGTCAGACCGCTTTCTCAAGTTGTGCTTAATCACGAACCCAATTGGGTCCCCACAAGCGATAAGTCAAATTAAAAACGGCTAGTTTACAAGTACAGCATCAGGTAATCGAGTCAACAAAATATGCCACATATAGTGGCATATTTTCATCACGTGACCAGACAGGTCCAGAGCTACTTTCGAGGTTTTAATCTCAAAGAGCTCTGGGGACGAGAATGGGCTGAGAAGTATTAGCAGAGTAACAGTTTTTGCAAACTTTAATAGATTTTCTAATAACTGCCATTTCACAAAACTCTTTATCATCGAGTGTAGCTGTCTTTTCGGACACGTTACGGCACCAGGGTAAATAATAGCCATTTTTTGAGAAAAATTGAAAATCGTGATTTTCATGTTTTTAATAGCCTTAACCTGTGTACTTTCGGATGGCACATTTAAAAATTTAAAATTATACCAACTTTACCCAAATTTATCTTTTTTTAGACCATCTTTCATTCTTTTTATATAATAGCTATGAACTTAATAAAAGAGCTATCATCTAATTTCGTAAAAATGGACTAGGTGGTCCATGTAAAAATTTGGTGTAAAAATGTTTAACTTTTCATTCAAACCAACAAGGAACTACTATTTTATTTCGATATAATTATATCATTGTGTAAATATATCTACATATATCGCGAACATAATGAATGAATGAAACGATTTACTTTAACACCGCAATGTTTTTTTTGCCTTTAACAACAGAGCAAAGCTTTAACCCGGATTTTAAGCTAATAGGTTTGCTGATGTCGTAGCAATAGAACAATTATAGCAATAGAGTGTGAGAAAAATTATAAAAAGCCCTGTTCTAAGAAAACCATTACAATACGATGGAATCTGAGTCAAAATACTGAAATCCACAAATACTGTAAGGTTTGTAAACTTAGTCAGCTAAAAACGCTCTTTTACTTCCTAGATTGATATAAAATCATTAATATGCGAAAATGTCAAATGTCAACAACTTAACCCTGGTTTATAAACTCTTTGTCTGTTAACGTCATAACGTAGTAAACAAAATGAATTAGTAAGGTAACCAAATATGTCGGTAACCTTCCGCGAGGGAACTTCGCAACTTGCATTAGCATTACATAGGTGACGGCTTTTGATTAAATGCAAGATACAGAAGGTGCAATATATGATAAGAATTTGAAGAACGGAAAAAATATACTCGTTTAATTATCCTGCTTTTCACGTGACAATTAAATTTGACGTTAAATGTCTTAATTGATGTGGTGACACAACTAATTAGATTCATCAGCCAAAAATGCACAATTTAATGAGGACTTGTAAACATTATTAACTACACTTCCTTCTGAAAAGATACTACTTTTATATCATTTAGGGAGCTGAGCAGCAATAAAAACAGTTTCTCGACAGTTTATTAGATCCTTCGAATAGTAAAATCATTTTTTGATTGCTTTTGGAAATATTAATTGAAAGTAACGTTTTAGAATTATGTAATTTACGGTTACTTAAAACGTTGTCTTGTTTACACCAACTTTAAAATATATGGCCTCGCTTTCCACAACTTCAAAATGATTAGTCTCGTTTGCCCTCATTATAATGATTTAAAAGGAAATTTTTTACCTAAAGTTTATTGATTTGAAATAGGGCCTTTTGGAACTACAGACAAAATAAAAAATAGGAGAATAACTTTAAAAACATCGTCCCGGCGATATAACCAAAACATTTTTCAGAACAATCAACTTACGAAACAGTCTATACTTGGGCATGCTGATGTCAGCAAAATTTGCGAAAATAAAGAAATAAAAACTAAAAGAACATGCGACTAAAAATCGCCCCTTTTTTAAAACATATTTTGTTCAGGTTAAAGATCCAAAACATAAATAATTCAATATGTCTAAAAGCAGCATTTAGCATGAATGTGTTCCATTTAATTAATTGTTGAGGGTATTAATTCTCATTTAAAATTTTCAGACTCCGTAATGTGTTTTAATTACCAAGAAAGTAAAAAAGCTAGACGATGAGCGTACTAAATTGCGTAAATGAAAATATTACGTTTCTAAGAAAAAGTTTTCAATTATCAATAATTTGTTTATCCTTGACGTGATATAATATGCCGAAAAATTATAAAATTAAAAATGGCTGAAAATGTACATGTACAACCATTTTTTTATCATTTTGTTTTTGGAAAAAACTTCTGTTTGTCATGCTTAAAAAAGAGCAGGTCATATTAACATATTGTCTTCTTCTTCTTCTTCTTCTTCTTCTTCTTCTTCTTCTTCTTCTTCTTCTTCTTCTTCTTCTTCTTCTTCTTCTTCTTCTTCTTCTTCTTCTTCTTCTTCTTCTTCTTCTTCTTCTTCTTCTTCTTCTTCTTCTTCTTCTTCTTCTTCTTCTTCTTCTTCTTCTTCTTCTTCTTCTTCTTCTTCTTCTTCTTCTTCTTCTTCTTCTTCTTCTTCTTCTTCTTCTTCTTCTTCTTCTTCTTCTTCTTCTTCTTCTTCTTCTTCTTCTTCTTCTTCTTCTTCTTCTTCTTCTTCTTCTTCTTCTTCTTCTTCTTCTTCTTCTTCTTCTTCTTCTTCTTCTTCTTCTTCTTCTTCTTCTTCTTCTTTGTTTTGTGTTTGACAAAAACTTAAGAAGAAAGATGCACTTGTAATAATTTAATTCATCTCTTAATCAAATTTATCCTGCTAAAAAATTTATTTATAAGTTTTGGTAGTGTTGCTAAAAATTATTAATAACATAACGGACACTATCAACCTCGTCCCCAGGGCTCTTTTCACTTTCCGACAATTTCGGACGGCGAGAAGAAATAGCCCTGGCACCAAACAGGAATCATCGCAATCTAATTGGGTGTGAAATTTACTACTTTTGTCCGCCTGCCATAATATTTCTCGCCGTCCGAAATTGCCAACAAGGGAAAGAAAGCCCTGGGGACGAGGTTGGGGCACTATGTATCTACCCAGTGACGCAGGCAAAAATTAAAAATTGCTGGGACAAAACATCATTACCCCCACTTACAATATGAAATTATATACAATCATGCATTGCACGCGAGCCGAAATATCATTTATCGCCCACTAATTTGGCTTTTATGATATTTGCAGCCCTTTGAACAATGCATTGATTAAAAAGATGAAATACTTAACTTTTTTTGAACGCCGCGAACAAAGAAGTTAAAGAACAAAAAGATAAAAAAATAAAAAGTAAAACAAAGCGAAAAAGATGGACAAAGAAAGTTTTGATTTTAAAAAGGTGCGAATTAGACAAAATTGTAAATAAATATGAAATTACGTTTGTAGCATAATTGAGAGATCTTTTAAAAGATTAATCAATTTTTTTTAAAAACTCTTTTTTATTAACTTCTGAGTTTAAATTTTTATCTATCAGACACCTGCGCATTCCAAATTTTTAGGTCCCATACCTCTCACAGCCTTACATATTGGCTATTACGCGAAACTACCCCTAAAATTCTCTATGAAATCCTTATAATTTCGGAAAAATATAATAAAATTCGTTACGATTGTTCTTAGATTTTAAAACTTACAACACAGCTTTTTTTATTAAGGGGAACCATTCTAAAAACCGGAAAATATGTTAAATAACTATAGCTCTCAGAAACTATAAACAGAATGTCAAAATTCGGTCTAGAACTAAAGTAATTGGAATTTAAGAAGATATTGGTATTTTGGACAAATTTCAAGCTTTTCGACGACGTCACAGAAAATGAGCTGACATAAGCAAAATTTGATTGCTGCCATCTTATTCCTATCAGGTCATAATAGTGTCGAAATACCCGGGACAGAATAGGGTTAACGCATAGTGTTTTCACAAAATGATGTTAAAACCAATAGCTTTTAGCCTGCAATAACATTCAACTAACAAATAACGCGGATGATATTTTGTTGTTACTTCCCTTTCAAAATTACACATTAATTTGCACTTAGAATAAATTTTAAGCCCACTAAAGAGTAATTTAACATAACGGAATTGTTAAAAATGTTAATTTCAGAAATTAAAAATTATTAATACATTTTAACTTTTTCTTTTAAAATCTTTGAAAGAATTCTTGAGTTGTTTACTATCAATAAAGTACAGAGATTAGGATTTCGTCGTGTATTTTTCTGCCGCGTGTAAACGCCATCAAAACTCGTGTATTTAACCTAATCACTTTACAAAAACGCGAGCATGTAATTTATAAAAAGGCGGGACTTTTCTATAAAGAACCGACACGTGTTTCTTGATCAGTTTATATCATCAAGGTAGCCTAAGCATGCACCCAAAAAGAAATTTATTTGATTGAATACCGCGATGAGCTGTTGTGGTTTCAGGTGATTATGTGAACAAGGTAACCAGTACCTAATGAAAGTCCTACAAACCGCTCAATCAGACATCCGGAAAAGACATAAATCCAATTCTAATGTTGAGAGCTAGTGCAGAACGAAACGATTTTACGGTTTCTAACACAAATTAACCGAGATTAAACCCTGTACCTTCTGTACTGAAAGCGAATGCTCTGCCACCAGCCAAATTCCCTGCACAACTTTACACATTGGCTAGGACACTATATACGTATAGACTATATAACATGTTCTTAATCTTATGTGTATTTAAATTTTAATTTTAAAACGCGCAAGATGGAACTTATTTAACATGGCTAAGGCAAAATTAAATTGGTTTATAAGAATCCTTCAATTTCACATTAAGTATCCGATAAAAATTTTTTTGTTGATCCTACGTTATTAATGATAAAGCAAAAAAAGCAAAATAGAATAAATTATGTTATCCTGACATAATTTCTTAAAGTATGACATCCTTCGGATAACTCAAATTTGTCGGAATATACATTTGTCTTCGATGATTCATAAGATTTATATAAACACGACGCTTGAATTTAAAAATGACTGATCGTACTATAAAGCATCGGAAGCCATAAAACAAACGTTTCTATTTTGTCGAAAGTTCATATTCAGACTATATTTTTTCAAGAATGTCCTTGTGTAACTCTACCCTTAATTCTTACGTAATCACAAGGTATTAATTACAACAAACGACGTGTAATGAGCATTGATATGGTTAATTAATAACAAATTTAACTTGAAGGCGTGTTATGTAACACTTTTATCTGAAGCGTTTTATAGAAAAAAATTTCTCACCACAACTCATCGATTCGTAGTGATAAATAGCCGTTAAAAAAACGCCGCAGACACTTCATAATCTACTCCGTGTTTAACTTAAATGAATATTGGCTTGTGATTAAAAAAATCAATCCAGAACCGATACTCTTTTGATAACTTTTGGACTAAAAAAACCGACTTGTATCTTTTCCTGCATGTAATTTCTTGAACCTGACTATTATTTCAGTTGCAAGAGGTCTTAACAGCAACAAATTTAAGGTTTTTGATGTCGAATTTCTGTACAAAAAAGTAAATTATGACGTCAGAAAGGAATGTCTAATTCGAATTTTCTAGTGACATTATTCGTTCGAATAATCCGAAACGTTCGGCAATCAAGATAAAATTGCATTTTTTTGCCTCCCAAATAGCTTTTTATTGGTTTGGTTAGGCTGTTTGCCAATATTGATACATTGTGGTAAAAAACGCTTTAATTCGATTGTCATACTAATCATTTGTTTTTGTCAAAAAAATTAAAGTTAATTCTCATGAAAGTGAAAGAAAAGTTATTAAAAATACAATTTTCGGCATGAGACAGCATATTCAGACATGTCTTTAAAATATACCACGCTAGTGATTGCGGTAGTTATATGATGCGAACGAAAAAAATTTGCAGAGTTTCAAAGCAATTTGACGAAATTTCTTCACTTTATACATTCTTATGTTTTTAAATGTCCAAAACGAAAATGCAAATCTCCATACAAACTTCTAATAGCTACTTTCAAATGCGTTTTAATATTTCTATCAAAATAAAACAAAGTACAGGTTAATTTACATAAACATTGTAAAATGATGATCAATAATGATAAGTAATGAAAAGAACTCCTCCTACAGGACATATGCTTTCACTATAGACGTATAGATCTAAAAAACTCAATTTTATAACAGGAGCTGCATCGCTTTGTTTCGCAGACGTGTTGCGACAATATTAACATTGTCCATACTGAAACAGTAGTGAGTAAGCACTATGATGAGTTGCGTTTACATTCATAAAATGATACACATCAAATCATGTTTGAAAAAATGGCAACACTTGTGTCCGGTTCATCATCATGTATGTCTAGAAACTGCAAATACAACCCTAGTTACATTTTCAAGCAACGGAAATACTGTTACCGTTTATGTAGACAGACAAACTAGTACAGACGATGTAATACAAACAAAAGAATCAACATCCGATACGTAAAACAAACGTGAGATTTGTTTGTCCATCGTATATAATTTTAAACGGTTGCTAATCCGGTATCAATAACACATGAAAGTAAAATTTCTTTATATTGATCCTTTGCGCGAAAAATATTGCGGACAAACAAAAGTACCCTTGTTTCCTTGGTTACACTTCGTTTATAAAAGAAAATGTTTTGTTCAATATTGATTAATTTATATACTTTGACGAATCAAACACCTAAAAATATTATTGTTGTTGTGTTTGTTTGTTTGTTGTTGTTGTTGTTGTTAGGTACAGAGCGGGTGGGTTTGGCAGTTTACCTAATGATTAACGTTACATGTCGATACATAAATGTTTCTTTTATAACACGAGCATACCACCATAATTGGTCTAATAATGTGGTTTCCGCAGCAAGTACGGGGCGAAACTACAAAACATGACGACTGCATAACGATGCAACAAAATCACAAGCCTGCAATATAAATTACTAAAATATTCTCATTTGTAATCGTCCAATTAAAATTATATGCAAAACAACTTAATCGTTAGAAATAATTTCGTTTTTTATGCTTTTTTCATAAATTTAAGATAATTAGAAAGCTGTTTTTAAGAATTGGAAAACATTTACAAGTTGTTTTCTGTTTGTTTTAATATTCTTCACCACAAACGATACGCAAAACGTTAGAACAAGGTAAAAGAGTGATTGTAGCACGGGAATGGGACGCTTTGTGATTCTATTTGTTTTTAAAACACATCTTATTGAAGAAGGGTGCAGAAATAAAGGAGTTTTTTTGCTAGCTAAGTATTTTTCTAAAACGGAAGAACAAGAATGTTGAAACGAGAAAAGAAAATACACATTTATGATATGCAGAGTCACGTAGGGAATCTAAACTCAAAATTTTTATTTATTATGCTCAAATTTAAGTAATCTACCCGCTATTTTACGCTGTTGGACCTGTTTCGTGTTTCGAAAATTTATGTGAGGAATAATTATTGCTAAAAATGAATTTACCTTACTCGAAGTTGATGGGATCGGATTTCCATTAGACGCCTTATATAACATCTAATTTCGCAATAAAATGGATTAATTTTGGACCTTTTTTCAAAAATCCGGTGGTTCGAATTTCTAGTAAAAAAGTTAATTGAAAATTATATCTTTCTTTCTTTTCAAATCACACTCGCAAAAAAATCAATAAAGGTCTGTTCTCACTAAAAGACTCACCAACACACAAGTTAAAGTACAAACTGTAGCAGATTATAGCATATACTTAAATCATAGTGTAAACACAGTCTAATTATACATGCAACAGTAGCGTTATGAAATAAAACAATAGAAGCATATGGTTGGTATATTGATTGCAGTAATTACTCCAACTTAATTACAGTAAAGTAAAACGCAACAATGTAAATGATCCAATGATATCATTAGCTGCGCTAAAACAATGCCTATCACCGGTTTACATTACAATAAGTGTTTCTCATATTGTCTTTATATAACTGGGATAGGAAATAGAGGAAAGCGCGTCAAGGTGTTATTAAATGATCTTTATCTCAGTTAAACAAAGGAGAGCTTCGTTTAATTTCGATCTAACACTTGAAACGATACGACGCAGAATGAATGTGAGCAAGAACATATACAAAACGTAACAAAAGAAGTTAATGTAAAGAAAAAACTCAAGAGTTTTGTTAATTTATAAGAAAAAAGAAAAAGAAAGAAATACGAAGATAACTACAACCTAATATAGATTATACCTCTACTAAAATGATAAGAATTGCATGCTACATATTTATAATATTTTTGACTGGAATTACAACACTACCACTGCCAGAAAAACAAAACGGACAATGTCATCATCTTTGTGGTTATTTGTTTTGGCACCGCGCAGGAATATGTCAACCCTCAGGACGTTGCTTATGTTGGTGGGGATGGACAGGTCCGAATGGAGTTTATATTGATGGCGGAGCACTGAATAATAGAATACTAGCAGATTATTGTATTGAACCATGCCATTTTACACATGACTATAGAAATCCTCACTGTATACTTAAAGGATCTAAAACCTCGACGGCTGGTCCGCAGACAACAACGACAACACAGTTAACCACGACTGCAATAACAACTACCGAGCAACCAACAACTACCACTACTACTACCAAGTCACCAACAACTACTACAACAACTACCGAGCCACCAACAACTACCACAACAACTACTAAGCCACCAACAACTACAACTACTACTACCGAGCCACCAACAACTAGTACAACGACTACTGAACCACCAACAACTACTACAACAACTACAGAGCCACCAACAACTACCACAACAACTACTGAGCCACCAACAACTACCACTACTACTACTGAACCACCAACAACTACTACAACAACTACCGAGCCACCAACAACTACCACTACTACTACCGAGCCACCAACAACTACTACTACTACTACCAAGCCACCAACAACTACTACAACAACTACTGAACCCCCAACAACTACCACAACCACCACTGAACCACCAACAACTACCACTACTACTACCCAGCCACCAACAACCACCACAACAACGACTGAACCACCAACCACTACTACAACCACAACTGAGCCACCAACAACTACGACAACAACTACTGAACCACCAACAACTACTACAACAACTACTGAACCACCAACAACTACCACTACTACAACCGAGCCACCAACAACTACCACTACTACAACCGAGCCACCAACAACTACCACTACAACTACCGCGCCACCAACAACTACTACTACCGAGCCACCAACAACTACCACTACAACTACCGAGCCACCAACCACTACCACTACTACAACCGAGCCACCAACAACTACTACAACAACTACCGAGCCACCAACAACTACCACTACAACTACCGAGCCACCAACAACTACCACTACAACCACTGAGCCACCAACAACTACCACTACAACCACTGAACCACCAACAACTACCACAACGACTACTGAACCACCAACCACTACTACAACAACTACTGAACCACCAACAACTACCACAACCACAACGGAGCCACCAACCACTACAACTACAACAACTGAACCACCAACAACTACCACTACTACAACTGAGCCACCAACAACTACTACAACAACTACCGAGCCACCAACAACTACCACTACAACTACCGAGCCACCGACAACTACCACTACAACTACCGAGCCACCAACAACTACCACTACAACCACTGAGCCACCAACAACTACCACTACAACCACTGAACCACCAACAACTACCACAACGACTACTGAACCACCAACCACTACTACAACAACTACTGAACCACCAACAACTACCACTACTACAACCGAGCCACCAACAACTACCACTACTACAACCGAGCCACCAACAACTACCACTACAACTACCGAGCCACCAACAACTACTACTACCGAGTCACCAACAACTACCACTACAACTACCGAGCCACCAACCACTACCACTACTACAACCGAGCCACCAACAACTACTACAACAACTACCGAGCCACCAACAACTACCACTACAACCACTGAGCCACCAACAACTACCACTACAACCACTGAACCACCAACAACTACCACAACGACTACTGAACCACCAACCACTACTACAACAACTACTGAACCACCAACAACTACCACAACCACAACGGAGCCACCAACCACTACAACTACAACAACTGAACCACCAACAACTACCACTACAACTACCGAGCCACCAACAACTACCACTACAACTACCGAGCCACCAACAACTACCACTACAACCACTGAGCCACCAACAACTACCACTACAACCACTGAACCACCAACAACTACCACAACGACTACTGAACCACCAACCACTACTACAACAACTACTGAACCACCAACAACTACCACAACCACAACGGAGCCACCAACCACTACAACTACAACAACTGAACCACCAACAACTACCACTACTACAACTGAGCCACCAACAACTACTACAACAACTACCGAGCCACCAACAACTACCACTACAACTACCGAGCCACCAACAACTACCACTACAACTACCGAGCAACCAACAACTACCACTACAACCACTGAGCCACCAACAACTACCACTACAACCACTGAACCACCAACAACTACCACAACGACTACTGAACCACCAACCACTACTACAACAACTACTGAACCACCAACAACTACCACAACCACAACGGAGCCACCAACCACTACAACTGCAACAACTGAACCACCAACAACTACCACTACTACTACCGAACCAACAACAACTACCACTACAACAACTGAACCACCAACAACTACCACTACTACTACCGAACCACCAACAACTACCACTACAACTACCGAGCCACCAACCACTACCATTACTACTACCGAGCCACCAACAACTACTACAACAACTACTGAGCCACCAACAACTACCACAACCACAACCGAGCCACCAACCACTACAACTACCGAGCCACCAACAACTACCACTACAACTACCGAGCCACCAACCACTACCACTACTACTACCGAGCCACCAACAACTACTACAACAACTACTGAGCCACCAACAACTACCACTACAACTACCGAGCCACCAACAACTACCACTACAACAACCGAACCACCAACAACTACCACAACAACTACCGAGCCACCAACAACTACCACTACTACAACCGAGCCAACAACAACTACTGAACCACCAACCACTACTACAACAACTACTGCACCACCAACAACTACCACAACCGCGCCAACGACGACGACAAGCACTACTCCTGGGATTGTTATTGATTAAAAACTTTAATTACACGTCTGAATTTGTTTTTAGAATTATGATAGTTGTTAAAGTTATGCAGATGTAGAATGTGTATTTCTTTTGTACTGACGCGTAATAACCTTTACTAGGACCTTTTTTATTTTCAAACCTTTTGTCCACCAAAAATTCCGCTTCTGTAGATTTGGTTCTGATAGTCAAAAAATATGTCTTATGACCTATGAAATAAGAAAAATAACTTTGCATATTCTCTTTGAGTTTGAAGGCATTTTTATATGTCATTTCATAGATTACACCCGTTTTTAGACACGTGTATTTTTTGTTCTTAAGGTGTTTTATTTTATATCTCCAAATATATATAGCTTGTTATAAATATTTATTTATTCATAAATGAACTATTTCGAAAGGGAAGAAAAAAGACAAGAAAAAATGTTTTCAGTTTTGTTGATTGTTCAGAGATTGTAGCCTTGGTACTACAAAGCATTGCATTATCGCTAAGAATGCTCAAACAGTTACTGTAAATGCCCAATTTAGTCAATTTTTGGTCTGTTAGCATTTTAACATATTCGCATCTATGATAAGTACGCCAGAGCCTATAATTAAATTAAGATCATACGCTAATATCAAAGAGCAATCTGTGAAATTTCTGTCTTTTCGGAAAGGAGAATAAAAACTAGTTTTATTTACTAATTGGTCACCTCCAGGATGAGAATAATAAAAATTAGCAATATTTTTCAGTTTGCCAATTTTTAGAATCATTATTCGTAACATAAACTTATATATGTCTATTGCATAAGTGGTTGGAAACTTATTAGAAGATATAAATGCAGACATTGGGCATGAAATTTGAAATAGACGACGCTTTTGATGTTGATGTTTTATTACTTCAGATTCATATTTGCAACAAACAAAAAATAAAAGCTTGAGTCGTGTCATTTTCTTTTCTATAAATAATCATCCTGAGAATTGTTCTTAATTTTTAAGTAATTTCCAACCACATCTTTATGTAAAAAATATCCTTATAAAAAAGCGTGCATGTAAGAAGGGCGGACATGCTAGCAGGTTCTTGTATTCGGTTTCATGATTTAGTGGGAGTAATAAGTGGGAGTTGCATAAGATGTAATAAAACAACTTAAAAATTTAATTGGCCTTAAAATGTTGAATTTAATGATTCATAACTATTTTTTTGCTGCTAATTGTTTTAAAAGAGAAACAGGCTTTCTTCCTAAATGCATCGTCATAACTTCCTGTGGTCCAAAAAGCAACAAAGTGAAATCAAATGTTATTGTTATGCAACTCCCTCTTAATACTTGTGAATCATAAAATCGTATACAAGAACCCGCTAGCATGTCCGCCCTTTTTACATCTATATATTAATACGCCTTGTGTGTGCGCATAGTGAGGCCACGACACGCAAAATACGGGTCACTTTTCTACGACATGGCGTTACGCTGAAATTTACCAAGTTAAAAAATGACAAATTTGTGTGACTTAACGATTTTTTCTAATGTCTGGTAAACTATTTTCCCTGGTGTACTTCTGGCATGGCAAAGCAAGTATATAGTTTTAGCAGATTTAGCTTTCTACATAACCGTTGATAGATACCTTCGATTGTGTTAGGCTTTTTTAAATTTTTGTTATTTCATTTTATTTTTATTTTGTTGCATGACTTACTTATATTTTTAAACGTTTTGTTTCAGCGGATATAAATATAATGGAGATTGTGACTTTTAAAAATTCAAATTACTGTGTTTTATGTTTTTATTTAGCACCCATCATATGGACTCGATGAGAGATTCGGTGGGTTCTTCCACGGGAATTCGGCTAGTCTAGTATATTGATTTCCTTGCGTGAGTAAAATTGGGAGTCCATGACACGCAACTCACGGGTCACTTTCTTATGACGTGGCCGTACGCTAAAACTTACTAAAAAAATAAGTAAGCCGCCAAATGAGAAAACAGAGTGTCCATTTTTCATTTATGCTACAGCGCAGTTCTCGGTCATTACGATTTTAATATAATTAAATGTTACCGCCGGTTTACCACGTGCGCGCCGTATCTCACGGAAAAAAGTTGTTTATCAACTGAAAAAGGAAACCAAAGCGAAGAAGGTTGTCTGTTTTTCAAATTAATCCTAAAAAATTTATTTCAAACAAGGCATGCCAATGCTTGCTCATCATAAGGTTAGCTTATACATTATTTTTGTGGTCTGGGACCGAGGTTGCTGTCTTTTATAGAAAATCTATCAAATTCGAATATGAATGTAATTTGAATCTAAAATGTAAAAAAAAAAACTGTTGTTGTCGAACGAAGTTGGCGTCGTTATTTTAAATAAATAAAAATGTACGATGATATAACATTACAAAGAGAATTGATTGAAAATGTATCAAATAATTGTAATCCAATTTATGAAGCGAAGTTTACTATTCGAAGTAAAAAACTGATTGAACTTTCATCCTGAGAACGCTAGGAAGCTACCTATATAATTATTATCTATGCTGATGGCGGAAATCTTCAAGCCATCGGGCTTCTTGTTTTCATTGTGAGCTTTTTATGTCTCATTCTGTGTTTAGGATTTCCTAAAAACTACGTACTTCAGTATGGCTAATTTAAGGAGCGATCGAGTAAACTAATTTATTGATAAAACTTCGCCAACGCAACTGTATATATTACCTATCATGTTTTTAGGTTCTAAAAGATGTTATTCAAAATCGTATACAGGAGTACGAAAATGCTGTTAACGCAGATAAATGTTTGCGTAAAGAGTTGACTCCATTTCTAAAACAACTTCAAAGGGAAAACAAAGAGCTGAAACAGCAAGCAGAAGACCTCCAATCAAAACTAAACACATGTGTGAAGCGAACGGTACGAAAGGCTGTGTTTTCTATAAAGACGGTAATACACGGTTGGTATGATTAAGCAAACTCGATTTTCCTGATTCGAGAATTCGATCAAGTATCGCACAAAAGTTGTATGTTTTCAACATATTGATAATTTGGATTCCAATTTTTTTAAAAAAAAACTGGACGGATTTAACTTTCAATCTGGATATCTTTAACTAATCAAAACGCCTGTTTAATGTGTGAGGACACTTATTTTGATCTTTCAAAAGGGTTATCAGGAAAGCATATCCCCTTTGACTTCAGCTACTAAAAAAAACTTAAAGGAGTATACCATGCAGACGTAAAAATGTTAAAACCTTTAGTCAAATTGAGTTGGGTAACGTAACAAACGCTACTTCTGATGACCCTAGCGTTTATTTCTTTTAAACCCAAATTGCGCACGAAGCCTCATTCAAATACAACTGTCGGTTATGTGAGCAACATATGATAAAAAGATAAAAAGACTTGCACACCGTCAGAATCTATGGTAGCTTCTTATCATACAGTTGCATGTTAGGTGAACGATTTAAACATCTCCCCACCGTCCGACGCAAGCAGTTGGAATCTGCTCAGTGTTGTTGAAGCTATGCCATTACCCATGGCTTGTTTTGTTAACCTGTTAAGACTAGGGAAATTCTATTATTTTGCTGTTCTGCCTGTAAGTGTGTTTGGACACAAGGGAGAATTAAGCCATCCTACTCTCTCTCTCGTTTAGATAGTATAACATCAGGTGGCATTTAAACCTGGCGAACTTTTTATGTTTTTTTTTCGACTTAGCTAGTAGGACCTTGTATACGTACTAAAATCGTGTTGGACACTGTCTCTGAAATATTGCTGCAAGAAAATGAAACATACAAAATCAGCATTGTATATTAATTTCATTACTATACGACACATAAAATATATAAAAACTCATAAATAAATAATTCATACATAAGGCTCAAAGTTTCTATGTTATATTTTGCATTGGTCACACTCTCCTTTCATAAACGTAGCTATGTTGATTTACAGCAATTGCATTGATATTTGTTATAATTTATCGGCTTCGTTTACCAATCCGTCCCCAAGAAATGGTAACCTGTCTGTAAAACTGTCATTTATCTTCTGTTAAGCTATGCCCATCCCCTCAAGTCAATGTAAATATTCTGTTATACAGATAGATATACAAATACGATTCCACAATATAGCTTTACTTGCATCCTTAGTGATTTATCGCTAAATAAAAGAAGAAAATACGGCATATTACCATAGGTAACAACAATATGATCATAAGAATTGATGATAAACAAAACCAGCTTTACCTTTACTAATTGGTAACTGAAACCTTGGATTCATTCTCAAATATTCGTTAAAAATGAAGTGGTATTTTAGTTAATAACCTTTTTCTTGATACAATAAAAGCAATAATAGGAATAAAAATCGCTTTTGATCACTGTGAACTAACGTATGTTTCAGAGAAGATCGTTAAGTTGCTGAATGTTGCTCGAGTGCATTATTTATATTGGACTTTTTTAAATAATGTTTTCTGTATTTTAGAATGTTTTTCTTATTTTTATGTTTTCCTTATTTACTTTATATATTTTTTTCCAACTTAGAACACATGGTTCTAAGTTGGGTTAAGACGTGTGTTGCATGCATTTGCCCAAAGTTGGGCCAGGCCCGTCAATAGATGGGCCATCCTGATTGCGAACGCACCGACCCGTCTTTTGACGGGTAGGCTTGTCTAAAGACGGGCCAGTCCCGCGTCCAAAGTTGGGCCGGTGTCCGTAGTTGGGTCAGAACAATATTATCGCATTTTTTTCTTAATTTTAATTTTGTTCTTTAACCAGGCACAGTTTAAAATAAAATGTTCTGATATATTTAAAAAAATCTTTTTTTCACAACTTATATTATAATATGATATATGATATAGTTTTTAGTAAAAAAATTACGCTAATGAGGCCCTGTTCGTTTCAATTTCGAATTTTTGAAAACCTTAAGCGTGCACAATAACTAAAAAAAAGTGATAACTGAACATTTTCGAAACATTAACAACTCCATAACCACAAGACCTTGCATCACAATATAGCAAAGTGATATAATCTTTACAAACTAAATTTTTAGAGGTAAACCTAACAGTACTTAAGAGGCAGTCATTAATTGTTGGACTGCGAACGTTTTTATATTATTTTTTATCTGTTATATAAATGTTAAATGCCACATCATTATTATTATTATTATTATTATTATTATTATTATTATTATTATTATTATTATTATTATTATTATTATTATTATTATTATTATTATTATTATTATTATTATTATTATTATTATTATTATTATTATTATTATTATTATTATTATTATTATTATTATTATTATTATTATTATTATTATTATTATTATTATTATTATTATTATTATTATTATTATTATTATTATTATTATTATTATTATTATTATTATTATTATTATTATTATTATTATTATTATTATTATTATTATTATTATTATTATTATTATTATTATTATTATTATTATTATTATTATTATTATTATTATTATTATTATTATTATTATTATTATTATTATTATTATTATTATTATTATTATTATTATTATTATTATTATTATTATTATTATTATTATTATTATTATTATTATTATTATTATTATTATTATTATTATTATTATTATTATTATTATTATTATTATTATTATTATTATTATTATTATTATTATTATTATTATTAATCGACATATATTTCAAGCATCCATAAATTACAATGGTTCTTAATGCTGAAATGTGTAAATACTAAATGTATGTGCAAACGTAAATATAAATTCAATCAGTAATCAAAACAGAATGAACATGAGCAAAAAGAGCATAGACGAGGCAGTCAAATAATCATACGAAAGTCTTGAACTGTGAAAACGTATTGAATGGCATTAGGATAAATGAACCATTATAATTGATCAAAGCTAAAGGAGGCTTGGTAGGTAAAGGACGACCGATAATTAAACTAAAAATTAGGTATAGTAAAAGTTAACATAGTCAATTGAGTGAGAAAAAAAAATATATATATATACTGACAAATCTGTATCAAGAAAAGATAAAACAGATAAATAAATTAAAAATCAGAACAACTTAAAAGTCTGGCTGTTGCCCTATCAAAAAAATATTTTTTCGCTAAGTTTGTAAATTTGTTATAGTTTTCCACTTGCCGAAGTTGAGATGGAAGGTCGTTGAAGTGGAGGGCAGCAGTGTGGGCAAAAGTACCCTCAATATTGTTTGTCTCAATTAAATTTGTTCTTATAGTATTCGTTCGTAACGATCGTTCGGTTACAGGGAAAAAAGATAGTTTCAGGTAACTTGGCCAACTTTCTTTGTTGAACAGAGCTTTGTGTGCAAGTTTTACAAAAGAAAGAGATATTCTTTCTTCCACTGGAAGCCATTGTAATGTTAGCACGTCATGATCACTGCAACGACGACGGCAAACGAAACTTGCTGAAGATCTTTGCAGCTTTTGTAATCGTTTCGAAAGATATTTTGGTAAATTACTGAAGATGGTATTACAGTAATATATCTTTGTCAAGATTAAGCTCTGTGCCAGTCATTTTCGAAGATTAAAATCAACTGCACGTTTAAATTGCTGTAAAGATCGTAAAACAGCATAACCACTTTTAATAATTGCGTTCACATGTAAATTCCATGTCAAATGTTCGCTAAAATGCAC
Organism: Hydractinia symbiolongicarpus; assembly: GCF_029227915.1. Taxonomy (NCBI): domain Eukaryota; kingdom Metazoa; phylum Cnidaria; class Hydrozoa; order Anthoathecata; family Hydractiniidae; genus Hydractinia; species Hydractinia symbiolongicarpus. Next base: position 13,607,911 of record NC_079877.1, on the reverse strand, counting down.
TCCAAGTATTTTAAATGCATTAATACGACCAATAGATTTATCATCATTTACCAAGGTGACATTATAATCAAACAAATTATGCTTTCGCGACATTTGACTCGTTGAAAACAGCATAAGTTTTGTTTTACTGACATTAAGACGTAAATTGAAGCGTGAGGACCAATCATAAATACGTTCCATTTCGTGTTGCATTGATAATATGCCATCTTTTATCTTGTCTACTTTAACATGCCGTTGTAGTGTTGTATCGTCGGCATATTGAAGATAAGTACTTGGTCCATTGTTGCTTAGCAAAGTAACATAAAGATTAAAAAGAACAGGACCGAGTATGCTACCTTGAGGTACTCCAAATTTCACCAACAATTTCTGCGATACTTTATCGTCAACCTGCACAAACTGGTATCTGTTACTGAGATAATCATCAATTAGTCTATAATAAAATGTTTCGAGAAACCTAATTGGTGAAGATGACCGATCAAGGTAGGATAGTCAACAGTGTCAAATGCTTTAGAAAAGTCTGCAAATATAGAAAGCGTGATTTCACCCTTCTTCATGGCATAAGGAACTCCCATAAAATTGAATAGATTCGGAGAATAATATACATCTGCACCAAATCTTCACCAAGGGGTATAACGATAAGAAAATTGTTGGAATGTCAACCTACTTGGTTTGTAAATGATGACAAATTAAAATGACAATGACTGTACCTTAATCAAAATAAGAGGAAGAATATAATGACATAATTTTGGTTTTTAAAAAGTGTCGCAGCGTCTAGCTATTTGTGGGAGTTCCTTATGCGTCATTTTGGAAGCCATAACCTGTTTTTTACATCATGCGATCAATTGTTACACACACGTTTTTAAGATCGGGTTTTGTACCATAGTTTTCCTGTCCTGTGCTTTTTGTAACGAGCATTCTAAAGCTGAAGATGGATTTCTTAGATAATTCTCAAAATTGACAATAACATTATTGAGGAATACGCTGCCATTGTTACATCAAAAAAATTCTACTTTTACATACGCATAGCGGCAGTACACGACATTTACTACGTCGGGGCTCAACCGGGTTCGGTTATTCTGGGGATACTGCTTCGCTACCGTCAATACATTTTTGTAACATAAATTAGTAACACTTTAAATGTGACCAAATATGATGCTTGAAAGTCGTTTGGGCAAATTTATAATTTGTGTGATTAATACCGTAACAACTTTCTTGCTTGAAAACACTACGGCAACAGCGAAGATCAAGGATTTTATTTTAAATGTTGGTTTCCCCACTTCAAGAACGAATTTGGTGGTACTGATCAAAGCACCTTTTAGGTGAAAGTTTCACTTCAGTTAGCCTTAAACATACAACAATTACTACTAGACAACTATTAACATTACAAAACTCCTTGAAGTAATATTGATTTAAAGATTTGAGGTTTAAATCCGAAAAAGTCTTTCCATAAGTGATACCTATTGGAGTTTTGGAAATGAAGCATGTGTATTCCTTGTGTAATGACGAGTCATCTCCTTGACTAGTACCCTTTTTATTGTTCTGAACCATTCCTATACTCCTTAATACGGTAAATAGTTTTATTGTTTCGGTTCATTCGTTTCATGTTATTTTAAAAAAAGTTACTTTTAAATTTTTAATATTAATTTTTAATGTTCCTTTTCCTTTTAACGGTTCCTTTTCTTGTTCAAAGAGACCTAGTAAGTCCTCATTTTTTGTGTACTTTTTTAGTGATTTTTTCAAAATGTTTTATATTTTGTCACTTGACCGAATGGTTATAGAGTTTGCTTCGCAGTCACGAAGTCCGTTTTTTAGTCAACAGAGTGGGCGTGTTTATGTATCTTTACCACAGCTACGGGTTAACCCATGTAATATAAGGGGAGCTGGGTAGGTGGTGCTGATGTGTACCTAATGTATACAGTCAGAACACAAGGTCCACATTGATAACAGTGTTTTCAACACTGATGTGGCTATTCTGGATATAGTCTTTATCAAACGGACAAAGACACAATTATCTGTGAAAATGCGAGAAAAAGTAAAGGGTAAGTAGTTAAGCAACAGAGTACATTATAGGAAGTTTAGAAAGAAATAAGAAAGATTAGTTTGTTTTTATGAAGTTATTGTATCTGGTATTGATTTGTTAAGCTTGCATTAAAGTATTGACTAAAGCTGTGGCAAGTAAAAGAGGAAATGACGAAGTGACAGCTCTCTTACGTCAAATTCTTTTATCTGGTAGAAATGACATCAAACATAGCAATGTGATTAGTCTATCAATTAATTAAAACCGACATAGTTTCTTGTTCCTAAAATGTGGTTTCCTAATAGACAAATTAATATTTAACGTTGAATTTACATGGGCTATTATATTTTTATCAGGCTATCGGCTTTTTAACCGTTGTCCGGTTTGTAACGCTGTTAGCCATTTACCGAATCCTATACTGCTGCAAACATTTTAAATTCTTCCCGAATTAGGCACACGCACTATAAACTTGCAAAAGGACTGGTACTTAGGTTATATGATGAGTTTCAATAATTACCTTCGCAAGAGGTTTTTTGCAAGAAGTTATAAGTATTTTCTTAAAAAAATAATATAAACTTTGTTAATGAATTTAGAAGCCATATGAAAAAAATATTTGCGATGTTTAGGTGCCAACAATTTTTAAAAATTCTAGCCCAATCGCTTTCGTCCTACACAAATATTTTATTCACCTTACTGAGTGAAAATCCATTTACACGTTTAAAATGGTGGAGAAAAATAATGTGAGTCATAACGGTTATACATAGTTATTCATAGTGTATGAATATCATTCATTTTATAAAAACTTACTGTGAGGTCTGGAGTCAAATGTGCTGACTATAATTGTTTAATTTCACGTACATACAAGCTACGTCGTTTACCATAATTGGCTCTCAGAAGCAAGACTCTAAAATAATACCTACTGGCTGTATACAATAAGTAGGTTCAAGCCCTGTTGGTCGCCATGTGAAAATATTTTGTTCAAGGGAGGAAATGTGGTCTCCTTGGATTAACCAACATTCTCTATCGGCTATAACATAGTTGTTACCAAACTCTAAGTTCCTTTAGTGCTTGTTCTTACAAAAACTTGAGTATAAGAAACTTATTAATTTTAACAACTTTTAAACATGACATTTCTGTTTACAGATCTTGAATCAGCAGCAATAAGTTTACCACAACAAACAAAATCATCCAAAATGCGACTTTTGCAGTGGTCGAACATAAAAAAAGGTACCATAATAAAACAATTAACCCTACTTCTTCTTAACACAACTACTTCTTCAAAACCCAATTGGTTATTTTTATTTGTTAAGTCATTTGTAAACCAATATAAGCAGAATTTGTGGAGAGTTTCAAATTAAAATTTAAAATCACCAAGAGAAAAAAAGCTTATTGATTTAGAGTTTAATGTAATTGTGTTTTCATATGGACCTAACAATGTTGCATAAAATTTTACTTACATTCATCTACCTGTTGTCTTTGCTACCTGAGATAGACAGTATACCCTTACATCGTTCGAAAACAGCATGCCATCCTTTATGTGGTTTTTTGTTTTGGCATCGCACAGGAGTATGTCACCCTACAGGACGTTGTTTATGCTGTTTTGGATGGACAGGACCAAATGGAGTTTATATTGACACTGGAAGACTTAAAAACAGAATATTGGCTGATTATTGTGTAAAACCATGTCATTACGCGTACTACTATAGAAATCCCAATTGTATCTATAGAAAACTGACAAGTACTACTACTCCGAAAACGACAAAACGTAAAACGACGAGAACGACTAAACCCAAAACAGCGGCAACAACACCAGAACTTACAACAACAAGGACGACAGAAACAAAACCCACAACATGTCATCGCTTTTGTGGTTATCCGTTTTGGCATCATGCAGGAATTTGTCAGCGCTCAGGACGTTGTTTATGTTGGAGGGGATGGACAGGGCCAAATGGAGTTTATATTGACACTGGAAGACTAAAAAACAGAATATTGGCTGATTATTGTGTAAAACCATGTCACTATACGTACTACTATAGGAATCCCAATTGTATCTATAGAAAAATGTCCAGTACCACTACACCAACAACAAACACAGAACAAACGTTAACAACAACAACTAACCCCAAAAGTACAAATATAACACGAAATCCAACAACGGCGGGAACAACATCAGAAGATACAACAAGGAGCACAACGACACTGAAACCTCAAACAACAACAACGACCTCAGAACCAACAACGACAACGAAACTAAAACCTAAAACAACAACAACGACTTCAGAACGAACAACGACACCGACACTAGAACCAACAACAACAGAAAGCACACGAAAGCCTACAACAATAACGACGACAGCAGCACCTACAACAACAACAAGCACACGAGAACCTACAACGACAACAACAACACCAGAACCTATGACGACAACAAGCACACGAGAGCCTACAACAATAACGACGACACGAGAACGTACAACGACAACAAGCACACGAGAGCCTGCAAAAATAACGACGACACGAGAACCTACAACGACAACAAGCACACGAGGGCCTACAACAATAACGACGACACCAAAGCCTAAAACGACAACAAGCACACGAGAACCTACAACAATAGCGACCACGCCAGAACCCGTAACATGTCATCGTTCTTGTGGTTCCCCGTTTTGGCATCATGCAGGAATTTGTCAGCCCTCAGGACGTTGTTTATGTTGGTGGGGATGGACAGGTCCAAATGGAGTTTATATTGACACTCGAAGACAGAATAACAGAATATTGGCTGATTATTGTGTAAAACCATGTCATTATACGCACGTGTATAGGAATCCCAATTGTATCTATAGAAAAATGTCCAATACCACTACACCAACAACAAACACAAAACGAACGTCAACGACAACAACTAACCCCAAAACTACGAATACAACACGAAATCCAACAACGACGGAAACAACATCAGTACATAAAACAATGTCCACAACGACAACGAAACCTCATACAACAACAACGTTCTCAGAACCAACAACGACAACGACACTAGAACCAACAACAACAACGAAACTAAAACCTAAAACAACAACAACGACTTCAGAAGCAAGAACTACATCGACACTAGAACCAACAACAACAAAAAGCAGACGAGAACCTACAACAATAACGACAACACCAGCACCTACAACAACAACAAGCACACGAGAGCCTACAACAATAACGACAACACCAGCACCTACAACAACAAAAAGCAGACGAGAACCTACAACAATAACGACAACACCAGCACCTACAACAACAACAAGCACACGAGAGCCTACAACAATAATGACAACACCAGAACCTATATCGACAACAAGCAAGCGAAAGCCTACAACTACATCAATAAGAACAGAACCTACAAAAACGACAGAGAAACCAACAACAACGAAAACGAAATCAAAGTCTGCATCGACAACAACAACAATGGAAGAACCTACAACGACATCAACAACTACGACAATACCAGAAAATATGACAACGACAACAACACCAGAAAATATAACAACCATACCAACACCAGAAAATATGACAACCACATCAACACCAGAAAATGTGACAACGACAACAACACCAGAAAATATAACAACCACGTCAACACCAGAAAATATGACAACCGCATCAACACCAGATAATATGACAACCACATCAACACCAGAAAATATGACAACCACATCAACACCTGAAAATATGACAACCACATCAACACCAGATAATACGACAACCACCTCAACATCAGAAATTATAAGAACCACATCAACACCAGAAAATATGACAACCACATCAACACCAGAAAATGTGACAACCACATCAACACCAGATAATATGACAACCACATCAACGCCAGAAAATACAACAACCACATCAACACCAGAAAATATGACAACCACATCAACACCAGATAATATGAGAACCACAACAACATCAGAAAATGTGACAACGACAAAAACACCAGAAAATATAACAACCACATCAACACCTGAAAATATGACAACCACATCAACACCTGAAAATATGACAACCACGTCAACACCTGAAAATATGACAACCCCATCAACACCAGAAAATGTGACAACCACAACAACACCAGAAAATGTGACAACGACAACAACACCAGAAAATATGACAACCGCATCAACATCAGAAAATATAACAACCACATCAACACCAGAAAATATGACAAACACGGCAACACCAGAAAATATGACAACCGCATCAACATCAGAAAATATAACAACCACATCAACACCTGAAAATATGACAACGACAACAACACCTGAAAATATGACAACCACATCAACACCAGAAAATGTGACAACCACATCAACACCAGAAAATGTGACAACCATATCAACACCAGAAAATGTGACAACCATATCAACACCAGAAAATATAACAACCACAACAACACCAGAAAATATGACAACCACATTAACACCTGAAAATATGACAACCACATCAACACCTGAAAATATGACAACCACATCAACACCTGAAAATATGACAACCCCATCAACACCAGAAAATGTGACAACCACAACAACACCAGAAAATGTGACAACGACAACAACACCAGAAAATATGACAACCGCATTAACATCAGAAAATATAACAACCACATCAACACCAGAAAATATGACAACGACAACAACACCAGAAAATATGACAACGACAACAACACCAGAAAATATAACAACCACGTCAACACCAGATAATATGACAACCGCATCAACACCAGATAATATGACAACCACATCAACACAAGAAAATATGACAACCACATCAACACCTGAAAATATGACAGCCACGTCAACACCTGAAAATATGATAACCCCATCAACACCAGAAAATATGACAACTCCATCAACACCAGAAAATGTGACAACTACAACAACACCAGAAAATGTGACAACGACAACAACACCAGAAAATATGACAACCACATCAACATCAGAAAATATAACAACCACATCAACACCAGAAAATATGACAACCACATCAACACCAGAAAATATGACAACCACATCAAAACCAGATAATATGACAACCACCTCAACATCAGAAATTATAACAACCACATCAACACCTGAAAATATGACAACCACGTCAACACCTGAAAATATGATAACCCCATCAACACCAGAAAATATGACAACCCCATCAACACCAGAAAATGTGACAAACACAACAACACCAGAAAATGTGACAACGACAACAACACCAGAAAATATGACAACTGCATCAACATCAGAAGTTATAACAATCACATCAACACCTGAAAATATGACAACCACGTCAACACCTGAAAATATGATAACCCCATCAACACCAGAAAATATGACAACCCCATCAACACCAGAAAATATAACAACCACATCAACACCAGAAAATATGACAACCACATCAACACCAGATAATATGACAACCACCTCAACATCAGAAAATATAACAACCACATCAACACCTGAAAATATGACAACGACAACAACACCTGAAAATATGACAACGACGACAACACCAGATAATATGACAACCCCATCAACAACAGAAAATGTGACAACCACAACAACACCAGAAAATGTGACAACGACGACAACACCAGAAAGTATGGCAAACACATCAATACCAGAAAATATAACGACCACGACAGAAATCTCTACAACAGGCAATCCTATTTTGCCTGGCTAGGTTGGAGGGAAAAACCTCTGGTAAAGAGAGAAATAAACTATAGTATTGGATGTATTAGTGTTTTCAGTGTCATTAACAGTTAATTTTTTGTGCAAATGTGTTCATTTTTGTTCAAACAAAAAATATATTGAAATCTAATGCGATAATTTATAAATTCTGTCACTTTAATAAATGATGCCTTTTGGGTGATTCGATTTAATGTTTTCGATATGCTATCAGTATAAAACAAGAAATTAAAAGGAAAAAAGTCTTTTTCAAATCAACTGACATAATAATTAAGTTTTTTTATGGCATATTAATCACGAGAAACAGTTCAGTTGAAATTTTTTATCAGAAACTTGGTTAAGAACTCGGTTAAGGACTCAGTTAAGAACTGAGTTAAAGACCCGGCTTGGACTTGGTTAAGGGTTTAGTTTTAAATGTTTTTTATCCGCCACTGCATTCTTATTGTTTTAAAAGTTTCTTAACCTGTGTTTTAAGTAAAAAACCTATTTCGTCTCATATATATCTCTGTCAAAATTGAAGTTGACATAATAAATTGCTGTTTTCTATTGCACTTTAAAAATATGTTTTGCTGATAATTACAAAAACTCATTTCTTATCTGTACAGTTTCTAAAAATATAATTTTTGGTTTCAAATATTAATTATAAATTCAAATTCTAATAACGAAATATGTATGTTGTATATATTGTACTTGTGGTGTTAGGAACTGTATGATCAAGATTTTATCCGATATTTAAATTTGACACGCTTTATATAATTATCTTTATCTAAATATTGACTGACTTTTTTATATCCAATAATCCAGCACGAAGAGTTATTGGAGAGGCGGTATTATTTATTTAACCCATGGAAAAATGGCGAGGATACAAAAGCGGGAATAGTGAAGTAAGTACGGTATATTAAATCTTTTAAGCATTGACCAGAGATTTTTTGTGCGTTCGAGTTTACATATTTGCGGTTGCCTATTGTTGCGTGTAAATTTTTCCTATATTGTGAATTAAAAGAGGAAATTACGTGTTAATTATGAGCTGACAATGAAGTTTTCTTGTACGTAAAATAATTATATGCAATAGAAATGACATCAATGATAGCAATGTGATTAGTCTATTGGTTAGTCAGAAACGACATAGTTCCCTGTTCCTACAGTCCGGTTTGTTAATAGACATTTGCTGCCAAATTTTTTGTGTACTTTATATTGTGGTGGTTTTTTTGCCAGACGGATCAACGGTTGTTTGTTTGACCATGTCACTCCATACGGGAGTCTCATCCATCGCAATTATACGGGAAGCTTGGTAGTTATGTGCTTTTTGCATTCGACGCATCTGGATAACGTAAGATAAAGGTTTAGCAAAAGCTTTTCAGGCCCTTCTGAGCTACAGAAGTCTTTTTTGTCAGTGACAAGTTATTACGGCGCATAAAATTTTCTAGCCATCCTCTTGATGCTTTAAACTCTTCATTTTGGAAAACACCTTCAGAAGTGCTTTTTTCCTGACGCAGTAATTTTGCTTTTTTCATTATAACCTTTCTCGATACTTTAAGTCCTGATGCTCGCCGAATTGTTATCCAGTCCATGTTGCGCTCTTTAAGGTTGGTACTTAAAGGCTTCGTACCACCATCTAATCGTTTTCTTGTTTTACTGTTTTTAAAAAAAATCCGGGTGGATATCTTCGCCTTGTTTTTCCTTCACTCTATAATTCTTTTTTCGTCTACTACTACTTTCGTCCAGCTGGTCTGTTACCATGAATCTCAGCATAATTTACACCTTCTATTTTCCTTTTTACAGGATAAGAATAAACATTTTTCCTCTTTCGACTTGAACGTGTTTTGGTAAAAGAGAAGGAAAACAAGACATTCGATTTTCGAATGTCAATTCGATCGAACGTGTACAATAACAAAACAGAAAAAATCAAACAAAGTTTAGTGGAGTCAAGAAATAAAACATGGCAAGGTTGCAGCCTGTTAGTTTTGCAATAATGTACAGAATAGAATACTATACAAACATTCGTGGACATCATGTCTACAAGGCAAGCTGGAAGCCTGAAATCGGGAAACAATTGATCTGTTTTTAAGACAACCGCAGTGAAGCATTTGAGTACGACAAGCACGACATTGGAGTTTACAAAAAAGTTGATAAAACAGACGAAAAACTTTTTTGACATATCCCAATCGAATGTTCGTCCTTATTGGACTATTTTCTAAAATCAAACAACTCAAACAAAATGACTGTTACTGTGTAAGGAAAAAGAAAGCGCGAGATCGGTTTAATTATTCCAAGAAAGTCCATCTGCCTTACCAAACAACTACGTGATGCTAAACAACTACGTGATGCCAACATTCTACATCATGAACTGAGAAAGAAGAAAACTAAATGTAGTCATTTTGAAATTGATAAGATATCTTTTGACAAGAAAAAATTGCCAAGAATTGATACACTATAAAATATAACGTTTTAGTCTTATCGAACCCCTATCAATTAATGCCTCGAATAAGCGCCGCATTTACAGTCTAAGGTGCGGCGCTTATTCGACGGCGGCGCTTAATCTAGGATTTACGGTATTGAGTAAACGACCACGCTTTCAAAATGGCGGAAAAAGAAGTACTTGCATTGCTATACTAGGTTTCTTTTACCAAATTTAATGAACAACATAAACGAATATTGGCTTTGGCTATGTCAGGCAATCTTATTTTACTTTTACAGAAAGGTTTACAATATGCTAACGGTGACTGGCATTCTTTTCTAAACACTAAGTATTACTCAAGTTTAAACTGACGTTAGAAAAAAATCATTGCTTTGAATATTATATACCTTAAAAGGAATTTAATAATGACAAACAGGGTAGAGTTCCGACATTAACATTATTCAACCACCGCAAAAAACAAAAGATTTGTAATGTATGGGTACACGCTTATCATGAGTTAACTAGTTCAACACAATATTGAATCATCCTCATTTGATGATTTTTTGCCTTTTTGGTATTTGGTAAAATATACAACAAATTCTTTGTCATCGTCTTTCGTATTACAAAAGATGAAACGCCCTGTGAATGAGAATGCGTCACTTTTCGGTTTTTCACACAGGTTATGCAACTCAAAGTGTGAACGTTTTGTTTATTAAAACATCTATCACTGAAGCACAGTTTATCATTTTCAAGCAGGATGTTACATTTGATCAAACATAGCTTCATTGTCGTTCCATTGTCTCATTTCTCGCTTGAAACAGTTAACTGTGGAGATACTCTCTTTTGAAAATCCTTTGGACATCGCTGTTAACACAATTTCTAACAGCATGGGAACATTATCTAAGACCATTAACCTTGCACATAACTTAAATAATTAATTCGTGTGGTGTGTGATGGTGGGAGTTCTCTGGCAGTTGCATATGATACGTATGTACAATTTTCATGAGCCTTAATTCGCTGGCATATTTCTTAACTAATTGTCCTAATGCGCAGCACAAAATTATTTGTCGTCATATGTATGAAACCTTAGGTTTTTTAATTGAAGGGCTTTTTCTTTCAGCGAGAAAACGTCTTGTCCATAGATGTCTTGACGGGCTCCTACAGACATTCATATTGTAAATGGCTTCACGAAAATAAATACCAAAGAAGGTTCTTTTACTGGATTGAGATACTTGCTAAACAAACGATCTCTGTCTTTACTTGTTCCTTAAATATCTTTTTTTAATTTTTAACCAATAATGTCCTATTTTTAACCAAAAATGTCCCAAATGTTCCTTAATCTTTTTTTAAAAATTTAAGTGAATGATGGCTATAACGGACATTTTATGGCTTCAAACGCACTACGTCCTTGTTAAACGCAACACCTCATAAACAGCACGAGTCTCCAATTCTTTCAAAAACGAAGCAACTGCTCAGCAGCAGCCAATCCGACACAAACGGTAATTATCAATTTGAAATAGTTTCTTTGTTCTAAAGGTTATGCAAGTTTCATACGTCAACAAATGTTATTAAAACATCTGATTTCGATTGGTGCACCAACTTAACCGGCTAAGCAAACAGGCGGGTTGGTCTTCCCAAGTACATTTTATGCACTGTACCCCACTAAAAATGATGAAAAACATAATAAATAAATAAATTTGTTGACGTTGGTGTTGAAGTAACATATTTTCACATGAGCGGTTAATAATGATCCGATAAATGCTACAGACAAGAAATTTAGTTGTAGCTAGACTACATAATTGCAAAGCACTCTAAACAATATTAATATACACTGGTTAAAAATGGGAGAGGTAAAATTGGTTACGGATAAATATATATTATCCTATAATCAGGATCAACAGCTCCGTAATCATTGACAAGTTAAAATGGCGCGATAGTGGTACAGTCTGTAATCACTTGCGGAAACGAATTTCAAAATTTGTCACCTTGCTCAAAATAGTTTGTGGAGGGCTTTAGGATTAAAGACAGTTAACAGGAAAGCGCAAATATCTTGCTGGTTAAGCTCCTTATCACATCATGCTGGATTTACATTAGTCAGCCAAAATCTTAAAATTGGTTTATTTAAGACTTAAACATGGCTAAATTGCGTGATGAAATATTTCCTTTAGAGTAAAGTCTGAGCGGTGGCTCGTTTTCAACAAGACGTGACTACGTACGGAATTTGGTAAATCTTAATTCCAGGGGTTCTTTCTTGCTCACCTCTGGCTAAAATAAACACGTATAGTGGACATTTTTATATCAAGTTTTTACTCTAGGACATTGGAAGGTAAATGAGCGCCAGAACACAAATCAGATAGGAAGCCCTGGGTTCGAGATTGGATTTTGGTTAAGGAAAAAACATTTTCTGGCTTTCTTTTGATACTTTAACATCACAAGCTGGCAACAGATATGACAACTGATGTTATTAATAGCACTGTAATTGGGCGATCTCTTATATTTTTTCTTTCTGTAGGGTTGCATTTAGTGAGGAAATAAGGTATTTTTTATGAGAAAAATAAATTGCAAAACTGTCGCAAGATTTTACTTCTCTCTTCTTTAAACCCTAAAATGCTATATTTCATTTTTAACCTGGACAAAAAATGCAACAGTCATTCTTATTAACAATCATTAACATGTCCTGGAGACGAAGTTGTGTGCTGATTAGTGTCATGAAAAATGTGTAGGAAAGAAAAAATCAAACACGTGAAGAGTCACATAAAATCTTAACCTGGTATGTATTGAGTGACCTTCTACAAACACGATGCATATTTTAACGAAGTGTTGAATGGAATTACTTTTATTACATAACAAATAACCTGCACACCAATTTTAGTTTCTTACTCTAATCTTATCTTGGCAAAGGTTGCAAAATAGGACATGCAGATGGTAATGAACTTTCATAACCCACATTTTTTGTGGTAAGGTGGACGTATCAAATATTTGTAACTCTCCTTCACAGATGCAATTTTAAACTTGTCATTATCCAATGGGCAATCAATACAATTGCGGATGAAATCTTATTAAACACCTTGAACAAAATTGTTGTTTTAAAAGTTGCTTATAACGCAGCAATACTTCTCTCCCCACCCCCTCCCCTCCTGGGTAGCGAAGGCATCATTGAAGTGGAAGACGAGGGGGATTTTGAAATGTGTTTCGTTAATCTTGTTTGCGATGGTAGTACATACTAACTATTATAATAACAAACAAGGAAACAAGGAAGTATTGACTTTTTTCCCCGACGCCAAAGCTGTTGTATGAAGTTGCTATATTAGCTTTCTTGGTCAAGCGCCACAGTGGTCTCCGGGGACTCTCTCAGAACTCCCACGGTAAATAAAAAGTGTTCCTATCATGCGTTTTCTTAACAATAAAGTAGAAGTTTAACAAAAGGCCGTTTATTTAAAGCTTCACTTTACTGAAATGTGATTAAAGGTGGAAATGAGAGGTATTCGCAAACTGTTTTAATCTTCAGGCTCCTCTTATAAAAAACTTGTGCAGCAGGAAGGAACTAATTTAAAAGCTTTAAAACGTTTCATTTCTGTTTATATTCTGAACATTTGCGTAAAATTATCCATTGACCACAAGAAATGATTCGAGTGACGTCCTTCGCAGTGGTCAAGCATAGGAGATGAAGCACACGACATTGGAATGTAGAAAATAGCATAATAAAACAATTTATTGCTGGTAATTAACCAACACTACTTCTTTAAAACCAAAGTGGTTTTATCATTGGTAAAGACATTTGTAAAACAACATAAATAAACGCGCTGTGCGAAGTTTTATATGTGAATTAATTCTTGATGTATTTTACATACTACGAAGAAAGGAATAAAAGAAAAGAAAACTAACTTAATAATCAATGTATTTGAGTTCGCATATTGATTTAACAATGTTGCATAAAGCTTTATTTATTTTCATTTACATGTCGTCTTTGATAACTGAGATAGATAGTATACCCTTACATTATTCGAAAGCAGCATGCCATCCTTTATGTGGTTATTTGTTTTGGCACCGCGCAGGAGTATGTCAGTCTACAGGCCGTTGCTTATGCTGGTGGGGATGGACAGGTCCAAATGGTGTTTATGTTGATGATGGAGAACTGCATAATAGAATACTAGCTGATTATTGTATTGAACCATGCCATTTTACACATGACTACAGAAATCCTCATTGTATCTACAGAAAATTATCAAGTACCACCACCACAACAACAACGACGACAAAACGTACAACCACAACAATGACGACGACGACGCCAGAACCTACGACAACAACGACTACACCAGAACCTACGACAACAACGACTACACCAGAACCTACAACCACAACGACGACAACACCAAAACCTACAACGACAACAACAACAACGACGACGCCAGAACCTACAACGACAACAACGACAACAACGACGACGACAACGCCAGAACCTACAACGACAACGACAACACCAGAACCTACAACAACAACAACAACGACGACGACACCAGAACCTACAACAACAACGACTACGCCAGAACCTACAACCACAACGACTACGCCAGAACCTACAACCACAACGACAACACCAGAACCTACAACAACAACAACAACGACGACGACGCCAGAACCTACAACGACAACAACGACGACGACGCCAGAACCTACAACGACAACGACAACACCAGAACCTACAACGACAACAACAACGACGACGACGCCAGAACCTACAACGACAACAACGACGACGCCAGAACCTACAACGACAACAACGACTACACCAGAACCTACAACAACAACGACGACACCAGAACCTACGACGACGACGACTCCCGAACCTACAACAACAACAACAACACCAGAACCTACAACCACAACGACTACGCCAGAACCTACAACGACAACACAAGAACCTACAACGACAACAACAACAACGACGACGCCAGAACCTACAACGACGACGACGACGCCAGAACCTACAACGACGACAACCACGCCAGAGCCTACAACAACGACTACAACGACTCCAGAAACTACTACAACGACAACAACAACAACAACAACGACACCGAAACCTACGACGACGACAACGACGACGACACCAGAACCTACAACGACAACACCAGAACCTACAACGACAACGACAACACTAGAACCTACAACAACAACGACAACAACAACGACGACGACGCCAGAACCCACAACAACACCTTATCCGACAACAACCACAACGGAAGAAACAACAACGAACGATGGCATTACACCCAATTAGGTTATGTAAAGTTAGCAGCGTCGATCAATACATATGGAAGAAATTTTAAGGAAAGAAATAAACTATAAAATGATGCTGGATATATAAGTGGGTTTTCAACGTCATTACAGTTATGCTTTTGTGTAAATAATTCTTTTTTTTTATTATTATTCAAACATGAAATATATCGTGACACTAATGTGTCCAATTTTTTTGCCACTTTTAATAATGATGCCATTCTTTGTAAAATTGTGATAGTGCTGAAAATGATTCAGTAAATGCATGATTAGATTGAAAGATTTAGGTAATATGCGTTTAATGCTGCTGAAACATTTTTTTAAATATTTTTACTAACTATCCTCTGGTTAAACTGAGCTTATTAAAGTAAAAGTCGGAAATTTAGAAGGCTGTAACTGTATCATTAACATCTCCTTTAAAATGTCGGATTAAGTTAAAAATTTCTAAACACGTCAAAAACATGTAATTACCGAAACGTGTATTGTCACAAAAAAAAAAAAAATTTGGGAGTCAGAAAGCTGGTTATGAGTTCAAATGTAGATTGTATTTAATTCCATTCTCCACTACAATTTCGGTTCATAAGATTTGTAATTAGTTTACTAAATAAATTGTTTTCTTCGTCTATCAAAAAAGTTCATATTTGAATGTGGATA
This sequence comes from Hydractinia symbiolongicarpus, assembly GCF_029227915.1. Taxonomy (NCBI): domain Eukaryota; kingdom Metazoa; phylum Cnidaria; class Hydrozoa; order Anthoathecata; family Hydractiniidae; genus Hydractinia; species Hydractinia symbiolongicarpus. The sequence goes on along the minus strand of NC_079877.1, from coordinate 13,591,839 downwards.
ACAATTTGCAGCATACTACAGAAGTAAGTAAGTATTTATTTATTTGTCCTAATAGACTGGAGACCATTCCGATAGGATAATACCTAATAGGTAGGAATGACCACCGAACCAAGTTACAACTTCGAAAAATACTATAATTACAAACTTTATGTACTCATAAATAACGATCGATATATGCAACAATAAAAGGATTAAATGTTAAAACTACTATATGATGAAAAAAAATAACACTTGACCAGATACCCAACGATAGCGTAGACATATTAACTTCTAAAAACTGTTGAAGAAGTTTCCAGGAGATGATGGATTGTAACTGGATAGAGTTATTCCCAAGTGTGACTGTTCTAACTCTAAAAAACCGTATTGAGCCCGGATTAGCACGATAATTTGGACGATTGCAAGCATTAAATGTAATTATAAAATTATTTAGAAGAGTAAAAGGTAGTTTGTTATTGATTAACTTATGAAGAAAAATAATATTGCACATCTTGACATCATCAAAAAAGAAAGAATTTTAAGATTCAGAAACAGAGGAGCAGAATGAGAATTAAAGTCGGAAAAGGTTATTATGTGCATTCAGAATGATCATTGTTTTCCTTATTTCTAACATTTCTTTCGTGTTTGTCTACGAACTTGTTTCTAGAGTAACAAAACGTTGTAACATATAGGTATTGTTTTGTTATCTTCATCGGAAAGTTAGCTGTACCAATTAATTAACTCGTACCTAGGAAATAGAAGACGCTCGTTAGTTACTAAAAGGGAATGGCTAATATGGGTGCTCTTTTCTGCATGATTTTAAGCTTTATTTACTTTTTTGTTAGAACAAAAAATCTGTTGATGAATGAAATATACAGAAGTTTAATGGTAAACAATAGGTCGCAAAAAAGTAAATATTTTCGCATTTTGAGCACTACGAGTAATTTGAATTGACGAGCTATAGTGCATCTTGTTTCACGGATATCAAGAAGAATTGTTAGGTAAAATGAAGATTTCCTTTCTTATGATCGTGTTGTTTTGCATCGTTTGTCATTGCAAGTCAAAGATCTCCAAATTTGGAAAAAGAAAAGGTAAAAGAGCAGCTGTAACTACAAAAGTCATCGCATGGCCTTGTCACTACAGGTGCGGATGGCGCTACTGGAAAGCTGTAGGTAAATGCTTGACTTCTGGGCGTTGTTTATGCTGGTGGGGATGGACTGGACCAAATGCAGTTTACATTGATGGAGGGAAATTCAACAACAGGATAATTGCTGATTATTGCACACTTCCTTGTTTCCATACCCGGGATTACAGAAGCCCAAGATGTGCAGGTACTTTGGTTACAGCAGTTGCACCAATGTTAAGCCCAAACACAACACAAGCTACCCCGAAAACGCCTCTCGAGTTAACAACCACCACTCCTTACATTTCATCAACATCTTCTACAACAACAACTTTGCAAAATACAGCATTGCCTGCTGAGACATCAATAGCTACTGAGAATACATCAAAGGTATCACTAACTCCCACCTATAGCCCTCAACAGACCGCCAATACCACATTAACGGCAACAGCAAAGGAAACAACATCTCCAACATCTGCACCCTTTACAGTTACCTCAAAGAATGACTCTTCAGTCCTATCAACTGTACCACCATCTGGCACCAGTACAACAGTAGCACCCATGTCTATTAAAACTATTACATCCTATCCAATAAAATCGACCACGCCTAAAATTAATGGAAAATCATCTGCTATGGAATCAACACGTTCAAAGAATGAGTCCTTATTCTCATCAACTGTACCACCATCTGGCACCAGTACAACAATAGGAGCACCCTTGTCCACTGAAACAACGACTACATCTAATCCAATTACACCGACCGCATCCACCACTAATGGAAAATCATCTACTATAGAGTCAACGCGCTCGAAAAGTGACACGTCATTCTCATCAACTATACCACCATCTGGCATTAGTACAACAGTAGCACCATTGTCCACTGAAACAACTACATCCAATCCAATTAAATCGACCACATCCACAACTAATGGAAAATCATCTACTAGGGAATCAACGCGCTCCAAGACTGAATCGTCACTCTCATCAAGTGTACTACCATCTGATGCTAGTACAACAGTAGCACCATTGCCCCCTGATACAACTACATCCAATCCAAGTAAATCGACCGCATCCACCACTAATGGAAAATCATCTACTACAGAATCAACGCGCTCGAAAAGTGACTCGTCATTCTCATCAACTGCACCACCATCTGATACTAGTACAACAGTAGCACCATTGCCGACTGATACAACTACATCCAATCCAAGTAAATCGACCGCATCCACCACTAATGGAAAATCATCTACTACGGAATCAACGCGCTCGAAAAGTGACTCGTCATTCTCATCAACTGTACCACCATCTGACGCTAGTACAACAGTAGCATCCTTGTCCACTGAAAAAACTACATCAAATCCAATTAAATCGACCGCATCCACCACTATTGGAAAGTCATCTACTACGGAATCAACGCATTCGAAAAGCAACTCTTCATTCTCATCAACTGCACCACCGTCTGGCACCAGTACAACAGTGGCACCCTTGTCCACTGAAACAACTACATCCAATCCAATTAAATCGACCACATCCACAACTAATGGGAAATCATCTACCATGGAATCAACACGCTCCAAGACTGCATCGTCACTTTCATCAAATGTGCCACCGTCTGGCACCAGTACAACAGTAGCACCCTTGTACGCAGAAACAACTACACCCTATCCAATAAAATCGACCGCATCTACCACTAATGGAAAATCATCCACTATGGAATCAACAAGTTCAAAAACTAAGTCGTCACTTTCATCAACTGTACCACCATCTGGCACCAGTACAACAGTAGCACCCTTTTCCACTGAAACAACTACATCCAATCCAATTAAATCGATCACATCCACAACTAATTGGAAATCATCTACCATGGATTCAACACGCTCCAAGACTGCATCGTCACTTTCATCAACTGTACCACCATCTAACATTAGTACAACAGTAGCACCATTGCCCCCTGATACAACTACATCCAATCCAAGTAAATCGACCGCATCCACCACTAATGGAAAATCATCTACTACGGAATCAACGCGCTCGAAAAGTGACTCGTCATTCTCATCAACTGCACCACCATCTGATACTAGTACAACAGTAGCACCATTGCCGACTGATACAACTACATCCAATCCAAGTAAATTGACCGCATCCACCACTAATGGAAAATCATCTACTACGGAATCAACGCGCTCAAAAAATGACTCGTCATATTCATCAACTGTACCACCATCTGACACTAGTACAACAGTAGCACCCTTGTCCATGGAAGCAACTACATCAAATCCCATTAAATCGACCGCATCCACCACTATTGAAAAGTCTTCTACTTTTGAATCAACGCACTCAAAAAGTGACTCGTCGTTCTCATCAACTGTACAACCCTCTGGCACCAGTACAACAGTAGCACCCTTGTCTATTGAAACAACTACATTAAATCCAATTAAATCAACCACGCCTAGAATTAATGGAAAATCATCTGCTATGGAAACAACACGCTCCAAGACTGAGTCGTCATACTCATCAACTGTACCACCATCTAACACTAGTACAACAGTTGAACCCTTTTTACTGCAAGTAAACACAATCCCGATAAATCAAAGACAATAAAAGAGATGTCAGCAGAAATTAACGTAACATGAAGTAACTCACCAGTTGTTGGCAATGATATGACTACCAATTAATCCCTGGATAGAAACGTAACCTGGTTAAAAAACTTCTACTACAAGAATTGCGCCGTTTATAGACAAATAGTGAATCAGCATGCGTGAACGTTATTTTTTATTCTAAAACGGATAAGTTCCTTTGTTTTCAAGCTATTTTGAAGTTCTGAATTTCTGAACTGAAATTCTATTAAGGTGTTGTTGTTGAATGTGCTTTATTTCTAAGGGAAAGATTAAATCTTGCCGATAAGGAAAAGGGCGATCAAGGTGTTGATGAGTATAATGAAAACATCAATTTGAAAAAACTATGGCAGGTGTGGTCTAATAAGAGTTTTCACTAGGTCCTAAAGCTTTGTCATCATACGATATTGTCTTAAATCTGTCTGTAGTCATGATAAGTATAGTTTCAGGTGATGACATTAATATGTTTTCAGTCAAGTTTAGATTGAAATAAATAAATAAATGCCCCGTTAAGTAAAGTTTTCCTTACTCACTCATTTATTTGTGTTGAATTTAAAACGAAAATATAGTTATTTTAAAAAATAAATAATTGAATGGCTTTAAATAAAGTCAGTGTTAATTTACTGGAATTTATTAGAGTATTTACGGTATTGTAAAATTTGTTTTGTTGTTTTTACGCCACAAGTAGAAATTAAGTTATTATTGCTAGAATAAAAACGTTATGCAAAAAATGTCGTTAGTGTGTTGTATGAGCCGAGAGAAGGTTAGCATCTCCCTCGATAAGGACGAGAATAGACCATGCGTCTATCAACCACAACACATATGGTTAAGGCTATGTCACTTACTTCGTGGCATCTAACCAGTTTTTCGAATCATAAAAACAAAACAATAATGTGTTTTAACTATACAAGTTTTGTTTTATAAGGAAAAAGAACTAGAAAAGAGACCTAAATAAAATTCTTATTTGAAAAGGAAGGCTGCCTGAAGCAGCCTTTAGCTACGCAAAGTTAGGGTTATAATGCAATAGGTTACGTTAAATATATCTTTCTCGTCCCCAGGGTTTGATGCCTGATGTCAAAGCTGCTAGCGCTTACTTGAAAACATTTCAAAATAAACGCTTTTTTTTATTTGTGATTTGTAACTTTTCGATTGGTTGATCTACCAGCTGAAACAGGCTTATATCTGTTTTGCTCCTTGTAGCAAGGTTGTTTATTTTTTCCCATAAAAACCCAGCTATAATAGCCATAATTCTTACTCTTGATAATAATTTGAGAAGCTATACATCTAAAATTTTTATTTACTGAAGATTTTCATAAACCTTGAACAAATCATTTGTTTTACATAAGTGCTTAGGGAGAAAAATTACAAAACTTCTTATGCGCAAGAATACGTAGATGAGAACGCGGCTTTTTTTCTAAAATGCCTTTAGACGTCCCTACTTTTAAATTTCAAATTGTTTAACTACAAACAAATCTCAGAATAAGTCAACCATTTAATTTTCGAAAACAAATCTAGCTATAACCACGCTGTTTCTAACTTGTCAAAAAAGATTCTTCTTTATTCTCGTCATGGTCTACGGTTTGCAAATATTTATAACATTGTTTTCAGTAGTTTAAAAACTAGCATTTTTGTAATTTACGCAATGCTTCATGCCTAAATATGATTCTAAAGCAAGCGATATATTCTACAATTTAACGACTTAGATGCAGAAGCTTTTGCGAAAGATCTTTCCTTTTTCACGAAACAATAACACAGTGTGGAGATCTGCCAATACATAAGAAAGGTGAAAGAATATTTCTTAAGCAGACATGGCAAAGTTTTTTATCTTGACTGTAACCATGTTATTGTTTGCTTTTGTTCTGGCTAGATCAAAAAAGTCAGTCAAATCAAGAAAAGCTCATCGTCGGTCTAGCGCACCCTGTCACAGCCTTTGTGGAATGGGAGGTGATTGCATGCTGGATGGAAGATGTCTTTGTTGGTATGGTTGGACTGGTCCCAACAGCTCGTATATAGACGAACACGGGAAGAAATACAATCGCATTGTAGCGGATTATTGTACTACAAAGTGTGAATACATAACAAAGAATAGAAATCCGACCTGTCTTTTTCCGGCAGAAAAGGTTAGTACGACTACTCTTCCCCCAACTAAACCTAAGCAGTCATCGTCTACTTTGTTGCCACCTGTTTCAACGACAACATCTACGAAGGAGATAAGCATGTCATTAGAACCCGTAATCATGACAACGGATTCAACACCGAGTTTAAATGGATCGACAGCTTCGTTGGAAAATGAAACAACCGCTCCGCCACAAACTACCACGGTAGGACCATGTACTACCCCTACACCACAAACCACTTTGTCGGGCTTAAAAAACGCATCCACTGCCCCAGATGTGTCTACCACAAATTCACCATGTACCCCTTCATTATCTCAAACCAATACATCCGAACCAAACAACGTAAAAAATACGCCAGATGTGTCTACCACAAATTCGCCATGTACCCCTTCAGTACCTCAAACCAATACATCCGAACTAAAGAACGCAACAACCGCGCCAGATGCACCATGTACCACCCCTGCACCACAAACAAATTCAACTACACCAGTTGTATCTACCACAATTCTACCATGTACCCCGGCTTTTTATTTGGCAAAAGAAAAGCAAGAAAAACCAGAAAAGAAACATTTAAGAAGACGCCACCCAAAAGAATTGAAAAAATTTTTGAAAAAACAACATACTCGCTTTCACAGACATAAAAACAATTCAAAACAGAAGAAACAGAAGGGACAATAAAAAACGCCTCAAAAGAGTAAAAACCGTGTTAAAAAATGTTTCCCAATAATCGTAACTTGGATGAACATCCATGCATATATGTTAAAAATTTAATATGTCAAACGTTTATTCCAAATATTTGCAGTAATATAATTATAAAATTTATTTTATAATTATGAAGTTTATTTTTTAATTACAAAATTAGAAAACGCTGTTAATTTTTACAACGAAAATATAATCATCTGTTTTGTTTTGTTTTTAATTTATTTATCTGCGAACACCCTTTGACTTTATTTTAAAATATTTTAAGAAGTAGAAGGAGATGAACATTCTTTTTATGCTTATTCTACCTCTTAAAAAGAGTGTCAGGATTTTTTTCTCATTCTGCACGTGCAACAGGGTAGAAGGCGGCTACGTCCTCACAACAAATGTTTGAACGTATTAAGACGATACATGAAGAAAAAGAAATCCATTGAAATATTACTTCTATACATGATTGCATTGCATTGATCAATGTTTTATCTAAATAACCTTTACTAATTCAAAACAAAGTTTATTTTATTTCTTGCGTTTGATTGACTCTCTACATAACAACAGCCACAAAAAATACCCTTGGATATTTTTCTAATATTTTCTGATCGGTAAATACCTACAGTTTTCCTAAGGAGTCTAAGTATGAATTTTTCTGTGTTTATACGCTTTGTTCCAAACTAACAGATGTCATATGCAACACGGAAGTGATAGCTTCTACAGGAGAACAGATGTGCACAAAGCGTAACCTTTCAGTCAATCATACAGAAGTTTCTGTGAAAGAAAAAGCTATTTCACAAGGAAGAGGACTGTTTTTAAAAATATATACGAAATCTCTAAAGACAACGAAAACACACAAAGTTTATTAGCATTTTTAAAAATCAAAAAAGGCATTTTTAAGAAGACATGAAAAAGCTTTTTATCTTTACCGTGGCACTATTATTGGTTGGTTGTACTGTAGCTAAATCAGTCAAATCAAGGAAGGCACATCGTCGCTCTAGCACCCCCTGTCATAAATCTTGTGGATGGCTAGCAAATGAAATGGGAGGTGCCTGTATGTCTGACGGAAGGTGTCTATGTTGGTACGGTTGGACTGGACCAAACAGTGCTTATATTGATGAGCAAGGCAAGAGGCACAATCGAATAGTAGCAGATTATTGTACTTCAAAGTGTGATTATACAGTAGAAAACCGGAATCCGATCTGTCTTCTTCCACCAGAAACAGTTAGTACGACTGTAAACCCGACGACTAAGTCTCCCGAAATCACGTCAACAACGCCATCTAACGGAACAACGACGTCAGAAGCATCTCCTCCCTCGACAACTTCGTCACCAACAACTACACCAGCATCAACGCTAACATCAACAACACCAGAGAGCAGTTCGACTGAAGAACCAGTAACCATGGCAAAAAAAACCACACCAAGCACAAATGACTCATCCGATTCCGATTATACATCTCAAGATGAACCAACTTCTACCACGGAAGCACCAACTACCCCCGATAACAGCGTTTTCGCGCCAGGAAAAGATAAAGATGAAAAACCAGAAAAGAAACATCTACACCATTCTACGCAATTGCAAGGAGGGAAACGATTTCTGAAGAAGCACCATCACAAACATGGGAAACATTTTAGAGATGAATAAAAAAAACGATAACATATAAAGGTTTTACTAATTTCTCGAGGAAGTTATTAAGGAAGTAATCCTAAATTTTAAAATATTTTTATCATGATATATTTCATAAATATAAAAAATATGGTACGGATTAAAAAGTAGTCTTTTTTCAAGTGTCCTACCCGGTATAGTTATGTTCATAACTTTAGACATTTTAATTAAATGTCCCTAAAATTTTTAGTACTAATGGGGTGTGATCCAAATGCGTGTAACAGAAAATTTGTTTACCCAAAATGTGTGTACCAAAAATTCTGTGTTTCCAATTCTTTAAAATCGGATTTTCAGAATTTGAATATTCTTGCTAAATAACCTTGCAAAACAGACGAAAGATACATGAATGTCAGTTATGTGCATTTGTTGTATAAGGTTATGGAAAACTTTCGTATTATTTTCTCTTTAAGCATTCTCTTACCCACATTTTTGTTGTTGCAGTAAATAAGGTGCTTTTCTTATCGTATCCTCCATTTTCATCAACTCTGGCACGATAAAAATATAAATCTAATTGCGCTAACGGTGTTATACTTTCGACGTAGTGTGAATGAAATTAGTTAACACCTTAACACCTTAACACCTTAACACCTTAACGCCGTTAACGCCATTACTACCATTAACGCCATCAGTGTAAACAAGGCTTAAAGTATTGGAAGATTAGACATTAGAAAATCTGAAGCGAACCATACCTGATTTTTCATTATAGAATACTACGCCGTTTTTAAAAGTAATATTTCATATTCTTGGAATCTCGCGACGTATTTCACGTTTTTTATTGAACTCCAGAACACGAATACTTCCAGGCATGTTTGCCAAAATGCTTCATTTAATCTCACAGTTGATGTAACGTTTCAGACGTTAATACTTTATCTCGATTTGCGTCTCTGTGGAAATATCATGACTTAATAATAATGGTAGACGCGGCTGTGGATATATTTATTTAGTGCCTAGGTGCGGTACCTTATTTTTTTATCGGCTTTTTCATTTTGTGTATTTATGGGCGTCATCTTCTGAACGAATATTTTTTTCACTTTACTATTATTTGGAATGTTATAAAAAATGCACCAATATTTTTTCAATTGCGGCTGCACTTTTAATTATTAACAAAGCAAACGTTATTATACATCATCAAGTTATATATTATTCAATTTTTTTTCTGCAAATTTATAAATAGTAATAGATTTATGTTTTCGTGACAAAAAATTAACGAGCTGACCACAAGGTAGGTAGTTAATCTAAACCAAATATCTCGCTGTCGGAGCTTTTTATGTCTGGGGAGAGGAGGAAACTTAAATTTTTCAAAAATTATGACACTTCAATACTTTAAATTTCTCATTTTATAACTTTGATACTCATAAACTTGATCAAAACCGCTCTGCGTAAAGCCCCTATCCGACTTTACGAAAACGCGCTGAAAACTTTGTCTAGCTTTAGTCCGGTTTCCAGCAGGCTGCGGCTCCAACGTTTGGATGCCATCACTCAATTACATTATACTGCAAATGGCGGTGCTTTAAAAATTTTAATTGGTTATTTAAAAAGTCATCTGCTACAACCACATTTAAAATTAACTCGTTTTAACATTGAAAGCTTTGAAATACGAACCCTGCAGTTCGAAGTAAGTATCATGCGCCTGCTCAGATTCTAAACGTTTGAAGGTTTAGCCAAAAATGCTTAGATGAAAACCTGCCCACCGTGAATATGAATAAGAAGGAAGATAGGCCTGTCGTAAAGCTATTTGTTTGTTTAACAATTTTTTAAGAATCATTCAACGAAAAAAATAATTAGATAAATGATTAAAGATAATCCTAGAGAAGACTAACCCCAACGTAGAAACAGTGTATACGTAATGAAAGATTACATATTTATTTATATTATTTATTTATATTTATTTGCCCTTAAAATACACCATTTAAAGATAAACACATACAAATAAACATACTGGTGCTTGCTAAATATTTGGAAGAAAAAAAGATAATCTCAAGGTGTGGTTTAACACACCTAGAAAAATGATTCCCGCAAAATACCGAAAATGTAAACAAATATGGTAGACAAACTATGTTTATTTTTGTTGTCAAGTTGATAACAGCTCCACCTTTTTTAACTGACGTATTCCTTGACTAACTGATGTGATTAAAACATAAGTACTACTGTTGCCAGGAAACGTAGAATTCTTCTACACGCGTCTTCAAAGTTACATCTATGTTTTGTCCATATATTTACACCAAGAATTCCGCTTATAACTCTTTATTTTTTATCCGTTTATAGTTAGTTGCGTCTACTAATATCCTTAATTGGATAACTCAGCTATTTGTTTGTCCTGATAAAAATTTATACTTTAAATAGCCTTTAAAAGAAGTGCTTGTTTATTCTTTATAATTATAGACTCTGTGATGGAGAGCGCTTTTAATTTCCCTGGTCGATTAGAGAGATATCGATATTGTTAAATTGAAAGACGTACATAAGTTAACGTGTAGTTGTTATCTTTACAAAGAAGAATGGCTCGTTTTAGTTCAACTTGAGTGTCGGAAGTTTGAACATTTTGTGGGAAGGACAGTACAAGAAATATATTTATGAATAAACAATCATTTAGTTCTGCACTGTAGAGTTGGTTTTCGTTCTCGTCGGCCAGCTTCAGTTTCATGTCATAGGTAAGAATATGTCATTTTCTTTTCTATACCATAAGGTAACAAAACCCGTTTAGGTGACACTATTTTAGTAATTACGAGTCCTCATGTAGTTCTCACGTAGTCCCTAGGCACGTATGGAATTTGCTACCTATGTCATGCGAGGGAAATTATGTTGTATACGCTGTTGCACATCTTTTTGATACATTCATAGTACCGCAACGACATTGATAACAGTGTTTCAAACACTTGAGAGTAGCGTCCTGCTTAAAAAAAACAGAAATAATAGTAAAACCAAGTTAAGGTAGCTACGTTGTGAACTTTCAAAGTGTACTTGAATTCTTTGTTGTTTACAATTATTAGATTTAGTGAATTTTGGGGAAAGTTTGTACGTTAGTCTCTAAGTTTTATTTGGTGCTTGTCAGAAGTTATTTGTCAAGTTATTCTTTATAACTGAAGACAGACTTCAATTCGTTCAACAGGTTTACTTTCAGAAGTTGTTGTTTTTCTCCTTTGCCTTTGACACTGTGTTTTTGTCAGTAGCTACAACAAGATGAGAAAAAAACATGAGTTGAATCACTGCAAGTCTATATCTCTGCAAGCTTAATAAATGCTACGAAATTTTTTTTTATTGTTCATGAAGGATTAGAAGTTGTTTAATTCATGCTGTGAAAATACTTTTTATGTTTCTTTTAATATTTTCTTTGCAAAAGGTCATAACTTAGGAGCTACCAGTGACGTAAATTATGGGAGTTCAATATTTAACTGACAATATTGTTGACTTTCATAATTTATTACGCTCAAAAGTTGACCCCGAGTGAAGAAAGCGGTAAAAGAGATATGAATTATATTTTTTAGGTCACAGAATATTTCATCTCCAATGCCCTTTAATTAAAATGTCAATATTTGCAATTGATTTTTCTTAAAAAAAAATTACAAAAAAACAGACGCAAAGAAAACCAAAATTTTGACAACTTTTCTATGTCACATTTTGAAGTAACACAATTTAGTTCCCAATACTTTTTTGAGCACTGATCTTGAATCACTTTACAAGGTCCTTTGGATACCTGCATGCAAATATGATTTTGTTATCGACAATTGAATTTCTTTTGATGCAATTAATGGTGACCGGAAAAATATCATTAAAACAAAAGAGAAACGGTGATTGGGGCAAGTTCAGGTCTTGTTTTTAACATAGCATTTGACGTTGCTAGGTTACTAGCCCATACAACATGAGCAACACAATAGCCAATAAGCGCACAGAAAGACCACCTCAATTGAATCATGAGTTTTGCCATCGCAACTAATTTTAACCTTGGAGTTTCAACCTAGTATCTCTTAAGAACCGATATTTTCCGTTTTTGTACTAATACTTTCTATATTAGAATATCGGGTGGGGAAGGTGGAATCGCATAAAACCCTACTCAAAGACGATGGACAAAAATGCTCTACAACTTCTCTCGTGTTGAATTTTGTCATGAAACTTCGTATGAATAATATTTAAGACATTAAAACTGAAAGTCATGCCTTAAGTTATGAGATCAAGATTTATATCAATATTTATATAAATATATTATTCTCGTCCCAAAGTGCCTTTTAAGCTAAGTTATACACGAGGTTATCTAAAGTACTGGGACGAAAGTTGCAAGGTATAGACGTTATGTATACATCTCTTAGTCACATAATAAACATATAAAATGAAATGTGATCTAGAATGCCTTAAAACTGTATTTACAGCGTTATTGTACATCAGACATTTACATAAAAATGATGTGAAAAAGTATAGGGTTTCAATGTTTGCTCTTCTAATTTCGGCTTATGTACAACTACAAATACACACCTTAGAACGAAAAATATGTTTGGCAAACAAATTATATAAATTATTTCACCTTCATTTTATTTTTATTTTTGTTGTTTTACTTGTTTTACTTTTTTTACTATGTTCTATTTTGATCTTTGATTTTAAATTTTTAGTTCCATTTTTCCAAATTTGCGAATTTCCAGTACTTACCGACTTCCACATAATTTATGTGTGGTCAAAACAACCCCGTCCCTAGGGCTTTTCTTCTCTTCCTTGGTAGCCAGATATATGTTTACCAGGAATTCCAGTAAAATGGTTTAAAGAGTTGAGTCATTTTTTTAATCTTTCTGATGAGAAAGAAATGTTAACTAAAGTAGCTATTTGTGTAATTGTTGGCAATACCAACAGTGACCGCAAAGTATTGCAATCTAACTTTGTGTGGAAACATTTAATAAGCCATTTAAGTGAGTGCATGTTTATTATTATCCCTGACGTGTACGGTAGAGATAAAAACAAATGTGAAGTCGTAATGAAAGGAACGTGAATGGCTCTCCATTGCTGTTGCTAACAGTAAACCCATCATCATTTAATTTGCAAAATACCGTAGATATATACGCTACCTGACTCATAGTTCCTATTAACTGTACTCGAGAATGTATTTCTTTATAAGAGGTATTTGCAATTTAGTGCCCAGTCTATGAGTAATTCTTAGTATAATGTATTATATAAAGTTTAGCAAGAACTTATAAAGTGAAAAGCGAAACCTCTTAAGCGGACACCACCGCCACATCAAAAAAGTGTGCGCTATGGATGTTTGCTACATAGAGGTTTTCTTTAATTGACTTCAAAAATCTACTCTAGGTTGCTAGGGTGAAATTGGTGAATTTGTCCGTACTGTGTGTCCATAGGCTGACTTTGGAAGAAGAAGAATCCTAAACATTGATTTTTATCCCTCCTCGATTTTTCCCTCTCATGTGCTTCCCATTTAGATTCTTAGCGTTATCTTTTTTTTGCCTAATTTATTTTTTAATATTCTTAGAAAAAGACGTGTATAGCCTTTTTCAGTCCCTTGCACTTGCAATCCAAACTTTAAGCATTCATTGTCATATACGAAATTTAAACTATTTAAACGACTTTAATTTTTTTAGTATGATTGACAACGCACCATGTGATACACAAAAGACCTTGGACCCTTCCATCAAAGTCCTGTTGGAACATGAAGACCCAATAACCAAAGTGTTTATACACGGTTTAAAATACGACGTAGATGAAAGCACAAAGCAAGCATGTTTCTATGTGGAAGATATTGAGGAAACGTCGGAAACGCTAGGTAGAAACGCGAGAAAACTTTTATGGCAATCGCAAAAGTGGAACGTTATATTGTACAATGAACGTTTACTCCCGCCCTCCAAGAAGAAACCTGCATACAAGCGAACGTTTAGAAGAAAACGAAAGGGACCAGAAACATTATTTGAAGTAACAGAAACCATCACACTTGATGTAACAGAAGACCATACAGGAACGACACATTTGCGAGAGTACATATGGAAACCGAAAATTGTCAACACGGAGGAGAGTTTTATACTTGTCACATATGCTGATACAACCTCAACGAAGGAGATGAACATTTTACCGAACAAGTTATCAACATCTTACGTCAGCAACACGTCGCATATGGATTTTGAAATGACGTACGACGAAGGAGACGACTACAGTGATGAATTTGAGTATGAGACGCCAACTGGAGCTTTAGCCAAAATAACATATGTTAGTGAGAAATTGGCTCATATACGCAAATTGGAACACATTGCTGAGGAAGAAAACAATGACGAAGAGGAACAAGAATATTATGAGATGGAACCGGTGAATATAAAAATGTCTTTTGAGCCTGCAGTCACGTGGGTAGAGCCTTATGATGGGAGATACGGACTTTCAACATCACATTTTCAACTTTCCGAACGATTTGGCGCCTCGTGTGAGAGTCGCTTGTTACGAGTAACGACCAGGGCGGGGTATCTTTCCGACTTCTCTCAATCATTTTCCGAAGCTCGTAAAATTAAAAGATACCGTAACAAGAGTGAACAGAAGCAGCCGCAATATGATGACCTACCTGATGACGTAATTGTTATTGATAAACTTGACAGAATGAAAGCAAATAAGATACCAGAGGACGATCAAAGTACTTCGGACGACGAAGGCTTCGAAGAAATAGAGATTGAAGATACCAAATCTAGAAAACCAAATATCAGAGAAAAAAATGCAATTTCACCGCAGCAAAATGAAGGAAAGACATCAAAACCAACCCTAAAATCGGTTGCCGTATCTATCAACCCTTCAAACAAGCGTAATGAAAATACTGAAAAGTCAAGGGATACCACTCTTGATTGTCTGAAAAAGAAAAGAGAGCCTTTACCTGAAGAGTTTTCAGAGTTTGAGCAGTACCATTGTCAAGGAATAATGTCAAGACGTGCTGCAACAATCACAATCGACTTAAATGAGGAGATAGTCATTGAAAAACCAGCGGATAGAACAAGAAAAACAGATTATGTACATGAGAGTAAGACACCAGCTGTGCTTACCATCTCAGCAACTTTATATGAACCGCAAGACAATGTCAGTAGCAAGAGAGATATCACTTATCATGCAAATACAAAAGAGTTAGTGGATGAAGAATGTATTGACCCAAAAGAGTCAATGGCTTCTCAAGTTGAAGAGGTGAATTTTGACTCACTTTTAACGTCCTCAATTGAAGAAGAAAATGACGAATTTAAAAGTACCAACAAAGGCGACGATATGCATGCTGTCCAGCGTGGTAATACTGAGAACAACATGGAAATGAAGCATCTTGCAGAGTTAAAAACATCCATGTCCGCAATTACATCTCCAAATCAGCCAAGAATTTTGCGATTGGAGGATGAGATTATACACGATAAAGAAAATCGCCCAAAAAATAAAATAAAAGAAACTGTGGGTGTTCGTCCCGCTTTAAAACCTTTACAAATTACACCGGTTCTTTTAAATACTCCGGAAAGTAGAGATATGAGACCGCGTAAAGTAAACAAGGAGCTTATCATAGAAGACGACATATTTGTTTCTGTGAAGAGTGACGAAAGCAAGGTCGACATACCTCCTAAGGAAAAAGTTGACATTTTTGATAAGAACGAATCTCATAAGAAGGGAGAGAAGGATTTAAACCATTTTAACGAATTACTTTCCAATAAAATTAGTTCTGATAGCCAAAAAGAAATTGTAGAATTAGAAGAAGAAATCATAAAAGATAAGAAATACAGACCGCATCAAGTCATCCAATCATCCGAAGCCAAGATGGAAATCTTGCCCCTTCAAATCGAACCAGTATCGTTACAATCGTCCACAAAATCTTCGCAAGTTCAATTAACTCGTACAGAAAAAGAACTTGTGAAGGAGGATGATGCAACTGAAGAAAAATTAGAACCGGGAGAACACAACGGGACCTTTGCGAAAATTATCACCGAGGAAGATTTTCCAATATGCAACGAAGTTGAAGAAACTCTTGATAGCGATCACAAAGAACATGGTGAAGATTTAAAAGACCTTAAGACTTTGATACCCAACGAAATAAGGCGTGTTTCTGTTACAAAGTTTGAACCTGACGAAGAAGTCGTGCATGAAAGACCAGATCGATCAATTAAAAAAACAATAGATAAGCGTCCTGCTCCAACGATACAACCATTGACCCTGACACCGTTCGTTAAAACCAGTTCAATACAAGTTTCTAGGTTACCTCGTGAACAGAAGGACCTTGTTGCGGAAAATCAAGTTTTGGAAAACAAACTCACTCAGGATAAAAAACCAATCGATGATTTTATTAAGCTTAAGGACGATTATAACAATGATCAGAAAGAAAATAACGCAAAGTATACTCGATCTGACAGTGATGAGGAGTTAAATGAGTTTAAAACGTCTTTCAATAATGTACAGAACATGGATTTGCAACAAGTTGAAATCGATGAGGAAATCACAAGAGAAAAGATACAAAAACCAAGAATTTCCATCGCAAAATCTCCTAACGTTGCTTCAATTACACCAATTTCCATAACTCCAGTTGTCATTAAGAAGGTAGCGAAGCCTTCAGCAGTCAAATCACCTCGCATTCATAAAGAATTTATTAATGAAAGTGAAATCATCGCAGAAGTGTCAAAACCAGATGAACAATATAGTAATATTACCGACGACATTTATGATCAGAAAGACATTTTACTGAATCAAGAAACAGCTGCCATAATTCATGACTACACAAGTGATAGCGAACTGTCTAATTTCAAAGCTTCCTTACCGGGCGAAGACATTAACAAACATTCTACTGTGAAGCTAGATGACGAAATAACACAAGAAAAACCAAAAATCACGACGAAAAACATTGCAAGACCGTCTACGACAGCTATACCTCTCCTTCTCCCTCTTCATACTACACCTGTAGTTACAGCAGTAAAACATGCTGTGGCAGGATCGGAGGTATCAGAAATTAGACAGCTTCCGCGTGTCAAAAAGCTAGTAACTGACGATGAAAATATTGAAGAGAAGAGGAAAGAAGATATTGTGACTCACTTTGATGTTTGTGATGTTGATGATGAAAAACTGACAAAAGAGAACACGTATGACAGTACCAATGAGAATAGACCTTATCTTGAAGAGGATGAACCCGACAGTGATAGCATGCATCAGGATTTAGAATCAACCGACAAGTCGCATGTGTCAGCGGAGACACTGGAGATTATCAACAAAACTAAAAACATTAAATGTGTTTCCACCTTCAATAAAGACTTGGATGAAGGAGAAAGAAATGAATGTGAGGATGAAAACAAGAGGAATGTTACTACCACTGTTATGCGCATGCGTCCGAAAGAATCAAAAGTATCACACACAATCTCCTTACAGGAAGCACACAAGGAAAGCTTGGAGGAAATAGGTTCCGAGGAGGAGAGTGTCAAAGGGAAAAAGAAATCTTTAAAATCTCGCGCCAAAAAAATGATATTCAAATCTTTTAAACATGACAAATCAGAAAAAAAGTCTTTTGATGAATCAGGTGAAGTTGACGCGGCTGACAAAAATAAAAAGAAAAAACACAAGTCTAAATTTTCTCTTAACTTCAAGCCACATTTTACAGACAATAACGAAAAACAAAGCTCGCTTGACGAATCTGCAGGCGATGGCGATAACGAACAATCAAAAAAGAAAAAGTCGAAAGCAAAATTCTCCTTTAAAACGAAACAAGACTCTGTTGACGGTACCAACAAAAAGAATTCGATATTTCATACTTCAAAGGGTAGCAAAGATCATTTAACTGAAAGTAGCGGCGAAAAGAAGATAAAGTATACACGGAGCGAAACGCAGCCTGTTTTATTAAAACAAACAAATTTCCAACAACAGAAAATTGATATAAACATTGACAATAAAATGGATGGTCACACTCACTTTTTTAAACGCAAAGTGACGAGATCACACAGTTTTGATTCGATACTTGACACGGAATCAACTAATAAGTTACGTGATTCAGAACTGAACGAGCGAAGAAGACGATTGGCAGGATATAGTTACGTAAGTAATATAAACATTCCAAATGAATCGGAGATCGTAAAAGGTCGTGAATATACAATCGAAGCATGCGCGAAAGAAACCGAAAAAGAAATCAACCGCGTGCGACATTATCGTAAAAAAAGCAGAAGCAATTCGTCCTCATCGAAAATGAGTATGCATATATCCGTTGAAGTGCTCGACAAACTTAATCAGCCTGTAGGACATGTTAAAATACCGGAAGTTTTTCTCGGGAAGCATTCAAATGGATCGCTAGTTGCAAATCAAGGTTCAGTGGGGCGTATTAAGATTCCACAAGCCTTTTCAGTGGAAGATATGAGTAATATTACTATGAGTAACAAAAATTTAAAATTAGCAAAAACAGAAGAAATGCTTATATAACTTTTTTTTAACGATTTTAGTTAGTACAACTTTGTGCGGAATCCTCTAGATGTACAATGTTGATAATCAATGTGTTTTTTTTTAAAAAAAACAACAGCGAAAGGATTTCTTTACACACAAAAGAGCGGGAAAATTGTGCTTTAAAAAAAATATTTATGTATAAAATATATGTATGTTTGTATATATGTATTGTCTGACTTGGATGCCTGTTTTTTGATTTTTTTTTTGATCATTTTTTTACTTCTTAGATTCAATATTTAGTGGTCCGTTCTTTCTATACGCAGGTCGTGTGGGAAGATAAAGAGGTGACCTAAAATAGTTTGGTTGAGTAGAGCTAACAAAACTCTCTATGCTTCGTTTTCATGCATCAATTTCAGATTTAAATTTTTTGCTACCAATTCGAGTTTTCTGATGTTCTGTTTCTAAAACGTTGTAATGGACATCGTTTTTGCAAATCTTCTTAAATGTTTCGTTTCTAGCAGCATCCTAAAGTTCTGAATCTGCAAATATGATTGGTTGAATTTTTTGATCAATTTCTTTATATATAAAGTTTATATATCCTAACTTCCAAATTGTTCAAATTGAACACTTGTGTTTTTTGTATGTGAGAAATATAATTGAAGACATTAATAGTTGGTTGTTCTGTGTTCGTTAGCACGGCACCAAGAATTTAGGTTTAATTAGAACAAATTTTACTGTTCTGAGTTATACCTCTACAGAGTTTCCAGTCTGAGGAAATTTTTCCAAATTTGGATTAATGCATAATTGGAGAAAATAAAATACAGGAAACCTCCTTACGTAGCAATGGGGAAAAAATTTAGTATCACAATCTTCAAAAAATTGATTTTACATGTTAACAAATATTTTGCTATTGTTTTAGAATTGAAAAGGGTTAAATCGTGAAAATTTCCAGGGTGATATATTAACATTGGAAAAGTGACTGCTCTTGCGTCTAAAAACGGATACCTCATTTATAAAAAAAGCAACTAATTTTTGAGAGCTGTTTTCGGATTAACTTCATCTTTATTTGGTACCACAGATTGGTTAAAAAATATCATACATAGAGGTTCTATCCAATCATGTGATAGTACACAAATCAACCCCAATTTTTCGAACTGCAAAGCGACCGATGAAATTGTTCGGAAAATCGGGAGTTAATCGAAGTATTTAGATAAACTATAAAGCACTAAATTTACGTATTACACCTTTGTTCCAATAAAATGAAATAACCAGAAATCGTACATTGCTTTTTACACGATGATGACGTAAGCAATTATTTAAGCTGTGCAGTATTCTGTCGCAATTATTTAGCAATGTCATAGTTTTGGAAAAGAAGAAAATTTTCCATTAAGTCTATTGCCTCGAACAACACCTTGCGTTGATTCCATTTCATTGCTCTCATCATCAATTAATTCAACATCATTTTTTTGAGAGATTATGCTTGCAACATGGCAGCAGTGAAAATATGCAAAACCAAAACTGAACCAAAACCGAAGTTCGAAATATTCGGGGTAAATTAATAGTTTCTTAAGGCAAAACGAAAAAAACAAAGCAAATAAACCGTTGTTCGAAAAATTGAGGTTGAACTGTATTACTCACGAATATACAGCCTATGCAAGAAATTCATCGTTTTACGTACAGATTGTCTATACGCGTCAAAAAGCCCTGGGAACTAGGTAGGGGACTAATCTTTGCGTGCATTTACAAATTGGGTTTTCTAGAAAATTTCACGAATCCTTTTTTCAGGTGCCTTTTTGCGTGGACGTATTCTGTGGTGTGAGCGACGTGTTTACTCATAAAAAAACGCGCTAAAGTTTCACAGACGTTTCTTTACTTTACTTTGCTGTCCATCGTGACGTTGATCAAGTTTAAAAACATTTCCCAGAAGTGCGAAAATATAAGAACTACACATGTCGATAAAAAATATTTCCATAAAACTACGAGACGTTTATTCACACTTTCACTTTATATATAAACAAAGGATACCTACTAATCTTATGTACTTCTAAAATTTATACTTAAAATAATTAAAAATAAAAAGTTACTTAAAAAGGGACCATCATTGACGCAACACTTAAAAAGGGACCATCATTGACGTAACACCAACTTACTCCAATGTAGTAGCCGTATAAACAATTATTTTTAGAAAAAGGACCTCTACTGCAAGGTCTCCCGACTTTTCACGCACTCTACACAGATTTGTATATCATTGTCGCAAACTTAAAGATTCACAAGGAAGAAGCTAGTTCTGTGGGAGCCAACATTTGGTGAACGATATAGAAAACGAAGAAGACTAAGTTACATTGTTTGAAACGTAATCAGGATTGGAAGATTTTTAATGCAATGTCAGACAGAAACAACCGCTGAGGATTTTTCAACTCAGTTCGAGATGACACCTTGTCAAAATAAAACTGTGCAAATACCTATAAATTTTTAAAACTAAAAGTAGTTTTAAATAAATAACTTCGCAGGTGGAGTGGTTTGAAATAAAAATTTCGATAAGTTTACTTTTTCACACTCTCCATCGCTAGTTTTATCAATCCTTCTAATTCTTTTCCACCGCATTGCCCATGAGTTTTTAAATGTCTTTGCAAATAATCAAGTCTGTGAAACACTTTCTGACAAATCGGACAATTGTGCGACCCTTCTCCGCTGTGTTTATTAAAATGCCGTTTGCAGCTTCCTTTGTTGGATATGACGGTACCGCAGATCTTGCACCTAGGAAATAAATAAATAAATGATTTTAGAAGAATAAGGTGTTGAGAAAACTTTCAATTAACATGAAAAAATCCATACTTCGTACAAGTTAGAAAAAAACTAAAATAAAAAGACAAATGAGTCGAGTGTTCTTTAAAATACGCGCGCTTAAATCTCATTGGTTCTACAGAGGCTGAAGTCAGTAATCCTTCCTGATATTTCGCCTGCAAATACCTACCTTTCTTATCTTCCCTGTACATATATCCACAAGAAAAACACAATAACATGTTAATCACTTTGGTTGCTGTTTATCATGGTAGACCAATTCTCTGTTGAGTTTTTGCAGCAATTTTGTCAGTAATATCAACATAAAAGTTGGAACTTCACCATGGTAACAAAAAAAATATTGACGCGTGACCATAAAACTATATTACGAGTAAAATATATTCTTTTCCTATACTGTCACAGCATAAATAAAAATGTTTCTGTACATTCACTGTTAAAATAAAACTTTAGACATTATTTTTATTCTTTTTTTATCAATCAAAAATTAAAAAGGAAGCAGTTTTATAACGAACAAAACAAAGGCAAAACAAAAATATTACGCCGCTAATTACGGCATCCCCACGTAAAATTGACGTCGTATTTTGATAACACACTCGGTATACTTTTTAATGCGAGAATTTTTTGCAAACAAATATTTTTTTAAAAATCGACTAAATTTCAATTATTTTTTGACAAAAATTTAAAGGGACAAACAAAAATTGTATAAAACGTAACATATAATCTAATATATAAAATTACTAAATGGTTAGTACTTCTAAGGAGGAGTGATTTCACCTTTCACACTCTCCATTGTTAGTTTTATCTCTCCTAACTCCTTTCCACCTCCTTGCCCGTGAGTTTTTAAATGTCTTTGTAAAGAATCAAGCCTGTGAAACACTTTCTGACAAATCGAACAAGCGTGCGACCCTTCCCCACTGTGTTTATTAAAATGACGTTTGCAACTTCCTTTGTTGGAAATCACCGAGCCACAGATCTTGCACCTGTATAAATAACAGAACACAGAAATAGAACAAGTTAGATATAAATACTAGCTTTATTTGGATAGAACTCATTCCTTTTCTTAATCTGTACACAAAAAATGACTACATTTTTTTTACAACCACTGTTCACATAGCAAAGAAGATGTACACAAAAAATACAAAAAGGAAAATAAAAGTATTGACAAAAATTTGGATGCTTTTAAAAAAATAAAATCTCACAAAGTAAAAAAATAAAATAAGCAAAAATATTTCTTATTGAGTTAGTTTGAAAACAGCTCGCATTAGAGATACACAACAAACACACAACACTGTGTTAGATACACGTGTCTATCTATCTACACATGTTTCTCAGACAAGTCAACATGTCAAGATGTTCTATTTCTTTTTCATGCCAGCTGAAATCAACTTAATCATGCGCTGCATTTCTTCAGCTGATCCTTGTCCATGTTGTTTTAAATGTCGTTCGATATAATCAAGCCTATGGAATGTTTTGCCACAAATAGGACACTCGTGATCACCTGATCCGTCAGTCACGTGACGCTTAAAATGCCGACTACAGTTGCTCTGTTGTGCTATCACTGATCCACAGATTCGACACCTGAAATTAATGATACCGTCAGCATTAAATATGTCAGCCGCGCATGTAATACGTGCATAAAAGGAAAATAAAGGCTATAAGTTTAAAAACCAAACTTACTTAAACGATTGAGAAACTCTTTCGCCATTAACATAACTTTCTATCGTTTCAAAATACTCTTTCCAGTTAGAAATAGTGAGCGGCTTGTTCGCCATATTTTCAGAATCTCCCACAACGTTGACGCCATGCTTGGTTATTGGTATGAAAAAAACAAAACAAATATGACACAAAAAAGTAAATAAGACCGGTTTGAAGCTAGTGTTGGTTCTTGGAAGGGCTGTAAAAGAGACATTATCTTTTTTATTGAATGAACGTAAAAGTAGTTGAACTGATTAACTACCAGCTTCAAAACCAGTTTAATCTTGACGTTACTTACTCATACTGCACTTCTACAGTTGATCCATCAAAATTTCTTTTCTCAAGTATTTCAAAGTGATCTTCCCACTTGCTAAAGTTCGTTAGTGATGGTGCATTCAAACTTGGTTTTAGATCAGGCGTCAAATCCACTATGTTCTGAAAAGAATTTTTAAAATTATTTTTTTTTTTATGAAATCTCTTAAAAAATGTCATGCAGCATCACTATCGAAATCTAGTCACGTGGCAAGATCAAAAAGAGTGTTTGCCAAAGACCAGCACTTAGTTTTAGGAATATAGCTATTGGAATTATTTCAGGGGCAAGTTTCCACTAATTTTAATTAAGAGTTCTGGTTGATAGTTATTAGATTACTATCTTTGAAAACTACATTTTACCTTATAGCCTAAGTATAAAATAGATACAATAAAAATTTTACTGCAGAACCCTATATAAAATATAACGTTCTTTTAAAAACTGTTCAGAAATTTTTCGTAGTAAAGTACCTTCTAAATTCAAAACAGTCTCAATTCCCATGAAAAGATTTTAAAGACATATATAAGCATTGTTGGACTAACACTAACATTGCGACTTCCAAGTTTCCCTGATATTTTTTGATTCCACTGCTTACAATTCTTTAGTATTCATATTCCTCATAACTTTGAATAATACAATTAGATTGCTACCTTATTGTCAGGCGGTTCTGTCTTGACCATGCCACCATAGGGTTGCTTCACTGAACTGATAGGGCTACTAGGAATTCCCAGTTTCCTTTTTGCTGGTGAAGGTCCACCACCCCTGCCACCTCTTGCCCTTGCTGGACTGCCACCTTGACCTCGTATGCTGCTGTTAGGTCCTCTGGGAGAAGATAGTGTATTCTGCATGTTAAACTGAAAACGAGGATCGTTGGTATTCATTGGATTAACATTATTTTGGTTAAACATATTTGGTTGTTGTTGTTGTTGAAATATTGGCTTAATGTCTGCTTGTTCTGTTTTTATCTGTGCGCCCCATGTTGGTGACATTTGGTGTATCTGTTGTTGCTAGAAATTAAAAAAAATTAAGAAATAGTAAAAAATCATTTTCACGTAATGATAGAAGTAGTTGTCAACCTATTTAAATTTTAAAATAAATGTTAACAACCAAAAGATCATTATTTAAAGTTAAAAGTCCAATAATCACTAGAAACTCTTGAGAAAGTGCACTCACTGGCATCCTATATAGTGCTCTGGATAGTTGACTCTAAGTCCATTTTCTCTATTTTTTTAAAAAAAAGGCAAAAACGTTCTAATTACTTAGACTCGGATTCTCAAGAAGTACTTTTCACAATATTGCTGCATTTTTTTCAGTTGAAAATAAAACTTTCAGTTATGGCAAAATTTATGCTAAAAAGTAAAATATACCCTATTGCTCTCTTCAATTTCGAAGGCATAAGGGCCCATAACAATAATAATAAATAATCCATTATTGATAAAATTTAAGGTTGCGGGTAATTTTTAATATGTTATTGAGTTCAAAAAAATGTATAATGTATAATATAAATGTTACAAAGAATATGAACAATTTCCAGGTAAGGGTTATTGTTAAGGTTATTCTTCAAAGATTCCTCAAACATAAAAATCACAATTTTCCTAAAAATATACTTAGGCCTTTTTAAAATTGGGGGTAAGAAGACTTGTTTAAAACTAAGGGTGCGAAATGTCAACATTCAAACTATTGACATCAATCTTTCTGTAAACAATAGTAGCTATGGAAAAGGATTTTGATGATTAAAAATTGATTAAAAGTTACAAAACTTACATTGTTCGTAACATTTGCACAACTGGGAATTTGACTAATAGCAGACTGAATTGTTGATGGGTTCAAGGGTTGCATTGTGTCATTTTCTTCATCACTATCAATTATAACAGCAGCCTGTTGTTTCGAATTTAATAGAGGAGCTTGTTGCATGTTAATTGTACCAAACTCTGGCATTGATGGCATTTGAGTTGGCGTTGGTGGATTGGAACGCTGGGGTGTAGTTGCGTTACTCGAAGGTCTCCTTTGAGGTGTTGTTGAAGTTGAGGATGGCCGCCTTTGTGATGCTGAAGATGTTGATGATGATCGTCTTTGTGGAGTGGTAGGAGCAGCCACATTTTGATGACCAGATGTATTATAATTTTGTGTTATCTGGTTATCAGATGGTCTGCGTTGAATAGGTGCAGGTAAAATTGGATCTGGTTTCTAAAAATATATGTATTAAAAAATATAAAGATGGAAACATTTACTCTAAGAAAAATCATAAACAAACAGGTACCTAAAGGACAGTGACACAAAAATCGTCTTTTTAATATTATTGGGGGGAGGTGAAATAATGAATAACAGCTTTCATAAAAAATGTAGAAATTAAATCAAAATCTGTTATTTTAAGAGCTACATGTGAAAGTACAAAAAAGTGATTAAAGTTCACTATCAAAAAGCACAAACTAAATTGCAGAAATCAATTTTAAAAATGTGAACAAATTTTTTTAATTTCTTAATTTGCAACTTTGCAAATTTGGTTAGGCCGTCCTTATTTAATTGTTGGTTTGCTGTGTTTAGACTCGTATTTTTGTTGCAGGGTTGGTCAGTTGGCAGATTTGTTTTATAACCTTTCCGTCAGACAAAAAGAATATCATTTTACTTTGGTCTTCTTGTTAGCCTTACTTTACTGTATTCAACTGGTTTTAGCGATTTGCTTGCTACATTTTTCAGTTTTTGTGACAGAAATCAGCAAAATACTGGGAAATAAAAAAATGTTTAAGAAATTTTAATATTGCAAAAGTCAGTAGGAAAATGACAAACAATTAATTTAAGAATAGCACAAAGAAAATCTCTCCCAGTATGAGCATGTGCTGCTCATTTTGTTCCACAGTTCTTGAAGTGCTATAACAGCACATTATGCTATACAAATAAATAGTATATCTTACAGGTATATTAGCATTGTTCTTGTAAATGTTAGCAGCAGTTGAATCGTTAACAAATTTCCAAAACTCTTCAACCAGGTCAGCAAACCGTACTAATGATTCAGCAGTTTCCCAGGTTGGTTTCCATTTTACCTGATAGTAGGCTGTGCCATCCTAATAAACATGAAGCAAATTACTATGGGCAAGCTTACTTAAATATTGGTTCAAAAGTTTTATGTAATACATAAAATATAAACAATTTGGGGATCATCTATCAGTTATAAACAAAAACTGATAACATAATTTCATTATAACAGTTCCAGAAGCTAGAATACAACGTAAAATGTGAACATTAATCTAGAATCTTTAGAACTCTCTAACATTAGATAGATGATAGATGTGCATATTCTACATGGCTAGTCTCACAGATATCGAGGGATATACCCTGTCTATTATTTCCAGGAGGGGCCATGGCTTAGATGACGAGTTCTAGAGTATTAAATGCTCTTTTTGAGCTACGCAGACCTAATTACGGCCTGCACTCTACTAGACAAATCCTGGCAACATCCAACGGCCCACATAATGTGCCATCTCCCCAATTTCCTGGCTTGGGTTAACCCGGGGCTATGGTAACATTCGCTCGCCCATGTTGAATCGCCGTCAAGAGGAATCAAACCCCGGTCTCCCACACTGTTCTTGATGTTGCTGTTGTTAGTAATATCATAAAAAAATGTTTTTCAATTTTTATTACAAATAGCTCTTTGTACAAGAATGCTTACTCTGCAAACTTTCTAATAAGTGCTTTGTGGCTAAATAATTCAGTGCGAGTTCAGTCCATATGAGTGCCCAGAGTAAATAGTTTAAATACTTAAATATATAGTTAAATTCTTAAACCAAAAACATTGAAGATTATGTAGAGAGAATCTCGAGCGATTCCACGTAACGGACATTACTGATCAGAGAAATCAGTCTCACTTTAGAGGAAATTCTTCTTTTGCAATAAACTTTAGGATAATATGTTTTAGGCTGTATGTTTTTGATTAGGTTTTTCAGTAGACCACACTTTTAAGCATTTACAAAAAACATAACTAAGGCTACAACTCTTTTATCTTCTTGTATCGGACATTACAATAAAAGGACAAACATTTTAAAGCATTTAATAAAAATTTTAATCTTTTGAGTAGTCACAGTAATAACTTATGTTGAAATATATATAAATAATAGTTAAACTAACATCATTTTAATGCCATTACCTTTTATCATAAACTTATTCATGGAAATTCATCAAAAGTATAGCGTAACGGACATTACTTCGAAATGTAACGGACATTACGTTTTTGTCCTGAGGTTGAAATGTGCTCCTAAAAACTTGTAATTTAAAAATTTCTGGTCTGTATAGCATCTGAAAGTTCCCCATGTAAAACAAAAAGTAATGTCAACCACATAAATAACAATTAGGTTACAATATGTTTCAAAATAATAATGTAATATATATCCTATTTTCCATCTACTATATGAATCTTGTTATGTGCAATAATAATAACAAGTTTGTTTGAATACATTGGAACAACACTTAATCTATCATTCTGTGACAGCCTAACACATTTTGTTTCTTATTATCATGTTCAAAAAAATTTATTGAAATGTGACAATATGATGACGACTAGAAATGCAACGGACACTTTTTATTCTAGCTGAGAAAATGTGTTTAGAAACACAGAACACGTAGTTAAAGTAATGTAGAACGAATTAACCAAACTGAGAAAATACTAAAGGTTTGTTTAAATACCCCACTTTTCTTCTAACTCTGGTACTCTGAATGTCCCACGATTATTTATAGGAACAGGAAAATTTATCATTCGTACAACTTTGTCCCTTTCATAGTGTATGACATCATCTTTTTCAGGCCAGCGCCAACCACCTTTGCACTTCTCCATTCCTTTGACTGTTATCCATTTATCCATAATACACGTAATAACACCGGAAAAAGGCTCTGCTTCATACTCAGCAAGAACATAATACTCATCCTTCAAATCTGTCCAGATATCTTATCACAAGTTTTATCATACCATCCGTCATCACTTTCCGGTTCAACAGAATTCAACTCCTCTACCTGATTAGAATAATTTCGAGTTTCTATCGCATATGTTTCCGATGTCACACCAACATAATGCATTTTCTTTATATCGCTTATTGGAGATGATTGTTGAAACAAATGCTGCAGACCTAAATTGTCAAGTTGTGTTTTCATTTCATCTTGTGATACAGCTTCTACAACAATTTTTTTTATTTTTCTGGTTTGCAGATTTGCAAAAATCTTCTAAGCTATTTACCATCACATTTCCACTCAATGTTCCCATCCATACTTCCCTTTTCACAGCACCTCCAATGGCATCTACAGCTCCTTTGCCATGAGAAGTTGCAAAAAAGTGCCAGTGTATTTCATCTAATCTACACTTCCGTATCAACCATGGCAATGCTTTAAATATGTATTGATTTTTGAATTGTGATGTTGGACCATCAGAGAAAACATCTACAACTTTTTATGTTGAACTCTGTTACCAGTTTAGACAATAACATATGCATATACACCAAAACAGACACTTTGTCATGTTCTAAATTGTCACTAACAAAAACTTTTGATATTTGAAGTTGATTCAACCAGCTACTGGAAGTAAACAAAGAAAGTTGATCTTGGTTCCAACGGGCACTTTGAATTTCATTTTGAAACTCCATACTGTAGTTTTCACTGAAATCAACCTGAACCACAGCATTTCTTTCAGGTATCGATACAAGCTTCAGTTGGAAAAAATTACTCTGCTCTCTTTTAATGTAAACATGGTACAAAAAGTAAGGTATTTTTTCTTGCAATGAATCAAACACATCAGCCACCGTCCCGTTTTTCAAACATTTGTCAATCTTTTTTTTGGTGCTAGACGTTTGAGAACCTGGATTGCTTACTTTTCTGCAACTATTTTTCTTTTCCTCATAGTCAACCCTCATCCATTCATACCAAACAATTTTATCGATGGCATTGACCCTGTCTTGATTGAGGATATTTTTAGGTTTAGTCACGGGTTCTATTAAACCATAATTCTCTGCAAGTTTTTTAACTACAGCTTTTCTCTTTGATGGACTGTTGGGAAAGTTTTTTAAACTCCTTGCAACAGCTTTTCCAAGAGCTTGATTAGAACTAAATCCTCATGGATTTTTATTTGATTCAGCAATTTTGACTTTAGCTCTGTACTTTTGCACTCGTTCTCTATTAAGCATCCTTTGATGGGCCAATTTAACTCCCGACACTCTTTTACTCTTCATTGTAACCCTTTCCTGTCGTTTTCTTAGCTTATCCTTTTCCCTCATTGCATCACCCTTTCCATTCTCCTTACAGTCTTTTTCTGTACTCTCTCATACGTGTTCATGGAGAAGGTGGTTCACTTTTCTTTGTGCTGCTGTTCTCCATTGTACTAAACTAACTGAACTTGCTTGCTCACTTCTTGCCTGCTTTATAGTTTTTTCCCTGCCCCATGGGTATCTGCTCACTCTATTTTTATCAAAATACCTGCAACTTCCTTTCCTTATAATCCCCATTTGGGAATAAGTTGATGAGAAATTCTAAAATTAAATTCCCATTGGGATTTAAATGATAGGAATAGTTATGTCTGTCACATGGGTATAGCCATTTAGGAATAGCCTGGTGAGAAAATCTAAAATTAAATTCCCATTTGGGATTTAACTGATGGGAATAATTTTTTTCCCTGTCCCATGGGTATCTAATCTAACTCTATTCCCATCATGATACCTGTAACTTTTTATCAATTTATATATAATAAAATTTACTTATAAATATATTTAAAACAAAATTTTAATAGTATATATGGAATATTTTTAGAAAAAGGAAGATTTTGAAGCTGAAAAAAATATACCAATGTATCTAGTGTGTTTTTAAACTAATGTAATGTCCATTGTAATGTCCGTTGCGTAATGTCTCTTACATTTATTTTTTTTCTGGCAAATGAAAGAAAGTAACAAGTTGCACCACTGAACTACATTTTTTTTAAACCAGAAGATATGAAAGTATTAAACCACATTTAGTGTTCAAACTGCTGTAATGTTAAAAATTTTCTGATTTTGTAATGGACAGTACATGTAAAAAGGTGCTAAAATCACCGAAAGTTTTTAGTTTTTTACTTTGAAGCTGGCTGTGATAACTTTCGTCTTTGGAAAATTAGTTTCTTAAGAAGGATATTTTAAAAGTTCAGGAAGAAGACACTATACAAACATACATAAAAATTAAGTTTTTGCCATTTTAAGGAAAAATCTGGTGATTTCCAACATGGAAGCCCTTCGAATCTTACACATGAAAAATGTGTTTTTGTCACTTTTTTCACAAAAAACTTTAAAATTTAGTTAATATAATGTATAAACATTAATGGGTGGTGCCTGCACGGCTGTTTCGCTACGGTCAAACCGCGGACAAAATTAAAATGGCTTCCACAATTTTTTTTGAAATTTTGTATTTTTATCATTTTTTAAGTTTTTGAAACTTTTTTTGTATTGTTTTAATTTTATTGAAATAAAAAGTATTAAAACGACCTACTTTTCTACTTTTTTAATATATAAATATGTTATACATGTGTGTTATGGATTTCGAGTTATTTCGTCGAATAAAACACACAAAATTAAAAAAAACATTATTTTTGGCGAAAGTATACCATCTTTCCAACCTCGTGGCAACGCCGCGCTACTAGCTACGGACTTGACAGTTGGTATGGGGGGCCTGGAAACAAGGTTCTATCGCCCAGTACCGTGCACCGTTCGTCTCACAAACTATAAACTACTTAAATTTTAAGTTAAAGTCTTCTTCAGGCGCTAAAAAAGAGAAGAAAAAGTTTCCAAAGTGGTGCACGGGAATTTGGTTAGTGTGATCCCTTTTCTGTCTAATTAAATAAGTATCTAAACTTCTAAGAGAGTCATAGCGATGCCATTTAATGTTTTGTTAGGTATGGTTTTTCTCAAAAAAATTACGGCGGCGTGGTGTTTACCTTGGACTTGATTGCTCGACCCGAGAATCCTGGTTCGAAACCGGAATTTTTCGAAAATGTTGGAATAAGCGAGACAACGGTGTCTTTGCAATTTTTTAGCTAGCTAAAGTTTGGCAGAGCACGAGGTAAGGGACAAAACAGGAAACTACTTTATTTTGCAGGGATTTTATTATTATTTTTGTGCTATTAGAGCATCCTTAAGTTTAAGAAATTGTTTTAAAGCTTGTAAAACTTTAAGCGTGGATAATTGTTATCTTTTTTAATCTTGCTTCTCCTGTTTTATATTTTTCTGTAAAGAGTAGCTATTTTTTGGTCCTACAGTTTTGCATTTTGTAGCTAAGTAACTTAATACTTTTTTTTTTTTATTTAGTTAAGACTTTGGTGGGCTTTCTCAAGATGAAATTGTTGAATTCAAAGATGTTTTTAGCTACCTAGCTAGCTAATCTTGGCTTTAACACAAGATTGGGTGCTATTTTATACAGTTTATAAAGAAACACAAAATGATTGCTTTGTATATATATAATAAATAAAATATTTATGCACAACTTGAGGTATTTTCTTCTAGCATGATAAACTAAAATGTTGAAACCGTCGACTCTGAATGATGTTTTATTTAATATATAGATGTCACATATTTGGCCTGAAAAACCTTAGGACCAAAAGTGACCCTTTGGACAATTTCGGACAGTTTAATATTTCATCTACATCATCTTTAATGGCCTCAGAATCCAAAGTAATGTCTTTTATTTAGTTAATAAACAAACTTTAAGCATACATTAAGGCTCCATAGGCTGTTTTTCACATATTTCACACATTTGGCCCAAAAATAACCCTTTGGACAATTTCGGACAGACTAATATTTCATCTACATCATCCTTAATGGTCTTAGAATCCAAAGCAATGTTTTTTATTCAGTTAATAAATAAACTTTAAGCATATATTAAGGCTCTTAAGGCCGTTTTTCACATAGTTCTCACATTTGGCCCAAATATAACCCTTTGGACAATTTCGGACAGTAATAAAATTAAGTAATTTTCATTCCAGATATTTAACCTAACCTGTGGACCATAAAAAACATGTTTTTTTAACTTTATTCTAGAAATTTTGTGGAAGACATTTATCTAAATGATAATTTTTAAGTCATTTTTAGACATTTTGGCCTAAATTTACCAATTTCGGACAGGTGTCCAAAAAAAAATTTCTTTTAATAATATGGACAATTTATCTAAGATTATTATTCTTTTTACAGAATATAAAAATCTTATTTTGTTCTTGAGATATCCTATTTTAACTGAGAGGGTAAATCGAATTATTTTTTCGTAGCATTTTTGTCCGCTCCGAAACAGCTGTGCCTGCCACCTTTTCTAGTTTAATTATTTGAAATACTACATATGTCTCATTATTCATGGAATCACTCCTAGGAATTCTCTTTGACTTTGTAATGTTTTCTATAAATAATTTTTTGCAGCATGTATGCCGTTTGCACTTGCTAAAAAACGAATGCATTTATAATAGATTCACGGTTTTTAATAACTTGTATGGAACAGATGTGCTCTGCACCTTGACTCCCATTATTGTAAAATGAAAGAGCCCTGGGGCAAGGTTGCCTCTGAACTTGTAAGTTGCTATAAAAAGTTTTGCTTGCAAACATAGGGCACTTTTTTTCTGCTCCACAACCCTTTATGTATTGATTAATATTACCTAGTTTATTTCTGACTTAACCAAGATGGCGCCTCTAAGTGTCAGTAAAATAAAGGCTGGCTGGGTATCTCACTCGTGTCTCGTTCTATGGAGGTAGCAAATATTGAGTAAATAATTAGTAAAGGCAAATTTTAATATCCTTTTCAGAACATACAAAAACATACCTTTGCCACAAAGAAATCAAGTAATTTTTCTATTGCGGGCTTTGTCATAGCATTAACAGCCGCCATTTTCATTAGATTGCGCCAACGATGCTAGTACTCTACATATATACCCTCATGGATTATGAATCAAAATTGCCGCTTTCTTGCCAAAAACGAAGGACATATATACCGTAATGATCCGAATAAAGCGTGGGCGCTTAATTGTGCGGGCGCTTAAAAAATGCTGGGCGTTTAGAAATTTTTCCTAATTTTGTACAAATTAAAGACAACGGTGTTTTTCAATTTTTTTTTTCCTAAAAAATGAAACTAAACAACAGATATGTAAAAATAAAGTTTAGTTCTTCTAGGGTTCTCAATGTAAGAAAGTAAAATTTTCAAATAAGCGCGCAGTTTCTCAAGGTAGTTTTCGATTAAGTGCCTCCTTTTATCAGGTGGGCGCTTATTGAACTTTGAGGAAGTTATCTGGGCGCTTATTCAAGGGGGCGGTTAAAAAATGCTGTGCGCTTAATCGGATCATTACACGGTACGTTGAAGTGTAATAATTAAAACTCTCTCGAGATTTTAAAAATCGTTTAAATGGAACAGATTTTGGTATATACTTTTTATCCTGTAATTCAAATATTATAAGTTGGAATTTTTTTTCAATTTGGATCCTAGTATATTGGAATATTTTGATCGAAATCACTTTACAGAATGAAGAAATCTTACATTACAGATTTTTTTCTAAAACATTAATTGTAAGCAAAGTAAATTGTTAAAAAGACAAACGTTTCTCACAAAAATGGCTCGTGTGAAACACCTTTGTTTAGTGTTTTGCCGATAAAAATTTAACTTTTATAATCGATAACTTATATACGAATTACATGACTTCAATTGCATTCAGTGAACATTTTGGCTGAAATTGACCTGCTCATTTAAAAATAGATATTTACTAGTCATTAGCCGTCCTTTATATTTACCCGTCGCAGCAATATTCGTGTTTCCGTAACATCATTTTCTAACTTGGCGGGGGTCCGCGCAGAGACAGACAGACGACGGCTATTATTATAGAGATAGTCGTTGCCCGTGGAAAAATCCACGGGATTGCACGTCCTTTATATTTACCCGTCGCAACAAAGTGGTTGATTTTTTTTTTAATAAAACAACCAACGTGACACCTCCCTAAAGCGAACAGAATCTTTTTTTTCACGTGTGTTCCATTCAGATGGGTTTTACTGTATTGAGTCAACACAAAAGTCAAAAAAGTGTTGTCTTCGAGCACGTCCAAAATTATCTGGACGTTCTTAATGTCTCAAAACTTAACAGAATCAATCATGTTTGATTTCATTCTGAAAGGAATGTGCAATTTCTTTGTTTTTGACTAACAACGGCTATAGTTTTCCGTTATACTGTTGGCAACTATTTTAATGCCATTGATTATTCATAATCCGGACTGATAAATTTCGTTTTCGTTAGGACTACTTAATACAGCTTGGTTTATGTTGCACAATTCCAAAATTTGGGTTCAATCTCGTCCCCAGAACTTTGTCTCTCATCGGCGCTGCACTTATTGATGGGTTCGTCTCGCTGTTCGACATGCAAAAACAGGTCCTGGGATCGAGGTTGTATTTGGGTTATTCTAATAATGTACACAGATTAAAAATCGAACGCCGGTGTGAAAATTTGTATATAAACAAAAATAATACTCTTCATTTTCGGTTTTATCTGTGATAACGAAAAACCTAGCATGTCCTTTCTTACTTTCCAACACTAAATATTTGGTTTCTTTATAATTGAGTTTTTAGGTACTCGTTGCATAAGAGGTGAATATGTTTTAGAAGTGTTTATTAATTGTTATTGCAGAGTAGTAGAAGCAAGTCATAGAAAATAAAGCTGAATTTTTACATTTAAATATTTTTTACGTCGGAACTTATCGAATTGGAACGAGACAGAATTCTAATTTTTAAATTGCCTATTTTTTAAGATTCAACTTTCACTCGGAAGAGACAAAGATTAGAAAATTTCCAAGTCACGTGTTTAGAAAATGTCTTCTCAAAGGCGCAGAAAAATTTTCGTACAGATCCCGATCCCTTAAGGCAAAAAAAAAAAAATCAGCGCAAATTCGCAATCAAGGAGTCATCTTTTATATAGGAATATAAGAAAAGTGAGATCCGATACCTAGATGATACCCGAGACCCGATACCCTGACCATTGTTACCCGAAAACTAAAACCATGGTGCCCGATACCCGATGCCGTGGGAATTTGTTTTTTGTCTTTTCGGTTTTTGTTGATACATACAAAAATTGTACCAGCGCCACCAACACCACTGGACAATGGATTCATATTGCATCTCCTCAACCTGTTATTCCCAGCGCCTGCTGTCACTTTTTACATCGGGACGGCGGAGACGTTTTGATTAATTGTTGTTTTAAAAACGAAAAGATTGTATGAAGATTCCTGCAAAAGGAAACCATTTTTAAACGAATTTAAAAACGTTTATTATCATTTCAGTCATGCAAGTTGGCCCAGACAGCAAAACCGTTTTAAAAGTCGCGACAAATGTATGTATATTTGGGGATCTCGGGTTTATCACCTGGGGGAATTGTCTCTAACATGCGGTTGTGTGTGGCCGAATAATTGGCATTATGTGGCGAATAAGTATACTACATAAATTTCCTGCAGAAAAACTCTACTCTTCACTCTTCCACACAGAGCTTTAAATTTCATCACCATGCTACTTCTCGGAATTAAACTAAAAACGTGATAAATTTAATAAACTAATTTAGTTAATTATTACTCCGAAATTTATTATAAACATAACATACTTAATCTTTTCTTTGTTTTGGGTCTTGCTCCCTATCTTTCCAATATAAGCACTGAGGTAAAGCGTTAAGCTATTTCGTGTACCTTGTACACAAATTCAAAACAAATGCAGATTAGTTTTGACCTGACGTTCTCGATGCAGAAGTTGGCTGTTTCTTTTTAGCCAAAATGTTAACAAAAAAATTTGCTGTAGATTGTGGAATATGGCTTCGAAAAAATGTAGCGTCACTTTGGAGAGGCATCAAAGGAGAAAACATTAAAGTATCAGATACTCAAGTGTTATACAATTTTGAGCAACCTGAAACTATTAAAAATTTTGTTTGTCTGTCTGACAATGAAGTTGGTGGTAACAGTGAAGCTAAGTTAACAACCAGCAAACATGGTCGACTTTTATTTTCTGGAAATGTTTCTACAGACATTGATAAGAATGTGAGCATAGACCACAGTGGTTTTTGTGGAATTCGATCAAAACCAATTACGGGATTGTTTAACAAGGTTGAAACTGTTGACATGAGTTACTATGATTGCATTGAAATAAAATATAGAGGAGATGGCCGTCCTTATTTTGTAAATATACAAACTGAATCAATGATGTTGCTCAATCAGTATGACTTGTTTCAATCCTTTTTATTTACAAAAGGTGGCCCATATTGGGAAGTTGAACGCTTGCCGTTTTCAAAATTTCTAATGACATATCAAGGCTATTTACAAGATGAACAATTTGATTTTAGTAATGTCAGAACAATTGGGTTATCTCTGAGTGACAAAAAATCAGGTCCGTTCTCATTGGAAATTGAATATTTAAAGATGATAAAAATAGGATTTCAACCAATGACATTTAGACATCTTAATAACAGAAGATTTCAACCGGAGTGAGAAAAAAATTAGGAAATATATTAGATTTGTGTATTGAAGTTATATCTTTATATTGCAGCACAATAATAGAGTAATAGCCACATTGGACTTCAGTTGTAGTTTTTGTCTTGTTTAGCAATGTATTATTACTGATGTGAGATTACTGTCTAATTGGGATATATTTCCCTTTATTTGCACTGAATATATTTTGCCAAACCAGAGTAAGTTAAAAAAGTGTAAAACTGATCAAAAGGAAAACCTTTTCCATCTTTGCTATACTAGGTGTTAAATTTTTTGGATTTTTTTAAATTTTCAATATATTTTGTTAAGGAGATTAAGTTGACTAAACAAATTTGCAAGATTAATTAACTCAATAGAGTATATGATATAAATCAGGAATAGCTGTGTAATCAAAAATTTAATTGGGATAATTATCCACAACATTTATTCCTAAATATTTTAAAGGTATTGTAATACTTATAAAAGAATATCTCTGTATCAACTATCAATGTCATACACTGATCTTCCATTTTTTAGAAATGTATATTGATATACAAAGTTTGCTTTCACTTATTCCCACAACATATACAAAATATGATCCTGTAGCACACAACCATGCCATTAAAAAAGTCTACAAAAGAAAGAAATGTTAAATCTGCCCAAAAGGGTGTCCAGAGCATAAATGAGAAGCTAAAGAATTTCTTAAAGTTGTACGAAACACACTGCAAATCTCTTGGGTCAGCTGTAGATAATCATTTAAAAGATGAACTGAAGAAGTATGCAGATGATTGTAAATTACTAGTTAGAGTAAGTACAATATTGACTCTTGACTGTTTTTCGTTCCAGGTAGTGATATTCGCAATGAGAAAATCTTCGGGCATATGAGACATCTGACATTAAAGATTATATTATATTAGTTAAAAACCTGGGCTTGGCTCAATAGATATAAAGCATAGCTTCAGTAGAAATTATAATAAGCTTACAATTTTAAAATTATGAGCTTATTTTTTGAGAAAAACTCTGTTTTTAAGACACCCCTCTCAAAATGCAGTAAAACTTAGATCATAATTGTTAGAGGCACAATCTATTGAAATACTTTTCTTTTTTTAGTTCACTCTTCAAGCACAGGAACCAAGCTTGTCAGAATCACCAATCAAATTAACTCCGTTAATAAAAACAATACGGGCACTTTGGTATAAAGCAGTTACAGAGTTATATTTTTGGGATTTGTGCCTGCCGTATAAAGAAATAGCTGCTCTGGTAAAGCAAACTTTAGAATCATTTTATTATATGTGTTATACATGTTTTACATATAAGCATCCACCTATTATATATATTCATCATCTGATAGATACTATAGAGGGGTGTTTACATAATTACACTTTGTATTCCATTTCCTGGTGATATAAATATGTTTTTTATAAAGCTAAATCTCTGTTAGTCATAAACTACAACTAACAAGGATTTAGTTTTGCCACTAACATTGGAAAATATATTCCCAAATGAAGTAGTTTGTATTTGTATGGCTCACCAATATAAAGTTCAGGGAGTTACTTCCTTTGTTGACTAGCAGAGTCTTGTCAATTGAGGTAAAAGGTAGGTTGTATGAGGCCTGTATAAGAAGTGTTATATTGTACGGTAGTGAGAAATGGGCAGTGAAGCAGGAAGATCTGAGAGACAGAAAGGGTTCAGATGAGCTAAGAAGCAGGCTAAGTATCCTTAGAATTAAAGATGTTCTTTCCAAGTGCCCCAGCTAATTCAATCTTCTTATCTGGATAAGAAGATTGAATTAGCTGGGGCACTTGGAAAGAATGGAGGAGGATAATTGGGTAAGAAAGTGTAGAGACTTGATAGTTCCTGGGGCAAAGCCTAGAGGCAGACCTAGAAAGATTTGGCAGGAGGTTATATGGACAAATTTGATACAGAGGAAGTTGAGTTTAGATCTAACACAGTCTAGATCAGATTGGAAGAGGGTTATTAATATACCCCGTCCAACCCATAGCATAGAAAACGGACATCATCATCATCATAATATGATGATGATGATGAATTTTTTAATATTTCTTTATGCTGCCCTGCTCACTTATTTCATAAAACAGCCATCTTACTCCTCAATTTGTCTAAATTTTTGAACTAGTATTTCTGTTTTGCTATCATCCATGCAGGTCATTTAATAACATCTTTATGTTTAGGAAACATTTCTTGCACAGCCAATTTATTCTGTTGAGTATGTGGAGTTTCTAAATTGCAAACTTGATGCATATTCCATGGAGAGATTGTCTCGGTATCTATTTCCACTTACTATATAGTTCAATATATAAACTATTTTGACTGAAGTATGGTAATAATAGTCTTCTTCTTTCTTTTTTAGGTGTCTCCCAGTAAATAACTTTTTGAGAACTCTAGTTCTTGATTTTACAAAGTAAGCTTTTTCTTCAATTTTTAGAGCTTAACGTGGTTATTAAATTGGAGTTATCACACATTTCTAAATTTTGTGATTGAGTATACCTCGTTATAAATAGATATGCATATTTTACATGGCTAGCCTTACAAATATCAAGGGATATACACCCTGTCTATTATTTCCAGGAGGGACCATGGCTTAGATGGGGAGTCCTAGAGTATTTAATCCTCATTTTGAGCTACGCAGAACCAATTAGGGTCCAGGCTCTATCAGACAACTCCCTGCAACATCCAATAGCTCACAGATTGTGCCATCTCCCCAATTTCCCCTTACATGACTTGGGTTAACCTAATATTGATTTTCCACCAAGGGGAATCGAACCCCAGTCTCCCACACAAAGTATGAGAGTTAAAATTACTAAGCTATAGCACCACTAAAAACAGCCACTGTCAAATTGGGTATTATGTTAAGATTGTTTTGAGGGACACTGTTTTTGCCTTCAGGTTAAATGATGAAGGGTTGATGTCATTGTCCAATGGTTTTCAGTCATCAACTTGCATAACCAAATTAAGTTTATGCTTTTGTGGCTTCACATCTCGTAGTGGATCAGTTTTGGGTCAAATGGTGACACAATCAGCTGTTAAGTATGCCTAAGTTTTTGTTGTTGTAGATACTGTTACACTTTGATGTTGGATGCCACAAATGCTCAATTTAAAGTTATTATTAGGCATTCATTCGATATGGGTACAACAAGTGCTTCTGATAAACTAGTTAACAGGAACGACAAGTATAAATTATGTCAACACGATCACTATTCGAAGTTGTTAAAATTTGCTGAAGACTGTGCTTTCCAACTTTATAACTTGCGTTTTCTGTTTGATGTGGTTATTCTAGTGGAAGATGAAGCTATTGTTTTTGTTGTTGTCATTATTTTTGTTACCATTGTCATTTTTATTGTTGTTTGCGTTTGTTGTTGTTTTTGTTGTTGTTGTTGTTGTTATTGTATACACTGTACATTACACATTAAAATGTTTATTAGCGAATTGTATGTTGATGGAAACATGTTAGAATGTGACGGTTTGGTCGAACTAATTCGATTGGTGGTAAATCAAGCAGAGATTGATGCAGCTGAAAGACAAAGAATAAAAGAAGAAGAAGAGCTGTTGATACAAACTGCTGTGTCTGAGAATGATAAACCAGTGTATTCAAAACACATTATTCCAGCAAAATCTGATACAAGGTACAGGAGTATTTTTATTGTAATTGTTACTTTTTGAATTTATAAGCGTACAAAATAATTGTTTTAACATATTTTCTTTCGTTTTGTTTAGAAAACCGCCAGTTTCTGGAAGGTCTCTTATTGCAAAGAAAGGCAAAAAGAAAAAGAAAAAAAAGAGTGGTTTAAAAAAAGAGCCAGCTAGAGTTGGTGCATGGTTGGACGTTTTGCATATTGCTGATAATGGAATTGACAATTTTACTGTGAATTCTGACAATGTTCCATTGGAAGTGATGAGGTTGCTGAAGAGGTAAATGTGCTTTCAAATAGCAAAAACTGTTCTTTTTTTTGTAATTTAAATTTACTTTTTCACTTTCATGATATGACGCAATATTCTGCAGTTTCAATTATCATGACATGTTCACATATTTGCAAACGAGATTTTTGTTGATTTTCGTTAGCTACAATTTTATCATTTCGCATCGTTGAATTTTAAAGACCTCTTCGTCATTAGGCTTATTTTGCGCACGATTAATGTTTGCGCATTTTCTGTACGCGGAAATTAAAGAGTGGGAAATTAATGTAACTGATGTAAAATATTAAACCTTGCTGTGATGATGAGATGAAGGTGATTTTGAGCTTTACCTTTGATTTCGTGCAGTATTTTGCACGAAACTTCTTTGAATTATATGTCATTAAAAATTGTTGCCACAACTGACTGCAGAGTTGCAACGCCTCCTCAAAACTCCACAAATCTCCTCAAAACGCCACAAATCTACTCTAAACGCCACAAATCTCTTCTAAACGCCACAAATCTCCTCAAAACTCTACAAATCTTAAAACTCCACAAATCTCCTCAAAACGCCACAAATCTCCTCTAAACTCCACAAATCTCCCTAAAACTCCACAAATCTCCTCAAAACTCTCCAAATCTCCTCTAAACCCAACAAATCTCCTCAAAACTCCACAAATCTCATCCAAACGCCACAAATCTCCTCAAATCTCCTCTAAACTCCACTCAAAACTCAACAAATCTCCTCAAAACTCCACAAATCTCCTTAAAACTCCACAAATCTCCTTAAAACTCAACAAATCCCCTCAAAACTCCACAAATCTCATCCAAACGCCACAAATCTCCTCAAAACTCAACAAATCTCCTTAAAACTCCACACAAATCTCCTTAAAACTCAACAAATCTCATCCAAACGCCACAAATCTCAAAACTCCACAAATCTTCTCTAAACTCCACTCAAAACTCAATAAATCTCCTCAAAACTCCACAAATCTCCTTAAAACTCTACAAATCTCCTTAAAACTCTACAAATCTCCTCAAAACTTCACAAATCTCCTAAAAACTTCTCAAATCTCCTCCAAACTCCACAAATTTCCTTCAAACTCCACAAATCTTCTCAAAACTCCACAAATCTCCTCAAAACTTCACTAAACTCCTTAAAATTTCACAAATCTCCTCAAAACTTCTCAAAACTCCACAAATCTCCTCTGAAAACAGATTTTTAACGACTAATTTTACAACCTAGCATGTTCTTATTTTTAAAATGCGTAGAAATGCTGGATTATAATTTGTTCTTTACTCTTGCCGTCACCTTTAAAATTTTCTCAAATATTCTCAAGTTTTTTAAAAATATGAAAATGACCTCAAGAATCCTAATTTTTTTAAAATATACCATCTTCTCAGACGGCTGAAAATTCCTTAAGTCCTCAAATCTCCATCAAATTTGACTCTAGAGGAAGACTGGCAACCCTGTGGTTTTAAAACTTTGAATTTGTAGTAATTGATACAATACTGGACAAAGTGTGTAGATAAATTTGTTTCTTGTTTGTTTTTATTACATGTTAGCCTGTGATTTTAGATGGATTGTAAATTCTTCAAATTTAAAAGAAATAGATCTGGACGACAATTTGATTGGTGAACTTGGTGGAAGAGAAATTTTATCCGCATTGCAGTCTCGTAAAGAAGGTCTTTATTATCTGTGCATTACTTTTTTAATTTTTATTAACCATCTCTGTTTAAAGACCCCCTCCCTTCTCCGCGGACTAATTTCATACGAAATACCGACACGACGGACGAGTGCCATGGTGTATCTATTAGTCTCTTTCATAAAACCCGTTGTCAGTGAACCAAAGTTAGTAGCTGACATTAATAACGGGCGTATTCCTATCGGTGTTTGGTGTTGACTTTTTGCCATTCGTTATTTAGGGTATGACTCTGCATATTTTTTAAGTAAGGCTTGGACTGTAGATATCCTCAAAAGAGGAAAAGATGTGTTTGTTTTTATAATAATAATAACAAACTAGTCGTTAGTCCCTGGAAAAATCCACGGGTTCGCCCGTCCTTTTTATACTGCATTGCGTGCGTCTCGCTACTTGCGCAACTAAGCTACCGTTTTGCGTGACAGACAGACGAGGGAAGTGCCGAATTAAAATTGAAAATGAATTATTAAAATTAAAGTTGATATATTAACGACGTTTTGAAAGTTTTACGACAACAGAGAGAAAAACATGCAAGCAAATTTTTGAAGCAAGCAAATAACTGGTTTAAATCGGATATCACTCGCATAGCGTTCACTGCAAAGCGTTCGTTGACAGCCTTGTACTGTTGGAGTGAAGTTAGTGTCGACTGAACAAGGTTTTTTTATATTTAGCTGGATTGAAACCAATTCACATGAAGGTGACGCATAGAATGGAGACAGATACTTTTAATAAAATCAACTCCTTAGCATCTGGATCGACAAAGCGTGGAAAGAAGAAAAAGAAGAAGAAAAATGGAAAGTCTGGAAAAGTAGGGTTTTTTCAAGCATCAATTTTAAAGTAGCTAGCTACAGATAGACTAAAGATATGCATAATTTTGGCTTATGATAAGCATATTTTGAGCATACAGGTGAAACAGATTGTATAAGTAAGAAACCAATTGGCGATCAGTAAATTGTTCCTAATAGGCTGACAACAATCTTATAAGTGTGCCTAAGTGAAGACTCGAACCTGTGATTTAACGTTGACAGCGCTACCCTTGCACCAACCCCGTCCTTGCACCATTCCCCCCGCCATTGCACTATCCCCGCCATACATTCATATTTCATATCCTGAAACATCATTTTTTTGAGAATATAATTAATTTGTCGTTCAACGCTTTACAGAATATATCCAAGCAATTGTTTAATTTTAGAGACGGGTGTGACAAGGACAAGGACATGATGACAAATTTGCGAAAGGACAGAAAAGGTTTTTTTTATTCTCCCAAACTGCTGTTGGATCACTTTACTTCAGTATTTTATGTCGAAGTTTATATAATGCTTAATTTTGCAAAAAAGTATACATTTGCGAGGGACTACATTCTCACTCTAGTAAGGAATGGGTTTTCTAACCTGAGCGCGTGTCTTATGCACTTTTTTCTAGAATGACCAATTTAAAAACATTTATATTCGTGGAATAAAATGAAATGACAACAACAATTTTAAAAATATTTAGCAAAATCTTTTCGGTAGAAAATCAGCATCAATACTATAGATGTTACAATAAAATGATTTGCTAACTATTTTT
Organism: Hydractinia symbiolongicarpus; assembly: GCF_029227915.1. Classification (NCBI taxonomy): domain Eukaryota; kingdom Metazoa; phylum Cnidaria; class Hydrozoa; order Anthoathecata; family Hydractiniidae; genus Hydractinia; species Hydractinia symbiolongicarpus. The sequence continues at coordinate 13,547,871 of NC_079877.1, read as the reverse complement.
AAAATTATAAGAACAATGGTGCATATGTGAGCTATATTTGTGTAAGTATTCCTACACATTATCTTCCCAAGTGCTGCAAAGATGATGGATCGAGCGGGACTTGAACCCACCACCTCTCTCTTTCCGGGTGATTTCTCTACCGACTGTGCTATCGATCCGATGCTGTGTCTCTAGCACATGTAGTACACGAGGCGAGGATACTACCTCCTTGCGACATACCACGAGGGCGAGGTGTATGTCCTCCTTGCGACAAATCTATTTTTAAAATTGTTGTTGTCATTTCATTTTATTCCATAACTCAACGGCTAATTTTAACACATCTATATTTATATGAGTAAATTATTTTTCTGTGTTTATATATTTTTAATTTTGTACATATTTAATTTATTATCAACGTTTGATGAAAAAATAACGTTTTATTTATAATATTTTTCGTCCTGATGTTTTTTCATTCATTTGTGTCAGTCTATTTTGTAACGCGGCTCAGTGAATTTCGAAAATTTGTCTCATACCAAGTAAAGGTTTGAGATAGTGATATGACTGTTTACTTTAAAAATAATTGCGAGGTATCCAAGAAAAGATATAAGAAGAAGAAGATATAAATATCGCAGTTAGGTGATTGGCAGATATAAATATCGCAGTTAGGTGATTGGCAGATATAAAATCGCAGTTAGGTGATTGGCAGATATGAATATTGCAGTTAGGTGATTGACAGATGTGAATATCCCAGTTAGGTGATTGGCAGATATAAATATCGCAGTTAGTTGATGGGCAGATATGAAAATGCAGAGGTGCTTGATTATTTTTGTATTTCGAGCACGTCTATATTGTGCGTCACTTTCAGTACGCCAAAATTGAATCAGTTAAGGCGCGAACCTTATTATTAAATTGCAAACTTTAGGTGGAAAAGATATTAATCTCTTAAGGCAGAAGAAGCGTGAGTGAAACCTTGAAATCATGTAGGTCGCGTGACTTTTTATAACTTCAATTTTCGCGCCTTTTTATGATGTAGCACAGTCGCTACCACTATAATTCGAGGTGCGCAAAAGTCCGCACGATTTAAAGCTTTGCAACTGCGTAGTAGAAGCTATTTCACGTTTTCTTTATGCAAGTTTAAATTGTGTGCCATTACACGAAAGAAATATAAATGTATTTGAAATCTTTCCAATAAAAAGTCAACAAGTCCTGAGGATGACTTCTGCCATCTCCACTGTGTTAAGATGTTCGTCGTTAACTATGAAATGTTGTATGCTCGTTTTTCAGTATATTGTTATCTAAAAATTTGTTTTAGTATAGTAACTTCATCGCCATATTTAGTTTCGACTTGATAAACCAAACGTCATTGCACAGAACAACAGTTCGAGCAGCTTCCACTTTTTTCATTTTTCTTCATAAGTTTTCCCAACCTTTTTATCGTATCTTCATTCGGTATCATGGTAGCGATGAGTTCGTTCAAAGAATTCTCAAAAGCTTCTTTGACGTTTAAATTTAATTTCGAAGACGTCTGTATATGCTTGCAGTTGTCTCCTAACTTTTCCACAAAATCATGAACAGGTTCATCTTTGTTGTCAGGACCACAATCCTGACGTTTGTCCAACTTCGTGCCGACGACGGTGAGTAGCATGTCGTGATTTTCTCCCCGCACTTTCACGAGTCTTTCATATAAAAAATCCAACTCTCTTATTGACGATTCGTTATTGACGTCGTAAACAAACATCACAGTGTCCACTCTATTTAAATATAAATCCATCATCGCTGAAAAATCCCAGGAACCTGTCATATCTATAACACCGACATTGACGCATTGTCCCATATGTCGATACGACTTGACATGAAAGTCTTCTATAGTCGGGTTGTAGTTGTCGCTAAATGATCCCTTTAACCATTTCCGTACTAATTGTGTTTTTCCAACTTCACATTTTCCAAGTAGGAGCACACCGATTGTATCACGTCGTCGTAACGTCCGTAAAGCATTTCGTCGACTTTTATTCCGTCGACGTGCCGGCGGTTGTCGTCCAGTCTGCATGGCTATTCACCTTTAACACCCTAGGTATGATAAAAAATGGTATGCAAGTGTGTTGATTTAAGAGTCTTGTGAAAACATGTAAACAGTAAACTTGTGGGAGCATTTGCAGGATGACTCAAGCTGTAGCTTATATGAATATGGAAAAGACTGGATAAGTGAAAGAGAAGTTAAAACATCAGTCTGCTGTTATAACAGTTCCGACAAAATTTTTAATGTTCACACTGTCGTAAGACGTAAAACTGTCGTAAGGCTCATGACGATTGAAGCATTATGGTCACGACGATAAATGAGAATCAGCCTTTAAGGATAAAGAAATAAAAACCTCTGCGCCTAATTTGTTTATATATAGTTTAAGCTGCTTCACATTACAGATTTTTTCCAAGAAAGGGCTTTAGGTTGAGGTTGTAACCCGAGCTATCGCTTCGAAAATTATGTGTACGAGGTTGGGAAGAAAGATGAAAAAGTAAAAGGCTTTTAGAAGCTGGCCAGCAACAGAAAAATTAAATGATTCGTTTGTATTTCATTGATAGTATGCTCTTGGTTTAACCTATTCTTCTATATTTGGAAAAAATGCCGAGTTAAAAAAATACTTGGAAAAATTTGATCTAAAACATTTAATAAATTAAAATAGGTAAATAAATAAATAAAATCTACCTCACATATAATATCTTAACAGAAGAAAAAAAAATCGCAAAATATAAAATTACCATTTAAAAGCAAAAAAACAGCAAAGTGAAGATGGAACAGCAAAGCTTTATTTTAAAAATATTTAATCGAATTCACTCGCCATATTATCAATCTCTATCTTCTTTTTTATTTCGTTTTTCTCTTTTTTTTTTTCTCTTGAAATTTATTTATATTTATTCAACTGTTCTTCAATATAGTAGCCATATTTGTTTAACACACAGGTTGAAATTAACGCATTGTGTAATGCTTACCAACTTTGTACCTAGGCCCTATGACACAGCCTATTAAAATGCAAGCAGCGACATTTAACATTAAAAAGATTTTTAGCGTGCGTGGTATGGGTACAAAGTTGCTATTGCAATGATTCATCAGCTTTGCTTCTGTTTTTTGTTGTTAATGGCAACGATATTTCTGTTATGGGACCTAGTACTAAACTTAAGTGAAGCTTTAAAAAAAGCAAATGCCTAATATTTTGAAAGTGAAAGGGAAGCAACAAGGGCGCTTTGTGAGTTGCTCACACCTGTTAAAAGCAAATACAAAACGATGTAATTGCAACTTCCTACCCAGGACAATTTTATTACCTAAAAACGCTCCAGAATGATAATTGTTGGGGACGAAAGGTCAGCATCTCTTAATGTTAGAGTGGATCTAATTCTATTTTTTTATTTTTTATTTTCTTTTATTAGAACAACGTATCGTTTATAATTTATGGATGCAATCAGTTTTACATAACGATTTCTGCATCTTATTTCGTATATCTCTTTTTCTTTATGGTTGAAAAGAGTTGAATATCTATATTATAATGCCCGTATACGTCTGTCCGTCAGTCCGTCTGTCTGTCATGCAAAATGGTAGCTTAGCTGCGACGGGCGAACCCGTGGATTTTTCCACGGGCTAACGACTAGTTTTGCTCATTTTATTAAGAAGAGACGGTACAAAGAGTGATTAAAAAAAATTTACAATCTGAGGGAAAGTGTGACACACAAATCAAAATGCTTTAAACGAATGTTAAGACCCTCCTCCACCCTTTTCGCTGCCCTCAATTTCAGAATGAAAAAGTGAAATATTTAAGTCCACCACTAAGAAAAACACATACGTTTCTGTAGCACCATTGTTTGACTACTGCAACTGTAGAAGAAGAAAGAAATGTAAATAAAATAATATTACTTTTTACTTTATTTCTTCAATATTACTTCTTTATTATTATTTCTTTATTATTAGTAGTATTTGTTCACTTCGTCTTCATAAAACTCGCCTTAACAACAACGTTACGTTAATTGTGTGTGTAGAAGTTTTCTTTCTTAATCGAAGCGAAAATTGTTTTAACAGGCTACCCGCTAAATAGAAAGGAATTTTAAATAATCATTTATTCAGACTTTTTGTTATTCTATCTAACTCGGTTTAGAAAAATTTTAAATTTATTTCATTTATTATGAAATTTTGTAAACATGGCAGATTTGCTATAGTAAAACGTATAAATATAACCTATGAATTAATTCGAGTGTTTTTTCTCTCGTTGCAAAGACTTTTTGCTGCTGTTACTAGGCAACCATTAAACAAATACACATTTTCCCCTTGAACTTGAAAGGTGTTTAACCCCAAACAGTTTTTTAAAATCTATACAGGAAAGACGTTCAATCAGGGAGGAAGTCATCTATTATTTGTTCTCTTTTGTTTTCTAGTACGTGATATTCGGTAAAGTCTGCAGTTTCGTGCGTTCTGCGGATTACACCGACCACCGCCCCACATGTACGCGCCACAGGGCCGTGTAAACATTTTCAGGATTCATTTTGGTTCATAAATATACAATGCTCTCTCAATATTCTTAATCCCTTCAGTTGCTGTGAAAAAATTCAAGATTATCAAAACCGCTGCAAAAGTTGCAATCTTTTTCTTCGCTTATAGAAAGACAACAAGACTTTTGGCTAGCATATCTTCCGTTCTTTTCAAATCAATGTCCTCTGATTTATTGCTCCGTGATGCCGACTTATTTGCTTTGAATTATTTAAAAAAAAAACTTTAAGATTTTAATCTGTTGTTATCATGACGGCAGGCTTGTGAAGTTGTTCCACGTAGGATCACAAAAAGATCATGGTCGCCGTCGTTTATTACATATATATCAAAAAAAATTTTGATATTTCTCGCTTTCTTCATCGCTTTTCATCCCTACTGACATGCTAAAAAATCATCGCTATAAAAATTGAAAGCGATGAGAAATTGCCGCCCTAGTGGAACCTAAGCTTTAACAAACACATTTGTTTTATTTTCAGTTTAGATTCAGGTAAAAATGAATGAGTATATCTGATTATCTCGGGAAACAACATGTGAAATACTATCTTTCAGATTTTTTTAGGGAAAAAATGGTCTGGGAAGCTTCAAAATTCGCGATATTTAAGTATCGCGAAATTTTTCTTGCATTAACGTATACAAATTGAATACGTAAATGTAACAAAATTTTCACGATAATTAAATTTCGCGAAGTTTGGAGCTTTTCGCGAAATTTTTCCACTATTGACGCATAGCCGTAAACTGTTCATGTTTCTTGTTTCTCTATCATTGTTTACGACAATAGAGGAACAATAATAACCACTCTAGTTAAAGTTTGGTATACACTGCATACAATAAAAACATTAATCTCGCAAAAAATAGTATATGGCCTGTTTTTTTTTTTCTCAAACTTAAAATCGTTTGCGTTCTCTTTGCACTAGGGAAAGATCTACGCTGCAGTGAAACTAAATTGTCTATTTACAAAAGAGGACCGATGATTCGCTACTTAATCATCGTGCCAGATCATTGATTTACTGCGTCATATGGAGAGATGATAGCAAACAACCTCGTTTCCAGCACCTATTGTCTTATTTCGAAAACACCAGAACCGCCTTCCCGATGTTAGAAAAGATACAAGATGCCCTGGGGACGAGGTTGGGTAGCAAAGTATAGCAATTAGTGATAAGTGGTAAAACTTTTTAATGAATAATTTAGTTAACAATTTGGTCCATTTCCATAGCAACTACAATAGCTTCTCATTAATCTATTTAAACTTTAATGTATTTGTTACTTAAATACTTTAACCTATAATCTCTTTTTGTGTCAAAAATAGAAAATTGCCTGGTAACTAGTTACAAGTAAATGATTTTCCTCTTTGTTATTAACCCCTTGAAGTTTGATGCAAACTTCGTTTCCAATTTTTTTTTGAAAACAAACGAAATTAATATTCTGCTGTCTCGTTTTAGTTCAGATCACTTTGTTGCACGGTGAAACAGATTGTACAACATTAATTCGCTGAGATCCCACGCAGGGCTTAGCAGGCACTTAAAATAGTTTGTTTTAGACGACGGTGGAAATTATATAGGATCTCATACAATTTACAATACAAATACGGCCTTGTACAGTCTACATCGTTTTGTGTGGCTAAGAAAAACAACAGTTAACAAGCCCCCTTCCACCTCAAAAAAAAACAAATTTGCTTCCTACAGGGCTAAAGAGCATTTTTAGAGGCAAAAATACAACCTCAATCAGTTCCAATGTGAGAACTATATTCTTCTGTAATTTCACTCAATGTAGTAGCAGAAAACACTATTGCAAAGTTGAATAGAGACGTTGTTGAAAATCCTGCGGAAGCCATGGGTGCTCATTAATTTAGGCTATTAATATTGCTTATTGTAGTGATAATTTGCATCGGTTAATAAAGGCTTTCGGAAGATGCATGCGTATAAATATTTTGTAAACAAGAGATTGATGCTATTAAAAATCTTAACAAAGCTGAAGAAGAAATCTGTAGCTGGCTTGGTTCTAATTTTCGGTTTTTGTTGGTTTGTTTTTCATTTATATGAAATTACTGAAAAAAAATTATCGCATGTTTTTTATGAACTAATTGTTATTGGGGGGGTCGTTTTGTTTACCTGGAATTAAAATTTGAGGGAGAAGTGAATTTTATTTTTTCTTATTGAGTAAACGCGTTGTTGAAAAACATTCTTCTCACTTTGCTGCTGATATTTGGTTCATGATTGGACGAATACAAACCTCTTACAAACAATTCACAAATACTAGTTTAGTTTCATATTTTACGTAAAATTAACGAGCAAAATTATGCTACGTAATTTTTAAAAAGTAGCGCAAAATAACTAGTTTTGCGAAAATAGTATTTATCGTTTTTTACAAAAAAGAAATCATCTAAATTTCACGAGAAATGTTTTTCGTGAATTTTCTAATAACTGTGGCCCGTGAAAAAATACACGGGTTTGCTCGTTCTTTTTTTTAACGCATTGCGTTCTCCTCGTTACTTGCGGTACCATTTTGCGTGACAGACAGACAGATGTTTAACAAAATTGACAAAAACTTGCAAAATTTGCTAAAATTAAATCCCCATTTTTAATCCGTTGCTATCTATTATTACTATTATTATTGTTATTATTGTTATTATTATGTCACTTACACGTTTACAAGTCTGAAATTGTTCCCACTTTAAGTATAAATTTTGCAAAATCGAGAATCGCAACAAGTAAATTATTTATTTATTTTTATTAAAAAAAAAAAGAAGTTAAGTGAAATTTTAGTCTGCCATTGTTTATCCTGTTCTTATTTGTCCACCATACTCAGCTCCATTATTATTGTAAAATTATTCTCATAGAAAAAATTTACTACTAATTTTGTGTAAGAAATAAACCAAAAGTATTTACTTATCTATTCAACTGTAGCGTAGCCTAATGGTTAGGGAGTTCGTTTTGCAGACGCAAGGCACGTGGTTCGGTCCCCAGCGCAGGCATGTTTAGGAAGTGCCTTTACTACAGCTACGGTCAACCCATGCCATGTGAGGGAAATTAAGTAGGCAATGCCGGTGTATACCTAATGTACTCAGAATACAGGACCCACGTTAGTAACAGTGTTTCCAGCACTGAAGTAGCTATCCTGTATATTTATATATAATTCCACTCTAGGGCAAATATTACATTATCTAGAGGCCTGGTATCAAGTTATTGTAAAAACAATTGAATGCTTTGGTAAAATCTGCGTCAAATAAAAATTAGATGGTTTAAAAACACTTCCTGCTAAGAACGTAATTTCCGAACGTTAAACATTTTCTCGATAACCCAGGAACTTTGTAAGTAATTTTTAGGAAGGATGTATTTATAAAGTCAGTCAGTTTAGGATTAAATCATCTGAAAAACATACAGCATTTATATTTTCTTTGGCATTCTCTTGGTGAAGTTTTATACTTGCCTTTGCTTTACCTTTAATAATAGTGTTGATGAGAGGTAATTGATTTTATGCTACGCAGATAAATCAATCAATCCACAAAAGATACTGGGTATGTTCATTGTTAGCTCATAACAAAGAGGATAGATTTGTTAAAAACAAAAGAGATATTATCATTTGGATATAACTTTTCGAGGCATCATGTGAATGTGATTGTTATTGTATTGTTTTTGACTTCAATGTTGTGATTGTACTGGTAAAGTTATCGCGCATGTGCAAACTGTTAACAAGAAGAAAATCAAAACTTGTAGAAAATTTGATTACATTAAAGATCTTATCGCGAAACTAAATTACCATTTTTTGTCGTTTTGGTATAAAAGTATTACAGAGTTCAGGACGAGCAACAACGGAAAAGCGAAATGAGTGTGGCCTTTTCACCGCAGTTTAAAACCATGACCAGATTATGCATGATTTTGGTAATCGCAATTTACATACCGAATGTAAAATGTAACATAAAATGGTTGTAAGTTTTCTATCTTTTTTGTGTGGTTGTAAATTGTCAACATTAATTGTACATTTCTCGTGTTAGATGCCATTAATATCTTCATAGCTTCCTTTTTATAATTACAAACATTTAAATCTGCAATTTGTCTCTTCACCAGACGCATGAGTATTTTGTCCAAATTGAAAATACTTATTGAAGTAGAATATTTAAAGACGAAATAGTTTTGATATTTTTAATCAATTTGCGCCTGCTTTTAGTAGCGTTACTTTTTATAACACGGACATGAGAACAAAATGTGGACATTAGTCTTAAAAATAAACAAGAAACCGAAGCGGTTTTAACACTCACACTAAGGCAACAGATAAATAAATTTTTTGAAAAAAATAAATAAATAAATAACCATCAATAATCCGTATAGACGGTTACAGCGAATATTGACCGAACGACGCCCTAATTAAACTTGTTGTTACCACCGTGGAACTGTCGTTCCATTTTAAACACTCTCACCCACGGGTGTGAGTGAATAAGATGGATAACGTTGCTATTTCTATTATTTTTAACCAATGTTCAAATTAAAAATTAAAAATAATCTGCCAGTACATTTTAAACGCTGAGAACAAGGGAACATTATTTTTCTTAAATTTTAACAGTAAAGGAAAAAGTAGATACGCCAGAAATAAAATATAACGTCAACGCTGCATGCGCTGACAAATGACCTACACGATAAAATGTCCACCCTAAACGTTTTAGTCATTTAGGGCGTATATTTATGCTGCGAAAAATTTAGAAGACAAATTTTTGTACAGTGTCTTTTGTATTTGCGTGTTTAAATAGCAGTTGATACTTTGTCACAATGTTGTTTGGGTTGATTAAAAGAATCGATGTTTATATTTGTCGTCAGCAAAATAATTGATATTATTATGGATTGGAAAAGAAGAAGTCATGGTTCTTTTCCACATTTTAAATATTTTGAATCCTCCATATAAAAGTTTGTTGCCTATTTATGATAACTCTGTTTCATGAATATATTTCTTAAAAGCAGACAACATCTGAGGTTAAGTATAGATAGCATAGATAGCCCCCTTTTCTTACGCATGTAATTACGTGAAGTTGTCATAAACAGATTAGTCGATAAAAATTATGATTGTATACTCCTCACAACACAATGTAAACAAATAAAGACGTCATTATGTCAGCTCGGATTGACACGTGTCTGGTTTGAATCAATCAACAAGTCAAAATAATCAATCAGTAATCATTTTAGATTTTTTCTTTCGTCTGAAAAAGGATCATATAGCTAGCTTTAGTTCCTTGTCGTGACAAACTATTTCTGCGCATTTATAGTTCGATGCTTAGCTGCCGTACGTGCAGCGTGTATTTTCCGTACGTGCGACGAATATTCGCCGTGCATTTGCCTTATCTTTGACGTATATCTGTCGTGAGTTTTTTTGTATTTTTCACTTGCTTTTGAAGAATATTGCACCTTAGATAACCAAATCAGCACAAATATTTACGTCCCGCCCACAAGAACTGTTTTTTATCTTTTTGAACTATTAGACAAATATTTAAAATATTTAAAGTTTCTACCACAAAATACAATATGGCATTAAAAGAAGGGCAAAAACAACCTAACAAACTCGTCTCTAGGGATTCCCGCCTTTGTGACTTTGGACGGCGGTAAAGAAACTTGTAGTAAACGCTAGCAGCTTTAAAATCTTACAACAAACCCTAGGGACAAAAATGACATTTCCGTTTATTCCATCAACGCCATAAAGAAACCTTTTATAAGAGATAAGAGATATTTATATTTTAATCAATTCTCATTCTGAGTCAAATCTCCTGGTGACAGGTTTCTTGATCAGAGTAGTTGATTCCGTAATAAGGGTGTGCAATTGGTCATTCCCCAATGGGGATGTGTAATAAGTCATTCCCTATTGAGCGAGACGGATTTTTACCGCAGGAATTTTTCGTGCTAAAAAACCCATAACGGTTAGCCGCAAATACAGGAAATTATAATCGTAGATAATTAAATTTAAAATAATTTAAAATACAAAACAACAAAATCAAAAAAAAAACTATTTTTATTCACGAAAGAAAATAGAGCATCGTCGGTTTTTGAAAAGTGGATCCTGGAAACTTACATAATTGAGTTGTAAAAAAGTGCGGCAAAAGTTAGCACACTGCCTGTGTATATTTTCCTATTTTACACAAGTTCAAGTGTAGTACAAGAAAGTTTACATTGTAATGTTTGTAACACCCTCCAAAATCACACTAAAAACTGTTTTTCTGCCTAGTTAAATAATAGTCTGCCATCCCTCACCACTCTCCATCATGCGGGAAAGAAAACCATATCTAAAGTTACAGACTGGGGTTATGACTTCTATCTTGCTAACCTCCATTTTTGCTTTTCAGGGCGTTACAGAAATACTCCAATAACGAAATTTGGGCGGTCAACCAAGTGTGTACGAAAGATTATGGTTTCACTGGAAAACAAGTTCGCTTCTGCAAAAAACACTTTCCATGGATGACATTTGTGCAGGAAGCTGTAATCGACGCTAAGGAGGAGTGCATACACCATTTGAACAAACAAAAGTGGGATTGTCATGTGATAAAAGAAGCGCCAACATTTAATGAGGATCTAAGAAAGGGTAAGGGTTTTGAAATAACTGTTTTTATGCAACGCCACATTTTAACAGAGCGTCACGTAGGGGAATAACTGATATTGATAAAAGTTCTTCCGATGAAAAGAATTGTGAGAAGGTGAACTAGCCAAAAGTTTGTGGCATGCATGAAAATTTACGGCAAGTTTGTTAATGTCTGAACCTATGGAAACCTATATTGTTAAACGGAAGTTTAAATGAGTTGTTTGATTGACAGTTTAGACTCCCTTTAAATTGTATTTTTTTTAAAGGTAAGATTGGAGTTAAATGTTTTGACAACTGCCCTTTAATGAAACTAAAAGAATTTGTTGCTATGTTGAAAATAAAAAACATTACTCAGCAAAATCTCATATCCCAAAATGCTTTGCTTTGTAAATGATTTTTGGATATAGTAAAAAAACGTTGATTTAGTCTACCGAAAAATATGCTCATTTCAACCAAGCGCTCAGTAGTGAAAAAAAACATTATCAGGGGGAAAAAGCCGGGGGGAAATTTCGTCGGGTTAAAATATAGTCAGGGAAGTCACTTTTGAATTACAATTTACTTTTCCCCGACTAATATTTCAAATAAGTCACAAATAAGTTACTTTAATTTATATATTATATTTATTTTTTGCTTATTCGCAAAAGTTTTTTCAAGCAAAAATAATCTTTATCTCGATTCGTGAAAGTTGTTTCCGCGAAATTTGTTTCAAAAACCGCAAAGCGTAAAAATTTATTTCATTAATTTCGCGAATTTTTATGATACGCGAAGGTTACTACCCTTAAAGTAATATAGCATGTAAAACTGCACGCACAAGACAAACGCTATGGATTTAACTTTGTAAGCACACGCAATACATTTTAAAATAGGCTCAAATTTTCCGCGAATTTTGTCCAAATTTTTAAAAGGTTTTGGCGCATTTTCTCCGCTGAAAATTTCATGAGATAAAAAAACAATGGCGCTAATTCAAGCATTTTGTGTTTTTTGTTATGTCTCACTAAAAGCAGTGTAGCAACCTGAAAATAAGATTTTTGTATTTTTTTCAATTTTTATGGCTAAAACACTGAATAAAAGATCAAAAGTACCAGTTGGAAAAAAATTGAAAGTAAAAACCATCACCGTCCTGAGAGTTTGTTGCCTAATGTCAAAGCCGCCAGCGCTTACTTGACGGCGCCGCAGCCTCGATGTCAAAAAGGCAACAAACCCTGCGGGACGATGTTGAGCACAAAGGGCTTTTTTTCCACTGATATTTTTTTTTTATTTACCAAAGTATTTTGTATAATTTCAATTCTTTTATAACTCTATTTATTTATTTTAATATTCTGTGTTATTTTGTATAAATTTAGACACAAAACAATCCGCACTTGTATACGCTCTATCAGCAGCCTCATTGGCTATCACAATATCACGACGTTGCAAAATGGGGCAAATTCCAGATTGTTCATGTCAACACAACAGGAGAGTCTCATTCCCATCAAGTATCGTTAATTCGACTGACTTATCAAATATTGATAAGATAATACCATGTAAAGGAATTGTACAACACGGCAAGCGTTTCACTCAAACTTTCACTAATCTTGGTTTCCGACTTCTTCCAAAGAACGAGCGACAAGCCGAAGAAATTGCAGTTCGTAAACATAATATACAAATTGGACTAAAGGTAATTACTGATTTTTGGGACTTATGCAGTTTTTTAACCTAAAATGTAATTCTCAATTTGCCGAAAATTCGTAACGACCGTACGTGCCAAGGTTACAAAAAAATCAGGCTAGATCCTTCGCCTTGCTACTGGATGACTAACGATCGTTAGTCAGTATCGTAAAACCCAATACTTTGTCCGAACGAAGGCTTAACAGATTGATATTAAGTAAAATCCGAGATATTTCTCTAAATAACCGACTATCTTCCGTAAGGACCGTCGTGTGGACCAACTTAAGTTGCATCGGTCACATACGGTAACGTATCAAGGTCTGGTAACAAAAAGTTGGTATGCTTAGTATTTTATTTTTATTTAGGCGCTTGGTACTGGTGAAGAAGTAACTTGCGTATGCACTGGAGCCACAGGTGGTTGCCCTAGAAAATTTTGTTATAGAAGAATTATACCACTGAATGAAGCGGCTGCTGGAATATTCGAAAGGTACAAAAAAGCAGTCAAACTTTTTCAGCATGACTTTAATCGTCCTCCAAAGGCGTCACTCAATAAGGGTCAGATGTCAAAATTACCCTACCAGGTTAAAGATGAGCACGTGGACAAGCTTGTCTATCTTGAAGAAACAGACCAAGTGTGTGCTACAGCTGGACGACGTTGTGTCCTTGATAATTCAAAACAAGATAGTTGTGAGAACTTGTGTTGTGGTAGAGGTTATCGAGGGAAGTTAATCGAGGTGAATTCGCAATGTCGTTGCAAGTTTGTGTATTGTTGTAAAGTGGTGTGTGATAACTGCATCAGTATGAAGCAGGTTTTCGAATGTTTGTGAGTCAAGATGGGATAATTGTGACGAAAATTAAATAAAAATGCTCTGCGTTATATGCTATATTTAGCAATCGAGATAGACAATGGCCAACATGGCCCAAAATGTCGCTACGCAATAAACAATGATGATTAGCGAAGAAGTGTTTGATGTGTTTAAATTCGGTAAAGAAAACTTTGAAAACGTAGTGCAATGTAAATAAACTCCTTAAAAATATTTTTTGTGTAAAATCTCCACTTTATAAAATAAATTATTACTAATGAGTCCAAAATTACGTAAGTCATTTCGCAAAGCCGGCTATAAAACTGTCTTTAAAAGCTCTGGTAATCTTCAGACAATATTAACATCGAAAAACAAATGCCAACTACCACCACTAAGTCAACCTGGCGTATACATTATCCCATGCAAATGCGGCAAAAAATATGTCGGGGAGACGAAGTTGAAAATCGCTACCCGCTTGAAGTAGAGTGGGTCAGGAGTTTCATTTCACTCTAGTTCTTGTAATGCTGGTTATGATTGGAACACTGCGAAAATGCTTAAACAAGAATTTAATAAATTTGATCGTAAGGTACGCAAAGCATTGGAAATACAGTTCCAGGACACGTCACCGCGTAGTTAACATGGTCTTAATCTAGACGATGGTCAGTATGTGACGACGAAATTCTGGAAGCCAATGTTCGCGTACCTAAACGGAAGTCGTTGCAGTGACGTCGATTTGATGTCTATGTAATGACAACCGTTATAAAATTTTGTATAGTCTGATGAAGACCTCCAATACGGAGGTCGAAATATTACCATAAAATATATGTGCTGAACGACCATGTATATGTTTCTATAAAGTATTAACATACGTTCCCACGAACATGTCATTTAAAGAGTTAAATTATTACTAAGTTTAATAAATTTCCCGGCACAGTGGATAAGTTTATATAATCTATTTGACTGTGTGGGACCTTTCGTCATCATAGGAAAACAGTGAGCATATTCGTGCTTCTATAACACGAATCCAACTTCTCAAATTCTTTTTCTGAAATATTATGTAGCGGTGTATCGCTTGTTGCAAGGCCAGTGAAATTTTAAAGTAGAAGAATTCAAAGAATGACTACAGAACTGGACCAAACAAGCATAAATACGCACAGACCACACAGAGCAACATTGTATAAATAAGGACCCGAAGAGCAACATTGTATAAATAAGGACCACACAGGAAAAAATTTATTAATTACTCTATTTTGTTTATTTTTCTAAAGTCAAAAGCATGGGGGCGGATCTAGCCAATTTTCTTTGCAGGTCAGCCTCCTGACAAAGCAAAAAAACTTGAAAGACGCTGTAAGACTCCCCTTTGCCAGATTTTTGGGTGGAAACTTTTACTGAGAAGTGCTAAAATAGCCTTAAAGGGACAAAAAGAACCTCGTTACCAATGTTTTAAGGTGATTTTTCACTTACAACGTAACGGTTCTGTCGTATAATTCCGATTTCCGATTGGTTGATAACCGAACAGAAGAAGTTGAAATCATTTCAATTTTTTTGCGGACAGTAAAGCATTAATCTGTCTCCAAAATTCTTTAGCTAGAAAAAGACAAATGTATTTTGTGAACATAATATAGTTTCAAGACTGTTTTACCCTGGAAACTGTTTTTTAATTAGTAAATCTGTTGGACGGAGGCTCGTCAGCGTGGCCAGGAAAAAACATTAATGTAAAAATACAATCTCTTAATTCCTCATGGACTGTCATCCTGCTCTCTGGAAACCCGAGACATTGCCTTAAATAATCCCAAGCGCGGTATATTTCGGTAAAAGAAAAGTATAATTATCTACATAAAAAGGCGATTAGTGTTATAGCACTAGGGCAAAAATCTCCAACAACCTCGTCCTCAGGTTTCCTGTATCTTTTCTGACATCGGGACAACGATGCGAAAATATCGTTAATAACATTAAAACGGCTAAAGAAATGTCCTAAATTTTTTGATTTTTGATCATTTTGAAATAGCAAACGAAAGAAATATTTTTTGAAACTTTTTATGCAGGTGACTTGACACGCCTATTTTTAAAAGAACCATTTAATGTAAAGTAATTTAATAGGATATGTAAAAATTTGTTGATGTCAGGAGAAAGTCATTAGATGGTTCAGGATTATTAATTGCCATGTGACAGGTTAAGGTCCAACACAAGTTATGGCGCTAAAGCATTTTTTAAACTTCAATTCCAGGGCCTGTAGCGTTTTTTGATATAAGGCGTGTCATATGAAAAAAATGCAACAGGACCTGGGATCGAGGTTGCAATTTTTTGTCTTTAACTTTTCACACAAATACTTTAATTTTCTTAAATGAGCAACAGTTTGTTGAATAAATCATGTTAGCCATTTGTTTCTCTTTTTTTTAACAATAAATTTGATATAGGTTTTTTACACTTTGGCAGCTGCAATGATATCTTTCTACTAGTTAAAAATACGTATAATCGACTTCTGAATTAAGTTCCATAAACAGTATTCTGTGTACAGGGGAAGTGCAACCTTGTCCCCAGGGTTTTTCTACGCCTATAATATCTGGACAGCAGGACAGCTATGGAGCTATCCCGTTAAATCTTAGAGGCCCTGGGGACGAGGTTGGGATGCACACCATAAAAATGTTTTTGTCGAAACAAAAGTCCCTAGTATCCAAGCAATCTAACATACTACCAATTCTTTTTATAAAAAAAAGGAATAGACGAAGATCCGAGTGACGTATATTTTGGTTTTGTGTCCAAGACAATGAATACTAGAGTGCAAAATATAAACAACAGACCACCCTGATCAATAAAAAGCATTCAAGACACTGAAATTATTGCAACTCGAATATAAATAGGAGAGATTGTTTTAACGAAGTCATGACCAATAAATACTTATGTGTGAATTTCATAAAGTAAAAGTTTCAAAACCATGAAATTCATGAAGTGTCTAATGCAAGAGAATTTATTTTTTCCTGGATTGGCAAAATCCGGATCGTTGTTGTTTTTAAAGAACAAGGATTTTAGCCTGACAAAACTTCAGTATATTCATGGGCATATTTTTGTCAATTCATAAGTAGTAAAACCAACAGGTGGTAAAACCAACAGGTTTTCCTAAATTCTCTTAATTTATCTACGCGGGTGATTTGGGTTACATTACTGAAACAAATTCAAGCGAAATATAGATTAACTTGACTTTTAACTAGTAGCGCTATCTGGTATAGTTAGTTCTATCCTGTAGAAAGCAAGCAGTTATTTCTTTCAGTCAGATATTTTTAAATAAAAGTCAGAAGTAAAAGAATTTTCAAATTTTAGTGGTTTCTTATGATGACAAACCATGAAAACCGATTCAACACGCTTTCTGTCATCGGTTTGGTGTTTGCAAGCATTGGGAATTTAAGACTATCTATAACGAAATATTGCCCTTTTTGATGAAATAATTTTTATCAACTACGCTTCCAGGGCCAGCGATTAAACAATTCAAGGCCATTTTGGAAATCTGGAATTTCTTTTAGTGGACCAGCCATGGTAGGCGCCATTTTATCGCCTCTCCACTCCACAAGGCGCGCCGTTGGCTCTGATTTGACATAGTCCTTCTCAAATGAACAAAACATTTAAGCATTCAAGATAATTAATGATATTACAGGTTTTTATTCTCGTTGAAAACGTATCGAAATGTTGAAAATAAAATATATTCCTTTTAAAAATTAGGTACAATATATATTTTCAAAAATTTAGGAACTTCGAAGTACATGTTTAAATAAATATAATTTTAAATATACAACCAATATTTTAACTAAACTTTTGGTCTTGTTTACACGAGCTAGTTATTTTACACCATTCAAGCAGTAAAATGAAGTTAACAAAAGCTTCAGTAGAGTAAAATTTTAATTTTGTGAAAAACAACAATTTTAAGACAGAAAGTCGCACCCAAATAAATACAAAGAAAATATATACCACTCAGCAAACTTATTTTAGGTTTAACGGCGCCATCTTAATATGAAAATCTCATATGGAAATTATATATACAGTTATTTTTAACAATTTCTTAAATTCTGAAGCAAACGCCTATTTACACATCACGCGAAGTCCCATGTCAGAACTAAAATAAAAATCCCCGCACGTTCAGCTTCCTGTGCTTTGTTAAGACTTATCATTCAAATATGTGATTGGTGTATGGTGCTAATTTATTTTTCGTACAACCAATACGTTTTATGATATTGATTGTCTACTTTTAACTTGAATGATGTGCGACCCATTATATCAAAATCACTATGACTCAGCAGCATCGCAGTCTTCTTCGAAGCGTGAACAAAATTTGGCAAACTTTCATTTTCCATTATGCTTGCATAGTTTATAGCATCGCCTATTATCATGTAATTCGGAGCACCGGATGAAAATACCGTACCGCTGACTACTGGTCCGGTAAAAACACCAATTCGCAGCATGACTTTCACGGATGGTGACTGGGGCAGTTGAAAGGACTTGGTCGCAGCGATTAAGCGAGTGGCTAGTGTCGCTATTTCGTAAGCGTGTCTGTCAATGTTTCGCACTGAAACACCCGAAGCTAAAATAAAAAAATAAAAATAATTATTATTTTTGCTTACACATTATTGAATTTCCGCGCCCGAAGGCATAGGAAATTCTTTAAAACCGTCGTTTTTTTCTTTCGGAGCATCGAATCGACCCTGGGATTTCACGTTGCTCCGTCACAGATGTAAACTTCGTACCCAAGCTCCTTAACTACTGGGAAGTCTCGTATTGACGTTTCAGGCTAAAATTGGTATTTGTTTTCGACAAAATTTGGCACATTTAACAAAAAAAGTATGCTGAACATAATGGTCACATAATAATTTTGATTTTAGTCACCTAAATGTCATTTTAGGCCAAAATTGGTCCAAAAATTAGAACTACTTTATTCTCAACAAAATTTGGCACAGTTAACAAATAAAGTATGCTGAACATGATGGTGACATCAAAATTTTGGTTTTTTGTCACCTTAAATGTCATTTTAGGCCAAAATTGGTCCAAAAATTAAAACTACTTCATTTTCAACAAAAATTGGCAAAGTTAACAAAAAAAGTATGCTGAACATAATGGTGACATCAAAATTTTGATTTTTGTCACCTAAATGCCATTTTAGGCCAAAATTGGTCCAAAAATTAAAACCACTTCATTTTCGGCTAAATCTGGCACAGTTAACAAATAAAGTATGCTGAAAATGATTATGGTACAAAAGTTTGATTTTTTGTCACCTAAATGTCATTTCAGACTAAAATTTATCCAAAAATTAAAACTGCTTTATTTTCGACAAAAATTGACACAGTTAATAAAAAAAGTATGCTGAAAATGATGGTCACATCAAAATTTTGATTTTTTGTCAACTAATGCCGTTTAAGACCATCAACGTTCAATTGCAAGACTTTCAACCATGAATGATAGGCTGTATTTTTTGTTAGCAATTTCTTTTAAAGTGTGAGTTTAATGACACGTTTCGTTTTGTTTGCGTTTGTTGTAAGATATAATGTCACTGGTGTGCTTTATCTTCAGAGGTTCATGCACCAAACCCCTTCGAATGTTTGGCACAATAACACAACGAATTAGCAGGTTTTCATCAAATATTTTGGTAGCGCGCGGAAATTCTTAGAGCCCCCAGGGCTTCTTGTTACACATTTTAATTAGCACAAATTATTAGCGTAAAATAGTGAGATCTTTCTAAATTTTCGTAAAGTAAGGGGGAGGGAGTCGTAACAAAATGACCGCAAAAGTACTTTTGAAATCAAAGGGGAGGGAGAGTGACAAATAACTGCAAAAGGGGGGGGAGAGAGTAAGCTCTGCATGCTTTGTATTAATATGTTCTGACAAGTGAGTACTAAAGATGGAGAATAAAAAGAACAAGTTTCAAACCTCTCCGGGACTATTTGCTTCTCAACGGTAATTTTTGCCGTTAGGGTAAAATGTATTGGAATTTGTTCTTAATTTTCGTTCTTAAAAAGAATCCTGTCTTGTCTTAAAAGTGGGCTATTCTTTGCAAGAACAGCAAAGCCTAAACAGGGTTTCTATTTTTCTATTTTTATAAGAAAATGGAGTAGATTTGAGGATATTTTCATGTTCTTGATAATATCTGAGAAGATTTCAATACGCCATGAGTGAAGAAAAAATTATTGCTGTACAAGGCTGTTAAAAGGATTTGCTTTTGTAGAAGATTTGAATGCGCAGAAAATTTACCGTAAACAAATTAATTTTGGTAAATCCAACCTTTCTTATAAAAACCTAACAAGTCCTGGGGACAAGGTTGCAACTATGTATCTACCTAGCGCATAGTTATGCGCTAGTCAGATACATAGTTGCAACAGATGGACACCATAGAATAAAATAATAGTTACCTAGCAAAAGTTTGAGTTTTAAAACTCGAAAACAACAAATATATGTGTGAATATAATAAGGCGTATTAATAACTGTTGTGTCGTGATCTACACTAACGAAATATTATAACAATCTCTCGTTTTTAGAAGTATATCATCCTAAAAGTTTGTATGTTCGTTTGTTTGCTGGTTTAACAAATGGAAACAAGCAAACCAAGAATATTTTCTCACTGTTTTTGCTACCTATGTCTTTGGTAATTAGCTGATATTGTTTGCAGCACAGGATAATAGGTTTTCGTGTTGTTGTTTTACAAAAAATTACTTCCATGGTAACAGAAGAACTGTAAACAAGAATTTCTTTTTTTACAACAAGTATCAGAATTGAATGAAAAAGTAAAGAAAGAAACCCGACTGTATTAGAAGAAGCGAGAGTGTGGAAAATTGATTCTAGTTTGTTTATTTGTATATTTATTTATTTGTTTATTTAATTATTTATTTATTTATTTATTTATTTACTTAATGCGCAAATGTTTCGGGTAACAAAAGGGAAATGCTTACGTTAAAAAATAAAATTCACTATCCCGATTGTCGATCAAGGAAATAATGCCACAAACAAAAAAGCGTTACTGCCAAAAATGGTTTATCCAAATTTATCAGTAACTTCTGACGCATTGAAATGGCGATTCTGTTACGGACATGAGAAAATAAGTTACACTCCATCGGCGCGTATGTACTACCTAGTGATTGGTTCATTTTACATTGTCATAAGCTTATTGGCTATCAATTTCAACATGATGTTTCTAACTACAATCAGAAGAAATCGACGTTTGCACCGACTCTCAAATTACTTGTTAGTTTTCTTATGTGTCATTGATTTAATTTCAGCATGTGTGATCATGCCGTCATATGCGGTCATACTTGCCGCAAGATATCAAAATATTACATATTGCTCTTTGAGAACGTTTACTTCCATAGCAGGCTACTGTTTAGCGTCCATGTCTTTTATTTCGATTTTGTCCATAACAATTGAACAATACACAGCCATTGTGTACCCATTTTTCCACCAATCACATGTGACGTTGAAGAGTATAACACAAATTATTGTAGTGTCGTGGTTTATTGCGAGCATTTGGTGTGTGGGAGCATGGTTTATTGAAGGTTTATGGATAACTTATCAGACCTTTCTCGGTTGCTTTATTTTTCTCACATACGTGTTCATTATATACTGCTACTCAAGATTGTTTATCCTGGTGAAACATACCGAGAAAAGAATGCACTCAACAAGGAAACAATTTGAAACGAAAAATGAACTTAATAGAAGAAATAAAGCTGTGAGAACAAGCTCGTTGATTATTTTGGCCTTCTCCATCAGCTATGTCCCCATTGCATTTATAACAATATGGCGGTATTTTTACGGTGCGACTGTTTTTGAAAGAACTTTTATCTACGAAGGGGTGCATCTTTTGTCACTATGTAACACTTTTATCAATCCTATTGTTTACTACTGGAGGCTGAGTGACGTCAGAAGAGAGATTTTAAAATTATTTTGGGTGAAAACGAGAAAAAACAGTGTTAAATATTCTCAGGAAGAAGCTATAACTTGTGTAAAATGATATATATATATAGGTGATGTATGCAATTAAAAAGGTATGAGATTAAAATTAATAATAAAAAAACTGGCTAATTTATTATTGTAATTATTATTCCCAAGTCCCCTCTTTTTGCGCATGCTTTTCGTTCTTTTCTGTAGCTTTTACAAAACAATCAAGAGAACACGCGTATATAGTTTTAAAACAAAAATATCATTTAAAATAATTCCGCGTTTTATTTGCTTTATTCTAACAGTAAACAGAATACTGAACATTAAGTAGCCTGAAGCCCATTTAGATATAAAAGCTGAATTTGAGGCTGGATCTGGAAAGCGAAAAACAAAATGTAAAAACAGAAATTCAGCTTCTACTTTTCACGGAAAGCGCGGAAAATTAAAATGCGTATTGGCGCTATTAAAACAAATATGGTAGCTGTAATAGAAAGAATATACCAGTAAGAACTCTAACCTTGTCCCCAGGGATCTTTTTCTCGTTGATAATCCCAGACGATGAAAGAAAGAGAAAATGACTAAAAACGGGGCTAAGGGGAACTCTAATGTTCCTTTTAAGAAGAAAAAAAAGGGAAAAGAAGAAAATGAACAGTTGAGAACTATGTAACTATAATATCGATTTCAGATTTTTTATCAGTATGTAAAATAACAGTGCTAGATAGTACTAGAGAAGGTCAATGACAATATTAGAAATGAATAAAGAAAAAATATATACATACCCAAGACCTGAACATCTCCTCTTATGTTTATCTCCATAATATTCAGCTTACGATTTTTGATAATCACCTCCATCGCTCTCCATAAATAATCGACCACAGCAACAACCTGCGCAGGATTGCATTCAGCTAGAAGACAATCAAAATTAAAAACACGTGATACCATCACAGTAACGTTGTCGTGTGACTCTGCTTTAATGAAACCGTATTGCTTAATTTGTTCGGCAATGATTGGTGGAAAAACACGTGACAGCAAATCAGCATATTTTTCTTTTTCTTTTAAGATTTGTAAACTGTCGTGGCCAATGTATTGTTCCAAACTTTCGGTTTCTCGTTCCAACAAAACAGCTCTCTTTGACGTTTGAGATCCTTTTAGCGGAGTAATAAGATCTAATATTTCCATCAGGTAATTAAAAGGTGGTCGTTCGTTTGGTTCTTCCGCCCAACAATTTTCCATCAGTGTCCGAAGAATTGTTTTCTCCGTTTCATCAGCTGGATAAAGACTCTCTTCAACAACAGGACGCAACAGACAGTCTAAAACAGACAACATAGTTATACTCTCATTCCCAGGGATTTTTGCTATTTGATAGAAGACTTATCAAACGGAGAAAATACCCTGAGAATGAAGGCGAAAGTAAACGTAATCCCGGATTTTAACAGACCAACAGCAAATATATGAAAGATACTAACGTAATGAATCTTCTTCAGGGAACTAAATTTGGACTGGGTACCGGACTAACGTGTTTTCACGAGGAACCTAAAAAAATTGGCAACGAAACATATACCTACTTTGCATATTTTCCAGGTTTTGAATAGCAGATGAAGTATTCATGTTTATCTGTCCTAGATTAATGATTGGTTCTTTCAAATGTCCAATCGCTTGCACAATATGTGGTATAGTCATCACCGTGGTCTCGCTAAACGGAGGCCGTCTGGAAATAATTTCCGCCACGATTATACCAAAACTGTAAATATCGGCTTTTTTTGTGCAACGACCAATTCGATCCAAACTTTTAGCGCCATTATTAATATGCTCGGGTGCTGTCCATAACAGACCTTACATACGTAAAAAGGGAGGAAAAATAAGAAAACGAAAAACAATACTACAGGTACCTCTCTCATGTTGTATATCTTAACTCTTAGCTTTAAAACTAACAAAACATAAAAAAGCCCCCAAATTATTTTTTTATTTTTTCCTGGTGTGAAAGCCGCATTGCTTTTTTAACGGTTATCGATGTCGCCAGGAGCCTCAATGTCAGACACACATTTTATTGATAAATCAAAATCTAGGAGAATTTAAAAACAAGAATTTTTAAGGTGGAGAGTGACTAAACTTACTGTGATAGTCGCTCGAATCTCCATCTTCTTCGTTTTCATCTAACTGACT
Source organism: Hydractinia symbiolongicarpus (assembly GCF_029227915.1). Classification (NCBI taxonomy): domain Eukaryota; kingdom Metazoa; phylum Cnidaria; class Hydrozoa; order Anthoathecata; family Hydractiniidae; genus Hydractinia; species Hydractinia symbiolongicarpus. Next base: position 13,524,291 of record NC_079877.1, on the reverse strand, counting down.
TTTTCTTCGCCGTCGCCTCGACACTGGCTTCTCTCGTTGTGGATCCACCGTATCAGATACATTGATTTTTCTTTTGTCTTTGTTGTCTGCTCTCAACTTTTTTAATCCGATGTCAGTTATTTTGACCAGCCAACCTAGAACAGAATAAAATTCCCACTGTTCATAAAAAAAACAAAGTTTTTATGCAGGAAAGATGATGTACAAGCGAATAGAAAGTTGGTAAGGATTTTTGTCTTAAAACTGAAAACTGAAAAATAGTGTCTTTTACCTTGATGTATCAGACAGTTAGTTGATTTCAATCGTCCGTGTTCCATCTTTACGACATCATGAAGGTACGACATTCCTCGACATATATCTTGCATCATCGAATATTTCACGTCCCAAGCCACTGGGATATGTTTCTCATGTAACACGTCATATAAGCTTCCCATTCTCGCCATCTCTGTAACGATTCCCAACGTCGGGTTGCTAACAATCAAACCGACTAAACATTCGACGTTGTTATGGTTCAAGCTACATAATTGATTCAGTTCTGTTTTTAATCCCAACGAAATTTGGAAGTATGGCCGATTAAAACACTTAATAAACACGTCACGACCAGAAAATGTCGTCGCCTTTTTATATGCCGTGTATCGAAGTTTTTTTCGTATTTGGTTTCGTGTTACCTTCAGTGAAAAATCCACATCTTCAACATACTCCAGGTCATCCCAGCTCATTGTTCTATCAGATTCATTCGCCTCAATCTCCGCCTCAGCACTTTGTTCTTGTGTTTGAAGAACACGCACAACATAAGCAGCTAAAAATACGGCAACGACACTTGTTCCGATACCGGCTGCAATAAATCCATAAATAATAGAATTGTCGTTGCATTGGTCACCGAGATATAACCAATCACAAGATTTACATTTTCCGTCTCCAAATTTGCCGTCGTTGCAAACCCCATGAAAACACGACCGTCGACAGTCTCCAACGCAATTGCGACCAAACCAACCACGGTCACATTGGCAAACTTCAGGCGCAATGCAGGTACCATGAGTAGTGTTACATGAAGCCAGTGAACACACGGGTATGTCGCATTTGGTGCCACTCCAACCAGGCTGGCATATTATCTTGTAAAAAATATTGTTTTGGTTAATTGGGTCATCGTGGAAACTCAACCCAGACCCCGAGGGCAAGCAGGAAATTGATTCTAAATATTTCAAATATTTTGATGCTGAGAAATTGGAATTATTTTTACGGGTTTGGGTCACAAATTGGAGCATTATCTCCACTATATCGTCCTTTACAATCTCCATAAGGTTCTTTGTTATCAACTGGGTGAGATTCGAAATACCTTGGGATAAAGCATTTTCAACTTTCAATGAAAAACTACATACTGTTTTAGTATTAAACACGTTTCTTAAATTTTTAAAAGCTTCGTGGCACATCGGAGTGACAGATTGACAAGCGGGTGTCATGTATGCATTGCTGATGACGTAATTGGGTGAGAATGAGTACCAAATGTGCAGCGAATAAAGACCAAGTTCGACAGCTGCACTCAAAACTTCACTGGATCGTAATGAATCCAAGAATAGAAAAACGGTGCTGTTTGGGAATTTCCTTAATATTTCGACTTCATTTTTTACATTTATATTGTTCTTTAGAACAATGTCTTTTAATAACTGCGTGTCAGTGGTGTATAGTGAATAGAATTCAAAAAAACTAAGAACGTCTGGCATTCTATAAACAACAACACCATTTATTGGTTTGATCGAAGCTAGAACAGAATAAAAATTATTTTCTGGCGGTATTGTGACGTATTTCACTTGATTGACGGCCCGTAAAATGGTAGATGCAGTTGCGGAAAATATAGTTGCTGGTATATTATACGCTTCGGCAACAGATAAAATCGTGTTTAAACTGGTTTGCGGCTCCAAAGCAATGATGTTCTGCAAGCGGTCTGGATTTAATTCTTCTAGTATTAACCCTCCACTCAATTCTTCTACGACATCAAAGACTGAGTCAAAATACACAGTTTGAAGCTGAATGTCATGTTGTAGAAGGGATGCATTTACAAAGGTGGTATTTTTTACTCCTGCGTTCGAAAGCAGTAAAGCATGGTAATAACTGACAAAGGTTACAGTGATATGTAACTCTAAAAACATGTTCTCCTTTGTAGTATTCACACGTATGGAAACAACTGCGTCTCCACCTTCAGGACTTAATAACGTAACAACTGTCGAACCGTTTGATAAAAACAAATCCCATGATTTGCTATACCCATTCACGCTGTTTACGCTCACCGTAATTTTGTTCTGCGCATCCAATCCGTTGGTTATAATTCTTCCTTGTTTTGTAACGTTCACAGGAAATTCGATGTAAACATTTGTAGAAAATCGGCTGGAGTTTTTAAGAGAACTTACGATCTGGTCTGCATTGTTTTCCGGTGTATAATAACAAAAAAATTGTTTCATTTCAACAAGCGCGTCAGTTTGTGTTATAGACATATAAGGTTGTAAAGCTCCTTCTACACTAGGAATACTCTCATTGCCAAATTTGTATTCGATGTATTTCAATTCAACTGAAGTGTTTGCAAACACAGCGCATGTGTTTGTTGAAGGGAATAAATAAAAAGGTTCCATGAGTGGAAATTCATAACTTGTTGACTGAGAATGACTCACGGTATCGTTGCGACAGCAAAACATAATGGTACTTTCAGTTGTGACGTTATCCATTGTGAATGACCGCTCTAAATTAAAAATAATCATTTTTTTACTGTGTGGGTAACATAAGACTTAGTATACACAACTGACTTAAGTCTTCAAATCACTAAGCTACCCACTGAGACATAACTTTATATAATACCAGTGGATTTTGTGAGTTCGATCCCTATAACCCCTAAATATTTTGCACTCATAATGTAATGCTCATAATTTTCATAGCTTAAATTTCGTAGATATACATCAACCTCAACGAGCAAATTTGTTTCCAGAACTCTTTTTTCTTCGTAAAAATAAACTCCTTTCCAGTGTCAAAAACAGATCTCGGGGGAGAAAGGTTGGGCAAACGCATATAATATTTAAAGAAGAATTGTTTACCTGAGTAAAATTCTTCATCACTTTCATACCAGCCAAACACCGATTCATTGACTGTTAGATTAGCATTGACAAAATTAACTGGACAGCTTGTAAATCTATAGATGCAATAGCGCCCAGGTGGAAGGTCTTCTGTCGTAGAATTTAAAGAATACAAACACGCATTTTGCATAATAACATCATTTTTCTGCATAACAATGTCAGCTGACTGGTTAACGTGCTTTAAATTTTGTATACGAAAAGTATGGTAGCCCGACCGTGCATTATCTCCACAGTTACTTTCAAATGTTGGTAATAACAATGGTAAAAGAAGATGTGGGTTGATCAATCCGTCATCATGTCCAGGTTCAACATCCTGTAAAAAAATAGTTAAATATAAAATAAGTAATACTTTAGAACAAGTTTTTGTGAGAAGAAGTTGTGTCTTGGTTATTCGAAAGAAATTCGGACTGTTTGTCCTACTTGTTTAATCCCCATATTTCTATATCTCATAATAGAATAAACAAAGTGGACCATTATGTGGACCCATGATAGTTTTTAACAAAATTAAAAGAATTTTTGAAGATTTATTTTTCAGTCGAAACATGTTTCAAATAACAGAAAGTTTATTTTTATATCCTTTTCGCACAATCTTTATTTTAATTTATTTAGTTCGTACTGAAAGAAAGTATTTCAAAGTATATATAAACTTTTACAAAAACTTACTTGCTCTACGAAATCTGGCAGATCATAATATTGAGTAAAATATTTCCCATACAACTCCAATCTAAGACAAAACACTTCTGGAAAATGGACGCAGTCGCTAGAAGACGAAAGAGGTATAATCCGAATTTTCTCCGTTGTAACTGTTTGTTGTAACCACGTCGTGTTGGCGTCAGTAGCGTTAAAATAAAACGTCTTGTCGTTATTTTCAACGAGGTACTGCCATTTATTATATCTATAGTATTGTATATTGTATTGCGAGGTCCAAATGTTACATACGTCTATCAATCCTTCCTGCAGTCTCATACCTGCTAATACAACTGTACCGTTAAATTTTATTTCGAAAAACTCATCTTTTGTTGAATTCGAACACCAACCCTTCCCATAGAATAGTCCTTTGCGAAATATTGCATTAAGACGTGCAAACTTGGCCTGGTGAACTAGCAATCCAAAAGAGCTTGCTGAAGTGTAATAGGAAGATGCACTCAGTTGAAAATCTTTTATAAACTTGTTTTCTAATCCCAATACACTTTTAAGTGAGAAAGTCTCACATAAAAACGGTAACTGTTTTCCGCAGTCAGTAAAAGTCTCGTTATGAAGTTTTTGGTTTTCCACAACAAGATAAGTGCAATTTGGAGAATTGTCTCTTGTCCAGAGCTCCAGGTTTGCGATTTGAACAAGATTTGGTATTAAAGCTTTGTCAGTCGCATGAAGTTGGTGAAGAGTTGCTAACCGAGCTAATCCATGGTCTAAAAATACACATTCCGAAAGCGACTGATTGTAGAATAAAGACTTGTTATTGAACAAAATACATTTCTTCGAATCATGAAGATACGTCCATGCTGGTCTGCATTTCGATAAAGACATAAAAACAGCATTACATTGGAAGAATAATATGCCGATACATAACAACAAACTTTTCCTTCGTCCTTCATCGGTCGCCATGTTGGATATAACAAAAAGTGTCAATCGAATGTGTAAAAATCAAAACATTCGAATTGAAGTAAAGAATATGAAGAGAATTGAAGTATGAAGAATGAAGATGAAAACATTCAAAGACAAAAATGTCTTTGAATGTTTTTATGAAATGATCTATTAATAATAGACTAAGGTAAATCAGGAACAACCCTGCTGCAGAAGTTTAGCAAAAAATAGAAATAAAATGATAAAATAAAAAGATTAAGAAATTTGGGGATCATCGATGCTAAAAAAGAGCAAGTCGTTCACCTGGTTCAAATGTTTTTTTCTAAACCAACCAATCTACAAAAAATGTAAATGCAACAGGAGTCGCGGTCTCGTGAACGCAGATCGTAGATTATTGTCAGGTATATATGTATCCATTTGCTCCACCTTAAACTCAGGCTTTTCTTATTTCAACAATGTCGTCGAATAAATTCAATCCTAAATACATTAATTTGAAACTTATTTCCAAGCCGAAGGTTCTTTTTAAAAGAACAAAAAACGCGATAAAAATATTTTCACCAGATTTGGTGTCTGCGAAATTATTTTGCAACAGGTTTTTCGCAATAACAAATGTTCTTAGGTGGACACCTAAAGATATGGCTAACTTCTCTTTTTGTTAAAAACACTTCTCTTCTTTGTCAAAACACTTGTCACCTACCTTTCGAAATCGTCTTTTTAGTACGAAATACTTCTCTTCAATAAACTTAAAAAGTTCTCAAAAAAGACTCAACTGGTCCGTGACATCGATTGAGCTGGATGACTTGGATTTTGTAACTTTGAAAATAACATACCAGCTCCCAGCTATGGGATCATAAACTTCAGATAAAAATACATTGTAGTATTTCGTTTAAAGGTATCGCAAGAATGGTCACCTTGATAAATTTCGCGATAGCTACATTCAACGATAAAATATGTCGCCAACTTGTTAGTTCATCACTTATTTTTACATTGAAATGACAAAATTTTCATTTCCATTGCTTTGGTGTTGTTCATTTTGGTCCTTTGAAAAAATTCAATTACATGACGGCTTTTGACAATTGGTAGAGGAATACTTTTTCTTTCCCTGATAACTTACCAGAACAGAGTTCACGGCAAATACTACGGATTCTGGTAGGTGCATTTTGTTGTTTGTAAAAATAGTTGACCAATGGCTGAGTATGCTAAAACCCCGCTTACATCAGTTGACCCGTATTGTCTTACATACCTTATCGTTAAAAATAAATCGACAAAAAAGTTAGTCGGCAAAAATAAAAAGTCGGCAAAAATATTAGTCACTTGGACAAAATTTAGTCACTTTTTGCCGAATAAGTTTTTGAATTTAGTCGCTAATAAAGAATAATTGCACAAAACTGATAAAAATTAGTAACAAGGAAGAAAAAACAGCAAAGGTGAAAAGTTTGGTCGGTAATAAAAAAGTCGGCAAAAATTTTAATCGGTAAAAAGTATTAGTCACCGCCAAAATTTAGTCACTCTTTACCGACTTTTTTTACCGATAAGGTGAACCATAGCGCAAAATTGAACTTCGGAGATTTTATCAAGCGTCACATATAGCAAGTACACGAACTGGAATAATAATGAGATTTGAAAATCCCCAATGCTAAAAAAGCAATGTCAAGGAAGGTCGTTGTTAAATCGCTGAGATGGCTTTTCTAAAACGAGTATCTTGTTGGGAAATCAACAGGCTAACAAGACAAAGATGCTCTACAATTCAGCAATATGCAGACAACACAACAATATATTTCAACCGAAGCCATAAAACCTATACTAAGTAAAAATACATAAGTAGTCTGATATAGAATCCATGTATTAGGTCTATTCTTTAAAGTAAATGCAGTCATTTTTGCATCATCATTAAATTAAAGCTGGTATTGGGATAACATGATAAATAATTTATCGGTATGTGTATGTCTTTCGGGTTTTATTGCTTAACAACTTATGTGACTGAAATAACACTAGTATTATGGTCCGATATGCATTTAAAGAGTGCCAAGTATTTAAATGAGTTGGCTTCTTTTATGGAAATATGATTAAGTTAGATCGCCATTTTAAATAACAGCTCAAGCGTAAAACAGCAAACATCAAAATTTTTTCGGCGCGCACGTGGCTCGTCGGTAAACTGATCGAAATTTTATTAGGAAACCCACTCGTATATAATCAACTACATCGCTAAAATTAGAAGTCCTGACATTGAATTGGCTTCTCTGTCCAATAATAATTCACTGGAATCGTATACGGCGGTATAACGGTTTAAAACCGAGATAATTCAATCCACTTTTTAAAAAAGCGCACTCCGAGCAACATAATGACGTTAAAATTGGATAAATTCCGACAGGACTCTGACGAATAACAAAGCCACTATGTGAAGCGCCGAATTGTTTTGAGATGATCTCAATGGGAATTGTAGTACAAAATTATTTTTAATGTAATAGCTTTTTCTCTACTAATAAAATGCGATACTGAGAGCATCACGTAAAAGTAGATTGATTTACAAATTGATAATAAACCTCTTCTCGAAGACAAGAATTGTTAGATAACAAAACAGCGGGAAATACAAGTTTGATTAAAAGACGTAGAGAAAATTAAGTATAAAAAGTATACAATCCAGGTTGGCATTATAACAGCTGTTAATAAAAATAAAACTGTAATTTATTGTATATATCGTCCTCCCTATTATAGGATTAAAGAATTATTGGGGTGAATGGATTATTGGAGTGATTTGATATCACCATGATTTAGAAGTACCTCAAGTAAAAGAGAGACAGAAAATACTCCGAGAAATGATGGTGTAATTTATTTGACAATAAAATGTGTTACAGGATACAAAAATTTCTTTCTTCCAAGGCCAAATATGTCCTTTTCACATTTCTTTCAATATTTTTCCAGCTTATAATCAATTTCAATCATTTCTTTATGTTAAAATTAAAAATATAACGAGACATAACTACAAAATGTATTTGGTGATTTCTTTACAAGGCTCTGTAATAAAAGCATCGTGCAGATACACTAATTACAGTAATTAATTATACGTCTCTTGATCAATCAAGTTTTTAATAATTCAGTCCCACCCCCCAACCGTTGAACATCTTTTCTACACTTTCGTCTGTGTCATTTTTCTCGCGAATCCTAACCTTTGTTTTGCTAGGACTCGAACTTGGAGCATCTATCCTTCTTTTTGAACCAGAAGGCAGCAAATGCTTTTGATCATGTGAAACGTGTGCCGGTAACATGGGCAATTTACATGATGAATCTTCCTGTTCATGAATTGCCCAGCTTCTATTAATCATAACAATGTTTTCGTTGTAATGGCTTAAACCTTTCTTAGGAAGAAGACTTTCTGAGGGTGCAACAATGTGTGCAATACCGTCTTTCCCTTGAAAGTAAATGTCTACAATTGTTACGTCTTGCTGGATCTGCGGCGCCTCAGTCTCAGTTGATAGAAATAAAACGTCGTCTGTTACTACAGCATACTCCGACTTCGTACCTGGAAATAGTTTAAAAAATTAAAAATTTGTTAGTATATAATTATAGCAAAGACTAGGAATGCATATTCTAGTAACATTCTGGGCCCAACTTTTAGTCCTAATGGTACACTAAAAAACTGCTTCCACAGAAATTTATATATAAAAACAAGCACCTTGCACGTCCGCCGTTTCTTCAATTGGTGGCACTTCCAACGACTCCTCCGAACCAGGTGACAACCCAGCCCATAACTCACACTCTTTATTTGTTAGAAACAGTGATGATATATCACTTACTCCATACATTACAAGCATCATTGACAAATAATTTATATTTGTAAATGCTTTCTCGAGTTGATCCACTACTGATATCGGTTTCTTCCCATATTCTAGAACAGAGGTTAAAAATAGCCTTTTTGTTGCAAACTATTTGCATTTTGCATGATATTAGATATTCACCGTAATAGTTTAACCTTCTAATGAGAGAGAAGTAAGGTGAGAGTTGGTCACACAATTCATCAACCGTTTTGACCGTTTCTGCGCGATACCTCAAAATCAGAAAAATAACGCAAAACCTTCTAATTTCGTAGAACCGCGAAAGTTTTTCGGGAAAATGCAAGAATTTTTGCGGTAAAGCTAAACGGCAAAAATCTTCCTCCAGAAACACTGAATTCGCTTTTGTAGAAATTTCTCAGCATTCGTGAAGTCTCCTTCTTCCCTTTCTGGAGTTTTAGAAAAATTCAGAATTCGTAAATAACTTAAGCGGATTACCTTTCGCGAGTTTTTTTTTTAATTTTCGCAAAGTTACACGGACGATTTAAACAGCAGACGAATTGTGCAGAACCTTGACTCCAATAGCGCGTAACATCTAAATTCTCGGGTCCTTAAAATACAGGCTAAAAAGTTGTTATTGTCACGTGACCTCGGACAAATAAAACATCCTCTTTGCACAAAATGGCGGACTGACGTCCTTTCTCCCTGTTCATTTTAACATAAAGGGATTAGTCTACAGAAGCAAATGACTTAAGTCATTTGCCTCGCCTCGATAAATAAAACAATTTTTTTACAAATCGAAAGGGCATAGAAGAAGAAGAAGAAGAAGTAGAAGAAGAAGAAGTAGAAGAAGAAGAAGTAGAAGAAGAAGAAGTAGAAGAAGAAGAAGTAGAAGAAGTAGAAGAAGAAGAAGTAGAAGAAGAAGAAGTAGAAGAAGAAGAAGTAGAAGAAGAAGAAGTAGAAGAAGAAGAAGTAGAAGAAGAAGAAGTAAAAGAAGAAGAAGTAGAAGAAGAAGAAGTAGAAGAAGAAGAAGTAGAAGAAGAAGAAGAAGAAGTAGAAGAAGAAGAAGTAGAAGAAGAAGAAGTAGAAGAAGAAGAAGTAGAAAAAGAAGAAGTAGAAAAAGAAGGAGTAGAAAAAGAAGAAGTAGAAGAAAAAGAAGTAGAAGAAGAAGAAGTAGAAGAAGTAAAAGAAGAAGAAGAAGAAGAAGAAGAAGAAGAAGAAGAAGAAGAAGAAGAAGAAGAAGAAGAAGAAGAAGAAGAAGAAGAAGAAGAAGAAGAAGAAGAAGAAGAAGAAGAAGAAGAAGAAAAACATTTCTACTATGGCTTATGTAAAAATGATTCAAAAATATGGCTGGAGTTTTCTTCATCCCATTTCCAAAACTAATCTCTCAGTTAGAAAAATGCAATCGATGAATAAAAGCATGTGGTACGCCCATCGAAAGATTCAACGTAAGAAAGATAACCCAAGACAAATATATTTTCTCAAAGGTATTTTTTTGTTTTATAATTCTAATCTCTTGACGGGCCATTGCTGACGTCAGCAAAATTTAAATGACGGTTGTTTTTCTCTGTTATTTTGCCTAAGTGGATTTTTCCACGGGCCTTATCCACTAGTCTCTATAATAATACGCCAGTTCTGCCTGTCTGTCACTTTTGCAAAGTGGATAAAATTTCTTTGATGAAGTCTATAAACATCACCTATAAATTTGTTTTATAAATTACCAAACTTTGACGTCAAACGAAAGTATATTAAGATTAGTGAAGCCATTGCATTGCACTTTTAAATTAAAGGCTAAATAACTTGGAAACGGGTGGAAATAACTGACGTCATCTCCTGCGTGGGTAACTAGGGACTACCTAGGACCAATTTAGGCAAGTTTTCCAAACCTGGGTCCCGAATCCGTTTCGGAATGGACGGGTTGATGACGTCATCAAAAAACCTTCAAACCCTAATATCTCTGCAACCGTTTTTCAAAAATACATAATCCTATACATTTTCTTGATCAGCGTTTCAAGACCTATACAATGAAGGCAGCAGGTATACAAATTTCTAAAAAAAATTTGTGGGGTTTGATTGGCCATCGCTGACGTCAGCAAACTTTTAAAACCCTTATATCTCATTAACCGCTTATCAAAAAGACATGATCATATCATTTTCTTGGTCAGTGTTTAAACCTCTGCACAGTACAAGCAACGAATAAACTAAATTTCGTCAAAAATATTTGTAATTGCACTGCTGACGTCAGCAAAAAATCTAAAACAAAACCTATTTTTCCATTGTCCTTCTGCCTAAGTGGATTTTTCCACGGGCCTTATCGACTAGTCTATATAATAATACGCCAGTTCCGTGTGTCTGTGACAGGCAAAGTGGATGTGTTGTTTTTTCTAAAGAAACAGCCGCGTTAACATGTTGCTAAACTGTTCTTTTTATTCTGTGTTTTGTGTGCTTTTTCAAATTGAAAATTTTTGTTTTAAAAAAGTCATGGTTAATTTATTTCACTGTTCTCATAACATTGACAAAAGTCACGGGTAATTAATATTTATTATTCCCCTCAGCACGTGTCTATTGTCTAGTGTTACATAAAAAACATATTGTTTTATTTATTCCCGCTTGAATGATATTAACAACAAAACGTTTTGACGAAAAGAACAATAAACTTTACGGTTAATTGCGCTCACTATTTTGCTGTTTTTTTATTCGGTATCCAGATATTTCTTGTTTTTTTGGGGTACATTAAATTTTACAGAGGAATCAAAGAGAAATGTATAAAGCTATTAACTGTATATTTTAAATTTCTTTTTTAACATTTTGTGGGTGGAAATGGACCAACAGAAAAATATCCTGATCCTATACCTGCAATTAAGCTTGGATCCACCACTAGTTTAAAACTTTCAAACCAACACTTCGCTCTACTCCCAAAAAGAAAAAAAATAACGAAAAAGCAAGAAAATGATATCTTTATTTCAATTATCATCACCACCTTAATCAGTATTCACCACCACAAAATGAAGATGAAGTAGGAGAAGATATGGATGTATCTATAGCACACCTATATTTACTGATGCTTGTACTCAAACAGATTTATCTTTTGATGATTTAAAAACGTACACAGATTATGAACTAAAGATTGTCAGTGTTAGGATTCATGTCGAACGTACAATGAAGAGAATAAAAAACTTTATTGCAAGGCGTTATTCCATTACAATGAAAAAATTCAATAGATCAGATCTTATTACTATGTACTGTTCTTGGTAATTTAAGCAAACCTTTAGTTAATAATGAATAAGAAAGAGCGTACACATCTTTTTATAAAAACAACCAAAATTGGACTCAAAGTGTCGAGATTTTTTTAACTTTCCCAAATCTAAATCCTGGATTTTTCTTTTTGCTAATAAAAGGCCTTGAGCTTTGTTCATATAAAAAAGTGTATTATATAGTGCTAATATGCATACATTTTCAATGTTGGTAAAGGTGCAGTTGGATTTAATTTAGAAAAAGTGGAATTAAGTGTAAATATTTCTTTTTTATAAATGTTATTTGTTATTACTTTCTACTTGATATGTGTGGCAGTTAATTAATGATTATCTTTGATCAAATTTGGCTCATATGGTTTATAAAAAATCAACAATCTTTTTCTTGCAATTTTGTCAAAAACTTTCATTAAAAGGAAAAATCCCTTTCCTTGTATAAATAACTAAAACACATAATTCAATCTTGCAAATAGCTAACTGCCCTTGAATTTGAAAATAATATGAGGAGCTTTCTTTTAACTGCCAATGTTTTCTTTCATCTTGGTAACAATTCCTGTCTTTCGCTGCTTGTTTAGGGTGAAAATTACGAAAACTGTATGGACATTTTATCTCCATAAGAAACTCCCCACAGGTTACATTTACAATAACCAACAGGGCTTGCACCAAGGAAAGAAATTCGGTCAATATCTGGAAAAGATGGTCGGTCGTTCTTCCTTGAGTTTCAAACGGATACCTTAGAACTTTATCATCATCGACAATAAGCTTTTTAGCTATTTGAGATTTCAAGTCACCGTTTATAAAATCTTGGTCTTTTGAGATATTAGTTTGATGAGCTTTTAAACATAAATCAACAAGTTCTTTCTTTTTGTAATTCGAAAATACTACTCCGCGCTCTTTTAAATAATATTGCAACTTGGGTACATTTGATTTATTAAATTCTTCCACTTCCATAACTTAAATTTGACTTGTATCACACGAAGAATGTAACAAATTATGTTGTCCAAGGTCACGTGACAATGACAACTTTTTAGCGTGTATTTTGAGGACCCGAAAAAATTAGATATTACCCGCTATTTCCCTTATACCTCATTTAGGCTGAGTGGAATATCGAAATACAAGCAAAAGCCTTCCATAAAATATAATGTAGGTTAAACAGAAATAAAAATAAGAACAATAAAATACAAATATAGGTAAAAAGTGTACCTGGTATATGTGACATCACTGCTATTGGATGTGCAATCACCGCCTCCTTTTCTTCAGGCGACAATCCAGCTACCCACGACTCACAATCTTTTTGCGTTGGGTACAGCGATACGGGATCATGTGTCAGATGAAAAAGCGTATTTGAATAATCATATATCATTATTGACGCACCAATAAGTAATTCATCCGGTAGCTGATTGTTATTGGTGTCATTTACCAGTTTTTGAGTAACATTTTCATTGGCAAGCTCGGGAACAGGTATGTCTTTATGGTTTACAGGGGTGGCAATGTTATGCATCTCGTCCTGTTGTAACTTTGGCAAAACATACTGAATACCCTTCAAATCTTGATCTAGTTTAAAAATTGATATTATTTAATATGATTATTTACTTAGGATAGCATCTTTAGTTTTTAATGGTAATGATCAATAGAGGTCCCGGCGAAGGGGAACCTAATGTATTAAAGCTTCCAGTTCAACTACACACGGCAACCGAACAACTAGACCACCACCTAAAACATCAATCTTTGGCTCATGCTAAAAGCTAAGTAGGAAGGATCGGCTTACAATTTTAAGCCTCCCACGACCTCCTGCACCTGAAGGCTGGGTTCCCACTACATACTTGGGGTCAAAGATTTTTTATAATATTAAGAAAAATATAAAAGAGCCAAAATGCTAAAAAAAAAATGCTTTAGATGTCTAGCATGTATTTCAGGGGGCTTCGTCAGCCTGTCGGAAGATTCTCTCATGATATTTTTCGTTTTTATTGAAATCAGTAGTCTGTTCAAAATGGCTGTCAAATGACTCCTCTGTGTTAAAACTGCTCGAAATAGCACTGATGTTTATAAGGGTAAACAAAAGATTTTTCAAATAAAACTTCACAAAATCTATTTAGATAAAAAACATACCTTGCATGTCTGACGTTTCTTCTACTGATGCTACCATCAAAGTTTCTTCAGCTTCAGGCGACAACCCGGCTACCCGTTGAGATTGTTGTTCCTCTCCATAATAATCTGAAAAGTAGCATTAATAAAGGCTGTTTCTTAGTTGAATGCGGGGATCTATGTACATATATTTTTACATTCTGAAAAGTGAATTATGACATAAATTTAAAATTCACAATTGATAAAAAAATGTTTTGAGAGTTTTTGTCACCAAGTTAAATCCAGGAGGAATAAGAAATACGAGATACGTTTCGTTTTAAAGACAAAAAATAGATCTATTTATAAAAAATAGCATAAAGATTTGATCAAGTTGGTTGATCAAATAATAAAAGTTATTGAAAAAAGTCGTTGTTCGTTTGTCGATAGAGTGCAGAACAGGTTGTCAGTGGGATTTGTTGTATGCAGAAAATTTGGTTCTCATAGGGGAGGCAATGGAAGAATTAGTTGAAAATTTTAAGAATTGGAAGAAAGCACTTAGATGAGAAAGGGTTGAGAGAGAATGCAGCAAAATCTCAAGGCATGATTAGTAGCATTAAGAAGGGGTTGGTGGTAAGTCATTTTTTAGGCTTAGGTGAGTATTTTGTAAGTATTGGGTACATAAGAAGTGCAGGAAGGTTAAAAGAACATTTAGTTCGTATGTAAGTTTTGCAAAGGTGAGATTATAGACAATGAAGTATTTCCAGCTTCAATGATGTGCAACAGTGGCTCGTTATAGATAGTTGGCAGTTATGTTACTTAGGTGATATGTTGAGTGTGTTGGAAAAAGTGTTCTGTTCTGCATTTTTATTCGAAAATTCGATTTTTTTTTTTTGCAAACCGTAAAAATAAGTGGTATGCGCAGATCCTAAATTTAGAAACATTTGCTGATTATAAACATTTAAATTAAAGAGAAGAAAGGATTGAATGAGAATACAGTAAAGAAGGTCGAAAAAGTATAACATGTAAAAGTAGGTCGTCATCATCATCATTCTCGGCTTAACGTCCGTTTTCTATGCTAGCATGGGTTGGACGGGGTATATTGATGACCCTCTTCCAATCTGATCTAGATCTGATCTCAACTTCCTCTGTATCAAGTCTGTCCTTATAACCTCCTGCCAAATCATCTTTTCTCTGTCTGCCTCTGGGCTTATCCCCTGGAACTATCAAGTCTCTACACTTTCTTACCCAATTATCCCCCTCCATTCTTTCCAAGTGTCCCAGCCAATTCAATCTTTTTATCTGGATAATATCTTTAAGGTATTCGTTTTAAAATGTTTAAAATCAGAAATTCGAACACTAAAATTAAATTATTCAATAGCTACTTTTGCTTCTTCGATTCAAATTTGATCAGCCAAAAAAATGAATTTCTGCGAAATCCATTGCACTCAACAGCGAAAATTAATTCTGCCAAATGTAAAAATTTAGCATTTTTTCGAATCGCAAATATTCCTTTTAGCAAATATTTCTGACAACCCCATCCAGGCATATGGTAACATGAAAAATGAACGTAAAGCCGTAAATGTTGATTTTTGAATTGTTTTATACTGCTTATTTTTATTTTATTTTCAGCTTCAACTCTCTCCAACACGTGATGCGCACTGTTTACGAGACTTAATAACAAGTTAAAAATTGCCATTTTGAAGTGTGTGAAAAATCAAAAGAAATATTCACTCATCAACTCAGCACAAACAGTTTTTACACGTACTTTTTTGTGAAATTTCTATGTTGAAGTTTCAGAATTTCAAAAGATATCGTCATTTTACGAGACATCAATATTCAGCATTTTCGAAGGAACACAGCCATATTTGCATAATTTCAAAAAAAAAAAAAATTCCAGTGATCACAGTTGGCATATTACAACAGAAATATAAACTAAGTCTCTTTTACTTTCTGGATCCTCCCATCAGCCCTTGCAATTTAGATACAAGTTCCTTAGCAAAAAAAGTGAAGACTCAAATCAAAAATTGTTATGGCACCTCTGAGTAAGTATTTTTTTGTCATTGGACCATAAAAATCTCTATGTGTAACACAAACATCGGTTTCAATTACCATAAAATGTTAAGAGTCTGTTGTACGATAGCTACTGTTACATGTAAACACGTTTTAAAACAAAGAAACGCAAGAAATGCCGAACATAAAATGTTGTTAGGGGATTTAAACAAGTACAGCATTTGCTGGAATACAAGCTTAATACAACTTTGCAGACGAATAAACCTCGACCAGTACCAATCGTGGTTAGTTATTAGGTGGTCTTTCTGGTAAACAGCGCACCCGGTGTTAAGAGAGAGTTTAAATTAATCAATTCTTTATTAAAAAGAGACTTGGACAAGTATCTAATTCTGTTTGTAATTTAGAATAATACAAAAATCAATAGCTTTGTTTTAAAACAACACGTCTCTTCTACCCTTTCTCCATTGTTGTGTAGGCTATACGAGCTTTAACATGATATACAGTGTCTCTTATTTACCTTGAGTATCAGTTTGCTGAGTTATCCTGCTAGTGGAGTTTTTCTTCCACGCATCTAGAAAAAACAGGATCAACTTGTAAATAACCACATACGCTCTGGGGTGTTTGTTAGAGTTGGCAGAATTCTTTTATTCCGCGTCTCATCAAAAATGAAAACATTTTTGAAGACTACTCTCATGGGTTTTAGTGGTGAAAAAATAATTTTAAAAATCGTTTGGGAAATGTGTTTACTCCCTGGGTACTAATTTTGCAGATAACACAAAAAATTTAACGGGACGCTAAACTGATGTCAGTATTTTAAGTACTTTGTTTATAGACCTGCAATTGTAAACTGAAAAGAAGCTCCTGCAGCTCCTCCAGACATAATTTTCAGAGAGTTGTCATCTTTCTATTTATTAATAATGTTTACTTAATTTTATTCTGGACGCTTACCTTGTCAACATCACACAAAATCTGAGATTGAAAAATTAAATTATAACCCGCAACCTTAAAATCAGAGATATGCGAATAAAAATGGGCAGAGCAAGTGTAAATACTACGTCATCACAAATGTTTTGCCATATATAATTAGACTTACTGTCGTTCCATATGTAATCACTGTATACTGGAGGACAACATATGGTGTATTTACCATCAGCATCTGGTAACACCAAAATTACACACAGTCTGCAACATTTGGTGAGATTTTCAGTCTTATTTTTTAACACAAATTCTAAAGTAAAATTACCATTTTTGTATTACAAATACTTTAACCTTATTTTAGAGGAAGGGTATTTCAGGGCTCATTTTTTAGGGGTGGCAGAGGGAGGGTGTTATTATCAATTCAGGAAAGAAAAAATGCTTTAACTACGCAATTTAGCATGGTAACTAACTAAAATAAAACATCAAAAATATAATCCTGACATGGTTTTTTTTTTGGTTTTTTTCCTGACAATATCATATTTTTTTTAAAAAAATGACTTTTTGCAAGTTTTTTGGATTGTTTAATCTTTTTAATTTACATTTCCCTAATATACCTTTAACAGGTTAATTATATCATTTGAAAATATAAGTGAGAAAGTCCACTTTCTGTTTTAGTAACGTAAATAAAACTTTTAGCTTATACCTGATCTAAAAGAGCAAATTGAAAGTAAACTGATGGGCGTGGTAAAATTAAGAAATTATTGCAGAAGACGATTTAGAGAAAAAGTTTGGTACATATTTTCGCAAATAATCACTTTAATGGTATTTTGCAAGAAGTAACTTCTCACGGTATAATTCAGTGTTCTCAATAATCATTATACAGCTATTTCCCAATTCGTTGGTACAAAACTTAACCGTGCTTACTTCAAAATATTGGACTCATACTAGTTGTGAAATAGTACGATTTCACTAATAATATACAAATCATCAACTTTCCATTTTGGATATAACGGCTTCTTTAGATTTTTAATTAACAGCTGTGGTAGTGGTATTACTATATAATTGTTTGTTTTTCATTCAAGGGGCAGAAATACAGATCAACCTATTTTGTTTTAGCACTTTTAATGAATTGTATTCATAAAAAGATGTTGCAATCTAAAGTACGTTTAGTGAAGGATTTCTGCTACTGGCATTGGCATTCATTCATCTTAACTTCCCAACACTTCCTAAACAACAAGTATTTAGATCAATGCACTACTTTACCTTTTAGCCTCTCCTTATCGGATTCAATACAAGATGTGATCTTATTATTAAGAATTTGTAAAGTTAACTCCACGTCGTTTTTTGTGAATAACTGTGACAGATACTCACAGTCTACTCTTCGCGTAGCCATATCTTTACCTCGTTGCACCTCAATTCTGAACTCTAGCCTAACAAATATAAATAAGCAGTGATCATTTAGAAATTAAAATATTGTACCCTGATAAGCCCCACTTATATTGTGCGAGGATTACTGGTAGTACCCATTTCTCTAAAAAGTATCTATCTATTTACTACCACAAACTATAAATAATTTTTCTTATCATAAAATCCATTAAAAAACAGAAAGTTTCTCCCAAAACAGAATTTACATTTATTTATATGGTTTGGTTATGGTTAGCACATTTATATGGTTTGGTTATAGTTAGCACATTGATTTTCCGTCACTTTCCCAGGTGGCAGTGACGGAGATGATGCGGAAAATGAACCAGTAGCTACAGTGTGTATGCTATATATAACAGGGACAAGTAACATGCTTCACCAGGTATTGAAAGATGATAAAAAAAAGCCAGTGTTTCAATCTAAAAACACGCTACGTAGTATACTGTCGCATCCGAAAGACAAATTATGTCTAGAGAGTCAATGTAATATTGTCTACGAAATTCAGTGTAAGGATTGTGATGTTGTTTATGAGGGTGAAATAAAACGAATGTTTAAACAACATGTGCAAGAGCACAAAAGAACCGTACGCAACACAGATACAGACAAAAATGAGATTGCGGACTATAGCTAGAAGAATGATTATGTTATTGACTGGGACAATAAAAAGATCATAGACAGAGAATCTGGTTGGACAGCAAGAAAAGTAAAAGAAAACGTAAATAGTATAGACAGAAATACTCATATCAATAGTATTTCCTATCAACTTCCAGAAATATGGTTACCTGCACCTTGGAAAGCGAACATTTAGGAAAAAGAGGTTTGGGACAAACGTAACAAAAAGCAAACTTTTAGAAATAGAAATGTAACATAAGGGGAACTTTTAGAGAAAGAAAAGATTTTAATCAATCTATTGCTTCCATCTGAGTCTGTTACAAAAGTTGCTGTGATCTGATTGGTTAATTTCGTTCCTCTAATTATCTCATCAAATAATAAATATCCAAAGATAATTAAGATCATTGCCCATCGATGACAGCTGTAGCTGTTAAAACGTAGCTTGTAGTAAACTCGCTTGTTCATGACATGATAATATTTACATTATTCAATGACAAAGACTGAACAAATAAGGGTAATATTTTTAAAATTTTAATCATGTTCGAAATCCGTGTTTTAAGCGAGCCTTTAATGAATTTAGTATCTATATCATCCCTACCTGAAGCTAAAGTGTGTTTCCGTTAAACAATCATCTAGTCATTTATATGTGAAAGTTTTTTCATCATTCTTTTATAGCGTGAATATTTTGCGAAAGTTTCTTATATCTTTTTGCCCCTCTGTTCTCTTCTCAACTAAATTTGAAAGTCTGGTCCACAATTTTACACCCATGATCTGTATATTTTTGCACTTTTCGTAATAAGTTTTGAACAGAAGACTAGATTACAGAGAAAAGAAGAGAAACGTTTTTGTTAAGAAGAGAAGTGAGCCACAGGGGTCATCGTAATAAACATCTAGGGTGATCTAAGTCTAACAAAAAATGAAGTTGATAGAAATATTTGTATTGGTGCCAATTTTTACATACACCTCATTATCATTACTCTCGGCTTAACGTCCGTTTTTCATGCTAGGTTGGACGGGGTATATTAATGGCCCTCTTCCAATCTGATCTAGACCGCGTTAGATCTAAACTCAACTTCCTCTGTATCAAGTCTGTCCTTATAACCTCCTGCCAAGTCTTTCTCGGTCTGCCTCTGGGCTTTGTCCCAGGAACTATCAAGTCTCTACACTTTCTTACCTAATTATCTTCCTCCATTCTTTCCAAGTACCCCAGCCAATTCAATCTTCTTATCTGGATAACATCTTTAATTCTACGGATACTTAGCCTGCTTTATAGCTCATCTGAACTCATTCTGTTTCTTAGAATGGCGTTACACATCCACCTAACCATTCTCATATCTTTCCTTTCTAAATGGTCAAGATCTTCCTGCTTCACTGCCCATGTCTCACTACCATACAACAACACTTCTTACATAGGCCTCGTACAAACCTACTTTTTACCCAATTGACAAAACTCTGCTAGTCAACAAAGGAAGTAACTCTCTAAACTTTTCCAAGCAGAACCTATCCTGCTATCCTGCAAGTAACTCTTCTTCCAGCACGCCCTTCACTGCCCAACATATCACCTGAGTAACATAAGTTCTCAACTATCTCTAACGAGCCACTGTTGTACATCATTAAAGCTGGAAATACTTCATTCTCTATAATCTCACCTTTGCAACGCTTGCATACAAACTAAATGTCAGCTCTTAACCTTCAACCAATACTACTGCACTTCTTATGTACCCAATGCTTGCAAGTCTGACAAAAAATTGAGTTACTACCAACCCCTTTCCTGCAAACTCCACAAGACCACTTTTCAACTCCAAGGTCACACTTAGCTGCAATGCTACTAATAATGACTTTAGACTTTGCTGTGTTCACCCATAGCCCTTTCTCTTCTAGTTCTTAAACTTTTCAACTAATTCTTCCATCGACTCTGCTATGAGAACCAAATCATCTGCATACAATAACTTCCATGGACAACCTGTTCTGAACTCCATCGACAGCGCTTCTAAGACTAGAATAAACAACAAAGGACTAAGTACAGAACCTTGATGTACACCAACATTTACACTAAATTCATCACTAAGTGAATCGTTAATCCTGACACGACTTCTAGCATTGCTGTACATAGACTGAACCATCGTAACTAGCCACTCATCCACACCTAATTTTCTCATAGCCCACCAAATAACTTTACGTGGCACTCTATCAAAAGCTTTCTCTAAATCTACAAAGGCAAAATTGAGATTCTTTCTCTTTCCTAAATACTGTTCCTGAAGCTGTCTGAGTAAAAATATTGCATCTGTAGTGTCATGCCCTGGAACAAAACCAAATTGCATCTTATCTATATCAATTCTTTTCTAAGTAACTTATCAATCACCTTTCAATAACTTTTATTACTTGATCAACCAACTTCAACCCTTTATAGTTACCTCTTTCTAATGCATCACCCTTGCCCTTGAAATAATTCACTATTACACTTAACTGCCACTTACTCGAAATAGCACCATCCTTTATAATCTGGTTAGCAAGACTTGTAATAAACTCAACTCCAACATATCCAGATGCTTTTACCATCTCTGCAACAATATCTGTTAAAATTTATTACTAATAACTAAAAGGCTGATGTCTTTTTTACGATTTCAGTGTTATACCTTTCTTCAATTTCTTGAATGGATTTAAAATCATTGTGCATTGTTAGATATGCAAAAGAAAGTTAAAAATACCTTGCTGTTTTACATCTGTTACTACTTAGGTTAAATTTTCACAGCCAGTATTTGTTTAGCTACAAGTTGCATTAGTGTAAAGCATGGAAGAAAATAATTGTTTTAGGAAATGCAATGTCCATTAGGAAATGGATCATGACATTTACCGGTACTGTGTAACGAGCGTGGTGCACACGAACCACGATAAAATAGTGGTCTTTATGTATAACAAACATTCAAACATTCTATCGTGGCCACCACGCTAATATTATTATCTCCACGAAGGATCGTGTGTCACACGATTATTTTCGCGAGCTCCACAATTTTTATAGCCAGTATAATTTTTTTTTTTTTTCTTTTAAAAAAAGTCATTTATTAAAGTCAATTTGTTTGTTTCAGGTTTTATCAAGTTAAAAAAGCATATTCACAGTTTTTGCTTGGTGTATACTTTTTCGTCATAGACGCGACCGTATTTTTATGAAATGTCATTTGCCTAGAAAAGTTAAATTTGTCTGCGCCGATAGAAATGCTTTTTTAGATTGCATTTTAAAGTTTAAAAACGAAAAGCGGCAATAGAAATGTTCTTTTAGATTGCATTTTAAAAGTTTAAAAACGAATAGCGGCGATAGAAATGTTTTTTTAGATCGCATTTTAAAAGTTTTAAAACAAATAGCGGCGATAGAAATGTTTTTTTTTAAGTCGCATTTTATAAAAACGAAAAGCGGCGATAGAAATGTTTTTTTTTTAAGTCGCATTTTAAAAGTTTAAAAACAAATAGCGGCGATAGAAATGTTTTTTTTAAGTCGCATTTTAAAAGTTTATAAACGAAAAGCGGCGATAGAAATATTTTTTTAGATCACATTTTAAAAGTTTATAAACGAAAAGCGGCGATAGAAATGTTTTTTTTTTAAGTCGCATTTTATAAAAACGAAAAGCGGCGATAGAAATGTTTTTTTTTTAAGTCGCATTTTAAAAGTTTAAAAACAAATAGCGGCGATAAAAAATGTTTTTTTTAAGTCGCATTTTAAAAGTTTATAAACGAAAAGCGGCGATAGAAATGTTTTTTTAGATCGCATTTTAAAAGTTTATAAACGAAAAGCGACGATAGAAATATTTTTTTAGATCAGATTTTAAAAGTTTATAAACGAAAAGCGGCGATAGAAATGTTTTTTTTTTAGATCGCATTTTCAAAGTTTATAAATGAAAAGCGGCGATAGAAATATTTTTTTACATCGCATTTTGATTCACGAACGATTAAAATCTATTATGTAGCTAGCTTCATGACAACGAATCAAAACAACAAGTGTTAATTTATTTTTTTGCCGTCAGTTTTTGATTTAATTGATAAACTAACGGTCTTTATTGTTTTACAATAGAAGTTACTATCGTGGAATGTAATAATTAATTTTTGTTCGTGCAGTCCACGAAACATGATCGTGAGGTCCACGATTGTTAAAAGAATACGCATCGTGGGCTATCGCGGTTTGTGCGTAACATGAAATAAACACGAACCACGATGTTAACAAACCTTTTCACAGCAGTGTAGGTCTCATTTAGAGATAATTCTCACATTATTATATATATTTTTAGTACAAACTATTTATTAATGTTAGAAACAGAAATCTAATGTTTTGTCCTACTCAGAGCTTCGTAATTTTTCAACAATCACATCACATATATACATTTTTAACAATTACAAAAACAAAATTGAACTCGATCCCCTTTAAACAATCTGACACTTACCTTTCTGGTTGATCTTTTTTCATATAAATGCAATGAAAATTTTTCAATTTTTTTCCAGCTTCTTTGGAAAGACGGTGTGGGTGCAGCTTACCAAATTCATCAGCTAGGCAAACAAAAACCATTCCCCTTTCTGCATTTCGAAGCTAGAAAAAAAAATTAAAATCTTTTCACAAACATGTAAACAAAATATAGATTTGTGGAAATAAATTTTATTAAATACAAAGATTTTTGCTTCGCAACATTATGGTCAACATGGTGAAAAACTATGTTTTGTGGAACGCTCAGAAAGTGATTCTAATCCAGGGGTACTTTCTTTGTTTACATGTAACTTTAGGCACCTAGGTCTACAAGATATGGGAATCCATTCATTTCCAGTTTCAGGAGGTTAAAGTGCTTCCACGTCTGTTCAGTCTAGGGTAACTGATACTCTGCAAGCTCTACATTTTTACTATGTATATTTTTGTTTATATCAACTTTGACGTTTGATAAGAAATTACACTGGACTAGGTAAATGAAGTACAAAAACGATTTGAAAGTTCGTACCTCTGT
Source organism: Hydractinia symbiolongicarpus (assembly GCF_029227915.1). NCBI lineage: Eukaryota > Metazoa > Cnidaria > Hydrozoa > Anthoathecata > Hydractiniidae > Hydractinia > Hydractinia symbiolongicarpus. Next base: position 13,500,565 of record NC_079877.1, on the reverse strand, counting down.
CTTAAAATAGAATTGTTTAACAACATGGTATCGATTACAGTGAGAAAAAATTTGGACAGTCTAAAAGCCTTGCCAAAAAAAAGAATATGGTTTCTCAAAATTTGAAAAAAAAGCCTGCGTTAAAGATTACCATTAAAGCTCATAAAATCCAACAATTTAGGGAAAGGAGTCCTCCGACAGGCTGCGTCATATTAGGTGCACGATCGCGCGCGCACCTTGGTACGCTCCTAAAATGTGTTAGACGAGTGAAAAATAACTCGACTGTTTAGAATGAGCGTGGAAGATTTTGACTACTTGGACGCTTTGTACCTTCGCCATCCACTGATGAATGGGGACACATTGCAGAGAGGTTCAAACATCGCTGGAATTATCCACACGCGTTAGGAGCAATTGATGTAAAACATGTTACAATTAAAAAACCCGATAATGGTGGATCATTTTATTTAAATTACAAGAAAACCCATGGTCCGGGTTACCAGTGTTTATGGGCGGATGTAGGTTTAAACGGCAGAACAAATGACGGGGGAGTTTGGAACAAATCGCAGCTACAGTTATCTATTGTGGATCGAGTTGTTGAACTTCCAAAAATAAGTCAATTTCAGATGCATATCCTAATATGCCATTCGTTTTTTTGGGAGATGACGCCTTTGCGTTTAAAACGTATATGATGAAAGCATATCCCCAAAACAATCTGACTGTCGATAGAAGAATTTACAACTACAGACATAGCCGTACAAGACGAATTTCTGAGAATCTTTTTGGGATATTGGCAAACAAATGACGAATATATCACACCACAATTCCACTTTCTCCAAAACGGGTCGAAAATATCATTCTGACAACGCTAGCCCTTCACAATATGCTATGTAAGAGCCAAGCATCGCAGAATACCTATCACCCAAACATCTTAGTGGATTCATTTGACGACGAAGGAAATTTTATAGACGGAGAATGGCGAGAAGAAAATGATTTGGAACACTTTCATCCATTGCAAGTTCCTAAAACTGGTCACAATTCTACAGTTTCGGCCAAAACAGCAAGAGAAAATTTTAAGGACTTTTTCATGGCAGAAGGTGCAGTTCAATGGCAGTGGAAGTATACATAACTTTTTTGATGGAAAACATTTTTTAAACAACAAGAGTAATATGTACTAGTATATATTCCTAATCATAAACAAAGTAAAATGTATATTCTACATGGTTTCAAAACGTTTTGGTTTGAGTGAAATAAAGCTAAATATAAACTTCATACAAAAGACATTTCAGGTGCGCATTATTGAAGTGACTAAGGTGTTTTTGGTGCATGATTGAAGACGCTGCTCCATTGTTGCAGGAGTGTGCGGAGGTGCGGGGCACGATCGCGCACCTCAAAAGACCAGGACAGGACCCAGGCGAGTAATAAATCAGGCACCAAAATCTCAGAAAATATTTTTTAGGAGCGCGACATACCAAACGCCTCTGTTTTTTTATATGATGCAGCCTGGGAGTCATGCTGATGAAAGAAACAATGAAACACTTAAGGGTTTTAGATCCAACCAATGATCTAAATAAACTCTGTTGTAAATAATGCTTGTTCGGAACACAGGAAAATAGAAACATAAAATATAAAAAATGTAAAAGCTTTTCAACACGAACGTTTTCATTTGTACTGAAGATGGTGAAAACTAAATAGTTTTTTTATGTGTTTCTATTTTCCTGCTTTTTATAAAATTATGGCAAATAATTAATGTAACAATCCATTGACAAACATAATTTAAAATTTGAGCGTGACCTCTAAACTCTAAAATCTATAGTAAGTTTTTTTCATGCTTGTGACTGGATTTCTTTTTTTATCAAAATGAAAAATTCAACAGAGCAGATTTACAATAAAAAACTGTTTCTGTCTATTTTCGTTCATTTATTGTCAAAAAAATATTCATTCTTTAGTTTGGGTGAATTCTTTGATAAAGGTAGTCAGTATCTTTAAGGAGACACAGTTTACAGATACATGAAAAAAAATACTGGCTATATATCCTAAACTGGAAAATTAAATTATATATGATAAGAAATGAGAGATCAACACTAATTATAAATGAACTGTAAAATTTACAGTTCATTTATAATTAGTGTTGACCAGAATGTTTACTTACATTTACTAAATGTAAGTAAACATTCTGGTCCATCATGCAGTATAGTCACATTCACAAATGCTTGTTCTTATGAGTTATAAGGCAAATTTCTAGGCATTCAAGCTTGCTTCACCACTGATGTAACAAAATATGATACTGCTGACTTACACAGCATTCACCTTCTCTCTGTTGACATTGTTGAAAGTTGAATAAAGTTAATTCATCTACTTACCACTAATTCCAGAGGCTTCTGATTTTCGTCCTTCAGGAATCCATGCCTTGGTGAATTATCATATCGAAACTTGATGTGTTTCTGTTAAAAATTGAAATAACAACATTTAATCCTAATCAGTTCACAGGGGGTGGGGGCTACATTCATCTATTAGACACCTGGAAGACAATTTTTTAGATCCCATATACCTCTCAGAGTCTTAATTATTGACCATTGGGGAAATAATAATTACTTTCCTTAGAATAAAACTTGAAAATTGCAACACAACCACAAAGATTAACCCAATTCCTTGTTTGAAAACAATAAAATAATTGATGATTTTTGGCATCTTTTATACAAACTTTAAATAAATAACTTTTATTTGGCTATCGGAAACTTTAAAAAGAATGTTAAAATTTGGTTAAAATTTCACGTTCTGACAACATCACATAACTGACATTAGCTAAATTTATTGCTGTTATTTTTCCCTTTTACGACGAATACTTTAAATTTCTGCCATGAAAGACTACAAGTTAACACTTACTTGGACTTTCGGAAGCTGTACATATGGTTGCATTATTATGTATTTGGATTAAGGTCAGTTATAAAACACCAAACACCAATTTTCACAGAACAACCAGAGAACCAACAGTAAATCAGCAGTCTGTACAGAATGATCAACCAGCCAGTTGTGAACAAACAAAACCACCAGAGAATCAGGAACAAATAATTATTTTTGTAAATCTAATGAAAAAAAAAAAAAACACAAGGAATAATATTCTTTTCTTTCTGTATTTCGTACTTATTGTTCACTATTTTATCTTTTAAGTTGCAAAAGCCATAAGGCATGTTAATAAATGTATATAAAATGGCTATTACTTTTCTCATTCAAAACTTCAAACAGAACATGGAAATAAGCAAATCACACTCCACAGGTTGTTTTCAAAACCAATATTATGTTCATTTTTTGTAGACAGGAGACTACTAATGCCTCATTACAGCAACTTTTGGCATGCAATTTCCTACATGCCTAAACTTTTCTTTAATGACTGCATCCAGTGGTACTTTAGCCAATTTCAAGCTGCTAATGACATCTGGTGTGATAACAAATTCAATAATCATTAATGCATTCTAGCCCATATAATATCTCTAACAAAATTACCTCTTCTCATTACATAAAGCACTATTTTATAAATACTACATTGATGTCGTAATGGGAGTTTTGATTTAAAGGCAAAAAAATATGCTTAGCAAGCTCCAGAGGTGATTTCCCTTAGTATATAATAACATTTTTACAAGAAATGTTAAAAGCATAAATGTTAAAAAGCACAAAACAGAGCTGCAATGTAGTAGGTTTTCAGTTTAAACCTTGTCGAAAAAATTGGAACATGAGAATGAAAATGGGGATTCAAATAAATAGAATATTTATTAATAGCAGTAGCAGCAGTTTATTAATAGTAGTATTTGGAAAACAAGGCTATTCTTGGAAAGCTCGGCTATATAAAGGGTTTGACCGTAACTTTCAGCTTGGAATTGAGGCACTAATAACGAACAGAAATATTTAGAAAATTAGGTAATTTGTTCTATCTTTTGTTAAGGAACTTAGGGATAGGAATCATTTTTAGTATTGAACGCTTTAATTAGGTTTGAAATAATTAAGAATTTGGGAAAGGTGTATTGGATTGAATGGCCAATTTTTTAATGGCGCACTTTGTACAAAGATAAAAAAGATAATGCATCCAATTTGTGATTTTTAGTACCTAAAAATTTCAGATTTCGTAACATGGCTAATCCCTAAACACTTGTTTCTTTTATTGTAGAACATTTTGGTACGCTGTTTATTGTCAATTTATGTGGTGGGTACATTTTTGTTTAGGGAGAAAAATGATGTGTTATATCATTTTGTGTTGTTTAATGAATTACATGACATGGAGCTTGCAACACATGTTCTTGATGTGATGTATGAAAAACAAAAATCACTCCCGTGATTGATGATGTTGAATTCAGGGGATTAGAGGACTTTCATAGAACAATATATGAACTACTTTATTTCACAAAAAATAACCCTTTGAGATATTAGTAGTGATATGCCAAGAATCGAATCAGTTGATGATAATTATTATTTAATTTTTTTTGTTAAGAGTAATACTAAAGTTAGAAATGATTACATCAATAAAAGGTTGTTAACTGAAGAAGAAAAAAGTTTGTTGCATTTATTTTCGAAAGATTTTTGATGTTCATTATTTAGATTATTTGCATTCAATACACTGTTATCTATTATCTATAGTTTTTCTATTTTTTTCAACATTTTTCGATCAAATTCTCGACATACAAATTGCAAAATCATTGGTTGACATGTACCGAAAAAACAAAAAACAACGACGAGGAAAAGTAAAAAATGAGATTAGTGAAAGGTAAAGAGCTAGAGACTTCAATTAGTGAGGAGTCAGAGTTAGAATCAGAAGTTCAAAGCGAATCAGACGTTAAAGATGCACCTTTCCACAACACTTCCTTGTAAGCCCAAGCACGTTGTGAAGAGCAATATGACTTCGTAATTTAAACAGCCGTCAAACAGGGTTGGTTATGGCAGCATCCAAGAGAAATTTTGAATGCCATCTCACATAATCTAAAAACTAAGCTTTTTTCACAATACGACTTGAGGAGAGTTGTGTCAAAAGGGAATGTTTACCAGCACACTGTGGTGTGGCACTAAATTTGTTAAAGCAAAAGGCAGATTTCAAAATCCTTTGGTGATAAAAAAACACATTAAAAACAACACTATTTATAATAATAAATATAAAGTCATCAATATACAAAAGAAAGAGCAGGGGCCCCAACACAGATACCTGCGGCACCCCAAAAGCGTCTTCATGAAGCAGATCTGATCCTATGTCGATTACAAGAGTCGGCTGCATTCGACTCGTTAAGTAGGACTCGAACCAGTAAAAGGCAGCATCTCTGATGCCAAAACACCAAGCATTTAATATATATGTAATATATATCTCAAGCTCCTTTTTCACTGGCTGAATGCCAATAAGATTTCCCTCAACAAAACAAAAACAGAACATATATGTCATTTTCAAAAGTCCTTTTAAGCCTCTTCATTTCCATTTTATATTAAATATATATAGTACTAAAATCTATCCTATTGATCATGTCAAATACCTTGGAATCATTCTAAGCCCCAACCTAAGTTGGGAATCACAATAAATGATGCTATAACTAGTCTAAAGAAAGCTAATGGAGCTCTTGCAAAATTGTCCCGAAAAATATACTGCTGCTGATTTACTATGCCATATTTTATTCACTGTATTTATACTGTTCACAAGTTTTGGGTCAAAAAAATTATTGTATGCATTGTATTAAAATTCTTCAAAATCAAGCTATCAGAATTATTTCTTTCGAAACCCCTTCACTACGATGGCCCCCAAATGGCTCACTTTTCTTCTATGACCCAAACAGTTCTGTTCTGCATTTTCACACTTCTTTTTTGTATTTTGTTCTCTTCTGCACTTAACACTTCCCTACATGTGGCCAGAACTTTCTCTTCACAACTAAATTTAAAAATCTAAATCTAAATTTTACACATATGGTCAGAAATTTTTCTCACTTTTCACAAGAAGAACAGTTTGCTAACACATGCTCAATTTACCAAAAGCTTTATATTGTAGCAGGTCCTGGTGCATTTGCATGATTAAAATAATATCACAAATCAATTCAGATCAGTAGTGGAGTAGGAAATTTTAATTATCAAGACACGATAAATGGCTTTCCAGAGTCCTCAAAATCATAGTAGTGTCCACCAAGAAAACTACATCCTTAATGAATACCACAAAGTCATTTCTTCACCCCTGTCTCTCTCGTCTTTCGCAGTCCCCCTTATGTATCAAATATGTATCAAAAATGCAAAAAAATCAGTGTGGTTGGTCATTTATTCAAAAACACGAGTTATCAAAATCCATCTCAATAAATATTGTAGAACCAGAATTGGGACTGGGAATTTTTTGAGTTCATGGAAGAGAAGTGTTTCTCACTTTGGAAGAAAGTATTTCAAATGGAAGAGAAGTGTTTTGACTAAGAAGAGAAGTGTTTTCATTAAGAAGAGAAGTGAGCCATAGGGGCCTGCCTAGTGTATACACACATTATCATATATACATCATATATACATTTTTTGTCCTCAATTAAAATTTATTTTCGCGCTTTAATTAAATTTCAAGGCTATTTCTTGCAGAGGTATGTTATCCTGAAAAGAACAAGACGGATACTAGATTTTAATAAATTTTCAATGAAAAGAAATACTAATTATAACTAATGAGTAATCATACATTCATCGTCACTACAGCTTTCAGCAGATTCTTCGCAATTACTTTCTTCTTTATTGTCACTTTCCTCATCGTTATCTGAATATTTGATTTCATGGCCAACAAGTTCTTCCAGGATAGCTTTGGAGCTGTTGACATAATCCAAATACATTGGATAATGAACTTCTGCAAATTTTGCTGTGTAAATCGAAAGTTTTTGTATGTTCAGCCATCTTACTTCCATTGTGATTTGTATTTCAAGCCCACCTTGAAGTAATGGGGATGGCCTCTGGTTTGCATCATTAACAAAAGCTTTGAATTTCGCTCCTCCTACCATAGCATACCAAGTATAACGGGAAAGTTCTCTAGGAATATGTCCAACAGTTACTTCTCCTAATGGACCTCTCAAGAGCGCTTGTCCAGCCACCGCAAACTTATCGTACTTGTTATTGTGTTCATGCTGTTCAGTAAACATGAAAACCTCTAAGTGCAGTGAATAATTCAAAATGTGTATCTGCCATAACTTAGTTTACTATACACCAGAATGAAAGTTCTGAGTTAATTTTTGTAAATACGCTTCCAATTCGCATGTTTTTTCTTTCTGACTGATTATACAACAATAGGCACTAGAAGAAAAAGCTAATGTACAGTACAGTCAGAATTTAATCTACCACGGACGCGGAACTCGCATGAATAGTTACACAGAACAATAACATTGCGAGAGCTTTTGTTTTTTAAGAAAATAATTGCCTCACTGATAAACAACGACCTCACGCGATCGATTGTTTAATCACAATGTGTTGCAAGATCAATTTTAGCAATCTATTTTGCGCGAACTCTTTTGAAATTTTTAATTGCAGTAATTAAGCGTTTTAAGCGATAGAAATGTTTTTTAGATCGCATTTTAAAAGTTTAAAATCGAAAAGCGGCGATAGAAATGTTTTTTTAAATCGCATTTTAAAAGTTTAAAAACAAATAGCGGCGATAGAAATGTTTCCTAGATCGCATTTTAAAAGTTTATAAACGAAAAGCAGCATTTAAGATATAGTTGTGAACAATGCTTCTCGTATTTTTCTTAAATTAAACACTCTGGAATCTTTTTAAGTAATTAAATCAACAATACATTCTCGCGCAATGTATTATAAAACTTTGCAAAAGATTTTTATTATTTAATTACTTCACGCTAATACTTAAGGGAATAGCTTATCAATACATTTACACAATGCATCTCGCTATTACAAGAAATATAATTGCTCCGATATTTCTTTGCGAGCGCATTGTTTTTTAACACGCAAATATAAACTCGCAAAATCCTTAAGGGATTTAATTATAACAAAGACAAACGACTGCCAACCTCCACGCAAATGTGTGATATTAGTGTGTATGCGGTAGATTACATTCAGACTGTACTGTAATGTTACATGTACACGCATTTCACGATGTCGCGTAACAATGTCATGTTTACATAAAAAAACTTTGTGTCTATTGTTATCACACGTATTTTGCATGTTTCTATTATTATCTATAGGTGCGTGTGTTAAGGTTACTGTAAAGGAAAAAAATCACTTGATCTCACGTAGTCTCAGAAAAACCCTTATAACTTATCAATACTTTTATATTTTTTCTTATTTTTTTTTTTGTTTCTGAATGTTTGATGAAAGACTTTTTTGATGGTGTTATTTTTCGTGAGATGTTAATTTTCTAAACACACACCATTTTTTTCGCGTACGTTTTAAAATGGCTTCTTTTTCCAAACGCGTGGTCGCAGACTTCTCGTTTTTGCACTATGATATTCAGCATAAATTAAATTCAAAAAGGTTCCCGGTATTTTTTTTGTAACAACGTCGTTATGAAATTATTTGTAATTATATATAATCATTCAAAAAAACTGCATATTTTTCTTTCTGTCGTCAAAATTCGCTAATCAGTAATTTATACAAAAAAATCCGGGAACATTTTGTGCATAATTTATTCAGCTTTCCATTACCGAAAAATTTAATGAGTCAATAGGAAGCTTTCGGAAAAAGAGACCACAAACGTAAAGGCATGTATGCAAAAATTTACTGACGAGATATTTGTGTTTAAAGATTTTCGTAGGTGTTATGAAAATGTGTGAACTGAGTATGCAGAAAGATGATGGAAGTGTGAACTTTTTCTTTATGCTGAATATGTGTGCACACGTTCAGAATTATTAACAGACATATGTATATATACTCCTTAACTTTGATTTTTTTAATGATTTTTTATACGACAACATTTATATATATATCGATGGTATATATAGTAGTAAACTATCTAAAAAAAATTATGCATATATTTATACGGTAGTTTTATATCATGCATAATGTTTACAAAAAATATGCTTAACTCATTTTGCACATATTTTCTCGAAGGATATAACACCTCTGAAAAGGCTTTTTCGAAAAAAAAAGATTCCAAATATTTTCATGGAACATAAAATATGTCATTTGAGAGAATTTTTTTTTCTATATGTCATGAATTTTTTGCAAAAAACCTAAAAAAAAATGTTTCCTTTACAGTAACCTTAACAATAATACATACGAAAAACTTTTGTTGAATTTAAGACATGCATGTTATTGTTTGAATGTGTTAACAATCACAAAATATCAACTAATAAATATCAATAATATTCGGGAATAATACTAACACTCTTTTTACTCTGCTTAAAATTTTAGATATTTATAATCATAAAAAATAAAAAAGTTTTTTTGCAAGTGTTTTTTCTTAACGTGTTAAAAAGTTTTATTTATATGTTCTAAGAAATATTTATTTTTTTCATCGTGCTAAAAAAGTTATTTTAAGATAAATATTTAATGAAAACTTTGTTCTTAAACTATTAAAAGGCGATCTAACGAAGCTTTTCTATCGCCGTTCTTCGTTCTTAAATTTTAAAAACGCAATCTAAAAAATCATATCAATCGCCGCTTTTCGTTCTTAAATCTTCATAACTCGTTACATGCATAGACAAAACATATAACACTTCTTTCGTGTGCAGAACAATAACATTCCCTTACGCGCTTACGAATTTGGAGATACTTTCACAAATAAATTCATGTGTGAATAAAAGATGTTCGTGTGCTGAAACAATAGAGACACGAAGAGTAATTAACTTTTTAAACATTTTTTTGTGTTAATCCCATAGCAGCTGCGGTAATTATAAAAAAAATAAGCCACGCGAAAATTTTATGCGATTGTTAAATTTTATGTGTGGGACACGAACTCTATTGTTTTGACATGCAAAAATAGATCATGTATATAATGGATATATAATAAAAACGAAAGTTCTGACGCTACGGAAAGCTCATGTAAAGGTGATAACTATCGTGCACATGTAACATTACGTTCAGGCGGTACTGTATTTGCCTCATTGAGAAAGTCTTAGTGCACTATATAGAAAAAGTGAAAAACGCGAGATTTTTGCCACCAAACCAGAAAATTTTTTTGATATGGGATGCATTCAAAGCCCATCTACTGAGAAAGTAAAAGATGTACTCTCTCAACACAGCATCGAGTGCGTTATGGTTCGTAAAAACATAACACATCTGTTACAACTTCTAGATTTAACGACCAATGGTAGTTTGAAGAAGTTAGAGAAGAGAGCCTTCAGCAAGTACTTTACGTCTATATTGAAAGCGTATCATGCCAAAGTGATGGTCGAGGCGTACGAGTTCCTCCAATCAAAGAAAGGAGTTAGTATTATAAAAAATGGTTGGCAAAGTGCTGGTATTACCGCTGCCGCTGAAAATACTTGAGAAATGGGTACAAATTATATTAATTTAAACCCATTCGATGCTATGGAGTAGACATTTCTACTAACTTTTATATACATTGAATTGTTGTTGAATAAAAAATGTTTTTGGTATGAAAATTGTCAAAACTTGTCTCTAACCACGTTAGGTCTTCTTAAGCAACCGCGTTAATTAATGACCTGTAATTTTTAACTGCGATAATAACCACACATCGTTAATTTTGTGTAATAAGGTAACTTAGCTCTTAATAACCTACCTGGTAAGTAAGTAGTAAGCAAGTAGTCATTTATTCGGAATAAGAAATTGACAGGACTCATTTGTAAGGATAACAGCAAAAATAAATACAAAAATAATATATATATGATATCCACACAACTATAAAAATTATCCAGGAGACCACCCTGTAGCATAGCTAGAAAAATGTGAGGCCACCTTTGAATAAAGAACTATGATCAGTGACAATTTAGGGATATATAAAATGGGGTATATATTAATTAAATAACAAGGAAAAAATAAATAAATAAATAAATAAAAACAAAACAAAAAAAACAAAACAAAAAATGAAAACAATTGGACACACATTTTTACACAAAGAACCAGCACATTGACACACAACACACGCACAGCATGACCCTAGTGTCATAGTTAACAGAAAAATCAATACCAATACCTGGCACTATAAATAATACTTTTCCATTAACTCTTCTCATGATCAACACTCGTGCTGATCAACAAGGGCTTTCAAAAGTACCTTTTGTTTTTCAACATTATTTGGTAAAAAGTCTATCAAACTTTACTCTCTGAAATCATATTGAATGAGTTGCAAAAATCTCTTCCTTTCTAACTTCGTAGTAAACCTACTTTTGATATTAAACCAATTCTATTTAAGCATTTTTTAGCCAGCTATGAAATTGTTATATTCTTCTTAAAAATATTACCTAGCTAAACACTTACCCTTTTTTGTAGCTTTTACAGTTGCTATGTATCCTGGCCGCAATTACTTTCACTTTATCTCCTGGATAAAAGCAGGTTTAAAGAAGACACGGGGAAATCGCGTTTACTAGGTACAGCATTAACGGCGTGCATATAGTATAAGGGTTGATGACTAACCTCGTCCCGAGGTTTTTTTGCCTTTGACATCGAGGCAGGCGGCGAAATTAGCTTATTAGCCGTCAAGTAAGCGCTAGCGGCCGTGGCATAGACAACACACCCTTCTGCAGCCTGAATATGTACTGCACTGGGATTTCAAGAACATCACCTGCTCTACCATTCACATTTTTCTCATTTACTTTACATACAGTACATAAAATACTTTTCTCAAGTTATTAAGAACATTACCAACTACTTTCCACGTGTAAAGCCGTCTTTTTTTTGCACATGACGTCCGCTTTATAGAGATTTCACTGTATGTATACAGTGAAACACTGAATTACTGATTTAACGACTTCTTCAAAGTATTACAGTAAACTCTGTTGTGCCGTGTTTTGCTAGGTATTATTTTGTTAGGTAGTTAATTTACTTCTGTTAACATCGTCATGTTTAATTCTGTGCCTCTGTCGATTTCTGATAATAAGGATTTCAACAAGATATTAAGCATTTGATAGGTGAAGCTGAGAAACTGCTGGGACTCTGTACTTGCTAAATATCTCAATGTCACCAACAATCTTTGTTTCTGAGAAATATGTGTTCTTAAATTCGTTCTTCTCTTTTCAACAGAAGCGCCACGAATCAAAGCAGATGCTCATACCGTTTTGGAGACATGCGGAGATATTTAAAGAATATTTTTTTATTAAAATTTTCGTATATTAGCCTTTTAAATATTTGTTCTTACTTGAAATAATATTATCTGTCGCCAAGTTTTAAATCGTTCACCGGACTCGTAGAAATACCACATTGCTCACGCTTCTTCCAAAAAATATCTTTGACCTTTTATCGTGGCGCTAGAACTATCAGAAAGCGCAGAGCCGTTGAGAAGCAACGTCGTCGCAGTCACTCGGAGTATGGCATAGTGTACGCTCCCCATCAAGCGCATTAACAGCATTGATTATTTCAACAACAGGGTTATTCTTTTCTAGTGTGTCCCCTACAATAAGCAGCCAAATCATTTGGTAGGACGCAGATTTACACATAGTTTTTTTTTTTTTTTATTATTTTTTATTAACTGTCTTTCAGGCACTTCCATATTTTACAATGGCTATTCGTCCTATTAAAATAATAATAATATTTAAATAAAGAAATAAGTTATTCTATAAAAAAAGACACTGTAAAACTGTAGACAAGATTAGCAGAGTTCAAAGTGGCGAAGGATAGAAAGACATCGATATATTAGATTCTGACGGAGAATTGAGACCAGAACATATGAAAATGAAAATTATACACCAAAATATATAATAAAAAAAATATACATATATTAAATATATTTATTAATCGACGGGCTTAAGAAATAAAAACAATCGAGCAAATGAACAAAAATTGAGACTAAGTAGAGCAGAAGGAATAAATCAAAGCATAAAGTATTGCTCATGGATTGGTCTCAATCGGTCAGTAGATGTTAAGTTAGGATATTGAGAAATTGTCGTTTTAAAAAAAAAAAAAAAAAAAAAAAAAAACTAGGTATGTTGCATAATAAAAATCGCAAGACCATGGTCTAATAAATATTTTTTCAAAAAAGTACGAAATTTTTTGTGATCAGGTTCTTCCCTGATAGCTTTGGGAAGATCATTTAGAAGGCGACTTGCCTTACCAAGAAACAATTTCTCCGACACATTGATTTCATACTTAGAAATAACTTCGTCAACATTACGAGTTCCACGTCCAGCAATTCTCAACTTGAAACCTTTCAAATACGATGGAAACTCATCCTGGTGAATCGATTTGTGGGCAAGTTTTAAAATTTCAAAGTGTATTTGTTGCTGGATTGGTAGCCAACCAAGTTGTATTACATCCTCGAGCGTGGAATATCTCAGCGTTACAAAAGACGCAATTCTGCACAATAGTTTATCAAGTTTTTTCAGCTGGAATAGTGGCAGGTTCCAAAACAATGAACAGCAATAGTGAATTTTCGAAATTAGAAGGGCTTCTGCCAGTTGCTTCCGCAAACGAAATGTTGCTGTGCGACGAAGATAGCGAAGAACGTATAGTTTCGCATAAACTGATTGAGAGAGTTTATTGATATGGGTTTCCCAGGTTAGATTTTGATCGAACTGGATGCCAAGAAGTCTGTAAACGGTAACGCGTTCGATCAGTTGGTCCGAGTGGTGGATATGGAATGTTGAATGGTTGGGGTTCATGAGGTCGTGAAGTTTTGCCATTCTCGGTGTTGACAAAAGCATGATTTTCGTTTTTCTGTTATTGAACGCAAGATTATTTGTGGTCGACCATTGCTTCAGCTGGTCTAATCGTTGAGTCAAGTTGTTGATTGTAGGTTGTATGTTTATAGTCTTACAATGTTCATAGATACTTGTATCGTCTGCATATTGGTTTGTGGTCCCACCATCGACGTTGTCTTGTAGGTCGACCGTATAAAGGTTAAATAGTACAGGACCAAGAATTGAACCTTGAGGTACCCCAAATAACACTGTTCCGTAGTCAGATTGTTTGTCGTCTATCTGAACGAATTGGCGGCGGTCACTGAGGTACGATAACATCAGCATAGCAGCATTGTTGGAAAAGCCTATCCTTCGTAATTTAATCAACAGGGTTTTGTAATCTACAGTGTCAAATGCTTTTGAATAGTCCAGAAATGCTGCTAGCGTGACCTCGCCTTTGTTCATCGCGCCAACGATGTCGTCTCGAATCTTCATTAAGAGTGTTTCGGTCGAGTGACGCTTGCGGAAACCGGACATCGTTTGGTGGTATATATGGTTCTTTTCGATATAATCAACGATCTGTCTTGCCATTAAACGTTCGAAAAGCTTTGATAAGATCGGTAAAACAGTGACAGGTCTGAATTGGTCTGGAGTAATGGACTGTTCTGTTTTTGGAATTGGTGTTACTTTGCCGATTTTCCACAGCTGATGAAAGGTGTTTTCAGCTATCCCTGAGTTGATGATGTGAGTAAGTGGGGATGCGATGTGGTCAGCAATGGGTTTGATGAGTGCTACAGGGAGGTTGTCGTAGCCAGCGGAACAGTCGCTTCGAAGATTTTTAATTTCTCTGAGCACTTGATCGTATGTGATAGGACGAAATTGGAATTCTTGGTCAGCTTCAGTAACGAGGTCTTGAAGAAGGAGTTGAATTTCTTCTTTAGATGTCGGTTGCGATCCAAGGATTCTGGGTGCCGTAGATATGTAATGTGCGTTTAGTTCGGAGGGTTGGATGTTAATAACGTTTTTATTTGGATGGAGAAATCGGTGGATTAGTTTCCAAACCTCTTTAGGCTTTTTCGATGAAAGAAGTCTGCGGTAGAAAGTCTTTTTGGTGTATTTTATCTGTCTTTTTAGAGCGTTTCGAGCATTTCGAAATTCATTCCAGTCGGCATTCAACTGAGTCTGGTGGGCTAAAGTACGCTTTTCGTGACAAGTTTGTTTTAGGTTGGTGATTTTTAAGTCTTTCATCCAGGGTGCCGGAGGACGGGTGACCTTGATTCTCTTCAACGGTGCGTGACGTTCGATGCACTCAAAGAGTAGATGGTTGAGTGTGCTTAGGCTGTCATCGGTACAATCAGTTGCATAAACGACATTGAAAGGGATGGTTGCGGTGTCAGCAACATACGCCGACAGGTCAAAATTTCTCATGTCACGAATGATCTTGTACCGTTGTTCAAATCTGGCTACACGAGTATTGATGCAAGCGAATACAGCATCGTGGTCGCTGATTTCTGGTGTTGGAAGAACTTCACAGAATTTCACTTTGCAGGAGGAGTTGGTCGAGATGTGATCGAGTAGGGATAATCCTTTTCGTGATGGAGAGTTGACATGCTGAGTGAGGTCGAACGATCGAAGGGTTTCAAGGTAAGAGTCTTTAATTTGAGAGTTCTGCAAAAGATCAATATTAAAGTCACCTGTTATCACCACATTTCCTGACCAGTCGAGAGTAGCGTTTCCAATGATGCGGTCGAAGTTGTCTAGTCATTCTGCTTTTCCTTGGTGTGTGAAGTTCGGCTGGTAGGCGACACAAAGGAGTAGCTTCGAGTGTTTGTTTTTCCCATCGATTTCAACCCATAAATGTTCGAGAGCTGGATTGATATTGACGATATCCTTGCGCAATTTATGCTTTATATTATCCTTGATATAAACGCCTACACCACCACCACGCTTGTTATCTCGATTATGGTAGTACATTGTGTAACCTTCGATCTTTACGTACTCGAGTAGGAAAGGGTTGTCTTTTAGCCAGGTTTCGGTGAGGGTTATCGCATCAAAATCGTACTTGTGTACAAAAAGCACAAATTCGTCGAATGTAGACACCATTGACTGAGTGTTGAGATGAGCGATACTAAACAAGTTTCTGTTTTGGTTGAGTTGTTCGAGTTGAAGGTCTTGGAGCTGTTGTTGAGCGACTTCTTGCTCGATTTGGGATAGGTCTCGGACGTTGCAAAATGGTAGGATGGAAGGCAAGCAGTTCGGACACATCCAGTCGGTTATTGTAGATTTTCTTTTAGGATCAACACAACGGAGATGAGTCTTCTGTTGGCATCGACAGCAGCTGACGAGTTTGCTGTTTTTGCGAACCGTTTTCGGACACAGGGAACACGAGGACGGTCCAGGATTCGATTCGACATCGCCGGACAAAAGAATATCAGTACCTGAGATGTTAAGCTGAAATGTAGCACAATGGTTTGCGTACAGACGGATTGGCGAGCAGAATCTTCGCTTGTTGTTGTTTTTCGTAGGAGCAAATCTCGATCTGTCGGTCGACTTTTCCAATCTGCACGACAAAAAATACACCAGAAGAAGCAGCGTGACAATCTTCTTCTTTTGAAACATGTTTGAGCTCTTAAAACTGCAAGTTCGTCAAAAATTTTGCGAAAAAACTTCTAAATTTTTACTTTTTGAACGTCAGTTGAAAAAAAAACGTCAGTTCGTTAGAGAAGTCGTTGTAGTTGTTCTATGGTTGAAATTCTATGGTTGAAAAAGGAAATCAATCTTCTGGAAACACTGCTATACCCAACACAAAATGGTTTGAAAACTACAATTGCACGCATTGTGAGAAGAAATGCAAGAGTTCCTCTGGACTTAAATTGCATTTAAAAGCCTGTAAACGAAACCTAGTGATAAAAAACCCAGAAAATACCAAAATTTTATTCGTTTAAAAGTTTATTCGTTCGTCTCGAAGCATAGTTTATTCGTTCGTCTCGAAGCATGACCAAGATATGTCAGGACGTGTTCGTATATTCTCACCGATCGTTTTAAGCTATCAAGTAAGAGTTAGATTTATATAGCTATAATAAGTCTTTATTTTCGCTTAATAATAGAATGTTTTCGTAAATAGTAGATATTTTTTTAACCACAAATATTTTTATATTTCTCAATGATTTACAAATTTTGATGTTTTTACAGGTTGTTGTAGTTTTACTATTTAATGTGTTAAAATGTAAATGTTACAAAGATACCATAACCTCCCCTTCTCAACCTCTCAGAACAGCGAAAGGAATTTCAGAAAAGAAAAGAAGATAATAGCACTCTTAAATTGGTCCTCTTTTTATTGTTTCTAAAATTTCTTGTATTTAATTTTCATTTTGTACTCCTTGTCGTCTAACGAATGAACGCGAGTGTCTGCTTTGAAAAGAGCGACAGTAAAGCTTAAAGCTTTTTGCACATAACCAAGAAAACACACATTGCGAACAGCTACCTTTTTACTCTTCTGGTCCGAAAAAAATTCCAAAAACAAAAGAGACATTTATAACTTAACAAATTTCAGGTTCGAATCGGAAATATTTCTCTGTGTGAATATTTCCCATATTTATATTAAACTCAAAAGTTCGACAAAAACCCACATAAAATACTGTTCGATGAAATAAAGATTTTTTTTCGAGAGAAACGATATTCTAAGGTTAAATAGGGGACAAAGAAAGAGGGAGGGTGGTAGCGGACTCTACCTCCACCGCTCCACCGCTCCACCAATTATCAAAATAAGGTTAAAGTGAGCTACTGAATGTGTTTTGTATGTATGTATGTTTTGCAGAATTGATCAGAAGGCTCAGATCAAATGAATTACGATATTTCACAAATTACTGTCTACCTCTCCTGACTTGATCATGGAGTGTTGTTTTCAGAATGGGCACCACGTTAGGATCGATATCAACGTGTATTTCAATTACTTTCTCGTTTGCCTTATATTCACCATCACTGCCTTCCTATCATTTTCTGCATTCCTGCCGGAAAATGATGATTCTTAAACGGAGTTGCCAATATTAACCGCACCATTATCGTCTGTATTATTTTCTCTTTTTTTTCCAATATACTTGTAGGCTTGTCAGTAATGTCAACATGTTCGAGGACTTTTCATCCTTTTTGCTATCACACTCCAAACTTGCCTTTAAGTTTTCTTCTTTTGCTTTCATTATATTCACCATGCTATGAGAAACATCAGTTGAAACATTCTCTTCTTGCACTGGACTACTTTTTGATTCAACATTGCACTGTGACTTCTTCATTTATTTTCTATTTGTGTTTTTGCTAATAAGAAAGTCTTATGATAATGGATGTTTTTACTGGCCAGGTGACAGAAGAATTTGTCACGAGATACTAAAAGAATAACATCCTTATTGTCAATGTACCAAGAAACATGACGTACCAACCGCTTGACCTTACTGTGGTTTCTCAAGAGCAAATTTGCTGAATGGTATTAAAATCATATAGCAAAACGATTAGCAGACGGAGTCGAATTAAATAATATACAAGTCTAGCTTCTTTTATATATTTATCTTTCATGCTGGTTGGATCCTTGAGTTTTACAATGAAATGACTTCTTGCAAAGGAAGCATTATCAAAAGTAGCTGGAGAGCTTCTGGGATTACAGATGCTGTAAACATTGGTTTCGAGAAGTTGCCTTCAATCGAATCATTTGAAGAAATCATTCCAATGATGTGTGACAACGGGGATACCAGTGTACGAAATACCTTAATCCTGACAGCCATAGCCAGTTGGACAACGGAGGACCTCACCTTGGCAGAATCAAGAAACGATATCAGTGACGAAGAAAGTAGCAGTGAAGAAGAATGGTACGATCCCAATGAGGAGGATACTTGTACTGAAAGAAACGCTTTCCATATAATAAACGAAGAAATGAATACTATGTAAATCCATGTTGTGAAGTATAGTTACTAAAGTGAAAATTAATTAAAAATTCTTTATTGATTTGAAAAATGATAAATCCTGGAAATTTCCCATTCGCGAAAGGTTATCCCGCGAATTTTTTAAAAGTTAGCCACACGCGAAAGTTTATACACGCGAAATACAAAAATTTCGCGCACTTTTGTCTTCGCGAAAGTTTGTACACCTAAAGTAGCTCGCACCCTTCTCCCGGTTGCATTGTATCATCAACATCCTCATCCTCTCATTTAAGGTCTTTAATTTTTGTTTCCTCTCTCCATTCTCCCTGTCATCGTATTTTCTTTAAAGTTACACATACTTTAACTTTTTTTAGGCGTTGATTTTCAGATTCCAGTTCTTTTTTATCATTTGCAGCTGATTATTTGCATTTATTCATCATCTCATCGACAGCCCACATTCTTAAATACAAAATATTAAACAAGCTTGACTTGTTACCAAGGCTTGTGTTAAGTTTGACTATTGTAGCTAACACCACGGATTCTTCGCGTGACCTTGTGGTTATGGAGTTCGCTTCGTAATCACAAGGTCTGTGGTTCGGTTCACAGCGCGGGCATGTTTAGCAAGTGTCTTTACCACAGCTACGGGTCAACCCATGCCATGTGAGGGAAATTGGGTAGGTAATGCCGGTGTATACCTAATGTATACATTCTGAACACAGGACCCACATTGACAACAGTGTTTCCAACACTGAAGTGGCTATATCCTGTATAAATATACGGAATAATAAAAATAATAATAATTCGCAACACTTTTCAACAGATTATTTACTTTGCTGTTGCTGTTACTCCTTCTCAACTTTGTTTAGTTTTTCTTCAACCCCGTAAAACTTTGCTTTCCAATAAAAAAAATTTCCTGTCTTTGGGAGTTCACCTCTTTTTGAAGTTTCGCCAAACCATCAGTCTTTTCTTTCTGCAGTAAGAAGATTCCTTTCTTGTTTTTTCAATTTCAGCCTTGTTTTCACTCTCAACCCTCTCCCAAACACTTTTCGCGTCCTTTAAATCCCGTTGTTTTTATTTACTGCGTCTTTATATGACAAAGCCATTTCAACAAAACAAATCAAATTAGCACATAACACGTCTGCTAACTACAAAAACTTGCGAACAAGTTATTAAATACAGTAAGTTGCATATATTTCACGTAATTTTTGCTATGAAGTCAAACTTGTTTTGTCCCGGGCATTTTCAAAACATGAATTGTTCCAGTAACTGTAAAACAACAGCGATCCATCAAGCCCAATCCCAGCAAAGTTTAGGTTAAGAAACTTTACGTGAAGCAAAATTCCCCAACGGCTAACGACTAACTTTTGCATAAAAACCTGTATCTTGTTCAAATGGTAGGCGAATGGCGTCTTTACCTCAAAAACGGACGAAAAAGTGTTGACTGCGATGACAGGCAAGAATCTCCGGACCGGAATCTTAGGATGGGCGGCGAATTCGTGGAACAATGGACAACAACTAGTCGCTATATAGTCCGTCTCAGTGCAAAATCTCAGCCCCCTCAACCCACAAGGTAACAAGGATGCAGATTTATAGGGAAATCGGGTTAATCACGTATCCAAGCCAAAGTTGTGTTGTGAATTTAATTTTCAAGAATAATCTTTAATGTATTATTTTTAAAAATTTCATAAGAATTTTTAAGCAGTAGTTTCGAGAAATGGCCAAAGGCTCTCAAAGGTATGAGACCTAAAAATTTCACATGCAGATGTCTAATAGATAATTGCAAGAAACAGATTGTGACGACGAGTTTAATTTCTTAGAAATGAAGTTGTAAAGAAATTTTTAGGAAAATGGAAAAAAAAGGAAAAACTTTTCAAAAAGTTATTATACTGAAGACACTGATGTTTTTTTTAACAACTAATATTTCAGAAAGTATAAAAAATCAAAAAAAATCACATTTACAGCTTTAGATTCGAGTCTTAAAATTTCCTTTTCGAACAATAGTTTTAAGAGGAAAATATTATATTTATATGATTACTGCCGTCATGAACATAAATCCTAAAAAATACCGTAAATGACCGATTAAGTGCCCACGATTAGGTGGCCAGGCTTAGAGAAAAAATTGTAATGAGCGCCCAGGTTCAAAACTGAAACTGGGCGCTTACACAGAAGAAAACAAAATGTTAAGAAAAAAAGGTTTTGTAGTGGAACATAAAATTTCAGCATAATGAAAGAAACTAAACGCGGATTTAAATTATTTTCATCAGTGAGAGTATTTATCGAGTTTTTTTCGTAGTTGATCAAGCAGCTATGTGACAGGCTGGGGATACAGATGGTGAAGATGATGAAGAAGAGGAATTTGACTTATGGGATTAGTGTTTCTTTGTATTGAAAGGGAGAAAAAACTTTCAGTGAAAAGGTACACTGTATTTGATTGGGATTTTTTTTATTAACCGCCTAGGACTAAATTAAGCTCCCCGTCCGTATAAGCGCCCACCCTAAAAGTTCAAAAAAAATTAGGCGCTTAATTGATCATTTACGGTATGTACTAATTGATGCTAACTGTAAACTATAAAGATGCTACCAAACTTGGAATTCTATAATTCGGACTATTTTCTGGTCCAGTATGCGTTCCAATTAACACATGAAATGAAGTGACATCAAAAAGCTGGCAACTACAGTTGAGTCTGTAAAATACAAAAACTTAAGCAGCTTTGACCAAAAAGTTTTTGCTTTAATCGCTTTCATTTCGAAGTTTTTACTTTTGAATACATGCGGGAAGGATCAATCTTTCTTATTTTCTGTCTACGTGGCTGCAAGTCCTGCTCGATTTCACAATCTCGTTTCCGTAAAGCAGAGGATTCTATACCTGAATGCAAAATAGAATATGTTTATTATGTAAAATGTATCTCAAATAATATCGCTTCTGCGCTGGTCTGGTCAACACACGAAAAGCAAACGAGTCAATTTTTCTGGATGACATTAAACTTTTCTTTTTCCACAATTTTCTCACAAACAAAAAAATAGACCTACGATTTTTGTCAAGCCAAACAGGATTCCAAGGTTTTTCTTCAAAGAATGATGGATTTTTAAGGTTTTCAAGGTTTTCCTCTAAAGAATGATAGAATTTCAAGGTTTATAAGAATTTTATCCCACAAACCAAACAAACAAATAACAACAAACCCCAACTCATTCCAACTAAAAAACAAACAAACAAGTAAACAATAAGTTGCACATACCATCACCTGAGCGTAAGGGAAACTCAAGCAGAGAAAACAAATCCAATGGTGGGTCTTTTGGCTCGAAGGGTTTATATTCAAGAAATTCGCACCCAAGGGATTTTAGAAGAGTTGGTTCATTTCTAAGACGGTCAAGAGGAGCATTCCCCTCTGCAGGCAATGCAATAAGATCTTGATTATATACAGGTAGTTGATTTGAAAGAGTGTAGCTTAATACTACATTGGATTCGCCTGGTTTGGTTTCTTCCTGCGAGATAGGTTGTGGTTCTTCTCTTTCAGCGCGACGCGTGTTTAAATATGGTTCGTTTTCTGGTTCAAGAAGAACATAAGCCACCTTGTCTGGAGCTGAATCAAAAATTGTTAAAATAAATATTAAGGTACCGAACAAGATAATTTTACTTTTTTTCCGATTACAGTAACAATAAGAATGACTTGCAGTTTAAGTACAGCGAAGAAAGCCTAACAGTGCCCGCTTTCATTTTACTGATTGAGAGAGTTTATAATTGTCTTTGGATAACCAAAACCTTTGGTCAAAACCCAACATTTGGTTTCTACTTTTTTATTATTATTTCTTCTCTAAAATTTGAGTTGCGAAAAAGTGGTTAAAAAAGTTTTTTTCATATTTCAGTTAGTTGTAATTTCTAACAAAGTAATTTTTCTTAAGAAAGCTTTAAGAAACCGCAGAAAAAAAAATCAAGTTATCCGACGTTTGAGTTACCCGACGTTGAGTGTCAGTACTGCCTAAATTTTCATGCACAGAGATTTTCATATGATCTAAAATACATTTGCAGATGCACCTAGAATTATGTCATAATACAATTCTTAATCAAAGAAAAAATAAGTAAAATTAGAATTGAAAAAAACAGAAATTGGAAATTTGATGAGTCACTTCCCAAACTTCCAGTCATACAAAGTTAGTCACACAAGCAGGTAGATTTTTCTAATGATCTGCATATGAAGATAAAGATCTAACATGGTTAAATCTCTTAAATAAATCAACATGATATTTTAAAACACAGTTTACGTTAAACTTTAAAAATCTTACCCGGAGATTCTGCCTGCGGAATTGTGTTTTTGACCACAGTTTTAGGCTTAGCATCTAAAAAAAAATCATTTCAGTGGATTTAACTTGCACAAAAAAAACAAACGTTTTGTTACGTTAGGACACAAATCAAACATACGTTTAGTATCATGGCCACTTCTCATTAAAAAGGATATGACTTTAGCTTCCAGTACTAATACGTCGCTGTTCAATATGCTTTATTACACAAAAGACGGCATCGTTTTTGGAATTTTTATTGACTATTAAAAAATTCTGCCTGCAAACAATTTAAAATTGACTTGTCTTACTTACAAAGCTGTCAAAATACAGGCGTAGGGACAGAATACTTAACGCTGCGTACAAAAACGACTGGAAAGTGGTATCTAATAATATTATTCGCTCAACTTTTAATTTTTAAGGTGTTTTTCTTTATGTTGTGTCTCTATTAAGGTGTGTTAACATATTTTTCTACAAGGTGGGTAAAATACAAATTAATATGAAAATTAAATACAAATACGGAAAATAAATCTACCAACAAAATGTTTTTATTAACCTTACTAAACGCTTTTTCTATAAGAATATCTTAAGGAAAGAAATTTTTTTTGGGAATATTATTTCGCGAATCTAAAAAAGGAGTTTCTCCAGATTTTAATTCCCAGGTTTATAAAATTAAAATTTTTTGCAGGGATTTATATTTTCTCGATCTCTGAGGAAAAAATTTTTTGAGTAAAGTGATTTTGAAGTCGAAATAAACAAAATTTCGCTTTGTTTTTTCTTTGTGCTTGACAATTCAATCAAACGAACGTTTTAAAATAAAACAAGAAGCAAAAAATTCATGGTAACAGCTGCTGTTCGTGGTTTCTGGTACGAAAAGAAAGTGAAAAACTTATGTGCTCATGAGAAACACAATCCAATGATTTTTAAATAAAAATATGTAATAAAAACATCACATCAAACATGCGATTCACAAAGTTTCTTATTGATCGAGGGGCAAAGGTGGAAGCTCAATTATCATCAAAGTAGTTACCATTAACCCAGTATAGTAGATCGCTATTAATTGCTATTGTTTTTATGCGCGGGATAATCAACTCACTGAAAGAGGTCTAGTTTCCTCAAACTAAAATGCAGTTGCCCAGGTTTGCCCATCATCAAGAAAGCCGGGTGGATACAGAACTGTAGAACTATTCTCTTCGAGTTGTAAACATTAGCCCGTTTTGAAATGCTTAGCCAACCGTTAAGGGGTCCGTTAGTTGACTCTGTTTTCTACGCCATTCAAATTCGAAATTGTTTAACCTGTACGTCTCAATTGTGAGCAGAGCACACACTCCACGTTTTGTAAGGAATATTAAAATTAAGTTTAACTCTCTTGAAATTTTGATAATTTAACCCTTAAAGCCTGACAAGTTACTTTAAATATTTTATTTACCTGTTTTTAGCAAATTCTCAACTATATCGCTTCTCTCCCTTCAAGAAGAGGCAAAGTAATGAATGACGGCGTTAAAAAAAAGAATGTAGAATTTAAAAGAAAATTGGTAATTTTGGGACTATGCTTGAAAAGCAGTAGTGAAGAGCTGCAGAATCAATACATAAATTTCCAATTAGAAGGGAGCGTGTTTAAAAATAAAAATGATTTTGATGTTTAATTTTTGCAAAAACTATAGAAGATAATTTATAGATTTTTTTAAAAGTACTTATAAAGCGAATTCGGAAACTTTGTTCCACAGTTAACAAAAAACAAACAAAGAACAATAAAACGAAGGCAGATAAGATGACCTGTTTTGTCATATGATATAAGAAGCCCGTTGCCAGATTCACGCGTAAATGTGAATAAAAAGATAATAACCAAAATAGACTTAACTTTGGCTAAGTAACAAATATTTTATCTGATTTAGTATTCTAATCTTTTCAGTGAAGAATACGGAATCGACATTTTCTTTCTGCGAAAATTTCTTTTCTTAAGGGACTAAAATTCTAACAAGGCTGGACATTATTCTCATTCTTTTACTGTGCTAAAGAATAGACTTGTTGTTTTTTAGCCCGCAATCGCAGTTTGATATTCTTATCAAGTATATTCTAATAAAAGAAAATCAACTTAAATCAATCGTAAATACTGAGTTTTAACTTACTATCGTTCCAGATTGTGTTACTGAAACTGGGTGGATACACAGTGTATCCGCCATGCTCATTGGGTATCAACAATTGTACTCGCAGCTTACAACGCTGTGTCAACTTGGGTCCTTTTTGTTCTGCACGGCCTAAATTAAAATTATTGTTATTGTATAATACTGATATAAAATGTTAAAATCTTTAAAAAAAAGACAAATTTTAAGTTTCTTCTTGCAAAATATTTCAGTTTATTTTTCGGATTATGTACCCGCGAAATAGTTTTTAATTTACTGTTCGCGAAAAGTAATACACCAGAAAATACCGATGTTAATAATTTGTAAAAAGAATGAAAATCTGCCACACCATGATAACAAAAGTCATTAAAAATGCACTTGGGTGAATGTTTTGAAGAATTGATTTTATTTATCCGGAAAAACAAAATAAATAAGTTTTGGTCATATTGGTCCAAAAAACTAACATTTTAAACCTTGTTCGTAATTGATTGTAATGCCAGTAATACATTTTTGTCCTTAAACGACTAGTCCCTACGGATGACTATGGACCACCTGAGACCAAAATTGGACTAATTTTCCCCAAAATCAAATCAAAAAACTTGCTTTATTCAACTTTATACAAAACGTTTTTATGCAAACCTCAATATTATTCTATTTATCAAAAGGCTTATGTTCATAACTTTCTTGATCAACGTTTCAAGATCCACATATCAACAAGAATGAGTTTTTAAATTTCAGGACAAATTTTTCATACATAAGTGAAGATCATTGTTGTCGTCAGCAAACTTTAAATTTTCAGGAACGAATCAACCATTATGTTTTATTGAAAGAAGCTGATTGCCCGGCACATATAAAACAAAAAATATAATAAAAAAAAAATTCGTAAATTTCTTGTTTTTTATATTAACTAAAGTTTTTGATACTTGAAGTCCTCACAAACAACCACACTGACACGTCATAGTCTTGTATTCAAGCAGTCATACTTAGATTTTGCAAGCTGCAATAATTTTAAAACCCACCCACGATAACCTCTTTTGGCAAATATTAAAAATATCATCAAACAGAATATGTCCCAGAATCGAGGGTTGGAGTTCCAAGATTTTTTCTTATACTTCACTAGTTTTGTATTGTTTTCCTGTGTCAAAAAAATATATTTTCTATGTAGTTACACATTTATGGACAAATATAGTTACCTTTTTTCCCTCGTGTTCTTTTCTTTTTTTTTAACAATGACCCCCATTCAGATTCAGGTGTTATTTCTTTTAGTGCTAAGGTATAATACTAGTTAATATAATACTAGTTATGTACATGATTTTCCCCCATTTTTTAGACATTTTAGCAAATTTCTAATGAAAGGAAACATCTAATGCCCAACAACGAGTTACACAATAAGTTAATACCTTTTGTTCCACCTTCACTATCGTCAAATTTGACTTCATTTAAATTTGCATATGTTGACTCAGACATATGGGTTTCCAATTTGAATTTCTGTGATAGAACTATACAATGCTCTGCTCGTTCAACCATACCCTCAATTGGTTGCACTTCTATGGCAGCTTTTACCCTAAACAGAATAAATACCATATTTCCTCTATTTAGTGCCCTCCCCTGTTTTAAGTGCCCCTTAAATTAAAAATTATTTTGATTTGACCTCTATAATAAATGCTTGCATTTCAGCTTATTGTTGTTATTGTTATATCTTGATCTAAAATTTTTTTTCGATGTATTCGATGTTTTTGAATGCATTCTTTAAGTATACCAAAAAACAGTAATTTACATCATTTCACAGTGGAAACGTTTCATAGCAACATGGAATATAATAAATGTTAAATGAATGCTACAGTCTCACAATAAAACCGAACTTTAAGAGCAGGATCTACAAAAAATACAGTATTTTCCTAATATAAAATATTACTAAGATTTGTATCGTGTGCAAAGCTTAAAATGCTAAAATGCTAATCGAAATAATGTATAGGATCGTGTGTTTTTTGCAAATCATAAAGGCCATATCTGTGCTTAAAGGTTTTCTAATGACGTAATTAATCTGTTATTTGAGGCTTAGCTTTGGGAATTTGACTAAATTTACTCACAGGTTTGACCTAATTAGCCATGTGAGACATCAGTTTGCCTTAATGGTGTGATTACGTAACATGGTGATCACTCAAAAAAACTTTCAAATAACAGGACATTGCAGGACATTTTACCTTTTTTTTCAAGGACATCTTATATATTAATTCCCTTGCGTGAGTAAAACTGTGAGTCCACGACACGGAAATCACGGGTCACTTTCTTATGACGTGGTTGTACGCTAAAATTTAACTAAAAAGATTAGGGATGTACTTCATAGAAATCGCACATAAGCTGTAAATATATAACCCGCTGCTAATAACGATATAAATATATATACCCTTATGCCAAAAAACTCTATGTTAGCATATATATATAGGTATCGCTACATATGAAACGTTATTAGATATTCACAAAGCATACGGACTGTTAAATGAAGTTCCCAGCATAAAACGGAAGTTGTGTTTACGAAAAAGATGGCTGTTCTTTTTGAGTATTCTCTACTCTTTCATTCAAAATAAATCTTTAAAAAAACATTTGAAGAAGAGCATGGTTTTATAAATTAATCATAGCAATGTTCTGTAAGGTTTTTTCATGTTTTATTTTCAGTTTTGATTATATTATTGTTGCCAGACATGTTTTATAGCTAGCATCATAAAAAGCCAACTACCACCAACAACTAGCTAGCTAGCTAGGAATATATATATATATATATATATGTAGCCATGTTCTTTATACCTAGCTAAGTCTCCAGTTTATATTTAAGTGACTAGCTATTAGCTGCTGTAGCTAGCTAATGCTAGCTTTAAACTAAAGATTCCCAGTATATATATTCCCACAAAACCCATCAAACGTTATTAACATTGAAGATTTTAAACATTTTCCTGTTTTTTTTTGGTTTGCGAAGTTCTTTTCCTCCAAATATTCTGAAAATAAAGTTCAGAAATTACTTATTTTTAAAATGTAAATTTAATTTGTTTCAAATTGTGGTTTTGACATTTTCATGTAAGAATTTGTGGGCAAAAACCTTAATCAGCATGCTAAAAGAACTGACTTTTCTTAATTTAGAATTACTAAACACAACCATTTTCTTACATTTAGTGTAAACTTTTGTGCGTATGGCTTATATTTAATACACCAAAAGAGCTACTTTGTTGATTTCAATTTTATACTCTTTGTAAGCTATTTTTTTCTTCTTTTTGACATTTTGAATTAACTTATTGTTGTAGAAGGCATATAATATATATGCATATAAAAAAATGGAATTTTGCAAATTTCTGTTTTACCACTCAATTTTTACATTTTATAAGTTATTTGGAACAGAATGGTATGAAATAGACCAAAATACCTGATCTTAGTTGTTTTTAATTTACAGGCTGTGTCTGTGAAACTTTAAGGGGAACATTTGGTGGAAGACAATGGCATGACATATACTGATAGAACTGATTTTTGTTGTGTTAGATGTTATATCTGAACCTTTTTGACATTTTATGTTAAATTTGCGAGAAAGGACTATATATATATATACAGAAGAAGAATTCAATTTTACACCTTGCAAGCTTTGTTTTTCTATATTTTGTATAAATTCTTACTGGGGAGGACTCGGTGCAATATATCGAAATGACTGATCCTTCTCGATTTAAATTTGATGTGTTCTAAATCGTATATAGTTTTGGAAATTTTGTGTAAGATTTAATGGGTAAGGGCTAGATGCAATATGTCAAAAAAACTTTTTTTGTTGAATCGGAAGCACTCCCTACAACCATTCTTTTTTTTACAGTTTGTGAAGCTTTTGTGAGGAAAGAGTGTATGCAATATTATCGAAATAACTGATTTTTGTTGCAAACTGTCTTTCTTAGGCATTTTGGATTAAAATATTGTTTTAGAGGGCATATGCAGTAGATATATGTACCGAAATAATTGAATTTTGCAAACTTTGATTTTGTCGTTACCTCTCATTTTTTACATTTTGATTAAACTTTTGTGGGAGACCGTCGGTATGCGAAGGACCAAAATAAGAGATTTTAGTATTATTTAGAATTTGTATTTTGTGTTGCAAAATTGGTGCAAAAATTGACATAAAATGAACTTATATACAGATTGATTGCTGTTGTTTAACATGACTCATTATGACTTATATATATATTTTATGAAAATTTGTGACAGAATACTATGTGAGATTTGAAATTTTGTTTGCTTTATTGATGGTAAAACAGCATGCAAATTGCTAAAAGGACTTTATTAATTTTAGATTTAAACACCGTTTTTTGTTGGCATTTTGTCTAAAGTTTGGTGAGGAAGGACCATATGCATTATATCAAAAAACGTTTTATTGCAATATAATTTAACCTTGCAATCCCTTTGTAACACCTTAGATAAAAATTTCTACTTAGGCAAAATTTATTGTTTATTTTTCGCATTTTGTGTCAACCTTTGGCAGGGTTTGCAATAAACTAACTGATTTTAACATATACAATGAGAGAGATTTGTGTTTGACATTGATCAGCTTTTTTGTATATATGTGGCGTTTTGAGTGGTTTAAATTTTATGGGTGAGATGTATGTTGAAATGCTTTTAAAAACTTTTTTCCGAATAATTTTCGCATTTGTCAGATGGTCAGAGCAAGTAATTTTAGTAGATTTAGATTTTAAATGTCACATATATACTGCAGTGGTTGAAAATCTTTAATTTTTTTGGTCATTTATATAATAATGCAGATGTAAGATGCGCACTGCTGTATTGTTTGTTTTTTGATGGACATATATCTGCTACATAAATTAAATGGAATACAGTGGATTCTTTCACGGGAAACAGCTAGTTTTAAATTAAATCCAGGACATTTCAGGACAACAAATAAAGTAAAGTTATGTATATCTTTGAGCTTAGAACTAAAAGCTGTAACAACATAAGAATTCAATCTCTGAACTAAAATAAACACTAGCTAGCCAAACAAAACTTAACACCATAACAAAATAGCAACATAAGACTACAAAATACTTTTCCAATCAAACAATGGAATCCTTTCGAAGTAATAATGCTTGCTCCATCTGAACACACTCGTCAAATTGTTCCTTCTTGGTGTTGGCTAACATTCGTAAATTGTTTGATCGTCCAAGGATTTGAAAGTCAGTATTTGTGTGTGCTTTCAATGCCAATTCATCAGCATCTTTATGAGACTGTTTATACTGGTTTGGAGGAATTGTTTTGTCCTTTGCACTTCTTTAATTTCAGTTGAAATAACCTTTCGTTTCAATGCTTTTCCAGAATCTACATTTAACTTCCTCTTTTTATTATTAATTTCAACATATTGTGATCTTTTACACTTGACAGACTTAACTAATTCCCTTGTAATTGGAATGTTGTGTGCTCGGACTTCTTTTGCAATCACGTGATCGTGCAGAATTTCAGCGAACATTCTGACTGGTACTCTTTAATGAATTCTTTATTTGCTTTGAAGCCTCAGACTGCCAGCAGACTCCATAAAGACTCGAACCCTTTTGTTTCTAGAAACTGGGCAAAGAATGTATCTAGCCTTTGATCAATCTTTTCAAATGAGAGAAACTTTTACTGCTGTTCAGGTACAACATCATTAATGAGCTTTGAGAACTGTTCTTGAGCATCATCAGCAACCGATGATGGGAGAAGGATCTCCAGAAACGTCGCCTACTAAACTATCATGTTCAAGAAATGATAAACTTTCCACAGTAAAACGAATATGTAGTTGACTTTTGGACTTCTTCCATCAAGACTTCTAAGAAATATGGAGCAAGACCATGGTTAATGAGATTTTTCTGCTATTTGGCTTTCGGGAAACATCACATGAAATAGTTCACTGAGTCCATCACAAGAGCATTGGGAAAAGTTAGCATGGACCACCTTCATAGCCCAGCTGATTTCTGCAAATAATTTTTGATTTCTCTTAAACATGGAATCTAAAGTACCTTGACAGGGTTTAGTTGAGGAACTTGCTTTATCAGAAGATGTTGGCTCAGAAGAGGATGTTGGCTCAGAAGAGGATGTTAGCTTGGAAGAATCTGTTACATTTTGGTTACCAGTAAAAAAAGGGAGAACAGAAGAATTAACAGGTTCTCTTTCAGTGTTTTTTTATGACTTTTGCAAATGTCTTTCGAGTATTATTGACATCTTCCAAAACCTTCATTTTTTTTGGAAAGCCAGCTCTAGTAATTCGGATCTTTTAGCCAGTCGTTAAAAAATTTTAATTTTCTTAGCATTATTATATCATTAGTAATCTCTTTTAGTCTAGCTTTAAACAGAAATAAAAAGTAAACTATAAGAAACTTAATTGTTAGGTAAGGTCAAGTGAAATATAACATAGATATACCATGGTAGATAAATACTAAAACAATGATAAAACTAGAAATCAAGCAAGAAAACCTAAAAAAAAGAATTTGATGAATCTTAAAATTAAATACGCAGCCTTCAAACTAAATTCCAGGACATTCCAGGACAATCTCTAAAAAGAAGGAAAGTCCAAGACATTCCAGGACAAAAACTAAATTCCAGGGCATTCCAGCACAGCGGTCACCATGTGTAATGCTTAAAATGGTTAATTTGACATTTAGAAATTGTTCTTATTAATTGTTCTCATATAAAGAACTTGTTGCACTTAAGTGTTTGTTTTTTCTCTTGCTACAAAGACTGCTAATATTTTTCCAAGTAAAATATAACATATTGTATTAATTAATGTCTCTCCTCTTAACCAATCAAATTTGACATACTTTCTTGCTAATGAAAAGTTTTCATACTAACTTTTTTGGTTCACCCTTCTTTAGATTTATACAATGTATATCCTTTTTAACCTTCTCTCCATTTCCATCAACAACAAGATAGTGTGGGAAAAGTTTTTTATCCGATACATCCACCAAGGACACCATTACTTTTCCTTCTTCAGCATTGTATAGCTAAAAGCGATAATATATATTTAGGAAGCCCTTAGACAATTTTTTTAGTTAAGATGAAATCAGATAACCAGCTTATCTGGTTTTATATTAACTTATTTTTACAAATAAAGGATGTTTATAAAGTAAGTGTACATGCTTTCTTTACGTTTTCGCTTTATCATTGTAAGAAGTAAACATCCTTTTGTTTGGTTTCAAGAGAGTCTTGAAGGAAACATAGAATGTTAAAATAACCACACCACAAATAAATTGCATCAAGATAAAAATCAAATAACATCCTTTTTTATTACTCTGTTGCTTTTTTATTCTTTTTTTGGTTTATTTGTTGTTGTTTCTGTTTTCAGTACATTTCCCTAAATACCAAATTTTGTATGTTTAAAATATCAGATTAAACATGGTTTATTGCTTCAACTGAAGTAACTTTTACGATTTCAAAGGCTAGAGTCATGCTAAAATAGGGAAATCGTGAAATAGGCTAATTGTGAAAGTTAATTGTCAAAAATTTTAATTGTTTTGTGATTTTTTTTTGTAACATAAAAAAGGCCTTTTTATATTACCTCCATCCTTAAGTGCAATAATTGCCAATTCAAAAATGTGAATTTTTTTTTTGACTATACGTATTTGTATTTGAACTTATAAAATTAGAAAAATAACACAAACAAAAAAAATTTATCTCTAAATACCTATATTCCCTGTTCATATCTTTGTAAAAACTTTGTTTTTGAAAAAAGCGCATTAAAATAAAAAAGACGTGGTTCTACTTTGAATACGACGTTTTATAGGTCAAAACATTGCGCTAGCTAGACGAGGCCCTATGTTGGTGCTTATAATGCAACAGACTTTCGAAAAAGAAACATAAAATACATTATAGTTTCTTGTCCAGTGACGAAGAAACACTGTTCCAGACATTTGGGCTCTAAAGCCATTTAGTTTTGAACCTGAAATGTTGTCGGAAGAACAAAAAAAAATATTAAGTTCAAACCATGAAGACGAAGTTATACAAAAAGAAGGCAATCGAATTGAGAACAATAATTGTTGTAAATGAGGTGGTCACTGTAGACCGATGAGTTTATTCTCTGAAAGTTTGTGCTGCAAAGATAATAATGAAATTCCGGACGACTACTTCGAAAGTACAAATAATTTCGCAAAACATAAAATCTTTCATAATTATAATCAAGACTAAAGTGATATCCATTTTATATCTTTAACATCCTTCTGTCTTCAATTAATGGAAATTGTTAAATTGAATCGTGTTAAAAAGAAAAAGTTTGATAAAAAACAAAATACATTTTCCATACGCTCGACATGATAAAGTTTCTAACCAAGCTTGTCTTTACAATAAACTTTTCAACACAATGTTTTGTGAAAAAAAACATATTGTTCTCCATTCGAATTATTTTTGCAACTGCATTTTCGAAATCCAATGAAGAAGGCCTGAAAGCAACAATGACGAAGGAATTAAAAAAATAGAATACCAAAGCTTTAATAAAGAAATACAATAGTGAGATGTAACTCAATGAGTGTATGTGAACAGGGGGTTAATTTTAAATTTCCTATTTTAGGAAAAACATGTATTACAGATTTGATGGGTACATACACACCGAGCTTGTATCTTTTTATTTTGATAAACAAATATGAAAGATTGTGTTTGGTTTGCACAAACACAAACAAATGATTTACTCTTTCAAAGCAGTCTGGCTCAAAGTGCATGGAACATGTATAAAATCCTTAATCCTTAGGCAAGGGACTAGTTATTCCAATGTTATGTAACCATCTTTTTCGAAGCTCATTTTTTTTCTCTGTGCTGGAAATTTTGAAAAAAACTACAACATCGTCAACATTTTCTTTTGATTTATAATTACCTGTTCTGTTAGTGCAGTTGATGTTCTCAAGCAGTTAAACGTGAATGTTTAAATAAACTAACAACTAATACTACTACCACCGCCAGCACACTACAATTTCTAAACTAAAAAACGTCATAATTAACTTGACCCAATCATTTTAAAATCACAATTTCACGCGTAGTAAACACAACTTTTCACAAAGTTGGTGAAACTTTTATATCAAAAGAAATTTTTTTGTTGCGGCTACTGTTTTCTTAAATAAAAAATTAGAGCTTACTTCCCCTTTAAATCATGAATTGTTTTCTTTTTTGTCGACACTTTTAATGTCAACTTTACAAACTACTTTAGGATCTCCTTAAAAAAAATAAGGAACACAAAATGCCTTTTGTGAAAGGTAATACTTACAAGAAAACATGCAAAAGTTTTTAACTAGAGCTGCTCCTCATGTAGAATATTCCTTTGATTTCTCAATTTTATTGACATAAAATAGTAATGTGGATCAGCATCTCTTTGTGACCATATCATTTTTTTACTTGAAGGGTACCTCCCGAAGAAAAGCACAGACTATATGTTGTACCTGTACTCTTTAGTATACAAAGAGAAATATTTTTTTCAGTTTCAAATTAATCTTTTTCTGCAAAAAGGCTAATTGTACTAGAGATTAATCATTATATCATTTTGAAAGTGCAAGGTTATTGTAAGAGAGATGTTGCAGGAAAGTTGGTTTAAAAATTTGTTATTATATGTCATTGTAGCTGATGAAAATTTAATAAAAAGTATTCGAAGAAGATATAACATCGAACAGTAGGCTAGGGACGAAGTTACTTCTTTTGTGATAGTTACTTCATTTTCTGCTTGACTCAAGTTTTTGTCTTTCTCACTTCGCAATCCTTGAATTTTTCACATTGTTATTAACCATGTGTAAGGTGTTCACAAGGAGCCTGAGTGTGCAAATGATTTTTTAACCTTTTTAATTCGCACTGAAACATCGATTGCATTTTTGTTCTCTAGTCATCCTGCTGATAGATTTTTAGTTGAGTATTCTTTTATAACCAGGTTTTAGAAAAATTTATCTTATTCGGATGCATGGTGACCACAGATAATTGAAATGTAAATTCTGGGGCATTCCAGTATTCCAGGACAAAATTGTTTGACATTCCAGGACAATTTGGGGAGAAATTCAGGGAGCTAACCTTAAAAATCACAGGCCTAATAAAACCTTTACAGATACAAGCAATTCTTTGAGATGCATGGAATGCAACCTAGAAACATTTGTGTGACCACTAGAAGTCAAATATGTTGCAGCATTTTACAAAGCTTGTTTTTAATTAACCCATTCTCCCTTGTGACCTGTAATCGGGTGCTGTGGATCCCTGATGTGATTTATGCTAGAATCTGATAAAATTTAGCCTTGGACAAAGAAGTAGTAAGCAATACCAAAGTGATTCAGAGTGATGTACAAAGAGGATAAAGGAGAAGTAACAGTGCCTTCAATGTATACTGAAGCCTCTTCAACAGTTCCTGGGAAATATAAAGGATCATATGAGCCCTCAAGAAAGTATCACTGATCTTTTACACAAAACGGGGCGTTTTTCAATACATTCCATACAGTAGTTTTCTTGCTATGTTACCTTGAATCATCAATATCAAAAATTGCCATTTTTCATTCTAGGAATATAGCTGATTTATTCTTACGAATGAAGTTACAGTGAGTGAAGTGTTATAGCGGGACTAACTTTATCTTACCTAGATATGTGAATTTTTTCACATCATAAACTTGGAATGTCTTATTTATATGCTTGCCCTGTAAAACCCACTAAAATAATTTTCTCCTGGTCTGGAGGATTAGTTTTGACAGGTATTCATTTATGTGGAATTAGTGTTTTATTCATTGAAAAATATACATTATGGTCATCTAGTAAATTAGGTCTAGAGCATATTGCACTAAAAGTAGTTTTGATCTTGTAAACGAACTTTAATCATGCTGGGAAATATTTTGATTGGTTTAAAACAAACATTATGCAAACAAAATGTTGCAGTTGGTGGCTACACAATGCAAACATTGATTTCTGGGACCTTTCATTAATCTCAACAAAATTTGAATGTTAATTTACAAGAAATTTTAGGACTAAAATCAAAATAGAAAAACAAAATTAAAATCAAATTTTTTCTCAATACGCAAAGCTAGCATGATCAAGTTCTAGAAGCTTCCTTAAATGATATCATATCAGTTTTTAAGGACTTTTATAATGTTAACAAGCGTTATGGAATTTCATTCATTAATTATGGGTTTCATGAAAAATTAATTAAAAATTATGATCAATGATGTGAAATAAACAGGTTTAAGTTACTACTTGGGAAAATCCTTCCTTAACATTTGTAAGGAAGTTTGTAGTTTTTATGGATTTACAAAAGGCATTCGACAATGTTGTACATGGTACTTTACTTGAAAAACAAACTACTTATTACTTATTAACAACAAGAAACTTGATTTGTTTACATCATATTGTTTTAGATAATGTAAAATCAGAAGTCAAACATGTTCATTGTGGTGTTCCACAAGGGTCTATTTTTGGCTCTTTGCCTTCCTAACTTTCTTTAACGATTTTCTAGAAGTCTTATTAAGAGCCCGTATCATCCATAATGCAGACGGCACGGTGATTTATGTTTCCAGTGATAACTTTCATGTAATTGAAAATGTTTTGAAGAAAGAACTAATGAACGTTGCGAAGTATCTACATGACAACGACTTAGCAATTAATTTAAAGAAAGTAAAAACCGAATCAATGTTAATCGGAACAAGTAGAAAGTTGAAATGCATACAAAATGCTTTCAAAATAGTTTATAATTTGGTGGAGATGCACCAAACATTTAGCTATAAATCCTAGGCTCCATTAAAGATTCTAAACTTTTATTAAGTGAAAAGAAGCGTCAAATAGACTTCAGCTGTTGTCTGCCTTAAAACCGCAGTTGGATACAGATAAAGCAACCACAATTTACAACACCATGATCGTATCTCTTATAACCTTTAACAACATTCTCACTTTGAATTTAAACAACATTCAGTTGAAAAAACTCGCTTCACTTATCTAGCAAGGTGCATCACAAATAACCAAGATCTTAGTACAATCCATAACAAGATATTCAGAAACAGTTGCTGCATTGTACGTAAATGCATTGATGGCAAAATTTGTTATGACTTTATCAAGTACTTCATAAAGGTGAATCATACAAAAAAAACAAGAAACAATCAATATATACATGTTAAAACTTCCACAAGTTAAACTAGAGATTGCAAAGAACGGCTTTTATTTTATGGGGCCAAGTGTTTACAACAAACTATTATTACGTTCGAGGACAGAGAAATAATACATAAAATTCAAAAAATTATTGAAAACTTACAGTTTTTAATCTATTATTTTAACACCATTTTATATGTCTCAATACTACTTTTATTTATATTAATGGCTTATGAACTATTTAGCCGGTTTATACGGGAAAATATAGACAGAGGTCATGACGTCATGGACCAAACGCATTGAGGTCAATGCAAGCAACGGTCTATATTTTGATGTAGAGACAGGCTAAAAGGTTAATAAGTCATTTATTGTTGAAGATATTATTTTGGTTTGTCTGTTCAGTATTCATATTACTGTGGAAAGTTTATCATTTCTTGAACATGATAGTTTAGTAGGTGACGTTTCGGGAGATCCTTCTCCCATCATCGGGCAAAGTAAAATGATGTACATGTAATACATGCTCATCGACCAATATAAACAGGTTAAGAATATTCACGATAGCGTGTATGAAAAAGAAATGAGATCGGTTAAAAACCAACACCTTAAAAAGTTCAACAAAATCAATGACAGATTCAACAATGATACACAAACAGGTATAAACAAGAGCAAACGGATTGTCAATCTCTCCAACAGACAACTCACGACAGAAGAAACACTCCTTCTATCAAAAGGAATGAATTTCTGTATGACACCAGCTTCAATTCCAAAGAAAGAAATAGTTGCAAAAGTGGAAGAGGCAATTAAAGATCTACCAAAAGAAGAGGCAGACACAGTAAGAGCTAAAGTAAGCCTCACGCTACAGAAAAGCAAAACACCAAAGGACAATTTGCGAAAATCTGAAAGACTGTCATTGAAGAATCTAAAGAAGGACAAAGATATCATAATCCTACCGGCAGACAAAGGGAGAACAACGATTATCATGAATACACCTGACTACATCGACAAGTGCAACGAACACATCAACGACAGGACATACAAACTTCTCAAGAAAGATCCTACAGAAGTCATCAAACGAGAAGCGAGGAACATCTTAATGGAGTTGAAGAGAAAAGAATACATCAACGACAAGCAGTATTACCGACTGAAACCTTGTGACGGACCACCACCGCAATTTTACGGACTACCAAAAATTCATAAACAGGGAAATCCAATTCGACCAATAGCCTCCTGCACTGGAACACCGTTATACAACCTGTCAAACTTTGTTGCTTCTATCCTCAGCAAATTTACAACAAGTGACCACAGCAAAAACTCAAAAGAATTTTCAGAATATATCAGAGAAATAAAGAGAGCAGACGACGAATGCATGGTATCATTTGATGTCACATCACTCTACTCAAATGTTCCCATAAAAGACACCTTAAACATCATTAAAGCCCTTATCGAACGATGCTGCATTCGGTTTTCTGCATTTGGTTGAACTTGTTCTAACCAAAACATGGATCTGTTTAATAAGAACTTCTACACTCAAACAGACGGAGTTGCCATGGGAGGCCCTGCATCATCAGTAGTCGCAGAAATATACATGCAAACACACAAGACAACAGCATTATTCACATCAGACAGACGTCCAAAGGTTTGGAAAAGATTTGTTGACGACATATTCACCATAATCAAAAGATCTCATCTAGAAGAGTTCCATGAACACATCAACGGCCTACATCGACAAATCAAATTCACTGTTGAGCTTGAACACGATGGAAGTATCGCTTACCTGGACACTTTGGTCAAATGCAAGAATGGTTCCATTTCAGTTTCAGCGTATCGTACACCAACACACACTGACCAGTACCTTAACTTCGAATCAAACCATCAGAAATCTTGCAAAGAAAGTGTCATATCTTCATTACTGAATCGTGCCAACATCATAGTCAATGACAAACAGGAGGGGAAAGAAGAAATTCGATGTGTAAGAAATGCATTAATCACAAATGGATACAGTCATAAAATCATCACGCAAGTAGAAAATAAATCATTGACAGAGAATCCAGAACAACAGCCAGGAAGATTAAAGAAATCATCAACAGTGTAGAACGTAACAAACACATAAACAACATCTCGTATCAACTTCCTGAGATTTGGTTACCAGCCCTACAGAAGAAGTAGTAAAAATGTTAATTACCTTAATTAAATGCAATTATCAGCTCGTTTCTGATTGGTTAATTTTTATGAATTTTGATCCTCTGCAATTATATAAATACACATCATTTTACTCTGCCCGATGATGGGAGAAGGATCTCCCGAAACGTCGCCTACTAAACTATCATGTTCAAGAAATGATAAACTTTCCACAGTAATAAGTCATTTATTACCCCACTGATTATTTCATAACCAATAATAAAAAAAAGGTTTTAGAGTCCAGGGGTCTTTATTTTTTTTCTATGTATTTTCGCATAATGTTTTTGCATGTATTTTTGAAGCAAGAATTATTCTTGTGCTGTTGTACAGAATATACTTGCATTGTTTTGAAATATATACAGCAAGTTATACTTGCGTTGTTTCGAAACTTATACAGCAAGTTATTCTTCTCCTACTTAAAATAATAAAACAAACAATTTTAGTGTTCTTTTAATGTTTTTGTTCAGTTTTATAGAACAATCTAAATTCAAGTGCAAATTCTTTTTCGGACTATGGTTGTTTAGTTGAGAATATTTAATGTCTTTCACAGCATTAAAATCATTTTTTTTTAAATTCATAACGGAGGAGGGTGTTATGACAAGCGTATTCTATCTTGTTTTAATTATTTTTCCTAAATGGTATCGACCATTCTCTTGCTGAATTGCATAACTCTTGCTGCATTACAGTTTAGCTACCGTAATTTTATACATATATATTAATCATAACGATGAAGGGTGTTACGACAATAATCTGTCTTGTTTTTCACTTGTATTATAATTATTTTAGCGAAAGTAGCTAATTTTTGTTATAAATCACATAAAAATTTAAACTTCTGTTTAACCACGTAACTATTTTTGTGTTTACAAAATTAGCGCACTGCGCATTTTACTTTTATCGTAACAAATTACCATGAACAAAGAATCAACTTCCAGTGGCCTAACCAATGGTGGTCCTAAGTAACGTTATTGATTCACTTTGTTTAGTATAATTGTAGATGGACATCCAACCAACAAAAAATAACATCATTGATATCTTCTATGCTCATTATATTTTCACGAGATGGGATGAGAAAGTGTTTGTTTGTTTTTTTATGTTTTTTTCTTTAAAACTTTTTTAGTTGATATTATTCTTTTTTGTTTTCGTGAAAATTAGGGTAGGTCGGGTCCGTAGAACAACTAATTAAATTGGAGTCGCCTAATGACATCATATAAAATTTTACATACTTTATATACTAAGGATTTTTTTTGCGTGTAGGGAGTTAAATAAATCACATATGTTCCCATTTTTATTTTTTATGGTTTAAAAAATACTTTGGTCACACATTCATCTCCAATTTATGCATATTTCCAATTCTGTTCCTAATTCAGGAACATAATCCCTTCTTTTAAAAGATAAAATAATAATAATAAACAATTTTAGCTTGATCTTAGATAATTATTAGAAGCACTAATATATACTGATAGAAATCTATTTACTCACCTCAAATTCAAGAATGTTGTTATTTTGATCCTTCAGATATCCATGAGAATCTTCTGTAGGATATCGATACTTAAAATGATCCTGCCAAAAAAGTTATTTTAAAAATTGAAACGAAAACATTTAACCAGGAGTGCTCTGTTAATGAAAACTAGGTTGGCACTTTTCAGCAATGTTCAGGTCCTTCATGCAAACAAAAACATTCAACCGGGATATTAAGTGCTCTGTTAATCAAAATTTGGTTGCCCTTATTTGCAATGTTCAGCTCCTTCACACAAACAAAAATATACAAAGCGTAAACATTGCCATTTTTGTTACAAAGTCATTAAAATGTGATTGTAAGAAGCCTTGGGAATCCCATTATATACACATTATTGATCCTAATTGTCACTTTATTATAAACCTTAAAGTTATTATATATAGCCTGAATATCACTATATTGCTATGCTAAAAGCTACCTTAAAAATAAACATCATCAGTTTTATATTGTAAAAATATCAACAATGCATTTTGCTACAAATTTATAAACTTACATATATTTCATCACAAAACTGCAGTACAGAGTTTATTAAATTTTTATTTTTCTAATTAGGGATTGCATGAGAGGTTTCTAAAAAACTTAAGGCTATAAAAATGGGATTCTTTGTATGATATCTTTCAGGTGTGACTTTTAGTGTCATTTGGAGTTACAGTTTTAAAGATTTTAAGACCTATACATGACCAGGTGTAATGTAATACATAATTGGTTTTGTATAAGTTAAGCATAACTAGCAATCAAAACATTTCCAAAAAAATGACATTGAGCTAAGAAATAAGAAGAAGTGCATTGTGGATCTAATAGGATAGGTTTATTAACATTGACTTACTTTGAGATTTG
This sequence comes from Hydractinia symbiolongicarpus, assembly GCF_029227915.1. Taxonomy (NCBI): domain Eukaryota; kingdom Metazoa; phylum Cnidaria; class Hydrozoa; order Anthoathecata; family Hydractiniidae; genus Hydractinia; species Hydractinia symbiolongicarpus. Next base: position 13,458,963 of record NC_079877.1, on the reverse strand, counting down.
GAATCTTGACATATGGTTCACTCATTTTTGATAAAATTCCAACTTTTCTTCTAAATATATAATATTACTAATGTTATTCATTCATATAATTACATTTAAAAATAAAGTTTCTGGGACATGCTTTTTTTAATTTATTGCTCTTGAAAGAAATATTAAGATACAATATTAACTGCACATCTTTGCAATATCATATGTAATCTCTGGGTCCTAAATAAAGCATTTTACAGGATTTATTTAAATAGGAGACATGGATAGCTTTTCATTTCAAGCAAATCCCACCCCTCTCCTGAAGGTATTACTTCTTTCCTATGCTTACTCGTATATAACATACATCTAACAGTAAAGCATCAAAAAGTGAAACTTAAAATAATTACTAAGTAAAACAATTTTAGTCTACCTTATTGCATGAAATTAACAAGTCATGAAATCAACGCTTTTTTCAAAATTTGTGTTAATTTAATGACCGTTAATTAAATGCAGTGTTAATTTAAGACTGTTAATTTCATGACGTTAATTAAATGACCCTTAATTTAATTCGCGTTTATATCTTGACTCGTTGATTTTATAAAATAAGGTATAGTTATCAGACGTGTCAAGGATGATATCAAGGAAACATTTTCAGGGTAGGTCCAAGCCCAGCATTCTCATTTGCTGTTAAACAGCTATTTCTTAGTTAAAATTTTCCAATTTGTTTGTGCCAGAATAAGGTTTAACTCCACACAAATGATGTGTCATCATAAGAAGGAGCAAAAATATGGGTATTATAGTGGTGAGGAAGGGTAAGAAGATTATTTTTGTGACATCCCATAAAAAAGGAAACTACATTATCAAAAGCTTCTGTAAAAAAGTGAAAAAACAAGTGAATTTCATAAAAAAGCTTAGAAAGAAGGGACCTAATCATTTTTACATACAATCTTGATTGTTTTTTGAAGTATTACTTAAAACTTCTGCTAATTATACAAAAACTAGTTGATAAAGCCTGTGGAGAAATCCACTTAGGCAAAAGGTCAATAAAAAAGTTGTTTTAGATGTTTTGCTGACGTCAGCATTGCAAATCAAAAAAAAATTTGGCAAAATTTAGTTTATGCGTTGCCTGTAACATGTAGAGGTTAAAACGCTGATCAAAATAAGGTATAGAATCATATCTTTTCTACGAACAACTAAGGACATATAAGGGTTTAAAAATTTTGCTGACGTCAGCAATGTATACCTGTTGCCTTCACCGTATAGATCTTGAAACGAGGATCAAGAAAATGTATAAGATCGTGTACTTTTGACAAATAGTTGCAGAGATATTGGGGTTTCAATGTTTTTTTATGACGTCATCAACCCATCCATTCCGAAACTAATTTGGGGAACCAGGTTTTCAAAAATTACCTAAATTGGTCCTAGGTGGTCCCTAGTTACCCACGCAGTGAAAAATCATTGACGTCACCACTTTTCAAGTTATTTGCCCTCAAAGTTTTAGGTGCACTGTAATGGCTTCATTAATTTAATATAGGATATTGACGTTAAAGTAGTTTTATTGAAGTCGCTCTGTAACGTCAGAAAATTTAACATATTAGACATGCATTTTTCAGCAACATCAAAGGAAAATGAACACATCCACTTTGCCTGTTACGGACAGACACAGTCTCTGTATTATTATAGAGATAAACATCATCCAGAAAATTTAAAACATTTAAGTGATGTACCTATGATAATTATTAAATGTTAAAATTTATGTACAATGTTTAAAACATCAAACAGCATGGCTTAACAGCCATCCAATACAGCACCTCACTTAGAACTACTTATGGTGTGTGATCTTGTATAATTAGTTGAGCTCTGAATTATTTTTGTGACATTGTCGAAAATAATATCTCCTCCGGAATGACAATACTTTTTTTAAAAGAATGGCGTAAAGACAAAAAAAAGGAGTAACAAAAATGATGTTGGAAAGTGCGCTATATGCATGCAAACAACAGCAAGAAATACACCTAAACATTGAAAAAAACTACATTAAAGGATTTGTTAAATTTCGATTAATTTCAGTATCTATAATTTTTTAATCTTTGTGTTACGGAAAATTTGCCTTCTTAAAATAAAGTTAACATATTCTGTTAGGAAAAGAGTGTTAACATGTATTTATTGTCATATAGAACAAAGAGTAAGACAATATCACTGACCCCGTAAATATAGCTAAGAAGGTGTTGGGTTATACAAGAAAGATTGCATATGAGTATTGGATGAAAGTAATATTGAGCAAGGAAGAATACTAGAAAGCAAGAGAAGCTGTTGGATTCCATCAAAAAGATTATAGACTATCAGAACAAAAGATTACTGAGGAAGAAGAATATTAGAAAGTCTTATAGAAGACAAAAGGTTAGTGGTTTTAATAATTATCAATGGTAGCAGAATTGGAACGATCTATATTATGACCTCAACAAGTTACAAAAATCCACCTGTGTTAAAAGATGGGTCCAATTATATTGATTGGAAAAAGGAGTTAGAAGTGTGGCAAGCACTGACAGAATTAGCTGATGAGAAGAAAGCTTTAGCTGTATTTGCTTCATTAGATGGTAAGGCTAATAAAAAGACTGCCTTACAACTTGACATTCGATATTTAAAAACTGAAGATGGTATTACAAAACTTACGGAAAAATTGGACAAGATATTTCTTAAAGATGTAAAGCATCGTGCATATGAAGCATATGAAAAATTTGAGCAATTTAAAAGGAAGAAGGACGTGTCGGTACAGGATTATACCATTGAGTTTGAAGACCTTTACTATAATTTGAAAAAGTATGATATTGATTTACCAGATGCTGTTACAGCTTATCGATATTTAAATAGTGCTAACCTTTCTACGCAACAGAAAGAAATTGTTCGAGCAACAATTCCAGATTTAAAGTATAACTTAATGGTTGATCAAGTTAAGAAGGTATTTAATGAATCTTCAAATTCATAAGAAGATGACGATGTGCCGGTTCAAATTAATGAGGTTTCGGGTGATAGTACTTCTAACGAGACATTATATGGTGCTTCACACAGCAAGGTTCCTCACTCACGGTATGTGGACAGAGGGTGGAACAGACAGGGTTAGGGATATCATGGGCAATGAGAAACACAAGAGTATAGGTTAAAGGATTATCGTAGAAGCAGTGGAAATCGAAATGACAGAGAGGAGAATAGAAGATCGGGTGATCGACCAAGATGTTACATCTGTGGAAGTACTTACCATTTTGCTAGGGAGTGTCCAGATAAAGCTAAAAGTAAGAGTGATGAGATTAAACTTCAATTTTATACGGAGGAAATAATGGAAACTCTCGCTGGTGAGACATTTACCATGGCAGTATTGGATTCTGGTTGCACTAAAACAGTTTGCGGGCAGAATTGGTTAAACTATTATGTAGAAAGTCTTTCAGTAGACGATGCTTCATCAATCAAAGAAGAGCCATCATCAACAGTATTTAAATTCGGAGATGGTAAAGAAATCAAAGCATCAAAACGTGTCACCATCCCTGCTTGGCTTAGTGGAAAATATGTTAGCATAACAACAGAAGTTATAGACAAGGACTTACCATTACTATTTAGTAAGCAAGCAATGAAGAATGCAAAAGTTTTTATTGATTTTGAAAATGACAAGGTTGAAATTCTGGGACAAGAACACCAGATCCAATTTAGTTCCACCGGACATTATTGTATTTCCATTAACAAAGAGGGTAGCGAAATTGAAAAGACTTCTCCTCAAGTATGTCTGATAATGAATAATTTGGATGATACTCAAGAAAAAGAAAAAGTGGCCCTGAAATTGCATAAACAGTTTGCGCATCCATCAAAAGACAAGCTTCAGCAGCTTTTGAGAAATGCTGATGTAACTGACCCAGATCTTTTAAAAATGATTGCTGAAGTTTCAGATAGTTGTGATACATGCATCAAGTACAGAAGAAATCAACCAAGACCATTGTTGGGTTACCACATGCAACAGTATTTAATGAATGGGTTGGCATGGATTTGAAACAATGGTCGTATGGTGATAAAATTTGGTTATTACATCTTGTTGATCACTTGACCAGCTTTAGTGCATCCTGCGTTATTCGAAGTAAAAGGAAACAAATTATCATTAACTCATAATTTAAGATCTGGATTTCCATATTTGGGTCTGCTAAAAAGTTTTTAGTGAATAATGGTGGGGAATTTGATAATGAGGATTACTGTAGCATGTGTGAAATTTAAACATCAATATTGTTACAACAGCTGCTGATAGCCCATGGAGTAATGGACTTGCTGAGCGACATAATTCCACACTGGGCAATACAGTCTGTAAAATGATGGACAAGCCTAATTATTCATTAGAAACAGCTGTGGCTTGGGCTGTTGCTGCTAAGAATTCCTTAAAAAACGTACATGGCTTTTCACCGAACCATTAGTGTTTGGCAGCAATCCCAATTTTCCAGTTATAGAAATGAATGATCCACCCACTCTAGAAGGAAGGACAAGTAGTCTAGTAGTTGCTGATAACTTGAACGCATTGCATGCGGCAAGAGAAGCCTTTATAAAATCTGAATCCTCTGAAAAGCTCAGAAGAGCCTTGAAACATAAAGTAAGACCTTCAACAGGTGTGAAGTATGTAACAGGAGATAAAGTATATTATAAACAGAGATCTGATGATACTTGGAAGGGTCCTGCTACTGTGATAGGTCAAGAAAGTCAGCAAGTTCTAGTGAAGCATGGATCAACATATGTTAGAATGCATCCATGCAGACTACGATTAAAAGAAGAAAAGTTAGAAGCACATGTAGAAGTGGAAATTGACCATGAAGACAAACAGGAAACTGGAAAGGAAATATTGGAAGAGGAATTAAGTAGTGAAGCATCAATTACTAACAATGATGCTAATAATGATACAGGTATGGATACTTTATTTGACAATAACAATTTATTGAAGACAAATGTGAAAGCAAAGAATATTATGCTAAACATTAAAGATAAAGTGAAATACAAAACAGAAGTTGGTTGGAAAACAGGAACTGTGCACTTAAGAGCTGGGAAAGCAAGTGGAAAGTATAGGAATTGACTGAATATTGTTGATAAAGTTAGGAATGTTGAGAATTTAGACTGGCCAAAGGTTGAAGAGTGGGATTTTGCTGAAAAGGTATCATCACTAGAGGCTTTGATATGCTTGAATAAAGCTAATGAAAATGAGATTAAGTCTGCCAAGGAGAAGGAGTTGAACAACTGCATCAAAAATAAAGTTTTTGATGAAGTGGAAGATAAAAAGCAAAGTTGCATTAGCACCAGATGGATTCTGACAGAGAAGAATGTTGATGGACAAAGAATTGTGAAAGCTAGATTACTGGCACAAGGTTTTGAGGAGTTTGAAAAACCAATTCAGACAGACTCTCCAACTTGCACAAAGGAATCATTACGTTTAATGTTGTCAATTTTAGCTTGTAAGGAATGGGACTGTAACTCTATTGACATTAAAGCTGCCTTTTGCAAGGAAAACCCATTGAAAGAGATATATACCTTAAACCACCTAAAGAGTTCCAGAAAGATGGATATGTCTGGAAATTGAATAACACAGTCTATGGCCTTGCAGATGCATCTAGAACATGATATTTCAGAGTAAAGAAGGAACTGTTAAAGCTTGGAGTTGCAGTAAGTAAATTTGATGCAGGATTGTTCTACTATCGAAAAGATGGGCGTCTACATGGAATTATGACAACCCATGTACAGTACCGCTATCAGGAAGCCTAACATCATGATCGTGTATCATGCGCGACACCCACGATCCACGATCTCATTGTGTCTGTCATGATTATAAAAATATTAGATAGTAGATCGCGAAACTATCGTGGTGATCATGTTCATCGCGATGGATCATGAAAACCACGATAGTTTCGCGATGGAAATCACGATTCATTTATGCAAATTTCTGTTTTTCTTTGATCTGCAAAAGCTCTCCTAAATTATTAGAGTTGCGAAATACGAATGATTTAAGAAGGCTAACACAAATCTTTTTTAGGGAAGCCTATTTAATTGATTTGTTTTTACTTATGGCTGCACTAGTTATTATAGTTATTAATCCTATCGAAATGTTATGGCATGAATTGAAACATCATATACGTAAAAAAATTAAACCATCTGTAAAAGATGAGTTAGTAAATGGCATATGTGATTTTTGGAAAACCGTTGATTGGAAAAAGTTTCAGTGATACATCAATCATATCACAAAAGTTGTTCCAATTGTTATCGAGCATGAAGGAAAGGCGTCTGGGCACTAAAATAATTCAGCTAAAGCTACTATTTTATTTTCATTGTAATGTATTTGTGTGTTTAACCAGTTTTAAAGATTTTTTAATTAACCACAACATTTATTCGTTTTATTTTTCTTCACAAGCAAGCCACGCTGTTGTAACAATAGCATAAAAAATAACACCTGCTCCTCAAACAATTTACTAAAACAAAAGCTGTTAACTCTTGAGGTTTCATAGTGTTTCCTGCGGCTATTAAATCTAACAAAAGGGAGAAAAAATAGATGGTTTAACCCGTACCCGTTCTCAATTATAGAACCGCTGTCAAAGCTGCTCAAGAAAGAAAACCCTGGGAAGGAGGTTTTTTCATAGCGAAATGAATAACTACTTTTGGTGGCAATTTGAATAAAATACTTTTTGCACCTGTAACAAAGCTCTTATGTTTGACTTCATCGTGCGACAAATAATAGCTAAAATACAGAACGCATCAGTTATAATTCGCAGTTGTTTAAAGTTATGATTCAATCTCGACTTTCATCGAAAGAGTAAAAGATGTCTGCACGAAAATTGTTGAAAGTTTACAAAAATGGCTTATTTTATTTTAATTCGGATAAAACATTAATGGTCTTACCAACAAAATATATAAAAAATGAGACCTATCAAGTTGGCATGACGGTGGATATTCAGCTGCCAAGACAAATAGAGCAAGCAGAAATCATTGATTTAAGTGGTAATTTATGACTCCAAATTTTATACTATAATTGTGTAAAGCACATAGACTAAAGTTATTTTTATATTTATATTATATATTTTTACGTAGATGACAAGACTAATTTAGAAATAAAGCTTTTGGAATATTATAATGACCCTGAGAATAGACAAAAATTTGAAAGCAGTGAAGAGGAGGATGAAAGAGATGACGAGGCAGAAAAGGCATTGGAGATGGTTTTAACAAAAATGTAAAAAGTAGCGTTAAAAAAGAAAAGAAGAGGAAAGAAAAGAGAGAACAAGAACAAGAAAAGAAAAAGAAAGAAAAAGAAAAGAAAGAAAAGGAAAAGAGAGAAAAAGAAAAGAAAGAACAAAAACAAGAAAAGAAAAAGAAAGAAAAAGAAAGGCCAACCCAAAAGAAAACCTTCATAAAAAAAGAACTGGTTAGTAAAATAAACCTTGTATTTAGGGCTCTATAAATCTGATATAAAAGAGAAATGTTAAATTTTTAAGAAGTTATCAGAAAATTACTGACCTAGAAATTTAACATTTTTGCACAGCTAGTAATAATAATAATTTTTTAGGCTACGATGATAACATTTGGAGATACTGGAGCAGGCGCGAATAAAAACGACTGGAATGAAAATAATAATGAATGTAAAGAAAATAACGGATGCGTCGAAGTAACACAAAACAGATTGCTAGAAAATATAGCTGGTATTCGTAATGTTGTAGAAACTGAAAAGAACAGGGAGAATGAAACAGAATTAATGAATTGTTTACAACCTTTACAACGTACCGGTGATGAAAGTAGTGGTAAAACAACTGAAATTTTCGAAATACCAGATTTTGATAACGAATCCATCGATTTTGGGGTAAATTAAAAAAAATTTTTCTCTATATTTTACTTGTTCTACAAATTGGTCATGTGTGTAAATATACTATATTCATATTATAGGTCAAAGAGAGTGGTGTTCAATTTTCAACACAGGTCAATACAGCGGCAACCCAGCAATACAGTGCCTGTTTTTTAAGCCTCCTGCAACAAAACACTCTGCTTGCTCAACAGATTGCTGAAATAAAAGCAAACAATATTTTGCTTGCAGAGTATCCTTCACCAAGTCGTCGCAATCAAGAACCAATCATTGGGAAATTGGCAATTCTTGATCCGAATAAGGTTGTCTACGCTTCTCCACCAAAAAAATTTACTACGAAGCTGACTCCAAAAAATATTTTTAGCACGCCAGCACTATTCGAGCTATTGTCGACATCTGTAGAACCGACTAGCGCAACGGAAGACTTTTTTAACATCGAAAATAATTTGCCCGTTTCCGCTATGCAGATGGGAGGAAGTGAGGAAGTCACACCAAATGAAGGAAGAAACGATCTGTCCTTTGCCGAAATACAAAAAATTTCGTATAAGTCACAATCTATAAAGAATTTTGCGAAGAACCTGGCAGTTGCTATGTTCTCGGAAGAGGAGAGAATAGACAGCTACTGCAGTGGCGCAAAAGGAAAAAAACCACTCAAACCAGCCAAGTTGGAAACAATAAGAGAGTACGTGTTTCAAATTAACACTGAGTTTTAGGGAGGAAGAAGAAACATGGAAAAAATACAAAGAAGCAATAAACGAACTTGGAAGAAGAACAAGACGATCAATATAGTTTTTTTTTTTCTACACTTTGTAAAGTTTTGTAAATTTTTATCATAAAAATAGTTAGCTACTTTAACATAACATTTACAACTTTTCTTTTCTTGACACAAACCAACTTTTTTCCAAAGAGAGTTTTCAAATTAATTTGATTTTTATAAAACCATCCTGAGGCATGACTAAGAATAAATGTGCTAAAATAAATAAAATAAATTCTTTCTGCAGATGCAGGAAAGCCAGTCTTAAAACGAAACCCAGTAAAAAATAAATTTTGTGAAACGTATTAAGGATGAGTGCGAAGTTGAAACAACGTTGAACGCGATGATGTGTTGGCAGATTTGCTATATGTTTTTTGCATTAATTCTAGATATTTTTGATTTCTCTTTCCCCTTTTAAAAAGATGTTTTAAACCTTATTCAACATGATTTTTCTTTGGTATTACATCACGAGAACATTTGTCCGAAAGCTGTATTAAGGTACAGGACACCTAACCTCTCCCATGTTCTGGTTATATTTAACTTGCATGGGTGCACACTCTTCTCGCAGTATTCTCTGTGACGATGAAGGTCGGACTGACTTGTGGCATGGTTTCAAATGGTCTTCCGTCTTTCGCTCGAGTCTCAGTGTAATGCACCAGCCGAGCATAAGAGTGTCAGCATGAAGGAAAGGGGCCGACTTTAATGTTCTCTATACCTCACATTCTTCCTAATAACACCGACCACTTTTTGATCGCAGGCTTCATAAGCTTTGTGTTTTTGGTTCCTCTTATTTAGTACATTCACTTAAAATATAAGAAAAATATATTGTAGATAAAATAAAATCACGACCGACCAACCGACCGACCGGGTTAGTGTTGAAACCTTCACCTCGGCGACGGCAAACAAATTTTTAATTCCAGCCTAACAAGAAATCACGGTTGGCTAAAAATCACACATATAGAAAAAACTAGTCAAGAATAAAACCTATCGCGGACATATATTTTGATTGAGATTTTTAAGATGTGAAGAGGTCGTTAAACTTCAGCAAATGTAAACTGGCTAACAAGAGAATATGGTGATCTTTTTTAATTGCTTTTGATTTAAATTGTTATTAAAGCAATAAAAATTATATAGCATTTCAGTGAAACAATTGCATCGTGACGAACACGATTTTATTTTTTATATGATCGTTAAACTGATGATGCATCGTGACACGATAGATCCCGTTTCCCACGATGGCATTATTTCACCTTTGAGCACAAAGATCGTGGATCGTGGGTGTCACGCATGATACACGATACACGATGTTAAGCTTCCTGATAGCGGTACTGTAGATGATTTTTGTTGGGGTGGTACTAAACGTTTTTTAAACAATGTGATATTGCCATTGCATCAGACCTTTAAAATTGGGACAGTGCACAACACAGCGTTTCAATATTTGGGATTAGATTTAATGAAAAGAAAAGATAGCATTATTGTATCACAAGATTCATATTTGCAGAAGATTACAGTACTCCCCATTGATAAACACAAAGATAAAGATGAATTACTTGAATACGAAACAAAAACATGATTTGAGAGTATTGATTGGACAATTAAATTGGTTGGCTACACAGACACGTCCAGACATTCTTTTTGATTGCTGTGAACTAATGGGTAACATCAAAGATGCCACTGTTTCAGATATGCGAAGAGCCAACAAAGTGTTACAAAGAGCTAAGTGTGAACCTGAGGAATTAAAATTCAAGGCAGTTGGAAACATAGAGGAAGCTAAACTTTTAGTATGTCATGATGCATCATTTGCTAATCTAAAGGGAGAAGGGTCTCAAGGTGGATTCTTAATTTTCTTAGCGTATCAACTAAATCAATCACTATCCCTCAATCCGTGGCAGTCAAGAAAATTGAAAAGAGTAGTGAATAGTAACCTTTCTGCAGAGACCATGCAATTGATCAATGCTGCTGGCAAAGGATATTGGATTCGATGTTTATTCCAAGAAATTTTCAATATTGCACCATCAATTCAATGTTTAACAGATAGTAAAACACTTTACAATGCTGTACATTCCACAAAACAAGTTTTGGACAATCGCTTAAGAGTAGATTTGGCTATTTTGAAAGAAATGATTCGAAATAAAGAAGTGAATCAACTAACATCGGTTTCAAAAGAACAGCAAATCGCTGATTGTCTTACCAAACGAGGAGCTAGTTGCAAGAATCTTCTTTTTACGTTGGCAACTGGTGTACTCAAACAAGAAAAAGAGATCTGAGGAGAGATGTGTACATAGTTTAAACATTTTTGTTATTTTGTTAATACTAACCATTTTGGAGTTGATTTCGTTAAACTGGCCACAATATGGATTGGTTAAAGTTGCTGTTTTGTTTATGTGTCAAATGACTTATGTTGTTGTTAACTTGGATATAGCTGCATATGGATATCCATTTAATTGTGTTAATAAATTTGGTTGAACTAAAAGTTGATCAAACTGATAAAAGAAAGAAAAAGAAAGAAGATTGTTAACATGTATTTATTGTCATATAGAACAAAGAGTAAGACAATATCACTGACCCCGTAAATATAGCTAAGAAGGTGTTTGGTTATACAAGAAAGATTGCATATGAGTATTGGATGAAAGTATTATTGAGCAAGGAAGAATATTAGAAAGCAAGATCAGCTGTTGGATTCCATCAAAAAGATTATAGACTATCAGAACAAAAGATTACTGAGGAAGAAGAATATTAGAAAGTCTTATAGAAGATAAAAGGTTAGTGGTTTTAATAATTATCTAGGAGGAGGTAGAGAAAACATTTGCCCCGTTCCCAAAAAATATTTTCCATATGAAGAGCCTCTAAATGAGAAATACAATGGATTCTTTTACAGACACACAGCTAACTAGCTCTAGTAATAAATAATAATAGCAGAGGCCAGAACAGCAAGTTTGTTAGCTAGCTAGCTATATTTTGGGAAAGTCTTACCTTAGCTTTTTCAGAAGCAACTGCGCTTTTAAAAAATCCCTTCTATTTCTGCCTGAACTTAACTTTCTCTTTTCCAAGTCGCGGGGAAAAGTTAGACAACAATCTTGTCCCCAATCTTGTTTTTTTTTTCGCTTTATGAGTAATACCCATGTCAAAAAAAGCAACCTGGAAGCGAGATTGACATAAAACTGTTATCGAGACACGAGACATCAAGGTTTATTCTCAGAAACTTACACACCAAACTAGTTTCCAGCGCCCGCTGTCCCTTTAATAATGAGGGCGTGAAACAGGTTGCGCACAACTTCATGCTGTTTCATCATTGTCAAAAGAGAATATTTCACCGCGGTCATGACGGGCAAATCGTTGTAAATCATATTGAAAAAGAAGTGCTTTGCGCGCATCACCAACAAACGGATGTGCATGATAAAAATCACCTATGTACACACCACTCATATAAACTATCTAAAAATCACCCCACTCAGATAAACTATCTGTATACATCCTAGCATATTGCCGCACGTAGTGTAGTGGATTCGTCTACTGGTTCTACTTCTGGGTACCGCAGACCGAATCCCGCCCTCTGCCTGGGTATGTTAGTGATTCGCAAAGTAGTTCTTCTTCAATATATAAAATTGAGGTTGCTGTCTGATTGACAATAATAAATAAAAATTTTCGCTCTTCGTTTAGTTTTTGTTGTTGTTGAAAATTGAATTTATCTATCGTCTAAAACTTTTAATAGTTGTTTTGTAACTAAATTAACACAATGAACAAGAAAGAACATTAATAGGCAAGACACCAACATAAAATATTTTACCTTTGACCTATTTCTTCAAAAAATTCTTTAAATATAAAAATTGATTTGTTCAACGAAAATCTCACTAAATTTACCTGTTGATCACTAAAAAATTTATTTTAGTGTGTATGCTGCACAACAGTTCATTAACCATGATGGAAAAATTTATAGTGTATCTAGGCCTTTACGTCAAGTAATTTTGATGACGTCTGCCAGTAAATTTTTTGCACTTTAATGTGTAGGTCTAATTAGGAGTGGCAATAAATTTTGCACTTCCTTAAAATAGCGCAACTTCTGTATGAACAAAAACTTTCATAAAAAAACTGTAAATCTTTTTTTATCTTTATACTTCATATACTTGCTTAAAAGAAAGAAACGAAGATTTGGAATTAGGATAGATAATTTTACTTCAAATATAAAACAAACATTGATTATAAAATGAATATTTTTTATACAACCTCTGTCAGCAAGGTCTACAAAATATATCTAATGTTGTTCTATAATTTTATTAAAACTACAGCATATACTTCGTTTATATGCATCATTTTATAGCCTAAAAATTACATACGGATTGTTCACTGCAAAATGTGCACAAAAATAAACAAAGTGAGAAAGAGTCAAATTATAAACCCAATTTTTAACCCCATGCACCCGTTTTTTGTATCCAACTTTAGGAAAAGCTATCTAAAGTAGGTAAATATTAACAAACTAGTCGTTGCCCTTGGAAAAATCCACGGGTTCGCCCGCTCTTTATATTTACCCGTCGCAACAAAGTGGATAAAAATATATCGCATTTGATATTCGTGTTTCCGTAACATCATTTTGTAACTCAGTGGGGGGGTCCGCGCAGAGACAGACAGAGGACGGCTATTATTATAGAGATATAAGCAAATTCACAGTACATTTATTTTCTAAGTTCGCAAGATAAAAAATTCAAGATACTTGCGTCAAAGAAATTTATCACCACATCACTTGCCATTTGCAATTAAAATATAAAAAAACAGAATTTAAAAGTCAAGGGAATACCTATATCAGCCTGGTCTGTCAGATCTAATAATATATAAATATATATATATACATTAATATGTAAATATTAATATATTCCTTTTATTTCTTCTATGATTCATAGCTACCTAAATTTAGTTGACTTTTGCCTACGCGAGGTCGAAAAAATGAATTTTGCGACGAATAAATTTCGCAAATCAGTCATTTGTAAATATTTTTTTCGCAAAAGAACCATTTTAATGTGTTTTTATGGATTATTCTCACGAATCTAGTATTTTCTCACAATTCGTAGTAATTTGTTTTCACATATTGAACTTTCCAGGAATTTTCGTGCAGATAAATTTTTGCATAAAACTAGCTAAGTTCGCGAAAACTAACTTTAGGTAAGGAAAATACAGTTGACTCTCGGTAACTCCAACCTTCAAGGAACTAGAGAAAACAGTTCGAATTAACGAATATTCGAATTAGGCGAAGTTCCCATTAATTCGAACTTAGACAAAAATGAGATATTAGTTCGAGCTAAGGCGATTTTTTCTTCAGACTCTATAAAATTTACAAATGTTACATTCACTGAAAGAAATTTAGTATGTCGGTTTGACTGAACCTTGTTGATAGTAACTTTTGTTATGAGCAAGAATGTATTTATTTTCTAAATATTTTTTTTCCACTTCCCCAGCCATCCATTTGACGCTCTAAAATCTGTAAGATCGAAACTTTTGAAAAGCCTTCTGCTTTATCATACATTGCCATCAAAAGGAGAATTTCCGCTCCTTTGTAAAGAGAACCAGTAGAGAATAGCTTTTTCAAAAATTTATATTCTACTAAAACACTAAAAAGTTCGAGTTATTCGAAGAAATTAACTAAGGGGATCAAAAAGTGGTTCAAGAAAACGAATGTTCGAGTTATCCGGGGTTTGAGTTAACGAGTAGTTTTTACAAGGGTGTATGTAGAAAACAGTTGGAGTTAATAAAAGTTCGAGTTAACCGGTGTTCGAGTTACCGGGAGTCGACTGTAACATAAAAAATGATTACAATCTATCTATAAATATTTTTAGTTCTATTTTTGTCGTTTGTATAACTTATCAGTTAAAAACAGAAAAAATTGCTTTGGGAAATTTTCTGAATATGCATCTATGCATTCACATAAATTCTTATAGCTTTCCTCTTCATAAGTATTATAAACATTCTCAAGTCCTAACTCTTTATACAACTCCTTAACAATTGAAACAGATGTGGCATTATCTTTACCATAATTCTTTTTTAAAATCTCTCTTTGTTTGTCATTGGCTCGGTCTAATGCTTGTACAACTAACCATGAACACTTGCGATCTTCAATATCTCGGCCAACTTTCCCCATAATATTAGGATCTCCAAAACAATCCAAATAGTCGTCTTGGATTTGAAAGAATTCACCTAACTTAAGAAGCACTGATTCTGCATCTCGAAATACTTGTTCATCTTCTACTTGAACTATGTGCATACCCAAACATACTGGCAAATAAAACGAGTAGAAAGCAGTTTTGTACTTTACTATAGATTTATATTTTTCTTTAGTAAACGAATCCAAGGAAAATTCACCCTCAGGTGGTTCTGAAGCAAGCATGTCAAGTTCTTGTCCCATTGCTGTCAAGTAAATAATATGATGAAAAGTTCTATATAGTTTAAAAATATATGATGTCTCACTAAAGTGCTTATCAATTAACTTAAAAATAGAATGCTCCATCAAATATGTATCATTGATTGCAACAAGACCACACCTTTTGTACCAACATGGTTTTCCGCGTCTCACTTCAGAACGATCCATTACATCATCAGCAACTAAAAACACAGCTTGAAGAATTTCAACACACCATCCAAGAATAATTGCTCGTTGGATTTCCCCTTTAGTTGGTTTTCCTTTGCGAAAAAAATCAACTGTTCCTATCACCATCATACCTCTAGATTTTTTACCATCAAAGGCATTATAATTAAGCACCTCGCGTAACCAGCCAGCCGCTGCAGATAGCTCTGGATTATTTTCATCTTCTCCCACTAAGTCATCAACTATTGTTTTGAATGACGAATCAAACAAGGCTTTGTAGCTTAAGAGCCATTTTCTGTAACAGTCAGGCACTCAGAGGAAGTAAGGTTTCCAAAATTACTAGATTTTTACTTATGTTAAAGTTACTATGGTTTTAGATATTTTTTGAAAATTTTGTTCGATTTCGGTTATCGGTTAAGATTTTATGGCCCATTAAATATTTGCTATTTTTGGGCCTTTTTGGGCCATTTTTAAGGAATTTCTGGGTTCTATGTTTGAAATTATATAAATTATAAAATTAGTTAGCAGTCACTTTGATTTCATATGGATTCTGTTGTAGTCCATAAGTTCTATGGATCGTGTACCAGTTTTGCAGAATTTTTTTCACATTTAGCTAAAAATTATAGCTCAAAACCACCTCTCGGACCTTTTTTCCTAAAAATTGACCAATTTTCCCTGCTTTTGAGGCCCAAATTTGGTTACACCTTATACAGCAATGTGG
This sequence comes from Hydractinia symbiolongicarpus, assembly GCF_029227915.1. Taxonomy (NCBI): domain Eukaryota; kingdom Metazoa; phylum Cnidaria; class Hydrozoa; order Anthoathecata; family Hydractiniidae; genus Hydractinia; species Hydractinia symbiolongicarpus. Next base: position 13,443,095 of record NC_079877.1, on the reverse strand, counting down.
GAATCTGAATGGCATTGGGTAAAGTGCTTACTTTTGTACAAAGAAAACATTAAACTAAGCATTGAAATCGTATGTGGTTTCCATCAATGACCTTCAAACTTTCGAAAAAACAGTTTAGGTAACTAGTTCCAGTCCTTTTTTCCAGAATGGGCAACATTTTCAAACTACACAATATTTGAAAATGTTTAATCCAAGGTGAGTACTTCACAAAAAAAGAAAAAAATCCATGTGATCTATAGTCATGCTAGCTAGATATCATTGCTCAAAACAACCTTAAAATTACAAAAAAATGTTACGAAAATGTCATAATTTTGGCATATAGAGCCTTACAAGAAATGCCATATCTTTATTTATAGTTGTTACTAGGAAATGTGTAGCCCCTCTTTTTTTGCAGAAAGAAAAAACCATCGTATATAAAGGTGGGATAAAGACTATTGCTCAAAACTACCCTAAGTTTACAAAGGAATTGTTACAGACAAGCTCTAACTTTTCCTTCAAGAGCTTTAAAAGAAATCTCCATTCATAGCAAAAGTGTGTAACCTAAGATAAAGTAGAAATAATTTTTTGCATTCAATGATCTATACCTAGGCTATAAGCTATTTCTTTACACTCCTTAAAAACAGTTAGTAAGCTTCAGGTGTTATCACTGCAATAATAACCAAGTCAATACAATATAATTGTTTACTTACAAATTATATTATATTTTGTAAACCATCAAAAAACAACATAAATTTGAAACAACAAAAAAGTAATAAGATAATGTAAGATAAACTAATTAATAAATCCTGTGCTAGCGTTTTTGAAATCTTCAGAGGTTAACCAAAAATATCTATTATTCTTTGGAGTTGGTGCTGAAATTTTGCAAATAATATCATCAAGATCGTAGAACCCTTGATCTTTTGGATTTGGAAAAATAAATGCATTGTTTCCATCGCCCATGGCATAATGCATACAACTTGCTACAATACCCTCATCATCTGCCTAAAATTAAATCAAAGGTACAATAGGAAAGGTAAAAAAGAAAAGGTAAAAAAAAATTAGAAAAATCATGGTGAATCATTGGATTTTAATCAATGGGCAATTAGCTTATCATCAAAACCACGGTACCTCTACAACTTGAGCCGGAAACCAAGTATTCCCAAAGCGCAAAGCTATCCATTCATCAACTTGATATGTATTTTCAAGTTTAAGAAGTACTTCTTTTGATGTTTGCTGGATGACCTGATTCTGAGCTGTAGCAAGCATTTCATCATCAAAGCCGTTGTCAGTACCTTCAGTCACTGAACTAACATATTCCAAACTTCCATCTCTATATTGCCTGGACCACCTTGAAAATAACGACTTTACTTGTTGTGGTGTTACATATTCAGTAACAGACAACTTCTTTCTTACTTCTATGGCAGCATCTTCTGGACTGACCTTGTGTCCAGATTCTTCTCCAGCCATGAATAATTTCAAAAGAATATCCTTTTGAGAATCTGTAAATCGAAAAGTAGATCTAACTGGCAAAGACCATCCTTCAATGGCAATACTCGCAAAAGTTAGACTTTTTGTTATGGCACATTGCATGTTAACATTTGCAATCTCTAGATCATTTCCAAATAAAGGCAAAGATGTCATCGATGACAACTTCATTTTGTCAACATATGATTGTCTCACTAAGTCCATGGAAGAATGGTGTTTCTTGACATCATGATTATCTACTATCATGTGCTCTTCGTAGTTCTTGTATGTTGTGAATGTTGCACCACAGCCAGACTCTGGACAAAACAATAACTTACAGAGCTGCCTATCTGCACAGGGTTTTGAAAACATCTTTTTTTTACTTTCCCTGCAAGTGCTACTAAATGGTACCTTCACAACTGCGCCTGATGCAACATGCATCTCAGAATAGGCAACATCAACACCTTCACCAACATCAAAATATCTCCAAAAGGTCATTTTATCCTCTTTAAATTCTACAGAATGATAATGGCTAATATTTTTAATTTTCTGACCTTCCACTTTCACAGATTCTGGGTTAATCTCTATAACACATACTTTTGAATCTTTTAACCCAGACCCATAGTGCAATGCATCATGAATGTCAGACGCTGACAAAACATTGTTTCCAGCATCTACATAACTTCTCATCACTAACTTTGCTGCAGCACTTTCACGATCACACTGATCTTTACCACAGGAAGGTTCGTTGTAATCGTATCGAAGCAGCTTGATCCCCTTCTCTTGACACAACTGATGAAGGCTTTCAGCAGAACAATTTGAATGATAGCAGCCTGCATTATCAGATTTTGCATATAACTGTGAGACATTGGGTGCATCCTGTTTAAACTCATCAAGTACTACATCAGCAATCGAGATTACATGACTGAGGCCCTGGTCACAGCGGTATATAGCAGTAAAATAAGTTTGTTTTTTCATTTCACTCTCATCAAGGAAAAAGAACACATCAACATGAAGACTCATTCCTTTTTTCCCGAAATATTCTCTCTGGCCTTCCCTATGTCTAATTGGCAGGATTTTTTGGCAAAAATCTTTTAACCAAAATCCTTTTTGTTCTGTCAATTGCTCGAAGCACCAAGCTTTTGCCTTCCTCTGTTGACTGTCTCTGATTTGGTGTTTCATATATTCTAATATCTTACACGCAGATATTTGAATATCATAAAGTATACCAGGATCAACATTAAGAATATTGGCTAACTCCCTAAATTCATCCAAACAACAACACAGATCCCAACAGTCATGACAAACGTTATCACTAATAAGTGGTGATGACTGTAAATTTTCATTTGTCACATCACTCAATGCAAACAGTGGATTGTGTGTTGATATGTCGCTATCAAGATTGCTTGCATGTTGTTGGAGTTTGGTTTTCAAATATCTTTTCCCACGTTCCAGCTTTGATGACAAATCTTTCCTATGATATTTTTCAGCAATACTTTGAAGGCAAGAAAAACCATTTAATCCAGCAGCTGTTGTGTCATCTAAGCCAGCTAAAAAGAATTGGTTTTTACATGCTCATCTTTGATACAATTGCATCCTTTTTTATTATCTAAGTGAATTAACTTACCTAAACTTTTTTTTTTAGAAGGTTTAACTGCTTTTAGTATTCTCCATAACGAACTTTCTGACAAGCTATGGTATCCAATAGTTTTGCAGTGCATTAGATACAAAGTAACAGCATGGCTATACTTTGTTGTCAAAACTGCATTGGCAACTTTTTGAACAATCCCACTATCAAACTTGATATGTGATACACCATATGCTACATCTTGCAACAAGCCACTATTGAAGATGAATTCAAGGAAGTGTTCACACTTATTATTATCAAGCTTAAGTCGTTTGTGGACCTGATGCATTGGTAATAACAATGAAGCACTTGAAGATTTCCACCTTCTAGCAGTATCGACCTGGTATTTAGTGCAATCAAATAACTTCATAATATCTTGTTTTGTGTACTTCTGATGGTTAATCAAAGAGAGTATGACCAATCTACAAAAAATAAATTACCTAGCAAGCCAACTTACTATATAAATACAATTACGTTTTTATTAAAAAAGCTCCTACAAATTCCTTTCCAGCTAGAGGTGGATTAATTTGACAAGATTAATAACTGTTACAGTCATACCTGCTTTTAGAGTCACTTGCTTGGTAAATATTTATGAGTTGGTTAATATTGTCATCATCAGCATCGGAATCTGAAGAACTAATAAAGTCTAATACATTTTCCTCCTGACCTGGAGCAACTGCAGCAGCGAAATTAAGCTTTAACAGTTTCTTAGATCTTTTATATTTTTGTTTAATTTTTTTCTTGGTACTGGTAGTGAGAGTTGACACAAATTTTCTTTTTATTTGGAATTTTAATGGGCTGCCATGTAAGGCATCCATTGCCGTAACATACGAATTATCAATTGGGCAGGTTGACTCAGCCATAATCATCACATCTGGAGAATATTCTGGATCCTCTTTTTCACTGATGTCGTAGTGATCTGTGTCCTCTCCAGAATTTTCTGTTTTGTTTGACGATGCTGTAAGTTAAGAGTTACACTGTAGTTATTGAAATATATATATTATAAATAACTAATCAAAACTAACTTTAATATACAAAGAAATGATAACATACATGTACAGTATTTGTAATGAGATTCACATAGTTTTGAGCCAATTGGTAAGTGAATGCCATCTTCCTCAAGTTTTGCAATCAAGTTTGCTGGTGCAGTCCTTGCAGCTCTAGGTCTTTTGTTACTGTGACCAGGATGTTGACAAACCAATGATGGTCTCCAATGAATACCATATGTTTCTCTATGTTTTTGACATATTTGATTGTCATCTGATAATTCTCTTTTAGATCTGTTTCTATGAGATGTTTTTCCTTCCAATATTGCAGTTTAATGTTGTCCCAACTAATTTTTAACTTTTTAAAGTGTTGCTCTATATCACTGTCTAACTCTGAAACTTTAACCAATCCACTCTCACCATATCTCCCTTTTCCACAATTACTAATGTCACTAAATACACACTCTTTTTCCTTTCTAGATTCAGTTTCTGTACTCATAATTTGCTCTAATCTAGCTAAATAAAAATAATACTTCATCAGAAAATAACTTAGCCAGCAGCAAACTGAAACATGGGTTGATGCTATTAAACTTCTATATAATGTATCACAATTGCATAAAGCTTCTAATTATACATACATTCAATTATACTATCCATTAAAACACATGCACATCTTTTTTCTGTAAATTCTATTTGCATTCTATTAGACATTCTATTATTATTATCACCAATGCAATGATTTCACATTATCAACAATGCAATGGCTTCGCAGATACTTCAAAATACTTTTTTCTAAAATAGGTAATTTAATTGTTCTCCAAGCTTTATGATCTAAATCTTTTACTGCTAAATCCTTGTTATTAATTGTTTGATTTCGAAGCATCCTATATTTCCTCAGCAGAAGTTCTTTCAAGCAATAGCCTATAGCCTAGGTATAGATCATTAAATGCAAAAAGTTCTTTCTATTTAGGTTACACACTTCTTGTCAACATCTATGAATAAAAATACAACCTTTCTTTTGAAGCTCTAGAAGGAAAAATTAGAGTTTGTCTGTAACAATTCATTTGTAAACTTAGGGTAGTTTTGAGCAATAGCCTTTATCCTACCTTTATATACGATGGTTTTTTCTTTCTGCAAAAAAAGAGGGGCTACACATTTCCTAGTAACAACTATAAATAAAGATATGGCATTTCTTGTAAGGCTCTATATGCCAAAATTATGACATTTTCGTAACATTTTTTTGTAATTTTAAGGTTGTTTTGAGCAATGATATCTAGCTAGCATGACTATAGATCACATGGATTTTTTTCTTTTTTTGTGAAGTACTCACCTTGGATTAAACATTTTCAAATATTGTGTAGTTTGAAAATGTTGCCCATTCTGGAAAAAAGGACTGGAACTAGTTACCTAAATTGTTTTTTCGAAAGTTTGAAGGTCATTGATGGAAACCACATACGATTTCAATGCTTAGTTTAATGTTTTCTTTGTACAAAAGTAAGCACTTTACCCAATGCCATTCAGATTCCCACATTGCTGTATAAGGTGTAACCAAATTTGGGCCTCAAAAGCAGGGAAAATTGGTCAATTTTTAGGAAAAAAGGTCCGAGAGGTGGTTTTGAGCTATAATTTTTAGCTAAATGTGAAAAAAATTCTGCAAAACTGGTACACGATCCATAGAACTTATGGACTACAACAGAATCCATATGAAATCAAAGTGACTGCTAACTAATTTTATAATTTATATAATTTCAAACATGGAACCCAGAAATTCCTTAAAAATGGCCCAAAAAGGCCCAAAAATAGCAAATATTTAATGGGCCATAAAATCTTAACCGATAACCGAAATCGAACAAAATTTTCAAAAAATTCCTAAAACCATAGTATCTTTAACATAAGTAAAAATCTAGTAATTTTGGAAACCTCACTTCCTTTCCTTATTGAGTATTGCCTGATTCTTACAGAAAATGGCTCTTAAGATTTTGTCTGATATTTCTGAGATGCCTTGATCACTCATTCTTTGAAATTATTTTCTACAAGATATATAATACAATTTGATTGTTATAAACTGCTCCTTATGAACTTTAACTGAAAGTTAACTAGTATTATTTTTTTGTACTAATGTACTTAAATATAATAATTCGGGCATATAACTTCACAATGAAAATAAGTACGAGAAGTTTAACTGATGATGACATTTATTTTATTTTAACAGATATTTAGTCTTGTTACTACAAGACATTATCAACGTAAATTGTTACAATTATAAAGTTTTTAAAATATAATTTTCAACAACTACACAACACACAGAGGACGTACAAAATAATACTTAACACAGTTAAGTGTTATTTTGTAAGGGAAACAATGCTGAAAATAAAAGTGTAGAAATGAAAAGATAATTAGCTTACAGCAACACAGTCAGAAAAATACTCACCAAGATTCTTGCCCATTACTACAAAATCCCTTTTAGTTTTTCACGAACATGCTTGGCAACATTTATGTACTAACAAAAATGTACCATGCAAAGCCCAGAGGCAGACCGAGAAAGACTTGGCAGGAGGTTATAAGGACAGACTTGATACAAAGGAAGTTGAATTTAGATCTAACACAGTCTAGATCAGATTGGAAGAGGGTCATTAATATACCCCGTCCAACCCATGCTAGGATGGAAAACGGACGTCAAGTCAAGAATGACGTTGATTTGACTACAGATATTTTGTTTTAAAGATGTGCCATTTTGAGAGTGTCTTTTATTCCTAAAACATCTACAAATATGATGACTAGTTTGCATGGCCCTATTTTGTCTGTCTGGGATGCACGTTTGGGCTAAACATTTGCAACTAGTCTGGTAGTAACAGTAGCAATTTGTATTTTATGTAATTAGTTCCATTGGATTCCTTCTTTTAATAGCCTCCTTAACGAATCCGCAGCATCTTAGACAGGAGTCAGGTGCTATACCAGTCAGAAATAATGTATAACTGAAGGATCCTTCATTTATGGTATTTTTCAAAATGACACCTAAAAGCAGTACATGCTTTTTTTATACACCAATTTTTTCAAAACTGTTGTTTAATTGACAATCATCTCGTATCTGAGACTCCATTCACAGTTCTTGAATTAACATGCTGGGTCCAAAGATTTTCTGAAGAAAAGATGATTAAATAACAGAAAGTAGAAAAGAGCTGAAAATTTCCTAAATGCTGTTTCCAGGGTTGTCAAACAGTCAGGAAAAACTTTCAAATATGCTGTTACAATATAAATAAACTATACATCCCATTTAAGCAGTATATCGCTTATTTAAACTGTTACAAACAAATTTTTTCAAAATTCACACACTTAAGTCGAAATTTGCATGTTTTTTTAGTGCAAGGAAGCAAGTATGTATATCACCACCACCAATTATTTTGAACCAATCAAATAATTTGATGTGGGGAACATGTGCTTTTATGTGGAAACTCCCTCGCTTAAATATGGGGCAAAATCCATCTTGTTTTCATTCAACCAAAACCACATGAGAGCCAAGATGGCGACAAGTCTTGCTTATTTTGATTGTATACATTTTAAAATGGCTGTCTACAGGAAAATTAAACTATACTATATAAACTATGAGATAACACGCTAAAACCGTGCTATCTCATAAACTCTTCGTTAAAGGGGAACTCCAGTAAAAATCACTTTTTTTCTTTTTTGTTATATACGTAGTCAGAAAAGCTTAAGAAATCAAAAAAACTTACTTTACTTGTTTTTCTTATTTAAAATTGTTGTACAAGCCTTTGCATATTCAATTTTTTTCTCATAAAAAAACAGACAGGCGCGATTTTATTTAGGACTGGACCCGATTATAAATAATGACATCACATCGTGCAGAAAGTTTAGGCGGGTGCAGAGAACGTTCATGTTAAGACCTATAGCTTACATTAAATAGCTTTTTGTATGTAATTTACGTATAAATCTTTAAAAAATGGTTAGTTGCTCTGTGTTTCAATGTACCAATCGATTAGACAAGTGTAAAGAAGTAAGTTTTCACAGAATCCCGTCTGTGAAAAAGAAAGAACTCAAAAATGGCTAAACAAAATACATAGTGCAGGCGATCTACCAAGTGATCAAAGTTTTTATATTTGAATAGCGCACTTCACAGATAGTTCTTTTAAAAGAGATCTCCAGGAAATAAACTTCCATTTTAAAATATTGCCAGTTTGTAAAAATGCCATTTCGGCTAGTGAACGCGATCACAGTTTCTCATTTCTTCTCATTTTAATTTTTGTGCTTATATCCACAGAACACAACCAAATAACATTTTGTATATTTTTATATTAAATAAAAGAACATTATACCAATTTCCAATACACACACAGACAAAAAAGTTTTCTAGTTACACATGTATCTTTCGTAGCGCTCAAGTTTCTATTCTTTGTTTTTTAAACAAGAAGCTTTTTTGATGGAAGGACATGCCAAATATTTTCAGGGGGTAAATGTACCCATTTTCTTCAATCTTTTTAACTGTTTAAGGCTGCATGTAATGCTGATAATGCAGTTTCTAAAACAGCTTTGTCAAAACAACTACTTATAAGTCAGTAGCATCTGCAACGCATTTATGACCTACCATAATCATAAGAATGATTTTTATTTATACAATATTAAGACCCGAACATTATTCGATCTTTCGATCATGCATTTGAATGGTCCTCCATCACGGCGAAAATTTCAACAAAAAAGCGCGTGCGGAGGAAAAATATTGCTGAATTGTGAAATAAAAATAAATTGGCTTGTAAAGTAAGAAAGTTTTTTTACTGAAGCAAAAGATAAAGTTTTTTGACGAAAAGAATCTTAAAAAAAGCGATTAAATATATTTTTTATTTCTTTAAAAAGAAAATATTTTACTAAGAGCGTTACTTTGAGTCAGTAAAAGACACCTTGTCACTTTGTATCATTATTAATTTCTCCCTTGTGAGACACAAGAGGTTCGAAGTCGTGTGGCTGTAGCTTTGTAAAGTCTTATTCATGAAGAGAATTATCCGATTCTATGTTTTCAAGTTACAATCTTCTTCATTATTACAAGATGTCTTATCAACGAACAATGTAAACAGTAAGTAAACAAACTTTTAGAAGGTGTGCTGCTGAGCTTACGGAGTTTCTGCAGGATGTGAAGTATGCTTATTTATTTGGACCTAGTCCTCTCGACTTTACACGGCCTTGCAAATTTATTCAAAATGGAAGATGTTCACAGACCCGATAAAGGTATAAATAAAGATTTTTAACGATTGTAAAAGGTTTATTCTGACATATTTGTGTATTGTCTTATTAAAATAACATTTTTTCCAAATATTTTTTTTTCACTGGAGTGCCCCTTTAAATGAACATGGTTTTACAAACAAAGCTACACGGATCCCTGTGGTACACTACTAAGCACTCGTAACCAAGCCGATTCTGTACCAAATATAACTACCTATGCTCTTTCCCAGATAACCAGGAGCCAATCCAGTTTGTATTATTTTCTCCAATTCCATGTGCTAAGAGTTTTCTAAGCAGTCTCTTATGGGGGACTTTGCCAAAAGCTTTACTGAAGTCCAAGTATATAACATCAACAGGGTACTTGATCTTTATATTCAGTGATTTTGTTAATGAATGTCAGGAGATTTGTTAAGCAGAACCTATTTTTTTGAAAACCATGCTGAGAGTCTTTAAACAAGTTGTTGTTTTCTACGTGTTCAACTAAGTTTTCCTGTACAATTGACTCAAGTGCTTTATATATTTGTGAAGTCAGACTAATTTTACGTTATTTCTTCCATTAAAAAACAAAACACAATGCGACCAGGCGAAAAAAGCAGTATATTAGGATTCAAAGTTTAACACAGCAAATTTAGGCTGTAATTTGCTTATTTATATATATAAGTTGTATTGAACATTTAATTTGAAGGTAACATACTATTTATACTGTAACAGCATATTCAAAAGTTTTCCCTGACTGTCTAAGAAAGTAATTTTGCAATTTTCCACAAAATCTCTGAATTTCACTACTTTTAATATTTCTTTCATAAGGGATCACTGAGATTTGGCCAAAACAAGTCCTTCCACAGCTAACATTGTATTCATCTAAGTAATGTGCAAATCTTGTAAAAGTTCACAGTTGACATAGGATTTAGGATCTTAGAATATTCGGAACTAAAAGACTTGGAGAGTACCAGTATGCTGACATCAGCACATCTATTCTTCAATTTTTAGTAGTATTTTCATGGACATGTTTCCACAAAATACATAATTAAATAATCACAGGCCAGTTTCCAGCTTATTTGTTATTACGGCTGCCATTATAAACTTTGGGGTAAGCCATGCAACAAGCATGTCATTTATTTTCCTCCTCAGATGTCACATAATACTTTAAACCAATTACGATCTGTATTTCTCAGGATATTTATTTTGATTTGAGGAAAAACAAGCCATTCACGCAGTTATCTCTTCATAAATAGGAATTTTTCATGCTTCTTAAAGTTCAACCTTGCAATGTTTTTCTCTCAACAGAAACTTGCCCGTGTCACATTCTGGCTAAGAGAATGTGGTGAAACCTTTACATTCAAGCTTGGATCATCTTTTTTTCTGGCTTTAATTCCTTAATATGTTTTAGATACTGCTTATAATCTTCAAAAAGAAAGAGCAAGGAAACGGAAAATTGTATACATTTTCCACGGTAAGCCCTTTCTGGCCTTAACAATTGTGTGGCAGACAAAAAGATGAGGGCGCTCTAGGTGAAGTGAGGTCCTTTTTAGTCTGTTTCTTCACACAAAGTTGTCCAGTAAACTAAACTTATCACTTTTAAAACTTTCTACGCACAAAGGTATCATCACTACTTTATATGAATATATGCCAATCAGAAGAAATCCATCCAGAATCAATTTAATAGTTAAAACCCAGAAAATCTTTTCGTAGAAAGAAATGGTCTAAAAAAGTCATTTTTTCAGCAAGCCTTCACATATTTTACCCTGCCACGCAGTTGTTGGAGCCAAAAGGGCTTAACCGTAGCCTAGTTAGCTAAGCTTTCTTCATCGAGTTGTTAAAATGAGTTTCTCTCAAACAATAATTTTTCCTACCTTAACCACTCCGATTTCCCGGTGGTAAGAAAAATTACGCTGGGGGGCTCACCGCGGAAAATGTAAACATTCAAAAAGATTTATATAGTTAGTAGTAGCAGCTTTGAAACCTATAATAATAATAATAATAATAATAAATATTTAAAGTGGCTAGCCCAGAAAATCACAAAAACCTATAGTTAGTGGATTGTTTCCACTGGGGGCCACTAGGGGGGCCACTGGGGGGCCACTAGGGGGGCCACTGGGGGCCACCTATTTTTACATATATCTATACAAATAATATATCAATTACTTTTACTGAAGTGACTAGCTAAAACGCTTTCACTTATTTTGTCTTTTCTCATCCTTGTCTTCTGTCTTCTCGACTACTCTTCCCAACTTCTCTTCGCTCTTCGCCCCAAGCTATAGCTAAAGACACGCCCCAGAAATGCTGTTTATGAGTAAACAAAGAAGTTATTTGCTTGTAAAAAGAAAGGGAAGATTTATATAGTTTTGTAAATACTGCAAACGTAGGCAAATCTGAGTCCAGCAAATCAAGGAACTTTATTTTTTGCATATCAACAGCTCAAAAATATGCTAATCACTATTTAAATATGCATGTTTTACCGACCCTTACCCCGCGCACCTTCGTCCCCAGGGTTTTTGTGATAAAGAGAAAAGTCGGCAAAAAATATTTTTCGTCGACTTCTCTTACCTTCTCTAGCCGTTTTCGCGTTGTTCGACAGACAAAAACCCTAAAATTATTTTTACAACCTTAAATGACACGACAGACCACAGAACACAATGAATCAACAACTTGATGTATGTTTATACTTAACTAAGCAATCACTTTGCTGATGATGATGTTACTGTCTATGGAATTTTTAATTGTCTCATGTGTCTTTTCGTTGTATATGAAACGCACACACCAATTGATACCCCAAAGGGCGGACGAAACTTTTCTTCGTAGTATCCATGTTGTTGTAATTTGTCTATCCATTTTTCATTTTCTTTTTTCAGATATTAGCTCCGACAAGCGTGAGAGAAATTTCTAACACTCACCACCACCAGCAGCAGAAAATACAAGAGGTGTAAATCCATTATGTTCAATTTCTAAAATACTTTGGTTATGAGCTTTCTTTTTTTCATTTTGTTTGTATGATTTCCACCCTCGTCCCCAGGGTTTTTTGTCTTTTTGATATGGAAAGCATATCAAATCTTTTTGATTTTCACGTGCCGGAACGAAAAACAGTATTAAAAAACAGAGAGTTATTTTGAATTCTTTCCAGTAATAAGTTTTTCTAAGAAGAAACACTAAATATTACGTTCTGATTGCTTAAAAGTTTACAGTGATATATTTCGCCGCTTAAAAGTAGGAACGGTTTCTAATTTTCGGCGAAGCGAATTTTTCGAAGCAAAATAAAAACAAATAAAACTGCGCACTCTCAGATACATTTCGCCGGCAAATTAGCCGTCCATTTCGCTTCGTGCAAACCGCCCTTTAAACTTTTTTCAACCTCGTTTCCAGCGCCTTGAAGACAAAAGGCACTGGGGACGAGTTTGAACTCCTTTTTTGCATAAAAGAATGCCATTTGACTTGCTTGCTAAAAACCTCTCGCACAAATATCCAACCGTGCTTCGTCTCTGATAATAGTTGTTTTCTGGTTATATTCGACAGAGGTGTTAAAAGGGGTTCCATCGCTACATGCTTGCACATATTTTTCGTAGTTTGTTATACTTTTAAGCGAACCTCAATTCCAGGGCCTGTAACTTTTTTTGATATGATAAGTATGAATCGCGTTTTCATCCTTATATCAAAAAACGCTACAGTGCCTTGGATCGAGGTTGCTTTAAAGCGTGCGCCGTGCACCGACGTGCTAAAAGATTGCAATGGACGTCCACCTTTACGCTTTTCTCATTTGATATCCTAAGTGAAAGCTTAGCAAGCTAAGCAAAATAAGGCAATGCTGAATCTAGCAGTTTTCTCCTTTTAGTTCGTTACAAAAATTCTATCATTTACTACTTTACGATATCTTTTCAATAACTGTTGGCGTAACAACTAGGAATACTGTTTGTTTGTTTGTTTGTTTGTTTGTTTGTTTGTTTGTTTGTTATTGTGATTGTAATCACCGCGCATCAACAACAATTTGAACGATCTCGTATCATCTCTTTTAACTTCTGAATTATTTTACACCTGATAAAGATAGCACTCAGTGAATTTCCAGATAAATTCGGATACAAATAAAACTTTATTTTAAAACGTGACTATATTTTTAAAGAACGAAATCTAAAACTAACATGTGCGAGAATATAAATACATAATAAGAGCAGCTAGAGGACTGGGGAAGATATAAACAAATATGGTAACCACATCCTCCCCCCTAGCTGCCTAAATATCTTATATATAACAAATACGTGATAAACTATAAAAGTGTCCACAAATGTATAACATAATGTCTTTATGTTTCTTATTTAAATGTTCGTTATGATATCATTTTCGTCAATGAATGTGATATTTACTTCTTCTTTCTTTTCAGCTTCGTCTTTCGCTAATTCAACAGGATAAAGTTTGTTTATCGGTCTTCTTATTGTATGTGTGTTTCCATTGAGAACATATCTAACGACAGCTCCCCGTTTCTTGCCGTCACGTGATGGTACGAACTCTTCAACGACTCCCATTTTCCAATTTTGTCTCGGTTGCTTTGCTTCCTCAATTAAAACAACATCGTTGATTCGAATAGAAGTTTCACCACGTGATTTGCCAACTCTGTGATATTCGCGTAACTCTGTCAAATATTCGCATTTCCATCGATTCCAATAGTGGTTTATGATACGTTGCAAATGATCATAACGTTGACACAAATCTTTTTCATTTTCATCGCTATCAATATGTGAGGCTTCCAAATTAATTTTTCTCCCAAATAATAAATGGTTAGGTGTTAATGGTTGCTCACCTATGTTTTCATACAAAAATGTCAGCGGTCTGTTATTAATAACTGCTTGAATTTCAGCTAGAACAGTCAGTAGTTCTTCATACGATAATCTGGTATTGTGTAAAGTCTTCTTTAAACAACGTTTGACGGATCTTACAAGTCTTTCGAACATCCCTCCCCACCAAGGAGCGGCTTCTAAATTAAAATGCCATTTAATTCCTCGATTTGACGAAAATCGTTGCGTATCTTCGGCAATGAATTGACTACCATTATCAGAAATAATTTCAGAGGGAATACCTCGTTCACTGAAAAATCGGCGAAGACTACGAATACAACCTGAAGACGAAGCATCAGGAACTAAATCCAAATGTAAAGCTCTGGTACTGGTACAAGTAAATAAGAACACCCAAGCTTTATACATACTTCCACCATGATAAACATTTCGAACATATAAAGGTCCGGCATAGTCGAGACCAGTATGTTTAAACGGATGATGATTGGATAGTCGTGATTTCGGTAATGCTGGTGAAACAGGATACGCATAAGATTTCCCTTCATAATAACGACATAAATAGCACTGTCGGATTAACTGCTTTATGTAATTTCGTGCTTTTGGAATCCAAAATTTCGATCTGATGGCATTAAGTGTTTCTTTCAAACCATTATGCAAAACTTGAACATGATAATGCAAAATGACTAGCCTAGTTAAAGGATTTTTTTTCGGTAAAAATATCGGAAACTTAGTATCAAAGTCTAAAGGAGCGTTTTCTAAGCGTCCCTTACAACGAATAATACCATCAATATTTTGAAATCGTAAATCTTTTTGTAACTGCTTGTAACTCGGAAGTTGAATTATATCTTTTTGCGCATATTTAATCCACAGTTTTTCTGCATGCAACTGCTCGTCCTTTGTAACAAATGTATGTAAAACCAATTCTTCCTTACGACGCTTTTTTCTGAGGTTTCCAACAAATCGTAAAACCAATGCGGTAATTCGCAATAAACGTGTGTAATTAGAATATCGTGCAATGTTCATAAAATTTAAATCAATTTCTTCTTCGGTGCTCTCCTCTGATTCGTCGTTACCAACAATTAAACAAGTCGAATCATCAACCTTGAAATTACTGAAATTAAAACTCGAAGCTGAGATGTTAGTGTCGCGCAAGAAATCAGGTCCTGAAAACCATAAGTTATTGTTCACCAACTCAGATACCAAACAACCTCTCGACAAAATATCCGCAGGATTTGCCTTTGACTCCACATGAAACCAACTGTCCGGTGAAACTAAATCACGAATGATACCAACTCGCCGTTCGACAACCACCTCATACTTCTTATTAACATTTTTAATCCAATATAAAACAATAGACGAATCAATCCAACACCGTGTCACAGAAATATCATAAACCAAACTCAACTCATCACGAACATACTTCACCAGCTTCGCTAACATCACTGCACCATACAGCTCCAATCGAGGTATCGTGACCGGTTTAATTGGCGCGATTCTCGACTTAGACGTCACTAACTTCGTAAAAAAACTACCATCAGCATGTTCGAACCTCAAATAAACACACGCACCGTAACCTTTCAAAGAAGCATCAGAAAAACCATGCAATTGTACATCAACAATATTCCCGCCATCGTAACATCGTGGTATATTCAAATGTGAAAAACTTTTAAAATCATTGTACGTAACTCGCCACTCGTCCAAAACCTGTCCACTCAACTCGATGTCCCAACCAATTTTACCTACACAGGTTTTTTGAAACAATGTTTTTAATCGCATAACAATAGGGTTAATAAGACCAAGAGGGTCATAAATGGAAGCGGTAAATTTAATCAATTGTCGTTTTGTCGGTATGTCCTTCGCTAACGATAAAATGTCGTCGAATGTGAATAAGAGCGAATCTTTCTTTTTATCCCACAAAACACCAAGAACTTTGGTAACATGTCCGGTATGAGCAACATGGGGTTTGGTAACTAATTGTTCCAACTCTTCGGAATTCGAATGAAATTTATGCAGATTGAAATTTGCTTCAGCGAGACGTTGTTTACATTTCTGGTAAAAATCATGTGCTGCATTAACAGTAGCGCCACCGGAAGTTAGATCATCAACGTGAAGTGAACTCAATAACTTCTGTACAAACAAAGGATCAACATGATTAAACGATTCAGCATGCTTAATAAGAGTGGCACTAAGGAGGAATGGTGACGAACTTACACCAAACAATACTCTACTCAATCTATAAATACCAATTTCTGCAGTTTCAATGTTTTGTTCTGATAAATTATGTAAATCTTTAAACCAAATAAAACGAACAAAATCACGATCGGTTGGATGTAAACTAATTTGTAAAAATGCCTTCTCGATATCAGCAATGAAGGCTACTTTGTGAGATCGAAAGCGCAATAAAACGTTATATAAAGGCTCCGTTAAAGATGGTCCAGCATACAAACAATCATTTAATGAAGACAGTCCCACCGATTTTGAACTTGCATCGAATACCATGCGTACTTTGGTGCTTGGTTTATCATCACGAATGACTGGTCGGTGTGGTAAATAGTGAACTTGTCTTTTGGTACAATCGTCGTTGGTAACTCTTTCAATGATACCTTGTTCAAGCTGTTCTTTGAGGATACTGTTATAATTACGCAATAATTCGGGATTATTTTTCAATTTATGCCTCAATGATTCAAGTCTCTTTGAAGAAACACAATAATTATCAGGGAGCACATCGTGATCATCCTTAAAAGGCAGCCGCACCTCGTAACGTTTAGTCTGCGCGCTGAATTTAACATTTTCACAAAAATTTTCAACAGCTGGTTGTTCCTCGATACCAGCGTTTTCGAAGGACCAAAACTTTTCCAACTGATTATCCAACTTATCTTCGACAAACTCAGCCCCAATCTTCAATACGTTTGCTACCAAGACTGCACTTCTACTACCTTCACTCGACCCTATGCGTCCACTTACAATGTATCCAACCTTTGAATTTAAAGCAACTGGCCCATCCTCACCCCGAACTATACCACCATCAAAAAATTTCCAATAATTATCAGCACCCAACAAGACATCCACCTTCAAATCTCTATTATTACAGTTACTGTCAGCTAAACGTAAGTCTTTCAAGTGTTTATACTTCAAACAATCGTTAAAATTCTGTCCTGTTAAAGGATGACAAATATTTTTCACATAACAATCAACGTTGATTTTATCTCCATCTAAACCGATCACTGAAAACTGCACCCTATCTAAAGTTTCTTTGAACGAATGTTTACCAAAAATACGGATGCAAATCTCACGCTTACCAACAACCTTTAATTGCAATTTTTCACATAACTCGGGCGATATGTAACTTAATTGGGAACAGTTATCGAACAAAATTCTCGTGTTCTCAATTTTTGAAGGATCAGTAGTATTAACAACTTTAACTTTAGCGGTTTGCAACATAACGGAACTCGGAATGTCGAGCGAATTTGAACTTGTAACCAACGAAGTGGCACCAGCAACATTTTCTGGTTTTTCTTGTTCGGTTCCATCCTTATCTCTACGACCTTGGTCAACGTCCCTTTTCTTATCACAAATAGCAACATGGTGTCTACCCGAACACTTTAAACAACTAATCTTAGAATAACAAGACTTGGCTAAATGTCCACCTTTCAAACAAACAAAACATCTCTTCTTGTCACGTAACACGTTTTTCCTTGCGTCGAAATTAGTGATTATTCGGCATTGCTGTGATTTATGCGATTTGTCACAAAATATGCATCTATAATTATTCTGATTATTCTGATGATTGCGATAATTATGCTGATTGTTCTGATACTGATTGTGCGGAAGATCACGGTTCGATTGATGTGAATAGTGAACTGGTAATGCCGATGATGAAAACGGGTTGTTATCGTGTGGCTGTTGTAAAGAATATGCAGATTTCTCACGAACTTCGATCTCCGATTTTAACGCTCTTAAAACTAACTTCATATCCCAGCAATCTTTGTCGTTAAATTGACGACTAATAATTAAATTAAGCTCTTCTGGAAGTTTCGACATAAGTACCGGTATTAATAGCGGACCATAATTTTCAGACGTGACATCTAAATTTTCCAGACTTCTCACTTGTGTCTCAACGTTGTCAAATACATTACGCAATGTTTCTATGTTAGTTAAGTTATTCGCCTGTTCAAGTTTCAGTAATTTTTTCATATGTGCTGAAATAAGTAACTGTTTATTATTATATCTCTCTTTCAGTAAATCAACGACGGTTTTATAATTTTCATTGCTAAGTCTAAACCCAGCGATACAACTTGCAGCGGGACCTTCTACTAGATTTTTTAAATAGGTCATTTTTTGAACGTCGGAAATATCGTCATTAGTGTGTACGGCACATTCAAAGCTATCCCAGAAAGTCGACCAGTTTTCCGGATGCCCATCAAAGGGCTGTAAATGTAAGCGAGGCAATTTTATTAGTTTACTGTGGCTGAAAGTGCTTCCTGCTTCTGAAAAATCCTTTTTGGCTGATCGTTTTTCTAAAAATGATTCAAACAGACGAAGTTTATCCTTTAACATCATCATTTCCTCCGTACTAGAATCTTCTTCCTTGTCGATATCCTCCTGCTCTGTCAAGCAATCCATAATCGACTCGTTTAGTTCAGCAACTTTCGCTATTTTTTCCATCAAAGTATCACGGATCGACTCAATTTGACGAACATCTGCAACATTATCGGTATATGACGAAATAATTGTCTCTCCCCTTGTAATTAATTTGTTTGCAGTTCTAACAACAGACTTTCTAACTTTGTTGTACTTCGCGAAATCACCCATTTTTAAAATCAAAACAACACCAAACTTTAAACCAAACCAATAAAAATAAGACAACTAAAAACCACTAAATAAAACCATAGATACATAAGCAAAGTATCTCTCCGAGGGCTCCAATGAATTTCCAGATAAATTCGGATACAAATAAAACTTTATTTTAAAACGTGACTATATTTTTAAAGAACGAAATCTAAAACTAACATGTGCGAGAATATAAATACATAATAAGAGCAGCTAGAGGACTGGGGAAGATATAAACAAATATGGTAACCACACTCAGATATCAAAATAAAAAGCAAAAGAAGCCCATTAGAAAAAGTGGATAAAAGTGGATAAAACTTTTTTACCAAATAATTCCCAAATATATTTTTTAGAGTCTCTGCAATTTCTACAGTTTTTACAACAAAATATATCAATCTTGACAAATTCACTCTTTGTAAAACGGCTTAGCGTAGAGTGCGCGCTAGAACATGGCTTAATCCCTAAGAATTTAAAAAACTGAATCTCCCGTGAGGAAAAAATAACAACAACATACCTTACTACGGACTTGAAATTTATGCGCTCAAAATAACGCAGAGGACGAGGTTAGACCTTAAAATGTGTGATGATTAACACGAATTGACACTTTTAAGATTCTTGAATGGTCCTTAATTAAAGCCAATTTTTTCAAAAAAGTTTCAGTTTTCGTGATAAACAAAGCCAGAAGAAAAGTAAGGAAACAATGAAATACTTTCAGTGAAGTTTTATGTTTAAGTTTGTCTGAAAAAATCTATAATATAGAATATATATCATATATCATATTCTAAACATAAGGTAAATTAAGATCAAGTGTTATCTATCGGAAAGGATTGTCTTTGATGGGGTTCTTCTGGTTTTTACGAGCTTCTTCAAGGTTCTCGGTAATGCCTGCGGCTTTTCAACCAGATTTGATAATCTTTTTTCCATCTTCCGTGTTCAGATAGTCGTACAACTCTATCATAACTTTGGCGTGGCGAGACTTCAAAGTTGATAGACGCAGATCAACTTCTATGGATGTTGCATCGCGGTCAAGTTCAACTTCAAGTGCCTTCATTATACAACTACTGAAATATTCACTGAAGGTTCGTTTTTCAAACTTTTTAAACGTAGCGTTGGTGGTTAAATCTAAATGTTGAAGCAAGTGGGTCATATCCTTTGGTACTGTAACGAGTTCGATGTGATTGATTGTAAGCGCATCTTTTCCTGATTGGGTCGATTGAGTTTTGAAAGCATCCCACAGCAACAAACATTTTTGTGTGGCTGTTAAAGATTTTTCTTTCTTGGTAATGTATGGAACCAAGGCATCTTTGATCAGTCGCAAAGTTTCTTGTTCAATACTCCAATGTTTCGGATTGTATGCAAGGCAAAACCCTTGTGGAAATTTGAAATTTGGCAAAAAGACCTTTCGGTTTTAACAGTGTAAATAAGCTGGAAAGGAAGAATATGACCGGCTAGGGTTTCGCTGAGAGTAACAGTAATGGCTTTTTTATCTGTTGCACCAGCACGGGAAATATGTTTCTCTCCTTTAGCAGTCATGGTCAATCTGTTGCCACAAACTTTAATGGTGTTCAGTCTACGTTGATAATGACCCCTTGGGAATATGGTATTTAAGAGCTTATTTTATGACTTTGAAAAGGTATCGCGATCTTTACCTCAGCCCGAGTGTCTGATAATTCGAATCGTCGGATTTGAACGTTTCTTTAAATTCGAACGTTTAAGGCTTGATCTGCACATAACCCAGTGCGATTTGAAGACATTACATTGGAAGTAAATAAAGCGAGTACTGTTTTTTCTAGCCTTCAAGACTATCACGCTCGATCTCGCGTATCACAAGCCTTGGCTAATAGAATAGCAAAAAACTTCGAATTCTACTCAGGGTTAAAAGGATATCATTTTTATCAAAATATTGCTAACTGGAAATGGTATAAAAACAGAAAATTACACTCAAAAGAGAGAATAAAAATTGAAATGATAAATTTGCGGTTGCTGGCGCAGTTACGATGAGAGGAAAATTTGGTTGGATAGTTGTTGGGCACATCCCAAGAGAACTTTCACACTTTGTCCGGGAATTCATTTTGGGAAGGAGCTAAATACGAGGTGGAGGTTTATAAAAGGAAACCAATGGCTTCCCTATTGTTACAAAGTGGTTTAGAGATCCCAATCAAGGTTTCTGTCACTTGGGACTGTCCAGAAAACTTATCAATTGTAATCGCAAAAGTTAAAGACGTAAAATATCCCATAGCTGGAGATTACATTGACAGTTCGAAGCAAATATTAAAAGAATTAGGAGTTCGACTGGACGAAAAAGAAAGCGACGATTGAGAGAGTGGAGATGACAGTGACTGAGATGACATGATTGAAACTGACGATATTGAAAAAGATTTTTTAATTGTAACTTGTTTTGAAGAAAAAAAAAGATTTATAACCATATAACTTCATTCCGAATCAATCTAAGGGAAATTTGAAAATTAACTTTAGAAATAATTAACGGAAGTTTTTTTAACGCCTGGGCCTACAAAAATTAACGGAGGGGAAATTAACAAAGCGCAAAATTCACGCGCGATAAATTAACGCGAGCTAGGGTCACTCGAGTTAATTACATGTCTAGTTATATTCGGGTAATAAGGTATGCGACATGTTCCTTTAAGCTTTCAGCTCTGAGGTGAGAGCCATGATCACAAATGAATGCACAAATTTTCTTCCGTAATAGGCTCTCCTAAACTTTCAACACATAATTAGTTGAGTCTGTCGTCAGAACGGTAAAATTATTAATGTCGATGTGATGAGACGACACAAGAAGGTGTTCATTAACTGCAGATAATTGTTGTGTAGCTACTCTTTTGCCTGTGAGATGTGTATTGTGTCAAGGTGTTTACAAGACCTTACTTTCCGGTGCCTATAGTTTTGCCAACATAAGAAGTGTTGTTTTCTAGAGCAAAAATTTCAGTCGTATGGAAACCTACCTTAAGATTGCCTTAATATGTCTTGTGAAATAATAGCAAAGGCCCTGGTAACGAGTTTGGCTCGTCGCGAGACTTTTATTCTACCGCTCGCCAATGTTTCTGCCTTGATTACTTTGACAATCATTGAATTGAATCAAAACAAAACATGGCGTCTTCAAGGGCATCACAAAACTTCTGTGCAAATTTTTCTCCGCCAAAAATGAAAGACTTTGTTTTAACTGAAAGACTTGGTCAAGGTACTTATGCTACTGTATATAAAGGGTACAAAAAAGGACGCGTACGTGAGGTTGTGGCAGTTAAATGTATAAAGAAAAGCTCTCTTAGTAAAACTTCCAGTGAAAATTTAATTCGTGAAATAGAGATTTTGAAAAGTTTAGACCATGATCATATAGTCAAACTAAAAGACTTCCAATGGGATGATGAAAATATATTTTTAATATTAGAATATTGCAGTGGAGGAGATTTATCTACATATATCAGACGTTACAAAAAACTGCCTGAGCAAGTTGCACGAAAATTTCTTAGACAGTTAGCACTGGCATTACAATACATTAGAGCAAGAAATATTTCCCACATGGACTTAAAACCTCAAAATTTGCTTTTGGAATCAAAAGATAATTTAGTGCTAAAAGTTGGAGACTTTGGTTTTGCACAGTACCTACTTGGGAAGGAAGGACATGACAATCTTCGTGGTTCACCTTTATACATGGCTGTAGAAATGTTTTGCTCAGAAGCTTACGATGCTTCTGTAGATATATGGTCAACTGGTGTTATATTACATGAAACATTATTTGGTTATGCACCTTTTGCATCTGGTACATATGATGAATTAGAGTTAAAAATTCGTTCTAATCAACCTATCGTCATACCTTCTCAGCCGAGAATTTCACCACAATGCAGAGATTTACTTATCAAAACATTAAAAAGAGATCCTAAAGAGAGAATAATATTTGACAAATTTTTTTGCCATCCATTTGTGGACTTAGAACATGCCCCGAGACCTGAATGTCTAAATAAGGCAATCTCAATTGTAACTGATGCAGTGAAGTATGATAAAGAAGAAGAATATGGAAAGGCAATGGAGCTATATTGTACTGCATTAGAATACTTTTTACCTGCCATAGATTATGAAAAAGATACAGAAAAAAAAGCCGCCATAAGGTTACGGGTAAAACAATATATAAACAGAGCTGAGCAATTAAAATTTCTTCAAAAACAAGTCAAGAAAAAAAAATTGGAGCGACGCTTGTCTATCGAAACTTGTGCTGAAAGACTACCTGGATTTACAGAGGTTTTGAAACATGCCCAGCAAGCAGAACAATTTGACGACAATCGAGAATATGGTAAAGCTTTAAATGAGTATTACATGGGAGTTGAGTTGTGTATGAGTATTTTATCTACAGTTCCTAAATCAAGTGAAACTCACACAATTGTGAAGACTCAAGCTGAGCAAATGATGATTCGTGCTGAGGAGTTAACTCGCTACAAAAATATTTTAAATAAAGAAAACGATATGAAATCAGTCATTTCTTGTTGTATTCAATGATTATAATGACTTTTTTGTTCTTGTTTATGTTGTTATATCGAATTAAAAACAATTCTGAAACATGTATATATATATAGTATATTTTATGGCCATATCTGTACTAATTTTTACAGTTTTCACAGGCTTTGACCAAATTTGCTATATATTAATAAAAATGCGGCTGCCAAAATCTATTATATATAAAGTTATAACAGGATCATTTAAATGTGTATTTGTATATGAGTGTTTTATTAAAAAAAAGCTTTTTTCAAAAATATTTAATAAACATCATTTATAGAAAAATATTATTTTCCATGAATTTTTTTACCTGTGAAAATTACTACCATAAAGTGGAAACCAATCCTAAAGAATATTTAGCTGAAATTTGACCATTTTTTAAGAATACTATAAAACTATCTTATCAGAAACTTTTGTTTAACCCTTTAACTGCTATGGTTCTGAAGCAACAACAGAAAAGCAAAAACAACAATGACAGATAATGTTGAAGTATATTTCTCTTGTTTCATGTCTTAACTACACTTGAGTTTGGGGAAAGGGGGATGTCAGGTTTGGTATCAGGGAGGCCAACCCAGATGCCTGTGTTTCTATCCTTACCCTTAGTAAGACGTATCTCTTGGAAACGTCTACGTATCACGTGGAAACGCTAACTCACCTGGGGTGTATCTCGTGGAAACACCTGCGTATCTTGTAGAAACGCAACCCTCTCAGCGAATCTCGTGGAAACGCCTACATCTCAGCAAATCTCGTGGAAATGCCTACATCTTAGCGAATCTCGTAAAATCGCCCATACCTCAGCAAATCTCGTGGAAATGCCTACTACTTGCTATGGCGTACCTCGTGGAAAGGCAACTTATTTGTTAGGGAAACAAACGCATCTTCATCCCATTTGACTTACAAAGGAAGCCCGACATCCCCAATTTACCTCAAACTTGATTTTCGAAAGGAGGCAGTTTTCATAGTTATCAACTCACATAATCTGATAATGCTCAACAACAAATAGTAACTATTCAGTCAACTTATAAAACATTAATATGGATTTACTTTTAAGAGCTAATAAGCACTTATTGAATGTTTCTTGTAGGGATCTTGCGTTTTTTGAGATTTGTTTTGTTGATATGTACAAAGCAATGTGCTGGGAATGGCAGGATTGTGTCCTTACATGTTACGACACCACTGTGCAGTTTATTTAAAACAAGATTTCTCCAGTAAAATTGCTAGTCCACTTTACTTATTGTTAATAATGGTGAAATTCAAAATTCTACAAAACACTGACAGTCATGTGTATTAATTTCGAGACCACTTTTGATCCTTATTTTGCGAATTCCTAGAATAGTTCTTCTAATTACCTTTGTAAAGAACAAAGAAAGCTAAAGTAATTGTTTCAGTATACAAGGTGTTGTGAGAATGCATTAGTAGCTTTGAGATCCTACTGAAGTTCTTATTTGTTTCTCCAAAAACCTATCCAAGCCTGATTTCTAATTTTACTTTCTTATAACTATGTAACTGGACACTGGTGATGAGTAAATTATCAATGCTCATTCACCCAACTAACAGTTGACTTTCACAGCGTGACATCTGTGCACAAAAAGTTCAATAATCCTCTACAAAATATATACCCACTTAAAAAAGTGAGTTCGAAAGAGAACTTAAAACTAGCCTTATTCTTAGGGCTGATGATAACGGAAAGAAAAGTGAACCACACGGCCAATCCTACCAAAATACAGGGACAGATTGCAAAATCTGTTGTTTTGTGATTTTTTATTTGATGAGAAACCTGGCAAAGGGTCTTGTTCTAAAAATTTCTTATTTGTATGCTTAATTCCATCTTTTTAGTTCCAACAGTTTCTTATTTAGTTTCTTCTTTGGTTTCCTAATTTCAAATTTTATGCAATGGAATGTTTGATAGTTAACTTGTCTGCAGTAAAAATGCAATGACCTTGTAAATTGAGCGCACGTTTTAGTGATGGTTGGATGGTGTGTATTATTCCCATCGGGAACTTAGGTATAGTAACCTGATAAAACTACTCACTCCCTAGTGATGATTGTAAAATCTTCAATTAATTGTAATAATTAATTAGAAAAAAGCTTCTCATTTCAGAAATAGACATAGAATGTAGTAGTAAAAGTTTCCTGATTTTTGGTTTCTGCATGTAAGTTTCTTATAAACATGTTTCTTATATAAAAAAACAACGTGTATAAGGATTTAAATTTTGTGCAATTAACGATATCGCATCGGGTAAAGTAAAAAAAGCCCATACATATTATATTAAAAATACTTTATGGAAGTAATATTAGAGTTGAATTTCATGACACCATTGTATGTCTGATTTAGAATATATACATTAAAAATAATATTTAAAAGAAGCAATTTGAAAAAAAGCATGGATATTTCCTAATAGATAAATCGAATTAGAAAATTGAAACCTGAAAGTTTTTTCTACCCAACCGTTGCATTAAGGACTTAATTAAGTCTAATTTTACATAATTACAAACAGGAGTTTGACATTTGCCGAAAATATCATTTCATCCGTTGTCACATCATCAATTATCAGTACTTACATAAAATTGTTTATAAATTTGGCTTCTGTCTATTGTATTCCTTGCACTTATAAATACTACGAGTTTTATGCAAAATATTTAGACTGAAGATGACATTAGAGTATAGGTGCATTAAAATAAAATTTGAGATGTTATTAAATCTGCAGTTATTATTCTTATAATGCAATGAACTCATAAACCATAGCACAAGAATAGCCTGATCAATTTTGGTAAAAGAAGAATCAAGATGCCCCTTCTCGTTATGAATGTTTCGCAAAATAGAATTCCTGAAAATGGAAAGCCAGACCATACTTTTACCCCACTCACTCTGCAACTAGGACCCTGTATGAAAGAAATTTATTTCCTGATTTCACACACACAGTTGATCTAATTTACATGATTATACAAAAAAATGTGAGACGATTGCTAATCAAATTTTTATTTATTATTCTCACAACCCAGTGAACGTCATAACGTCATAGCAAAAGAAAGGCCTGACCACAGAAATTTTGGTAAATACATAATGTTAGCTAATATGCGTTCCTTTATTTTTGAAGAAACCCTGTTGCTACCATGGATGATTGCTACTGCAAATAAAATTGCTAAAGAGGGAAGTATGACCATTTTCTACCACCAATCACTCTGCGTCCAGGGCCCTGCCAATAAGGTCATTTCCTGATTTCCAAACACTCAATTAAATCTTGTTTTAAATTGACTGAAAGTCATGCACGGGCACTAGAGTCGCCTGTTTGGATACAAAATTGGCATTCAGCGTCGATGTTTGATTGTTTCCATTAATTCATCTTAGGATCCAAACTAAGGAGGCTTATTGACTTTAGGCGACATGTTTTGTTAAAAAAAAAATTTTGTTCAAATTTTCATTGCTCTAAGAATTGTGTTCCTACCAATCCAGCCTGGTAATGGTTCTTAAGTTTTGACATTCTGAGCCAGAGAAAGAACCTTTCACAAGCATCCATAAGCGTCATCTTAGAATTTCAATTGCTCTTATAAGATACTCAAGCTTAAATATGCTTAAGTTATGCTTGATGGTAGAAGATTCATACGCTTATGAAAAAGATGATCAGGCCCAAAATTATATATTTGAAAAAAAAATTGCATGAAGTTTTTAACATCACTAATTACAACTTAAATGTCACTACCTACTGGTTAAAACAGATGCAAAAAAAAGGAAAACACCCACGAAACAAAACATAAAATTTAACAACATTTTCTTAGGCTTCACATAATGCTAAGTATATATATGCTTAAAATGACTAAATCCGAGCTCAAGGATGCTTATAAATTCCATGTTTAATGAAAAAACATGTATGGGAATTGGACCTTCACATATAGAAAATCTTGATCTGCAGTTCAACCGCTAAAGGAATTCATGATGAAGCAGCTTACGTGTAGTTCTAGCATTTGGTCTAGAAATTGCGCATAGGTTGTAAAGAGTAGAATTCAATTTTCCAAGCTAAGTACAGGATGATAAAAAAATCTTTAATGGGGCAGTTAGGAAATACAAAGGGGTGTGTTTATATACGTGTGGAGCTTGAATTAAAGCAAAATGAGCAACAACATATAGGTTTGCTAGGTAATCCTATCTCACCACGACTCGCAATGTTAACTTTTTGTAGCCCATACTAGTGTTACATTAGTTAGTATTAACAAATGTAAAAAGATAATAGAAAATAAAAACACAGTTCCAAAGTTGAACTTATCCTACTACCAAACTATTAGCAAATTGTGATGATGGAAACTAGTTGACTTTAGCTGCTCCCATTTTATAAGTAAGCAAAGCAATCTTAGAAGTCTGGATCTACAACATTATTGGTTAGTTACCTTGCGGGGCCCCTAGTGTTCATGCCCTGTGACCACCCTTTCCACTAGTCTACCATACTGGATTTGAATGAACATTGGGATTCTAAAGTATATCCTTCAATGATGCTAGTAGCCATCTTTGTAGACACTTGAATACTGAATGCAATCAAAGCCAAGCCTTTCAACAAGGTATAAGTACTTACTTCAGGAACCGCAATTAACCTGTGGTGAACTGTTGGTCCACCACTATGGTTTTTTAAACAAATAAAATAACAAAGCCATTTTGTCTTCCATCAGCATCGAAGCCTGTGTCCCAATTACATTCACCTCGGTCATTAATGTTCCTAGGACCTGTGTATGATGACTCTCAGCAAAAGAAAAACAAAATTTCTGTAATTAAACAAAGTGCGAGCGAGGTCAAAAATTGTTGAATGTACACGCGACTTATTTTTAAATTTTGATGAAAACAAGGTTTTCATCTCGCACCAAAAGTGCACGCTCTTAGTCAATTAAATCTTTTCTAAACTATTATCCAGAGAAGAAATTTGAGCGGGAAGAAAATTTTAGGAAAATTAAATTTGGCGGAATTTAATTAGGTGGAGATCAAAAATCGATAACTTGGCGGGAATTTAATTTGGGGGATGACGAAAGCTTGTTAATGAAGTTTTTTGTTTTGTTTTTATTTAGAACGGTACTAGTTTTTTACAATATCAGTCATAAAAGAATGCCAGTTGTTGTGAAATACTAATCAAAAAACTCGGATAAGAATCTTAGTTTTTTACCAATCAGATGTTTTAAAATTGATGGAAAAGGAAAAATTAAATAGCCGCCATAAGTTCTCCTCTTAACCTTATTTTGGATATTCCGAGTCTCGTTTTTAAAAGAATGGGAAGTAGTATTTTACCACTTTCGTTGAATTCAAAGAAGAACAAACGCTATAACCATGACATGCAGCAGCTGAGAAATAATATTTGACCTTGAAAAAGAAATGCTGACGTCATTTTTTTGCTTACGTCATTTTTCTTCTGACGTCATCATGTTCTCCAAAAAAATCAAATCCTTATGATCTTTTTATCTTTTCATTTTTTATTTGCCTAAAGTTATTATAAAAAAAAAGTCTAAAAATTGTTCAATCAGCTTCGACTATGTGTAAAAAACAGGTAATGTTTTTGTAATGAGAATAAAACTCTCTACATCTCGTACATAAGAATCTAGTATAAGTAACAAATTACAAGCCTATGCCTGGTCGAATTTCGCACGTGAAGAAACAACTCATAAAACCAGTGAAATAAGATGGAGGGTACTTGCAACATAAACTGTAGAAAACAATATAAACAAAAAACTACAAGCGCACCCAAATCTTACCTTACAAGGGAAGACATGAATTCGGAAAAATAAGTTGCAGAACAGAGTGCGATTTATATTTACAAATTTGTCTCGTTTTCGCAAACCTAAATTTCTTATATTTTAAAACCAGGACAGGCATTTGGAAACTTTTATATTTCAATTTACCTTTTTGTGCACTGAAGGCATAGCATTACAATCAAAAGAATAGCTATTCAAGGTTAATAATTCGCAATCCCTAATTCCGCATTTTCCACGGATGTCTAGAATCTATTTGGAACCAACGTAATTAACTAAGCTCTCTTTAGGGATATCAAAGTCCTTCATTCAAAAGATCAGATAGACGCACACGAATGTGTCAGAACAAATCCCTTAAATTCAAGCCCACCAATTACCCACAATACAATTTCTCAGAGAAAACCCGAAATTAAAATCAAACAAAAAACACAAAGCCAGCGTGATCACATCCTACCCTCTTGAAAAGTATGAAAATCAATTATGTTAATTTGGGTAAGAAAGGCCATTCGCGTTTAAAACAAAAGATTTCCCGATAATGAACAAAGAACAATAGAAGTAACCTATCAGAAAGTGCGGTCAGTATTCAGACCGCAGGATTCTTTTGAGACACAGCGTGATTTTCCCACCCTAACTATTTTGATTTTCCGGTGATAAGAAAAATTATGCTGGGTCTCCTGGCTATTCGCAAACCTTAATTTCTCAATTTATTTGCTTAACGTACTTCAAAAAGTGACGCTAAAATGTAGTGTGTTTATGATGAGTGACTTCCGCAGCAAAATGATTTTGATGAGAACAGCATGTATAGGAAAAATATACTAATATAGGCAGCTTTTTTATAGAAATTTATTCTAAACTTTATCAAAACTGTACAATAAATTATAACACAAGAATATAGATATAAAGATTTGTATATATTATATTTTATATGCTAAAGAATTTAAAAGCTTCTGGGTGCGCCATTTAATTTGGAAGTTTCAGAAAAAAAAAATTAAACAAGAAAAAAAATGGAAACAAAATCTTTTACTAGTCAAATTTACATCGCTGCAGAAAATATTTTTTAACGACACACCCACTCTATTCGAACACACAATAAAAAAAAGGCGAATAGACACGATATACAGCAAAACATATACAAAAATTTTTAGTTTTTAAACAAAATCTTTAATTGTTGTCAAGATCTCCCTGTAAGAAAATATAGCTGGACGTAACAATATATACAATGAGTACAGATAGATTACTCGATTCACATTTTTTTCTACATTCTCAATCCACAAAAGTATATTAACTTGAAAATGTCTCTCCTAGTGAGATGATCCAAAAGAGTTACAATTATTTCCCATTTGATCTTCTTACATATTTAAAAATAATGTTTTAAGTTTATTCTCCTTGCTTACTAGCTTGGGATAACCCAACGAAATAATTTAAATATAACTTGTTTACACCCATTTACTTTCCCCTATGACACGTCCTGTTTGAAATAAAAATATTAAGAACTGCACACAAACGATCAACACGCCCCACAGATATCTTGGTTTTACTGGGATCGTGAAGATTTGTGCCTAAAACAGAAAAAACAGCACTTTGCATGAAATTAAGAAATATGATTTACAAAAAACAAGAAGCAGTTTCGCGCAAACAAAGTATTCAAGAGCTTACTTGGTCAGGTTAGCTTTTTGGAATACTAACTTTAAAAACTCCAAAACACGGGGGATCTCCCTAAAGCGGACACCTTACCTTCCTTAAGACGGACAAAGAAATTTCCCCCGAACGAATTCATTAGGAAACTCTCATAACAAAACCTCTGAAAGCAGACACTCTAAAGTGGACACATCATAAAGCGGACACAGAAAAAATATTTTTTCCTATTTATTTCTTTTCTAAACAGGAGAAGGAGTCTAAGAGAAAGTCGGTGTCAGTGCAAAACATGCCGGTACTAAATACAGGATTTAACCTCTCAAAGCAGACAAAGTTTTTGGTACCGAAAATTTCGGGCTTTATGGAGGTTCCACTGTAAATGTTTGCAGAATTTATTTTGCAAATGGCTTTTCTTAATATTTCAGCGAATGTGGAACAGTGAGAAAAAGAATTCCTACCTCTAGCTCGACCATGTTAAGAAAATTTAAGAAAGAATCAATATCTAACTGCGTATGAGACTGGTAACCAAACACCCTGATGGAGAGTACTTTTTCTTTCAGTGTTTTCGAACTTGCAGTCAACAATGCAGCCTGAAGAGATTGAAAATTGTAGCACATTCAGAACATATAAATATAAAAATCACATACTGACTTCCACCATGTATCTATTCTAAAAAAACAGTTTTGTATTTACCTGCACGAGAATAAAGATCAGCATTAACCCCCACTGCACAGCCACCATGGCTCGATACACAACAACAACAGTGGGCATTTGACGATAGTTGAACAGAAGGATGATTGCTGGAATGGAGATGTATATAGAATGTATAAGTATGATATGGCGTATATTTTTTTGAGTTCTTTAACTTTTACAGAAATTTATTGTACGAGTCTTGAGGCGAGTAAATATGTGCAAAGGTTGAAGAACGAAATAAATAAGCGACATAATGTACGATATGTGTATCTAACAGTTTTTCTATATCTTGCAATCCGAATATTGAGAATTGCACTCCAAATCGGAAATATGATGTATATATTCTTCCTTTCAGCCAATCACGTTCGAGATAATTTTTGTGCTAGTGATAAAAGAATATATTTGCATCTGATTATCACTAAAATGTCCAAGTTCTTTTTTATAAATTCATTTTTAGCCAAAACGATGAGGCCGATAACCGCCCCCTTTCGATGTGATGCGCTTGGGTTGGTACTTTATTTATATTTATTTCGATATAGTACTTGAACCAAATTTTTTGTTTAAATTTTTACTTTAAATTTTGGGGCAATTTGGTTGAATGCAACTTATTTGCAACAAACCATGCATCTGAGCAATATTAGAACTTTTTTTTCATTTGAAATTTTTTACTTTTCGCAGTAATATTTTTTGGTTTCTTGCACATTGGCCATTTCTTGAGTTTATCAGATAAACGCACTGCATTAGCTGTACCAACTGCGCATGCGCATGTTAGCAATGTGGTACTTACTTATAGCCACTACTATGATGAGATCGAACACAATACACGACATGCTTAGTGATAGTAAACCGTTTAAACGATCAAAATGTCTTTTAATGTCCAGCACATCCTAAAAAACACATCAATTTTATTTGGTTTATCGAGACAACACTCCTAAAAATGTCATCTACTGTACTATGTTATAACCCCAGAATTTGCAACCAATTTAACGAGAATGCTATTTGTATAAATTCAAATTCTTTTTTATATAACAAAGCCGATAAAGAGAGAATAAATATCAACTTTGAAAAGATGATTTTAATTTTCTACACATTTTTTCTGAGCTTTTTGTAACAAAGTTTTTGCATAGAATCAATTTTGGACAGGTGTTTTTAATTCTCTAAAATCTCTCTATGCAGAATTAAAAAATATAAATTTTCCTATCCATTCGGCTTCATTTACTTGCATATTCTGGAAGATCGCAAACGCAATAGCGTCACATGGTGTAAATCATTAACCTTCTGAAGGCAAACCTTTTAAAATTTAACAAGTTACTCAAATGTATACCTTCATAGCAGCTTTCAGTTCAGTCGATTTCTCTTCTAATCTTTCGGCCACACCTTGTATGTAGAACTTCAACAGCTGACATTGACCGCAGTAACTTAATACCACAGCTAAATTTACACAGTTTGAAAACACACCAGCTAACACAATCAAGGTTGTTATGGAATACATAATCCTGAAAGTTAAAGTAGGGTTCATGTTGATTTTTAAAAAAAATATTACAAATAACAGGGTGCTTCGCTCTGTGTAATTACAAATCGTTCGCAATGATGCAATATACATCTATAGGATTGCTAACTGTCCTAATATTTTTCCTTGTCAAAAAAATGTTATACAATCAAAACTTTTGAAAAAGATTTGAATGTAAAGAAGCTTAGTAATTTTTATTTGCAGGATCAAACACAGGAGTTCACAACTTCTATAAAATACATTACTTGTTAGAATAATGCGTTCTAAACCTGTTATCGTCTCGTCATATCACTGTACACAGTACACAACAATAACAACAACAGCATATTTATTACATACCTAGGTCTATCAGCAGTTACTCCAGAAGCACAAGAAAATCCAAAAGCAAAAAAATAAAACACCATAGTTCCCATTGAGCAGACTAACCACAACATACCAACTATCAAATAAGTCCTAAAAATAACAAGGTAGCTAGAGATTTTCACAACTTTTATCCATTTTTCATTTGGGAAAATATTAGTTATTCTAAATCGCAAAGATAGAATTATTAGAAATTTCAAATGAAAAACAACACAACAATATTTGGAATCGCAAAAGCAAAAAGCTGTTCACATAGGGCAAACATTGGGTATTTTTCTGGCCCTTCTAGATAGGTTTCTGTAACATTCTGCCAAATTTTAGTTTTATAATATTCTTTCTAGGTTTTGGTGTATATTTAAGTTATACACTACCCATCTATAATCAGACACGAAGCTGAAAAATTAAATTGAAATCTCACCTCAAATGTCTTGTGATTTTACTAGGATGATTACTTTGTAGATATACCTATACAATAGCAAATAGTCAAAACATATAAACAAACTAAACAGTTTTCAATAACCAGATACATGAAGAAATACAGTCCCTTTATAAAAAACCCTTAATATAATGTGTATATGCTTTTTGACATAAGAACACTAACTTGGAAAAAGCCTTTAAAATTTCTTTTTTAAGCTTAAAGATGTTTTTAAAATCCATCTTAAAAAAGAAAAAAAAAGTGGCCATGCAGTTCTAGCATTCTTATGAAACATTTAGAGTCTACAAACCAAAATTTGTTCTAAACTTGTGAAAAATTACTGACCAATTTTATATAGTTTGTTCTCTTAATTTATATCTGGCCTGGTCAAATAAAATAGGGGTTAAAGAATATTAGTTAAGAAAAAATAAATAAATAAATAAAACAAACCTTTTCCATCAGAGCGTATAATCCTTCATGTTCCTGCACACGAAAATGATAAAACCCGATAACAAATGCCAAAAAGTGAAGAAAACTGGGAACAATATACGTTCCAAAAACATGTTGACATGGATCCAAAAAAAGCGGTGCAGGTGCAATGTGTGTTTTGTTGATGTCATAGACTTTTGAAGCTGGAACAAGTTGAGACCAATTATGACTTGTGGTGTTGGGATTCACTGTGGGTGCAAAAGTAGGTGCAACCTAAGCAGAAGATTGTGCATAAACAATATAAAAGCAACAAACTTAGTAAAGTATAGTCAATTTTTCTTAAAATTATTGGCAGAGATTAGTTTGAGCAACCTTTTAAAAGATTTACATATTGCAGGGAATCTTTTGTTGCTTGGTATTAAAAGATAATTATAAGTTGTACTATAATCATAGAGGTTACACTGCAGAAAGAAAAAAATTAAAATGTACCGTAGGCGTGGTGGTGTCCAGTACTAACCGACCATTACATGTGTAAACTCGAATAACATACCAAAATAGTAATATACAAAAAGTAAGAAAAGTATAAAAATAATTCCATATATCAATACACCATTGGCCGCACTCTGCTTCTTTTCCAAATGGTCTCCATGCAATCTGAAAAAATGATACGATAATTTTGATATGTTTGCCACAAGGTGGACGATTTACTTCACCGTATTCTCCAGCTTTTTCATGTAAAGAAATGTAAAAATGTAAAGAAACTTACCAAACATAACAATTTATAATAGGGAATGACAACATTTGATTTGCATTTGTTCAGATTGTAGGTGACTATGTTAGTAACGAGTAACTGTCCTGAAAATGAGCCTTGATAGTCTCGTATCTAAATGGGGAAGGAAAAGTAAAATAACACACACGAAATATAACAAACAAAGACCGCTGAGGAATCTAAAAGCAAGCTTAAAACATTCTTTTACATACCACGACTCCACTTGTTTCAAAGACATCGGCATAACTTGAATTGAGGCTCTGGCTGGTGTTACTATTACTAAAAGACAGTAATTAATTTTAACTTTTGCACGAAAAGTTAATACCGAGCATAAAAATACTGGTGTAAATTGAGAAAATATAAAAATCTACATTCCGTGATATCTTAAGTCATATATATAACTCTGACCTTCTTATATATCTTATATAATTTTATAAATAAATAATCTAAATATATAATCTCACCTAGAGTTTAATATAAAATTGTTTGTTTTTCTTTTAGTTGTTTCACCTTCAAAAAAGTCTTCTTTTAGTGAGTAGTAAGTTGGAGTCATTGTATACAAAAAAAATTAACCATGCAATTACATTTAAAGTTTAAGCTATTTTTATACATCATATATCAAGGCAACATTGGAATAAACAAAACAATGGGTGTAACATAATTTGACTACATTGCATAATTTCACAATAAAAATCAAGATCAGTTTTGTTTTTCCTGTTAAGGATGCGTTTTTATTACGTAATTACGTCCCGTTAAGATAACAATAAAGTGGCAAGAATACAATACTATTTACAAAGTAAAAAGTATGCTATTTTAATCACTTAAAAGTTAAAATAAACATGCCTAAACACTGTGATCTAGTACAAACTAGGTTTTTTTCATTTGTGAATTTTTTTCTTGTAAACTGATGGAAACAGAAAAAGTTGCATTAATTTTTCGATGTTGTATCTATTTTAAAAACAAATAAATGTAACACCTGAAAAGTTATAAATTGAAAATGGAGGAAGTCCTATGTTTTTAAACAGAAAACCTTCACAACTTTGTAGGCATAATAAACTTTAAATTTGCACCAGCAGGCCTATCAATAAAAGCATGTCACTTTTCATGCCCTAGCCAAATTTTGTTTAGGATAAGATTAATTTAACGAAGAAAAAACAGCAATGTATATGTTTTTTACAAAGATATTAATTAGCCCTTTAACTTTTTGTGATAAATATTTTCCTTTTTTTTATTGCTATGTTATAAAAAAATTTTTTTTGTATTTTTTAGCACCGTATTTTCCAGTATATAACCTGCGGGTTATAAGTTGATTTTTACGACTTCCACTGTTGGTGCGGGTTATATGATGTTCAGGTTATATACCGGAAAATACAGTATTCTTTTTTACATTAAAATAAGTTTACAGTCTGCAAAATATATTACATAACAGTATAATCAAACGGTTCTTTGATGAAAAGACAAACACAATCTTGTACATGGTAAAAAATGTTTAAGGGTAATTAATTCATCTTGAGGGCAAAAAATTCCTCTTTTGAGGGTAAAAAAATCTTCCTAATTTTGTATATTTCCGTGCACAATTTAAAAGAATAAAGCTATAGCCTCCCACAAAAATATTGAGACAATAACATCTTGGAAAAAGTTCAGAGAGTTACTTCCTTTGTTGACTAGCAGAGTCCTGTCAATTGAGGTGAAAGATAGGTTGTATGAGGCCTGTGTAAGAAGTGCTATGTTGTACGGTAGTGAGACATGGGCAATGAAGCAGGAAGATCTTGACCGTTTAGAAAGGAATGATATGAGAATGGTTAGGTGGATGTGTAACGCCAGTCTGAGAGACAGAATGAGTTCAGATGAGCTAAGAAGCAGGCTAAGTCTCCGTAGAATTAAAGATGTTATCCAGATAAGAAGATTGAATTGGCTGGGGCACTTGGAAAGAATGGAGGATGATAATTGGGTAAGAAAGTGTAGAGACTTGATAGTTCTTGGGGCAAAGCCCAGAGGCAGACCGAGAAAGACTTGGCAGGAGGTTATAAGGACAGACTTGATACAGAGGAAGTTGAGTTTAGATCTAACACAGTCTAGCTCATATTGGAAGAGGGTCATTAATATACCCCGTCCAACCCATGCTGGCATGGAAAACGGACGTTAGGCCGAGAATGATGAATGATGATGATGATGATTCTACAGAGTTTGCAAAATGCATCAACTCACCAATTCGCTGCAGTTGACAGGCTAAGGTAAGACGAGCTAAAAGTGCACTTTCTTATACATCACTTTTAAGGAATAATCATGTTATGGCCCACAAAAGCCGTAAATTTAAGAAAGATGACTATGCTGAAATCAGTGACAATTAGTACATTTTGAGATTGAGATATAACCAAATAACCTCTAAGACTGATGTAAGCTCTGTCAAGTTCAAGTTTTGTGAATCTAGTATAGAAATAGCCGATGTAAAAATTAGTGGTTACATACGGAAATTTTGAGACGGTCATTTATAAAGATGTAAATACATTCAATTACTCAGTAGGCCTACCAGACGACCACACTTTTTATATGTGTTATCACGCACCTCAAATTATGAAAACTGAATAATCACTCTCCTAAGGCAAGACGCGTAAAATTCATCATGCACCTACGACAATCGAGGCGAGTGAAGTATCACTTGGCTGCTAAAATTCATATGATCAGGACTGTCCCTCGATATTTGTGAGCCTACCCATGTAAAATATGCACATCTATCTATTACTTGTGGGGAGGAACATTAAAATTTGCAAAATTGACAGGTTTGCATAGCTGGCTAGTTTAAAAAGTTTCTTCTATCCTCGTCTTAATTAGTCTCTCAACTTAATTTAATTTTTTTTTACTTAAAACAAATTTAAAAAGAATAATTCAAACTAAGATATGTTAAAATGTGTTGAGGAAACAACTTGATTTGTGCCAACAATCCCATATTATAAGACAGAATTTGAAAATGTTGTAACAACTCATGCATTGAAAAAACTAGATAAAAGTCACACAAGCATTGCAGATTGCAGGTTAAGTAGATTAAAAACACAAAGATAAACAAAGAAATACTCTTTAAATGACATGTTCATGTGAACGTATGTTAATACTTTAAAGAAACATATACATGGTCGTTCAGCATATATATTTTTATGGTAATATTTCGACCTCCATATTGGAGGTCTTCATCAGACTATACAAAATTTTTTAACAGTTGTCATTACATTAACATCAAATCAACGTCACTGCAACGACTTCCGTTCAAGATACGCGAACATTGGCTTCCAGAATTTCATCGTCACATACTGACTATCGTCTAGATTAAGACCATGTTAACTACGCGGTGACGTGTCCTGGAACTGTATTTCCAATGCTTCACGTACCTTACGATCAAATTTATTAAATTCTTCTTAGGCATTTTCGCAGTGTCCCAATCATAAATTAAATTTGCCCATTATGTAAAGCAGCAAAACAATACTATAATATCACATCATTATTACTACCCTTTAATTTTCTTTAAAAAACAAAGTTTTTAAGAGAGTCTAAAAGCTGAAGGAAGAGATTTTAGCATGACAATTTAGTGCAAAAGTGGTCCTTGTGATAGTAAAAATGCTGGAAGTACTTAGGCTATGTTGAAAAACTGTCTTCTAGAAGCTTCTGATGATACCCGTGTGTATGAAAACGGACAAGGTAGATAGAGACAGACCTAGTAGTGAAAATAAAAGAAAAAAAGGACACAAGAAAAGAGAAAACTGCATATAGCACACAGCGATGTATATAGCAAGGTCAGAAGCTGAGGAAAAAAGATTTGTAGATGTCTTGAAAGGGAAGATTATGGCAATAAGCTGTTCAAGGTAGCAGGGCTAATGAAGAAGACTAATTAAAATGTTGTAGGTGAGAAGTGTTTACAGAGGTTGTTTAACACTGGGTTTCATTGAGATGAGGAAAAATTTCCCAGCAATGCCCCAATAGAGAGGCTAACTATGCAGATCAAGATAGAATAAGTAGTGGAGGTTATTAGGAAAATGGAGATTGGCAAGGCTGCAGAAGTGTCAGCTGCTGTTGCAGAGACAGTAAATACAATTGGATACACTGGAGTTGAGATTATTATAAGTCTTGCCTACCAGATTAAAATTGTAATAGTGGTTGATACTTACTTTAAAATGATAGAATGCAATCTGATTTAGCTTTAGGGCATGGTACTACAAATGAAATATTTTTACTCAGAAAAAGTATTCAGGAATTGCACGCCTGGAACCACAGAAACAATTTTGGGCATGTGAAGGACTGTACACCCAGCCTTTTTTATTGACATTTTTTACTTTTTAAAAAAAAACTTTCTGTGTGGTATGTAAAAAGATTTAAATATTTTTGGATTTGCAAAACGTTTTCTGAACATGATTACTTCCAGGAATATTCAGGACCGTGCTCACCATGTTAAAGCATTTAAAGCTACTTCTATTTTGGCTCCTTTAAACTGTCAATAAAATGTATATTTTACACAGATAGTAAAAATGTTGCAAATTAAGTTTTTTGTGAGGGTTCAGTTGAGGGAAGAGAAACTAACATGATTTCCCTCAGTCTTAGATACAATGTTCTTGCTTTTTATTAATTTTTAGAATGGATACAGGCTTCTTGGGCAAAATTCTGAGTGTTTTTTTTAAACCATCAAACTCAACAAAAAAGCCCCAATGGAATTTGCACTGTCTTCTGATAAGTTGCCACCTTCACTGAAAGCATTTTTAAAATGTGTATCCAGATGGTGATCCAGTGTCCCCCAGTGGAAACAATCAACTAACTATAAGTTTTTGTGATTTTCTGGGCTAGCCACTTTAAATATTATCATTATTAATTTATTAGATGGGAGGTCAATCCCTAGATGGGGGTATTTTAACTACCCCTTATCAGGGGGGAGAGAGGAGGGTGCCAATAAGCCGCAAACGCCTGCATATATAAGGACGAGTTCAGGCTACTTCTTTAATTAAATTTGCAGTTGTCGTTTGAAACCGCCCGCACTTTCCTGAACTCGCCTGGAACATTCCCGAAATACAATTCCTTGTAACATACCATGCAGATGATATTTGGAAGAAGGCGCTTGAAGACAAAGGAGATAATAAAGTTTATATGTAAGTTACTTATCAAGTAAATCTTATTATAAACTATCAAAAACAGTTCTTTGAACTTACTGCCACATAGTAAGTTTATTTAATTTTTATAGCTTTTTTGAATCGTTACACCACCATAAAAAAATATGCTGTGTTTGCGTCCTGAAGACCCCACAAAAATGAGTCGGTCAGGCGGTTGTGTGTATTTTTTCCTGGAATTTTCAGATCGGCGCAAGCAAATTTTTTCCCTGTCTTTTTCCGACCCACTGACTCAGGTTTTTATTACCAAAAGTGAGTCGGTCAGAGGACGCGAACACAACATATTTTTGACGGCTTTAGTGTCTGTTTTTTTTCTTTCTCTGCCATTGTTTAAGGTCTATGCTGGGTTTTTCGGGCAAATACTTGATTTTTTTATTAAAACGTCGAACTCGCCTGAAAACGCCCGCACTTTTTACGGCGAATGCAGCTTATCGGCAACCTTGTGGGGTAGAGAGGCAATGATGACGTGTTTTCAACACAGTGCAATTAATAAGTGCAAAGCACCTACCTTGAAGCAAGATTAGAGATCTCTTCATGATCAGTCATTATTTTTTGTGATTTCTCTTTCTTAAGCTGAAAGTAAAGCTTCTTTTTCATGACCTTGCTGCCTTTATAACATAATCAACATCATCATATATATTTATATATATGACGCCTCCTCCTGTCACTTTATGATTCCTGTGTATGTGGTGTCCCCTTGAAAACACTTTAGCACCAGATTGAGGTTAGTAAGGCGAGAAACTTTGTAAAGTTAGCTATAAACTTCACTGCTCAATTATTCAAGAAATACGCGCTACTGCTCTGTGCCTTGATTTGGTGCTTTTCGTTGTGTTGGTTAAGGAAAACTCTAATAACAAGTGCCAGGTTGGAGGGCCTATTTTGCTCGGCGACTAACTTAAGAAATTCGAGTAGCTGACATATGGAGGTCATTCTTGTCTCGATGATTCATGAGACGCGCGAAAACTGCGCACACGAGATTCGGTTTCTCTTGGTTTGCGTTATAATTTTTAATCTATGATCTATTATCATGGAAAAAGACCAAGCAAAGAT
This sequence comes from Hydractinia symbiolongicarpus, assembly GCF_029227915.1. NCBI lineage: Eukaryota > Metazoa > Cnidaria > Hydrozoa > Anthoathecata > Hydractiniidae > Hydractinia > Hydractinia symbiolongicarpus. Next base: position 13,401,970 of record NC_079877.1, on the reverse strand, counting down.
TGATTCAACCGATTTTAAAAATAGGTGAATTCACTGTTTTTTTTATTTTATTTTTATCTCTGTTTATCGTGAAAAATAGTCATTTTTGATATACTCGTGTTGTAGAATATGATGGAGAATGACTATTTTCAAGTGACGAAGAAGATGATTCGTTCTTTAAATCTGATGCGATGTAAAGAAATATATTTTTTATTTTTGTGTTTATACATTATTAAAATTCTTCTACAGTAGCTATAATAGCGCGCATTTTATTTATTTATTATAGAGATGAAATTTTAAAAATACAAAAAAATCATGCGCAATCTCGTAAAAGAAAACTTGGTAAATCTATACAATAAATTAATTATTCATGATGTTTTAATTGCAATAATCCTTTTGTTAAAATAATAGTGGAGCAAAAACATAAAAGTAAATCTGACATGGAAGTGGAAAAAACCCAGAGATTGTAGAAAAAGCGCAAAGAAAACGTATTATTTTGCTAACAACTTTTACTTGTTTGCATTAGCTACGATTTGGTCACAAACTTAGAACAAGGTTTTCTTAATGACGTTTTAACATCATTTCATTGTCTTTACAAAAACGTGTATGTTATACCGTCGTAGACATTTCTTCTAATCAATGAAACTATACTGCTTTAGAAAGTTAGACAGAATGTGTCGACTCCTTACGAGAAGCTAAAGAAATAATTCAGCAACATGAAATAGAAACCGGAACATCGTATTCTAACTACTTTAAGGATGAACAAGAAGCCCTGGGGGCTCTAAGAATTTCCGCTCGCTACCAAAATATTTGATGAAAACCAGCTAATTCGTTGTGTTATTGTGCTAAACATTTGAGGAGGTTTGGTGCATGAACCTCTGAAGATAAAGCACACAAGTGACATTATATCTTACAACAAACGCAAACAAAACGAAACGTGTCATAATAAACTCACATTTTAAAATAAATTGCTAACAAAAAATACAGCCTAACATTCATGGTAAGTCTTGCGATTGAAACGTTTATGGTCTTAAACGGCATTTAGTTGACAAAAAATCAAAATTTTGCTGTGACCATCATTTTCAGCATACTTTTTTTATTAACTGTGCAAATTTTTGTCGAAAATAAAGCAGTTTTAATTTTTGGTTAAATTTTGGCCTAAAATGACATTTAGGTGACAAAAATCAAACTTTTGCACCATCATCATTTTCAGCATACTTTATTTGTTAACTGTGCCAGATTTAGCCGAAAATAAAACGGTTTTAATTTTTGGATCAATTTTGGCCTAAAATGGCATTTAGGTGACAAAAATCAAAATTTCGATGTCACCATTATGTTCACCATACTTTTTTTGTTAACTTTGCCAATTTTTGTTGAAAATGAAGTAGTTTTAATTTTTGGACCAATTTTGTCCTAAAATGACATTTAAGGTGGCAAAAAATCAAAATTATTATGTCACCATTATGTTCAGCATACTTTTTTGTTAACTGTGCCAAATTTTGTTGAAAACAAATACTAATTTTGTCCTTAAACATCATTTAGATGAGTTCCCAGTAGTTGGGGAGCTTGGGTGCGAAGTTTACATCTGTGACGGAGAACATGTAATCCCAGGGTCGATTTTTTCTCAAAAAATGCTCCAAAAGAAAAAAACGACGGTTTTAAAGAATTTCCTACGCCTTCGGGCGCGGAAATTCAATAACATAACATGAATACTGAACAGACAAACCGAAATAATATCTTCAATAATACTTTAAGGATGTAGCTTTCGGTGCAGACAGTAAGTTTTGACTAAATATTTAATAGAATATAGCTACATAAAATGTGATTTAAATTAAATTTTAATTTAAGCGTGGAAATAAGTTATCCAAATAAATTTTTGAATTAAAAGGAAAATGCATTTTGTTTGAAGACAAAAAATCTTCCATTTCTCAAATAATGTTCGACGGGATACCGTTTATAGTTGTTGGAACAAAAAGCCTATGGTACTGATAGGAACGCTTCTCACAAGAAAGAAAGAAAAGAAAATAAGCTAGAGCGAAAATTATCCTTCGAGATATTGTTTCCTTTCCAGATTACAAGGTAAAATAATATTTTTCCATTCAAGATTACCCGTAAATGCTATAGGATAACACCGTCCTAATATTATTTTATTGTTTATTTAGATAGACAAGTTAACTGAATGGAAGAAAAACTGCGCCAAAAAGTTGAAAAATGAATGGGCAGCTAATAAATCCCAAGTGAAGACCAACAGAGAAATTTGGATAAAAATATTAGATTGCCACGCAGACCATTTGTAAGGGGAGGTATTGTCAATATAATATAATGTAACGTATAAATACACTAAGGACGCTGTTGCAATTATATTAAACTTGAAATCGTTTCAGCGCGGTGGTATCAGTCAACAAATCGATTCAAGAATAATAACGAAAATTCACGAACTCGATGGTCAAGGAATAAGGCAAGTAAAAGAGATGGAAAGACACATAAAGATATATGTTCAAAACAAGTTGTTTTGTGATAAAATGGTTCCTTCACCAACAAACAGAACATTTTTTCCTACACGACGTGACATCACAAACCACATGTACATAAGCACAACAAAGTTACGTTTATCATAGATCGATCAAAATTTCTTATTGTAGAGGAGTTCATCGACAATGTGATAGATTGTAATACTGTAACTCCGCCTCAATCTCCACCTGTCATTAATTTGACCTCACCCCAGAAAACAGGAAAAACTGACGTTGTCCCGGGCCAGTTACTGAGTGAAAAAGAATTGTTGACTTTGCGTGAAATGGACAAAATTATCAACAACCATATGCTAACCGTGTGTTGTGGTATTTTTGGAAATGAAAGGATGGCGCAGTGTGACAAGTGCAAAAAATGGTTTCACGGAATGTGTGAAAACATACCAAACAGCGTTTTTAAGAAGTCCAACCAACAAGAATTGGTATTGCAAAATGTGTAAAAGTGTTTGTTGTAAATTTATCTTATCTCATAAGAAAAAAAAACAAAAACGAACGAAAGTGTTTTATTCCATTCCGCGTGGGTATTCAAGCCGTACGGGCATAGTTTGTTTAGATATTCGGAACAACTCGCGAAAACTCGTCCAAAATATTGTTTTTTATGAACCTCCGACCCGGCACTTGTTATTAGAGTTTTCCGTTGGTTAACTGTTGCTTCTCGCCAAATTCTGAAGAATATGAAGCACAGCCTTTTGGCACGCGCACCACCCTAATTCTGCTGCTGCCCCCACTGGGGTGAGCATTTTTTTGAAATGCGAAACAAAGATAAAAATTTAAAACTTGGGTTAAAATTATAGCAGATTTCGATTTTCGTCGCATACAATCTTTTTTTAGCGCATTACTATAAAGAGATCACTAATAATTTTCGATATCCTTTCAAGGTTTAAGTTTCAATCTTTCTGGGTTTTTGTAGAATTGGCAATAATAAATACTTGCAAATATGATCTTCCAGATGCCATTTGCGAAAATGAAAAAAGTGACGAAAAGTAAATAATATTTGAAATTACCCAGAGCAAAAAATGATTTGATTTTATAACACACCTTTCCACAATTCACGATTCATTTTTATTTCTGCTAAAGCAACCAATGTCCAAACGTCACTCACAAAAATTAATGCTCGCGAATATTCGCAAGCTAACATCCGCGATAATTAATGCCCGCGAAATGTAATTTTTTAAGACTGCAAAATCAAAAACAGTTCAGCTTGTGACTTCTCAAATTTTGTGATGTCTCAGCAGAGACGTGCGTGAGCTGATGCGTATATTCAACTACTTATTCGCAATGTACACTCATGGTCTGCTTGTGAGTCTGTAAAACATTGGTGGTTCGCTTGTGAGTCTGTAAAACATTGGTGGTTCGCTTGTGAGTCTGTAAAACACTGTTGGACTGCTTGTGAGTCTGTAAAACACTGTTGGACTGCTTGTGAGTCTGTAAAACATTGGTGGTTCGCTTGTGAGTTTGTAAAACACTGTTGGGCTGCTTGTAAGTCTGTAAAACACTGGTGGCTCGCTTCTGCTGTAGTAGAAAGTCGTAGAATTATAAAGAATACCAAAAAATACATCTAAAAATATCGGTTTACCTTCAACTCAAAGTAAAGTGTTATTCAGTTCAAGATCAGGAAAATTTAGATTTCCTGTAAATGAGTAACTTATCGGCTAATAAAGTTTCTGAAATATTTTAGCTTAAAGTCAGTTATTTTCATTCATGGAACTGAACTGCAAGTTTTTCCCATGTTAACTGTGGTGACAGAAGTACAATCCTTTAAAACATTTAGTTAGTATATATTAGGTTTACTTGTCCATTGACATTGTTTAGTAGAGCCTTTGCACATTGGGGGTGGTTTCTAGCAATAGATCTGATCGTACAGTTTGAAAGGGAGGTTAGTCTCACATGCCTTCTTATAAATGGCTGCATGTAAAACCTAGAACCTTACACTCCATTAGTTCCTCAGATGTAACTTCAGCTCAACAGACGCTCAGAGCATCTCAATCAGCAGCACATGAATAGGAAATATGCGCCTGGCGCTCAGAGCATGTCGATGCGCCTGACGTTCAAGGCATCTCAACTCTCTCATACGCCTGACGCTCAGGTTATGAATGGAAGCGCCAGTAATTAGCATGTGATTGACGCTAAATTTATCTGTGTGTATGTGACGAAGCATCATTCCTACCCAATCCCAAGAAATTTTATAGATTGTCCAATGCATGCATAACGTGTTGTACTCATTCTAATTAAAATGCATTGTTTTTGATCAATTTTGTGCTTAACCGAAAATAAGATTCCCGCCATCATCATAGATAAGTGTGGGATAAATATGGGAGACTTTCTTCAAATAATAAAAACGCGATGTATGTAACCTGTAACCGAAGTATAAGTTTAAAAAATAGGACGAAAGTTAAATAAATTTCGTTCGTAGTAGTGCTAAAGATTATAAAAACTTCTATGTTGGAAATGGATTAAACCTGGCTGCATCAAATTCTCGTCCCAAAGGTTTTTTGCTTATGCCAAAAGCAAAAGAAACCTGGGAACAAGGTTGAGCTGTCCGTTAATAACGGTCGACGTCAACATAATTCTCACGCGAAGTTTTAAAAGGTTTGAATCGTGTCTTCATGTTGTCAATAGCCTCCAAATTTATTTCATTCGATGCTATGCTATTAAACATTTTTTGTTATGCTCCGAAGCGAGTTTGGTTTTTAGCAAATATATGAATCGCATCTTTGGGGTAATTTAGGTGATTTTGAGAAATAAATTCAGTTTTTAGTAAATCTAAGTTTTTCATTCTGATAACTCATAACTTCTGTCATTCTTGAAATATTTTCGGCAATGTAAAAGGTTTAACAATACATCCTTGTTTTCTTCATATACTGGCCTTGTTTGAATTCGTGGAAGTTGGTAAAAATCGCCACATGTTTTAACAGATGTTCCTGCAAACTCTAAACATCGAAATATTTCGGTTAGTCGTTGGTAAATATGTAAAAGTAGTTTGTTCGAAACCAATGAGATTTTGTCAATTGCAATAATGCTTAGCTCTGAAATCTTGTTTCACAACATATATTTCTTTTTGTCACTCAACCTGGAAGTGTTTTTAGCAAAGTACCTATCCTCTGGTATAAGTAAGGGTGAATGTATTGTATTTCCCTCTACATTGATAGCAACAACACCAGTTGCCACTAGAATTAGAATCTTATCCCTTTTTAAGTTGCTTGCACGATTAGAAAGTTCTTTTATAGTATATCAGAAATTGTTGTTACGAATGGGACTTTCCATTTAGAAAGATGTGAACTGCCTTAATTCTATGGTGTGCGTTATATGACTTTTTATGTAATTTCTACTCCAATTATTTACAACATAAAAAATTTGCCTTTCGCCGCCCGAAATTTTTCATGAATTTTATCGGCGGAGATTCCAAGTTCACTAACAGATGAAGAATGTTCCCTATATTCCTCCAAGCTATAATTAAGACGTTTTCGGTTTCGTTTGGAACTTCGTCATTGCTATGCTTATTGCGCCCCGCCGAAGGGGCGCACATTTAGGAGACCGCGAGTATATAGTGTTTGTGTTGTTTATAGCAGAAAAAAATTTTCCACTCTCTACTTCGCGGGGGACTTCTGCTCGATCTTCCAAACCGGCTCTGATATAACAAAACCTGTGTGTTTGGTACCACCAAGACAAAAAAAACACTCATCGAGCAAAACTTATTTTGTCTCAGTGTCCTTGTCGACTCTAAAGAATTGAATGCGATAAAAAATGTTAATCGAGATTCTTTTGTTATGCTAATATGGAGCTTAGAGATAGAGAAATTTTCCTTTTATCACAGTCGCGCACGCACATCGCGCACACGCATGGTTAAACCCAGCAAAGTCCCGATCACCCAAGACCTAGTGGGGTAAGTCTCTAATATTCTGTGTTGAGTCGTGTAGTTCAAGGTAAAGTCCCTATCATACAGCAAATGAGTAAAAGGGGAATTTCCCTATAGAGTGATGACGTCATCAAAAATCAATGCATGCGCAGTAAAGAGGTGAACAACACCTGACCATCTCTCAAGGTTGAAATGTGTGTATAAGAAAGAAGATGAGTTGGTTCAAGAGGAAAGCCTCATGCAATAAAACTGTTCAGGAGGATTTCAAAATGTTCAAGTATGTACTTGACAGGTTCAAGACGCAAGACATGTGTAACAAGTTCAAAATGCAGAATATGTTTAAAAATATGTGTCCTATATGTAGGTGAAGAAACTAAGGTTATCTTACAACAAGGTTGTATAATGAAAAATACTACTAATAAATGTGCATCAACTGTCAGGGAAAATTCAATATTTTTGGAAGTGCAGTAGTCATGACCTTCATAGCTGGCATCGGTCTCTCCCTACCGCTAATGACCTTGGCATTAGTACAAGAATCAGAGAAGGAGAAGGAGAATAAACGGAGGATTCAAGACCTAGGGGATCGTCTTGATGATTATAAGATAAATGGAACAATGTAATGAATGTGAACGCATGCTTGTCGAGTACGACAGATGTACTTGCGGACAAAGGCTCATGATAAGTGGTAAAATGTTGTGCCGCCAGTGCTACCAGGAATACATCATATATAACGGGGATAGTTGCGTATGTAACAAGATGCAATCCTCTGATGTCGTTTGAATTACAATAAAGAAGATGCTACAATTTGAGAATGAGCTTGTCAGCCCTAAATTATTCTACTCATTTGCCGCTACTTTTACAGACATCAATGATATCAACGTGGACTATCTAACAATGTCAGATCCCATGCCTGCCAATGGAGGTAAGGATAATCGGTACATAGTAGGGTACCATACACAAGATCTCGTGGTAGCCTTTAGAGTAAAAACACCTAAAATATGGTCCAGCCGGTACAATGCCAATGCAGCACCGGCAATGAGTCTTGATTTTGAAGAGTACCCCTATTGAATTGCAAAGTATCGTCAAATCTGAAACAAAATCGAAGAGTTGATTTCTGAGCAATTGACGAAGAAGCTTGCAGAAAAGGACCGTTATGTGAACGCTAAACTCAAATACTACAAAGATGCAATCACGACCAAATTCCACTGTATGCCAGTACCCTACAATGAGCCATGCCATTCCATTGCTATCCTGGCTATTTCATCGGTGTATGTGCAAGGCAAAAACTACTACCCCCAGGTACATGTTATGGAATGCCGGTATAAAGACCTCAAATAAGAATGGTTGCCGAGTGAGGAATAAAACCATACATTCTTTATGCCTTGTAGGGCATATAAAATGTATACAAATTAAGGTTTATACTCAGAAGAAGGCTCTACATAGAGCTTACATACTGCGCAGGTCGAACGTTTTTTAAAATCTCATCCCTTCCTCTAGACCTTTCGCTATAAGTTGGGCACGCTCCTGTTCATTGATGGCGTTCATAATACGGTTAAAACGTCGCATTTGTTCCTTTAACAACATATACTTTTGCTTCTCCCGGCTAATCAGGCTGTACTCATAGTCACTAATCACCCCATTTTCTACTGCGTTTGAGATGAGATCAACAATAGAGTTTAATTTTGAGTCAGCCAATAGCCTTATACCCTCATGATTCTTACTCTTAACCACAAGCCTTTTTCCGGCATTCCTCAGACCGGCCTGACCGATTGACGCGGCGATCGTTATGCCGCCCATGGCAATACAGATCGGAACACCGAGGCCCGAGGCTAACTCCCCGATCTCAACGCCTGAGGTAATGATGCTAATACTCAGTAGCCCATGGTTGCAGAAACGTACCCACGTGCCATGCATTTTAAACGTCTTGGCGAGCCTGTTCCGCTCCTTAGTTTCATTTCTCAGATACTGTTCCGTTTCCTCAATCAGCATGTCCCCCAAGCATCCAATTCATTGGTGGGAAGTAAAGCCAGAATTTTAGACTTTTTACCGTCAAGTAGGCAGTCCCATTCATCCAACTGAGACAAACGAGTCTCAATCTTTGGTAAACATCGGTCCTGTAGTATCCATCATAATCATCCTTCATATAGTACTTTTTTGCAGGATCATAGGGTAGGGTCAGGAGCTCTTGCAAGGGCCTGTTAATTACCACCTAGTACCCGTCACTGACACGGAGACTGCAGAGTCGATTTTTCAATACAAACAGTTTGATTGTATCCTCTGCCTGACTGTTCACGAAAGTCTCCAACCCCTCGATCTTTTACAGGCTATTCAGGATCTCGATACTAGTCACTCTCTGATCAGGCTCTATTTTACGTATAGTAAACTCATTGTTACTGTATAGGTTCAGCCATACAGGCCTGATACTGATTGATTTCAAGGCTATCCTACTATCCTGCCCTAGGTGGTCCTCAAATATCGTAGGCTTTTCGATATCAGTGATATACAGTTGCTTCATCTTTTCTTCTAAAAAAGGATGAACATGTACTCACACAACCCGAAAGCTAGGTACAAGTCCAACAGGGGAGAATGGGCCCTTGGTATAACCAACTTGGAGCACCAGGAGCTATACGTGTCCACAGACTCACATATTTCTGTGGTATTCCCCGAGTTCACAAAGTATGCCATAAAAATCCCTAACAATCTTCTGAATGACCCTGTCAGGGCGGGTTGGACAGGACAGACCTTGGACTACTGGAACATTCAGGTGAATTTTGCCACCCATTGCGCAACCACTGCATTAGGCATATCCGCTAAACACCCGACGGGTTCGTACCCCTTGTCAACTCGATCTTTAAATTCCATGTCTATTACCACATGCACTGCTTCCTGGCAAAAATAAAGGTTCCCATGCCGTATGACAATACTCAACCTCTGGATATGCACAAGTCTGTCGCAAATACGGCACTAACCCAAATAGTCCAAACAAATCAAGGCTGTCATGTCGTCATTGACAAATAGTAGATGGTGGCCCCAAGTCGATGGCGATTGGGCCAAGTTCATTATCCCCACAGGTCAAGGTTTGACATCAGAGGGTCTGACCAAGCTAAGCGAGAGTATCAGGGTTTACGTGGTCTTACTGCTAGGATCGCAAGCAGGGGCTAAAGCATCCTTAATCGGATCTGGTGCGAACAACTACGCTGCAAAAAAAATCTTACTGCAGAAATTTGAGGCAGATATCTAACTACCCCCTAGGCATACCGAGCATGCCATCAGACATGTGGCAGATATCAAACTACATCCCAAGCATGCTACGCCTCCTATACATCCTCCCGAACAACCCCCACAAAATTATAATGAGGGTACCGCATTGATCACGACGGGGGTAGGCATCATCATAGCCTACATCTGGCTCAGGTAACCTATTTTCTTCCAACATACAGCACGAAAAACCCGGCAGCAGCCGCGATGGCCATGTACAGATGTTTCGCTGCATATTCCACGACCGTTGCCGCTACCCTCAAAAAGAAGGGGGCAACCGTACCAATAATCCCAGGTAATGCAGCATCTACTTTGCCTGCTAGGTATTTCAGGAACCTTCCAAGCCTTTCAAGCTGTTTTTCTACAAACCCTTTTCAACCACCCACCACGGCACTTCCTCCTGCAGCACCCGCTGCGGCACTTCCTTTTGTCACGGAGAGTAAAATAGTGGAAACCAACAGTCCAATGGCAGACACTATACTCGCTATAGTTATACCCTGCTCCCTAAACAAAACCTTAAGCTTTTCAAGCAAAGGCATGTCATCTCCGGCAATTTTCATCAACTCAGCCTTGATATTTTTCAGATGCTTAAATCTCAGAGGAAAGTAGGCCGTTCCTACCCAGTGCAACTTCCTATTATTTTTCAATATGTCAATATCCTTCTCAAGTTTGTCAACATCCTTATCCCTTTTTACTCCGGCTTTCTGCTTCTTGAGTTCTTTCAAACTATCCTCTTTTGTTCTGATCTCACTGTCATATGTGATAATCTTACCCTTCAATTAAGAAAGGTTTCAATTTCAAGCTTGATTCCTCTTATATCAATGTCCTCGATGGCAGCGTCGTCGGTGTCAACAAACGAAGTATCGATAAAACCCTGCACATCATATGCAAAATTTTGAATACTGTCTATTGTTACCATCTTTTTACCCGAGGCCTCCTCTTCACTCTTATTCAACACAAGGACATCAACTATTCGCGAGGTTCTTGGCCGTTGCTTTACTACCTTTGTTGGGTGTTTGATAGTCATCAAAACCTATGGCCTTCATACGCGTACCAGCCTCTTCCTGAGTTCTCCAATAGCTGGAAAGTTACCATCTTGCAATGTGAGTACTATTTTCGGTAAAGTTCTTTTCCCTGTCACAATTCTCTTAACGATAAGTTGATTTTCTCTCTCCATTCTAAACCTGTCGTAATGTACTGCATTAGGTATCAACCCAAGCCCATTCCTAAGATTCGTGTAGAGACTATCAACCTTCGATTTAAAAAGTATCATCCCTCCCACCACCTTTATCCCCAATATCATCCTCATGCGTAAATACTGGATTATCAGCCATTTATTAGAAGATTTTCTCCCTTATATAATAAACATGAGTAACGTATTCGGAGACAAACTCAACCCCCATGTGGAAACGAAGCAGCTTTTTTGTATCAAGGCGAGAAAACAGAGGGTTTAGATAAGCCACATCCCCTCCCGGTACAACACCCTGGCAGTGTACCGGGACTTGTGGTTACCCAAATTCGACAGGGACAATAACCATATTAGACGGCATCAATCCAAACGACGGAACAATCAGGGCCCTACAGGTCAATGCTAGTGATCACGTTGGGACCGATGAGGAAAAGGCCATCGCTGCAGCGTACGGCAATACCTTCTGCATCCCATTAGAAAGGATGTTTGACTTGACGAGGGACCTGCTTTTTTATCAGCAAGGCCTCCATGACCGCCTCCAATATGTCCTACATTTCGCGTCATACGGTGACGTGATCAAAGATGCAGGGACAGCAACCTTGGGAAGCACGGCAGCCAAGGCTGCCGATGCTGCGTACAAGATCATTAACATCAAGCTGGAGTTTGACAAGATTACTCATGAAGGCCTAGCAAATGCCATGATGTCCCGGTATAGCCGTTTCGCTTTGCGCTATGAAAGAATCCTGAGAAGCAAGGTGGTGACCATGAAAAAAGCCGATACTTCATACAACCTCCAAATCGATACCCCTGCAAAGTCTTTGAAGGGTGTCTTACTACTCTTCATAGATCTAGGGAAGGTTAAGCTTTATGCTGGTGTCAACGAGGTGTTCTATAACCCCAAGATTGAGAAGATAAGCGTCAAGGTGGAAGGTGAGCCTAATGAACTGTATAGTCATGTGATGTTTCCTAAAGACCAGATCATACCCTACATGGTATTGGGAGACCCCTACAAAGGCTTAGTGACGGCATCACATCGCATATGTCCAAAAGGGCTGATGGAACCGGGGATTTTAGGTGCTTTACCTCCTGCAGGACGCGCAACTTAAAATACTAGACGGGCGCTTCCACTCTGTGGAGTATTAAATAAAGCATGGCGACAATAGCTGTTATCGTAGCAGGTGCTGCGATAAATGCATTAGCTTTTAGTGGCACCATGTTTCCATTTAGTAAACTTGCAGGGCATGGCGAGGCCGAGAGGAGAAGACACGATGAAGCAATGGAAAAGCTCAATAATGCCCAGGCACAGTGGATACAAGACCGACAAGCCAAATTGTATTGGTTTGCTGAGCAACAGGAAATGCAACTAAAAGCCGGTAAGAGTCTTCGCGAACTCGATGACGACCTGTATCAATACTACATAGCTTAAAATTGTCTGATTTTTACACAACGAAATGCATCAATTTGATCTACTCTGCATACCTCACGATAGGGTATATGGCAATACGTACAAGTACATCCTGACAGGCATTGATGTAGCCTCGAGATACAGGTAGCGAGATCCCTGGGTACCAAGAAGGCTAGCAAAGTCGCAGACATGATCAGGGACCCCTTGGATACCCCAAGATTTTTCAATGTGACAATGGTTCCGAATTCAAGTCAGATGTAGTGAAGTAATTGGGACAAGGGTGTGGAAATCAGGCGGGCTACCACCAAATATCATCATACTTTCACGGCCTTTGTAGAGTCGTACAACAAGGTACTCGCAGAAAGACTCTTTAAGCCCCAAGATGCACAAGAGTTGGTTTCTGAGGAGCCCAGTAGCACCTGGGTCAAGCATTTGTATACCATCGTGAAAAGTCTCAACAGTACCAAGACTGCCATGATTGGGATGAAACCTAACAGGGCAATTAAACTCGATGAGGTACCACTTGCGAAAAGCGAAGAATACCCAGAAGAGAGACCCTTGCCTGAGGATGGGCTGTACTTGTATTTGCCACAACCGGGTGAGGAGCATGGCAACTCAAAAAGACGTGCCACCGACGCCTTTTGAAGCAAACATACCTACAGGCTAGATCGTATTGTAGCAGGCAGTCGCGTACTGTACTATTTGAAGGACGGTCCTGAAAGAAGCTTCGTTCCGGAGGAACTAATGCAGGGTCCAGAGGATGTTCAGGTACCGCCGGATGTTATCAAGGAATGGTAAAAGGTTTTCACGAGTTCCCCTAGTTCACCCAGATCTATTTTGTCATCCTCTTTTTTTTCTTTTCTTTTTCTTTTCAATCTATATAAAGTCGATTATTCACATATTTACAATAGTTTCCAAAAAAAAAAAATTAATTAAGAAAACTAATCTAAATCGACTAAATTTTTTTATGTTTACAATTAAATAAAATCTTTTTTTTTATATATATAAACAATAATAACAACAAAGTTCTATAAAGGGACCTTACATTCATCACAGTTACATTTAGATCCGTCCCACATTTTTATCATGCTTTTAAAAACTTTAAGGTTGTCACATCGTTTCAAATGTGATGGTAGGTTATTCCAAATCTTTGGTCCCAGGGCTGATAAGCTATTTGTTCCAAAAGTCGCGATCCTTTTCCTTGAGACTACCAAATTATTTGTATTTTGTTCTCTGACTGTCCTACCGTTATCATTTAAACAAAATATATCTTTCATAAAAAGAGGGCTGCTGTTATTTATAGTTTTAGAGATTTCTATACACAATGACCGTAAGCGATTTACATTCATGTGACTCTTGCTGGAATTTTTCAGTAAATTTTCGTATGTACTTACCGTATCATTATACAGAAATCTTAATGCTCGTTTTTGTATCATTTCGATTTAGATAAAGATTTAGAAGAAGAAAAATGCCATATAAGGGAACAATAATTGAAATTTGCGTAGATAAAACTTTGAACTAAAATATATTTTGCTTGAAAGGATAAGAAACTTCTAAATCGAAATAAGGCATTTAGTTGAGCTGATGCTTTGCGACACAAATCACTAACGTGTCTGTCAAAATTTAATTTATTGTCTATAGTCACACCTAGTAATTTCACGTTATTTTCACTTTCAATAGTTTTATTTCCTATGTTAAATTTTAGACCTAAATTATCTGCCTTATTCTTTGTCAGAATTATCGAGTGAAACTTTTCAGGGTTTGCAATCATTTTATTCTCTTTTAACCAGGAGAGGGCAGTTTTAGCTTCGTTTTCTAAAGTATTTATCAAATTAGGAATAGAATTTGAGAAGTTGGATATTGTGTTATCATCAGCGTAATTATGTAGCTTATATTTTTCTATAAAAAGAAACAAATCATTTATAAATATATTGAATATGATAGGTCCCAAAATAGAACCTTGTGGTACACCAGATAAGATAATTTGAAATAGACTATAGATCCCATTTATTCGAGTGGCTTGCTCTCTATCAGTAAGATAAGATAGAATGAATTGAAGAGACTTATTGTCAAATCCATAAGCAGCTAATTTCGCAATTAGTAAGTCATGTGGTACACAGTCAAAAGCTTTTGAAAGATCCATCAAGATCGCACCCACCACATAATTCTTATCAAGTTTACTCTTCCATTCCTCTATTAAGCGAATTAGTACTTGTTGGGTACTATAGCATTTCCTATAGGCGGAGAGAAAGGTCGACAATTTTGATTCCATATAAGCGGTTATTTGTTCTTTCATAACCTTTTCGTAAAATTTAGAAAAAACATTTAAAACACTGACAGGCCTGTAGTTTGATATTTTAGTTTTATCTTTTCCTCCCTTATCCAATGGCGTTACAGCAGCTCGCTTAGCTTTGCTTGGAAATTTGTTTGAAACTATGCTACTATTTATAGCATCTGTTAGTGGCGTTACTAGGTGCCTTTTTGCTAATTTTGTCAGCTTTGATGGTATTGTATCTTCACCTGTTGATACTTTGGTGTTTAAATCATTAAACAGTTTAGAAATCCTCGTCATCATCTTCATTCGGATCCCTTACATAGTCCAAAGGATGTTGGGTGTAGAACGGGTACCCATAGACGATGCCTTTAATTACATTGGGTTCATTTTCCAAATCAATATCAATCAATCGTCTATCTGGTATTGAAAAGTTGAGTATGTCGCCTATTCTTGCCAAGTCAGCCAAATCCGATAGCTGCAAGTCGTTGTCCTTGATGACCTAGTAACAGAGTGCGCCATAGTTATTCTCCTTACCGCAACGATTTAGAGCTCTAAACGTTCAATATCATCCTCTAAGTCCTCGTCGATCTCGCTTCTTGCAAATGTACCCCATGCTTTTTTGCCTGATGCTAACCTGTTTAGAAGATCTTCGTCGGTAGGGTATTCAAAACCTTCGTAGTATACTCCACCTCGATACCTAAAATTGTCCAGGCAGGTTGGGCAATATCCAGTCACTGACTCTGTCTTGATACAGCAATGTAGCACAGGTACTTTTATATCGTAGTTCACTGTAAATTGATTTTGTTTTATGTATGCTTCCATCTTTTTGATATTTCAATACCCATAGGGAGGGGTTGGGAACCCACCACTAAATAAGGCCTTGATGCTATATGATGTGAGGATAATTTTACTACCCGTAAGAGTAGTAGAATTAGCTCCTACTTACGACATATCAATATCAAACATACCCTCGAATAGATCCCGCGTATCATCGTCAGGTAACGTGAAGTGATTCAGGTAATAATTCTCAATGCCCAGGGTATCGTCCCTGAATAAGCACCAGGCATGCACTGCATTCGGATCGTCGCATTCCGGTTTCCTAGCGGTCATATCAGGGTACATTGCTTTTTACGTGCTTATTCTTGCATGAGTTGCCTATACTTGCATCGGATCATGTAGTGCTTATGTATGCCTTTTTTTCCACGCTCGTGGGGATCGTTTTTATCAACCACACATAGCACGGTATCATATTGATATCGGTGTGGAACATGCCTATGCCTTAACTCTGAGTTGTCTTGCTTAAGAACACTAAGTTGTTCATCCCTATCTTCAAGCTCATCCCCGAGTGCTATGAGTTAGTAGTCCCTATCCTCAATTTCATCACCGAGGAAAGCCAGGGCCCTATCCCTGTCCTCGATGGTCTGGCGATGCTTCTGAAGTTCGTCTTGTAATTTTTTCACACCTGCTCTGGCCAGCCATTTGATGACCCCTACAGCCTTAGGCTTTCTGGAACGGCGAACGATCTCTAAAGCCTCTTCAAGTGTGACGAATACATCGTGCTGATCTTTCGCTTTACCAAGTGGGCCCAGCCCAAGGCCCCCCTTGGACCCTACTATTTCGGACTAGGTAGATAGGAGTGCTGAAGGTATCGTCATATTTTTATCCTTTTCAATACCAAGAAAACGTCCCAGATCTGCGCGTTTAAACATAAGTTGATCCTGGTTGTTGGACAGGGTCTCGATTGCGCATGTGTTGAACATAACTTGCGACGACATTTTGTATTATATCAACCTAAGCCAGAGGTTTTCACCGTGGTCATTTCATAGCCCATCAGGAGTCTTAGCGCCCGTTTAAGACCTAGTCCTCTAAGTTAATTTCAGCAACCACATAGCGATAAATCTTGTTAATGATGTGAAAAATGGAGAAGTTGGAGGCATCAGGGTTATATCGTATAAAGGTGCATCCCAAGGCTTGCTCGATATGTTTTTGTCTCTTTACCTCATAACCTATATCCCTATCAGCATGTCCAAATTCATCGCATTCGATCGCTAACCTATCTCTCGGGAAGTACAGGTCGATCCTATATCCATCAATATGATTTTGCATCAGCATATCTTCACCGTCAAAAGCGATTCGGATGTTGTAAAGGGTGCCTTCCTCCTTGGATAAAAGCTTTATGTTTTGAATTTCCATACCGCAACGCCTCGCAATTTTATTGGCATCCAAACTTTTGCATCGAACCAAGATTGCCGTAACAGCTTCGGCGGAAATAAATATATCATGCCCGTTTTTCCCTCCTCCTAGCATACCTAATCGGGACGAGGATGATTGAGAAAGTTTATCCCTACGTTGTCCTTTAATATTTCTGTATGATGTTCCACTCTTTTCAATACCCAAAAACCTACCAAGATCAGCTCATTTGAACCATGGAGCCCCACAATCGTTGTATATGATTCCTACGTGTAGGACAAGCACCATAACAACCTTTCGAGATGACATCTTTTTTGTCATTTATTCAGGTAGATTGTTTGTATGGTCACCTGAGGATCTTCCAAGTCCTAGGGTGCTCCAACCTCACGTACAGGCATGCGTGCTTTGACTTTTTCAATTCAGCCTTGATATCATCCCAACAATCGGAAATCATCCTCATGTCACTCCTCTCATGAGGGTACCATGCAAACAAGGCTTTTTTCTGCCTCCAAAGGTTCCTGGGTAGAGTTGTATACGACTGCGTGAGTAGCCAAAGCCTATGTTGCGATGCCTACCCGAAATAGCCAATTCAAGTAGGGACTGTCGACGTTTGTCGAGGCTTTCATCGGCTATGACGTCATCAATGACGAACAACTGCCAGCAATGAGGACAATTTTGCTATTTATACAAACAGCTCATCTTCAGGGTCTATAAGGACCACGTAATCATCCTTCCAGAGTGAGGCCGCCTGAGGGTATGTCGTATTCCACCGTATAGTAGGGCACAGTATGACAATATTGTGATAGTGCTTTTTTTACTCCTGCTCGAGGAGGTCCAGGACACGTTGTGTCTTGCCACAGCTTGTGGGTCCTGTAAGGATAGCTGTATGCGGTTCCTTCACGATTCCTCTTACTACCCATATGTCTCGCAGTATGCCTTGCCACCAGGATTGGCGGTAAGCACTACCCAATAGTGCAGTACACAAGGATGCCGAAAACCGTCATGCTATCCCAGATAATAGGATCCTCTTCAATAAGTCAATATCCAATATATTTCCGATCATGCTAGCATACCAGCTGATTACGTGAGTAGACAGTGCTCTGTCAGTCTTTTCCCCTTCTCTTGGACTTCATTTTGTACGTACCCAGTATGTGCCTTGTCGATAGCCTCGTCAGGGGCCTTGTCGACAAACCCTTCTGTACATTTTTTCGGTAAAAGGTGCCCCTTGCCCTTACGCAGGGCCCCCTTCAAACGTTTATCGATTGGTTTCTCTATCTGCTTATAGGTTTCTGCAGAGGCGTGTCGAATACTCTTGCAAGATCTGATATTCTCTTTATTGTACGGCGATATCGAAAAAAGAAAAATGCGATCAGGGCATACGGTAGAAGTATAGCGATATACAAACACACTCCCATTTATTTCTGGGCACAAACTAGGTGGTAATGGCTACGGGCTAGTGTTGTGATCTGGTCTGGTTGTACAAGCTTTTTTTAATCCGTCCTGTTAAGGGCTAACTTCGATACCTCTTGCGTAAAGACCCAACGATTCTTGTTTTGAATCAATACCTGGCTTTTGTCTATATCAATGCCCTCCTCCAAGCATCGCCTATAATCGTCGAAGGTTATGGACTTTTTGGTCACGCATCTTTTAATGCCCTTAGCTTTGCGATCACCGCCCTCTTTTGTAAGGCTCTTGTAGGCATAGATTTTTGCTCTCAGGGTGATGAACTCAGTCATGATTTTCCCACCTAATTCATCCTTCATCAGACCCACGACCATCTTGTTTTTACCAATAGGAAGAGGCCTGTTATCGTCCTTACTATGCGCGCTCGTATCGAAGCGTGTCTTAACATCTTGTGCAATGTCGCGGTAGAAGTACTCTGTTCGTATATGGTAAACAAATGAGTCCGTGTCCATGTAGCATAGCTGTAATTTGCTACCATACTTATGCTGCATATAGTCATAATGGAACTTGTACATGATTAACTTCGACAGGTCCAAGATTGCCTGCCCTATATACACCGACTTGTTCATTTTGACCTCCGTTTTGCCCATTTCAACGCCCAGGAGGTGCTTACTGAATCGGCTTCCACCCTTGAAATTTGGCTTTATGACCAGTTTTATAAACTTTTCCTCGTTTTTGACCAGCTGAATATTGTAGTGGTTCCGGATATTCTCCATGGTCTTGAAAAACACTGAAAGGTTCATCAGCTTGTAGAAGTCCTTCTCAAACTCGTTTTTGGCAGCTGTTCTCAGCCTAGTGTTGTGATCGATGTACCCCTTCAATCATGCCTTTTGGTTAAACTGGATGACCCTGTGCACCCTCTTCAGTTCAAGTTCATGCCTTATAGCCTCGTGAAGGGCTCTGATATGTACCACATATCCATGCTTGTTTTTCACATTAGGTACCAGTTTTTCGACTTTGTGGGCCGTCCTGCGTTCCAGTAGAAACGGGAGATCATTATGTTTGTCGTGCAGCCTCTCCGAGTAGACGATGTCAATCTCTAAAAGGTACCCATGTTTATTATCCATAACGAGCTTCTCGATTTGCTTTTCTGTAAATGCCTCGACATTTGGGATCCATTTGAGGCCATCTGTTGGAAGGTCTTGACACATCGCCCACCCGTATAGATTGTTGGCATCCAAATACTGCAGGTAGGAGGATTTAACCTCTGGATATACTTGTTATTAGTCTTGGTTATACCTTGGTTAAACCTCCACGGATACCCTTCTCAAGCATCAGAAGCATGTCGGGGTCTGTAAGGAGTTCTAACCTAATACCTGTATGCTTGAGTGCTGCCTTCCATGCCAGGCAGGGTGCACTGTAAAAGTGCGCAGGAGCTTGTAGTTTGTCAAGCATACATCCCGAAACGTTTCAAAAACGTCGGCCAAAAGCAGGACGTATGTGGTAAGATATACATCGTGATAGTCGCCCATGGTGACTACATCACCCTCCGGGGCAATACAATTCCATACCTTTTTAGCATAGGTATAGTCCTTGTCGCTGATCGCCTTCAAATTCAGCTTCCTGTAGAATGCCCCCCTGGGGGTAGCTCCAACTGTTCAAATCGTTGCAAATCATCCATATACTCATACGGGTATAACCTTTTTAAAGCATCAGCCTGAAAGTATCATCTTTGTCGATGAATCTGGCTATGGATGGTACTTTTGCCTTTAGTTTTCCCTTGTCTAGTTGCTTCGTGGTATTCAAGTCGCAATTTTTTCATCAACATTTTGCCACATACCTAGCGTCTATACTATGGAATTCCAGACAGTTATCCGCACACTGATGACATTTCATACCGGCGGCGTCTGTCCCGATTAAGTTGCTCGAAAACTTATCCAACCAGGATGGCATGAATCTACAGCTATCGATGAACCGAATTTCTATGGTCTTATAAGTTTCGCCATCTCCTGCAAGCGATACCTTGATTTTAACATTAAAACTGATATATTTTTCAGTTTTCTCAGCGATGCATCCAATGTCCTGGGTGTCGTATTTTTCACCTAATTCTCGGATAAACAGTTGTGCATCGTACCCCAAGAAATTGTGGAATATCACAGGTATATGGCTAGGTATCTTGTACTTGAGGTTATAGCTATGCGCCGCACCTCTATACAGCCCCGTATAGTGACAATAGTCTCGAACTTTGCGGTTATTTTCACAGCCATCAAACGGCTTTTGGCAGATGTGGCAGTGCGTGGCCTCGTCATGTTCCCTTTTCAACACCCCTGTCAGTTCAGCCATGGGTTGCTGCGGGTAGGTATAGAAAAGTATAGGCGCTTCACCTCGTCCTCCAGGTGGTCAACGAACGTCGTCACGCAGTCCTTACCGCGGTACACTGTTAGTGGGTCCGGTACATCCCCATAGGCAAATGTACTATAGGTACACCATCCAGATGGTACATGCTTACTCATCTTTTTCGTGTTGGTGTTAGTTTCGTGTTAACAGCCTCGTGGTCCTTGCAGTACCCATAGTGCTTGTTCCACGATTCAACTGTAGGAAAGGCCTTTAGGCAGTTCAGGCAGAAGTGCATCGCATTCCTATTCTTGCAGGTCTCCTTGCCTAGGAGTCTAGATAGACTTTTGACGGCTGTGTAGTGGGTCTTTTTATCATCGGTGATAAGCAAAAGGTTTACCTGCCTGCTACGTATAATATTGTACTCCGATCGACGCAGGCTATTGATCTTCTTTCTCGTCACGTACAAGACGTTTACTGCAATGTCCTTATTATTATTCTAGAATTTGGATATATCTTTGATGCTTGTAGGGAACTCTATATCCTCCCAATTGTACAGGTCTACGTAGGACCTCATCTGGGATATTCGATTCGGGTTCCTTCCTATCTCTTCATGATGTAGGTATGCGATGACGCCCCACTTGAAACACTCCTTATCTTCTTTCACTGGGTTAATAACACCCTTCTTTGATGCTATCCAATTAGGTAGTTCTATGTATGATAAACCTCTTGTTAGACAGAACTTATGGAAGTCTACATCAAGGTGTATGATTCGACTAATCATGAATCCGCTTTGGGGTATTGCCGGGTGTTCCACATGTGTTTTGATTTGAGAGAACATCCTATCCAGCACGTCGTCTACGTCGCTACCCTGGAAGACTAAGGCCATACTACTATTGAAGGCCTTCATCACATCAATGTATTTGTCGTTAGCTTCCTGCGAGTTTGTTTTCTTCTTCCACATGATCCATAGGGACAACTGTACCTTCGCTGATCCCATATCTTCTACTTGCTCCTTAACCAATGTTTTCATGTTAGTTTGCACTATCCCCATATACCCCTCTACGTCGGCTCCCCCTATACCCGGAATGCAGAAACTTCGAAAGGTCCTGAGGTGAGCATGCTGATGTTCTTGAGGTGTATAGTCTTGCTCTGGCTGATCATATAGTTTTTGGATGTCCTCGAGGTGGTCTTCCTCGGCCTCTTTTTCTACCTCGTCATGAAGTGTAGGTCTCGTGTTGGCTGTTCTATTATAGAGCCCCATCATATTACGCTTGAAAGATGCATAGGTTCTCTTGACTCCCTCTTTTATAGGCTATGGAACAACGTCTACAAGCCAATTATACCACCTTTTCATCTTATCCCCACAGCCGAACGATTTTTCGACAGTTCCTGTATCTCGAAGAGGTCCATCTCGGATAGGGTAATACCCAGCTGTGCCATTCCCAGATTTTACTCCCCATGGTTGGACGGGTCTTCGCCATTTCCTGTCTCTCGAAGAGGTCCATATCCTCGGACGTTATAGGTTTAACTGTCTTTCGTACATTCTCCAACATATCCACTAATTCGACCTTGCGTAGCCTATAATACCCCGTAAATCCACGGCTTTTAGCGATATCTCGTAATTGTTTCACGGTATTCGTGATCATTCTTTATTGTATGAATTATCCGTGAATTTCATCTTGCTCTACTAACAGAGTTGTTTTGACGACGTCATCACTCTATAGGGGAATTCTCCTTTTACTCATTTTCTGTATGATAGGGACTTTACCTTGAACTACATGACTCAACACAGTATATTAGGGACTTACCCCACTAGTTCTTGGATGATCAGGACTTTGTTGGGTTTAACCATGCGTGTGCGCGATGTGCGTGCGCGACTGTGCTAGAAGGAACATTTCTCTATCTCTAGCTTTGTAATATGAAGCTTCGTTTGCCTCTTTTATTGTGCTTAAATGTCGGTACAGCCCACGTGAATTTATCTTCAAGAGTATATTTGTTCTGTTCTGCCCAATCTTGGGACAGTGCCCAATCTTTGACATAAAAATGCCCAATCTTAAGACTGGCTGGCCAGTCTTAAGACTGGGCAGGGCGTCACAAGATTGGTCAGGAGACCATGTTAGGCTCATCTTTAGACGCCTTTTAGATTTTAAAGAAGGGATGTGCCACACAAGTTATGTTGTTTGCAAGGCCCAACAAACATTTTCAGGCACATTAAAAAATCATATTCGGAGTATCTACACAAAAAACGAATTTAAAGGTACTGTTGAAACAGTTGAAATGACCAGGCCAGTTTTTGGACACCGTAAAAATTGTAGTTAAGCTGTAGCTGGCACATATATTATACATTTAGCTAGCATTTATATACAGTTTGCAAGTTTTAAAAATAAAATGTTTATATATGAAGAATCAGATAGATCGTATTCAATCATATTGTTAGTTAGCTAGCTAGCTAGCTGGTAACTTTATAACTTCGTTGGATGAGAAGTTTAGCTAGCTAGCTAGCTAGCATAGTCAGTCAATATGCTTAAATAGTTTACATGGTTTATCGATATGGTCCACAACAAATTCGCTATGTGTTAATTCTGCCAAAACTAAATACATGATGTGTTCATCGAGTAGATTGTCGGCATTGCACAATTTAGATGAATATTCATCTAACATATTGTTCAACAATTCAACTTTACAAAGAGCACGAACTTTTAATCTTCTTGGAATTACAATTGACGAACACCTTACATGGGAGAGCCACCTAAACAATATTATTTCATCATGCTACGGGACTTTGTCATGCCTACGTAAACTGAAAAACTACACTCATTTTGTTCTTCGAAAACAGCTGGTTGAGAGCTTAGTCATGTCAAAAATCGATTTCAACGACTATGTATATACACCTTCTAAAAACAGCTGAAAAAACTACTATTCAGAAAGTAGCATGCGGGTTTGTTTTTGGTAGATTTTGCAAATTGGAAGATATTAATAAATTAAAATGGTTACCAATTACAAAACGTAGAAATTTTAACTTGTTGAAAACTACACATAAGGCGTTAAACTCAGTATACTGGCCTTCTACATGTCATTTAGATGTTAAAGTGCACACAAGAACATTGTGGAACTCTGATACCCGTATTAAACCATCGGTTGTATCAGGAACTTTCCAAGATTTTGCTAGTAAGTTGTTCAATAAGCCTCCATCAAAACTAAAAAACGAAACCGCTTATTCCACCTTTTGCAAGAACGTTAAAGGCTACTTGTTAGATGTTGCAATGGAAAGATCCTTCTAAGATTGGACATGTACGTCCAAAGATTGGGCAGTCCAGTCTTAAGACTGGCCATTTAATTGTAACTGTCAGAAGATTGGCCTGGCCAGTCTTAAGACGGGACGCATTCCTAGATTCGGCAGAATAAATCCATTTCAACAAAATAAATCCTGTATTCTCAACAGGTTTGAAAATCATGTATCACCTGCTTAATAGGTTACTTGTTTAACAATGATATCAAAAGCCATCTTGATTAAATTTATATGCATGTATTTATCTATATAGTAATACGCCAGTTCTGTGTCTCTGTAACAGGCAAAGTGGATGTGTACATTTTTCTTTGATGTTGCCGAAAAATGCATGTCTAATATGTTACGTTTTCTGACGTTACGGCGCGACGTCAATAACACTACTTTAACGTCAATATCCTATATTAAATTAATGAAGCCATTACAGTGCACTTAAAACTTTGAGGCCAAATAACTTGAAAACGAGGGGGTGACGTCAATGTTTTTTCACCACGTGGGTAACTAGGGACCACCTGGGACCAATTTGGGTAAGTTTTCCAAACCTAGGTCCTCAAATCCGTTTCGGACTGGACGGGTTGATGACGTCATCAAAAAATCTTCAAACTCTAATATCTCTGCAACCATTTCAGTACATGATCCTATACATTTTCTTGATCATCATTTCAAGATCTATGGGATGACAGCAACAGGTATAAAAATTTCTGAAAATAAATTTTAAGGTTTTGACGGGTCTTTGCTGACGTCAGCAAAATGTTTTAAAACCCTTATATCTCATTAACCGCTCATTAAAACCACACGATCATATACATTTTCTTGATCAGCAGTTTAAGCTCTATACAATAGAGGCAACGTGAAAACAATGTACTAATTTTTGTGAATGGGTTGCTGACGTCATCAAAATTCAAATGGCGCTTCTTTCTCATTTTTATCCTGCCTCAGTGGATTTCTCCACGGGCCTTATCGACTAGTATATATATAATATACTTGTGCATCTCATGGCATTGGTTTGTATCTTTTTAATGGTAAAATTGTATTCTTGTTTCTTATTTTTAAATGTACTTTCTTTTTCAGATCAATTGTTATCAAACCATGCACGATCAGCATTTTAGAAAAATCTTTAACAAGAGAGTAAATTTTGAAGGATTTTATTGGCAAATAATTGAGTAATAATTCCTTGAAATTAAGCTTGTTCTCGAATCGTCAAGTTCATACATAACAATCGTGTATCCTAGAATTTCAAGAATTTTTCTGATCAGTTATTAAAATATCCAGTAAAATATATATATATGTAATAAAATTATTTCTAATTTTTTATTTATTACGTTGTATTTTAGGTTAGTGACAATAATAATTGAGAATTAGGATACTTATGATTTGTTTACCCCATTGTTCTCCTTTTTCAAAGTCTATACTTCAAATTGCAGAATCTTTCAGGCTAATGACGGAAATCTTCATGCCGCAGGGCTTTTTATTAATAATTTCTCCCCTGGGCAATAAGCTTATCCACAAGTCTTTTGGATTCCGCAGTTACATAAAACATCCATTATTTTCCATATTAAATTTCGATCCCGTTTTAAATTCGTATTTTTTAAATCGTTATTAGCAATTCGGGGCGCATTAGTGGTAACTATAGCTAGTTTATATTACTCACCTCATCGAAAACATCATCGTTTTCTTGTTGTACGAAGAATCAAGATTATTTACATTTGTGTGAAAATTTAGCATTGCTTCTTCAACAAGTTCACCGAATGGTTCGCGGATTCTTTCGTTTGTATTTAAAGTTTTTAATACACCGTTCCCAATAAATTTTTTGAGTAAGTACCTGAGTTTTTGCTTAGCAATTCTACTTTCTGGCGAAAAAGGATAAAACAAATAATGTGCATACCCTTCCGGATTTTTTTCTCGACTAGGTACATGGTATCTTAGAATATTTTGTTCTCTTCGTAAAGACAACATTTCTTTTGTGGAAGAGGTTGAGTTTTTGAATAAGAAGATTCCATGTGAATATCAGCTGTTAATTTTTCAAGTAATTTAAGTACTTCTTTCTATATTGTAAAAATGATAATTGCTTTCTTTATTTAGCTTTATGTTATCCACAAAGGCGATATATTCTTCCTTATTCTCGCCACGTAAAATTGTTGCTTAACAACCCGTAATATAAAGAGTGGATGTATGGACTCCTTTTGACATGAAACTCAATTCTGATGGCGTAGTAGTTTACTTTGCCTAACGTATGTTGACAATTAAAAAAACGTCTTAACTCTATTGGTCGAGATTAATTTTTAATACAGAGTTGGGACGTTTTATTCTACTGCAAAGTCGATGTTGCTTTTATTTTTACAGTCTTTAGATTCTGTTCAGATGTCATGTAATACACCGTTCCACTATAAAAGGATACAAAGAAGACTTGAGTGTAATTATAATATGTGGTGTCATACTTATTGTCATATAATTCTTTCGAAAGCAGTGATCGCGCAAATCTTTTTAGAGATGATTTACTTGAAGTGTTAAAAATGCAAGGTCAAACTGTGTTACTATTTTTATCTTTGACCTTTTTCTGCCCTCGATCCCTGTATCCTATTTATGTTTTAAAAATATCGTCAGTATTAGAAGATTTCCAAAAAGGAAAAAAAGTGTCGACGTTTTTTAATAAACTAAGCAAATTTCTACAGGAAAATATGTATCTACAGTTGACTCTCTCTAATTCGAATCCACAAGCATTGTAGAGAGATTCGGATAGTAGAAAGTCCCTCTTATTTGAATTTCAGGTTTGAAGGGTGAAAATTCGGATTAGAGAGAAAAATCGAAATTTTTTTGAAAAGTTTTTAGATTTTTTTCTTTTCCAAAACTTTGTGATACGATCTATACAGCGCTGAGAAAGTATTCAATCTTTGATTGTTTTAATCTTTGATAATATGTCCAAATTACGGACACGACCTGCGTCGCTAAGGGTTTTCCTCAAATCGACTCTAAGATAGAAATGGCATTCATGGCATGTTTAAAATCTTGCTTGGTCAATATTTCAGTTGATTTTTTGTTGTCCACGTTCACCCACTTAGGCAATAATGTTTGCATCAGATACGATACCAGATACGTTGATCTCGAAGTCAATATCAACGAGCTCGTCTGCGGTTATTTGAAGTCCACATTGAACTTTTCTTTATTCACTTATTTAATCTTCTTCTTCATTCAAACTAGCAAAAGGGTCATCATCATCATTTAGAGCCTTCTCGACAGACTCTTCGGAAATACCCGTTAGATTTTTTTGAATCGGTTCAAGAAGGTTTCATCAGGAATAGAACTCCACGTTTTGTTGTCTACATGGAGTCGCTTAACCATTTTGAACAAAAATGCACATAACACTTCATAAAATGGACGTGCATTTGCACAAACGTTTAACAGAAAATCGAATTTCGAAAAAAAACATTCTAAAGTGTTAACACCGCCTTGTTTCTACTCCGAAAATTCGAAGTACAGAAAGGATTTAGCGGAGGAAACCTTAAAATTTGTACAGATTATAGAGGATTTCGGATTACAGAGATTCGAATAATAGAAAGAAAATATAAAAGAGTTTCTTAACAAAATCTCCACGGTGACTTTGAATTCGTTCGAATAAAGATTCGAATAATAGAGATTCGGATTAGAGATAGAGATTAGAGACTCAACTGTATATGTGTTAATAAAGGATAATGTTACAGTTGCTTCGATTAAGCGCCCCCCTCAAACAAGGGCCCCGCTTCGAATAAGCGCCCACCCCTCGATCTTTAGAAATGGGCGCTTATTCGAATTTTTCGACAAAAATGAACTGGAAGGGTCGATTAGGGATTAAACGACACTTGTTTTAGTTTTCTTTATTGTCTATTTCTTCTTGAATTTCAATTTCCTTTTTCCTTTTCATCATGATCATAGATATAACTAGGATATTTTTCCATAAAAACAAACTTGATGTCGTTGGTCATTGTTGTGTACTTGGCTGGAACCATTAAACCAATCTATGGGAAAAGCTTTCAAAAGAAATGATCCGAGATTCGTTCGTTTCTTGCGCGGTTACTTGCAACACCGATGGCAGCGAAGATGATAAAATCACTTGCTTTAAAGAAAAAAAACCATGTCATGATGGACGCAAAATGTTGAAGGAACAGTTTGAATACATCAATTCAGACGAGACAAACCCGTTCGAAGTCTCGATTTATTACTCATTAATGATGACAAGGAGGACGACGAAGAAGTAGATTTAGAAATAGATATTCTTTAAAAGAAAAAGAAAAGTCTTTCAACTATTGATATTTGTTTTTTTGTTTTCCCAAATCCTCTTTTTTTGTAATAAGCACCTCCCTCGATTAAGCTCCCCCCTCGATTAAGCCCACCCTAGTAAAGGCTCAAAAATTTTATGAGCGCCCGGGTGCTTAATCGAAGCTTTATGGTATTATATTGTTTAAGGCTTTCAACAAGGAGAATATGCATTTGTTATGTACCAAAAAAGGGAGTATTCTTAGGGCTATGTCGAATATTATGGCTCATTATATTAGTTAATGCCTACCAAGGAATTATTATGTTTGTGTTTTGTCAGGTGTCGAATAAGTGGTTTATGTGTCGGGGTCCAATTGATTATTCGGTTGCCGTGTGTCGGACTTTCGGTTGTACGTCATGTGTTTGGTTGGTGCTAAATGGAGTCGTCGCCTTGTTTTTGCATAAACACAAATTTGTAATCAAGGAGCTGACGAGATGCAAGAAAACTTTTGCCTTGTGTGCTTGCGTATTTTGTGTGGATTTTTTTAATATATATTTTTAATTTTAAGTGAATTTACATTTGACTTCTGTGGTGTGCGGAAATCAAAACGTACGTATTTTGCACGAAAAGTGACCTGCTGGATTCAGACGTATCCAGACTTTGAAAATATATTAAACCTTTGGATATCTCAACCTCTTTTGTATGAACTCGACTTGTTTTTAGGTAGGCAGTTAACTAGGGTCCCAATCAGGCCAGACAGCCATCTCCAATTTCGAAACTTTCTGAAGTAAAATATCATAATGACTTAAAGATACAGCTAGCTAGCTAGCTAATAGCTAGGAAGCTTGTTATATTTTTTTATTCAAAGCTGTAATTCACTCCCCATCAAAATCAAAAAAATAAATTTCTCAGATAGTTTGCAGTTAGCTAGCTATATTTGAGGTATGGGTTGAGGTTAGTGTTATGGGTTGGTTGGAAATTATGGCATGCTTCCAGTTAAATTTTGTGCTCCGGTACCAAATTTGATGACATATACAACACTGTAATGACTTCTGACAAAGAACTAATGACTTTTGACGGAAGAAGTCATGACAAAGGACTATCATAATAAAAGCGAGCACCTAGTGTTACACCATTAACAGGTAAGAAATTGTTGTCAACGCAACAATCTGCTATTAAAGACAACAACTATGTTCCGTCTCTTGACAATTTTAGCATTCTTGCGCATGGGAATAGCCTTTACTCACTTGAAATCAAAGAGAGCATTTTCATCTTGCATGGCAATCTTGTACTTAGTAATAACATCAGGTCAGCACCGTTGTATTTATTTAATTAAGCGTAATTTTCCATTGTTTACGTTTTAATACATTTTGTATTAAAACGTAACCGAAATGTTGTCAATACGTTCTATTTATTTTTTTTTTGTTCGAATAATTTTTTTTTGAAATGATCTCTATACGAATTTGAAACGATTTTAAAATATTTTTTTGCCCAAAAAATTGCTTTAAATTTGTTTAAAATCGTTTCAAAATAGTTTAAAACCATTGAAAATCGTTTTGCATTCATTTCATAATCGTCCTAAAATATCAACATCAACTCTTTTCAACAATTAGTTAAATTCGTTTCAGTTCAAATTGTTTCAAAATGTCTTCAAATTTAACACCATTATTATTATTACAGTACCGCCTGAATTTAATGTTACATGTGTACGATAGTTATCACCGTTACATAAGCTTTTGGTAGCGTCAGAACTTTCGTTTTTATTATATATCCATTGTTAAATACATGATCTATTTTTGCATGTCAAAAACAATAGAGTTCATGTCTCACACATGAAATTTAACGATGGCATGAAATTTTCGTGTGGCTTATTGTTTTTTATAATTACCGCAGCTGCTAAGGGATTAACCCAAAAAAATGTTTAATTTTAGGTGCTTCCCCCTAGAAAAATGATACTTCAGAACAGTGAAAACCCTATTTTATATAACCCTTACATAGGTCAAAGGATCTCATCGGTTTGCTTGCACAAATATGGATACCAGTGGAACATATTTAAATCATTCACTTGATATACTATTAATATGTTTTAGTTTTTAGATATGTTAATATATAGGATATTACACTCTGATATACAGTGTAACAATTTCTTCAGCTTTGTTTACATCACTGCCATTTCTTTAAATAATAGTAACATAAATCACACAATTTCCGCTAAAGCTATTCATAATGATAGACAAGTAACAAAATGCAGAGTGTCATGAAGAATTGTCAGTAACCATTTAACAGCTTTTTCCTAATCGAAATTTATCCCTGAATCTCCCAATCCAATAAGAAAATGAAAGGAATTTTACATATACTAAAAAGAAGCCACCATCTTGGTCAGCAATCAGTTAAGGGCTATTTCCAGGATATCCTAAAAAACGGTCCCAATAGGGGCAGTAAGGTCCCAATTGGAAATTTCAAGATAACTCTGAAATGTAAATTGGTATCACACTCCTACCTTCTTTACACCGTATGTGCATTAAAAATGGACCTAAGGTGTCATACTAACGTTTAGAAAATTTCCATGATAAAAACGTAAAAGGAATCAAAATATTTTTGGAATATTAAAAAAAAGTTTGTTTTTCAGTTTGTTTGAAAGTCACACAAGGGTAACTTTCTAATGAAAATTTTCTTCACACTTTTCTTGGTTGACACAGAATTGGTAAAAAAATCTTTCCCGTTTAGAAAGTGTTGAATAATCTTCCAGACCACAAATTGTAATAGAGATCACTTTTTAATTTTTATTTGTGGTTCTTTTTTTTTTCTTTTAATTTTCACAGATCATCGTCATCGTCATCGTCATCATCATTCTCAGCTTAACGTTACTCTTCCAATCTGATCTAGACTGTGTTAGATCTAAACTCAACTTCCTCTGTATCAAGGCTGCCTCTGGGCTTTGCCCTGGGAACTATTAAGTCTCTACACTTTCTTACCCAATTATCCCCCTTCATTCTTTCCAAGTGCCCCAGCCAATTCAACCTTCTTAACTGGATAACATCTTCAATTCTACGGATACTTAGCCTGCTTCTTAGCTCATCTGAACTATTTCTGTCTCTCAGACTGGCGTTACACATCAACCCAACCATTTTCTCATATCATTCCTTTCTAAACGGTCAAGATCTTCCTGCTTCACTGTCCATGTCTCACTACCGTACAACATAACACTTCTTTCACAGGCCTCATACCTACTTTTTAACTCAATTGACAAGACTCTGCTAGTCAACAAAGGAAGTAACTCTCTTAACTTTTCCCAAGCAGAACATATCCTGCAAATAACACTTCTTCCAACACCCCATTCACTGCCCAACATATCGTAAACTTCAATAATTTAACAAGAAACCTAAAAGAGATTTTTAGAAAATTAAAATGCTTGTTATCATGAATATTAATATTAACCTTTGAAAGCAAGTTTAAAGCTTTAAAATTAAAAAAAAACACAAGAATATTATCTTGTGCCAAAAAACTATCACAAAACAGATGGCTTAGCATGAATACTTAATTGGGTGATATCACCAATTTTTTTTGATCACCTATTCCTTTTGTTTAAGCCTTATAACAATGTATTATATGTTAAAGAATAAATAGTGAGAATGGTTTTGGCTAAGAGCCATTTTCTCTAGCCGTGGTAAAGGTAAGGAACTTTTATTCCTTTTTGTTGCTTAACATTCTTCTCTCTATACTTTTTTTGTAAGTGTTGTTTTATGTTGAAACTAGTTTGAACTAAAATAGTTTCTGAAATTTGAATTTTATTTATTTATATATATATATTAATATTTATTTATTGTTCGTTCATGTAGAAAGCTGAGCAGGATGTTAATCAACATAATGTGAGATATATGTTTTTTTATATACTTGCATGCACTTGAATTGATTGTTGGGAATCTGTTGCTGGATTTCTAATTAATATAAAAAAGGATACACCTATCTTACTGAAATCGGTTGTTGTGCTTATAATATATAATATGCATTATTAAAAATTAAGAATGTTTAAAACTATGTCATTAATTATTGGAAATCCAGCTTTAGGGACTCCCGTTTTCTTGTATACATCGCATACAAACTACAACTATTGTGATAAGAACATGTTTTCTTGATATGTATGTGTCTAGTAAATTATAAAAGAATTGCTTTTTAGAATGTAAAAAAATAAAAAAATAGAAATAATTTGAAGTATAAAGAAAACATGGGTAAATGGAATTCTTCAAGGTAACTACAGGTACCTTAGAGTGGGGTGACTTGCTACATACAGGTGACTCAGGGCAGAAATTTTCACGCTGATTACTTCGAAAGTAGCACATGAAACACTGCAAAACATTTTGTTTATGTAGAACAAAAATTTATGTTTAAGACATAATTCCTTTCAAAAATGATCAAAATTTTTACTTTTTTTATTTTCCTTAGTTTTCATGGCCAAAAAATTTCGGTATCCTAGTATAAATTAACTTAGACACATAATTTTATTTTAAGTTTTCTAGTTTTGTTTTGACGATTGGTTTATAACTAGGCTTAAATTTGAACAAAACTGAAGTAATAAATAATAACACCAATATGAGTGTTTCTATCACATAAAGATTATCTAAACAGTAGGATATTTTTGTTGTTGTATTTGTATTCACAAAAGTTTTGAAATAATGCTCATTGAATAAGTTTTCGAATTACCTTTTGTATTTTTAAAAAAGTCATTGTGCCAAGACACTCAGCTATGCACTTGTTCCAAAATCATTGCTTTTCAATGTTGTCCCTCTTCACTCCATACTGGAGTGTTTTTGGGACAAGCATATGTTTTTTTTACAAAAATATTTATTATGAAGATAATCCTTCTAATTGCAAAAATAACCATTTTAAAGGCACAAAACAAAAAGGTGTTTTTGTCTATATATTTCTATGAATGTTCTAAAGCTGTTCACCCCAAGTAACCCCACTCTGCAGTATATTTTAACGTCAGTCACCAAATAATAAAATGTAGAACTTTGGCGATGCAATCCTTGTTGATAAACTCTTTGAATTATCAAGGATAGAATTTACATTGTTGTTTATCATTAAACAAAGTGCATAAACAGGCTCAGCTTATCAATGTGTGTGGTTACCAGGTGGTAACCAAGTTGTTGCTAAGGAGATCAATGAGTATTAGAGATAAAATATAGACCAGATTCAAATGAAATATTGTACCAGCGAAATGGGGTCATTTGTGATCCCAGTGACATCATTATATCGTTTTCCTTACCTCGACCATCTTTAAATGCTATATTCGTACGAAATTAAATGGCATGACCACCAATATTTGTTGAAAACACGATTTTTTTTTGTCTTTGTCTTTGTCATTATATTGAGAAACTTTTCTGTGAGTATGATGTCTTTTTCGATCCCAATGAGGCCACTAAGATCATTTTTTCATATGAAATAATTTTTTTGCTATTCAGTCTGCATTTCTACTAAGCATTAAGGCAGCAGCATCGATAACGAGTGAGTAATTTGGAAAATGGCCTATTTTAGGTGTGTGGTAGGTATTTTTTTTACATTGATTCTAGTTGTACTAGAAAATTGTTCAAGCCTGCTTTTATAACTTCTATAAATAGCTCCAGATTTATATGTTGTTGAATATATTAGCTCCTCACTTGTTACAGGTTTCTTGTCTACTGATACAAACTAGTACACCCACAGACCATACTTGGACTCTTTATCCTACAACTAAAGGAGAGTCTTGACTACAGCCCAGGTGGTCAGGGTAAAGTTAAGAACAGAACACCAAAGCAGGCGCTTTATGACACTGGTGTTACACTAGACATAAAGAGCCCAATGTTATTAGAATTGAGGTTTAAATATCGATTTGCCCCCACATTTTTCAGCACAATTCATGTAGTCACCTAGTCCTCGAAATTAACCAGTTTAATTTTATTTGGCTTTTTTTAAGTTTGTCTCTTGTTTTTAGACAATTAAAGTAATAGTTTTACACAAATTTTTATTCACTTAAATTTATTGTTTCAAATATCACAATTTGTTTTAAATCAGTAAAATGCATAACAAGATAAAACGTGATTTTCCTTACATGGTTCTTATCTGCGATTTCAAACCCCCCAAAATCTCTTCCCTACTAGCTGTTGGTAGTTTTTCATTGAGGAAACTG
Source organism: Hydractinia symbiolongicarpus (assembly GCF_029227915.1). NCBI lineage: Eukaryota > Metazoa > Cnidaria > Hydrozoa > Anthoathecata > Hydractiniidae > Hydractinia > Hydractinia symbiolongicarpus. The sequence goes on along the minus strand of NC_079877.1, from coordinate 13,367,866 downwards.
CGGTCTAAGTGATAACGCTATGCATGTTTTTACAACCTCTTCTGTGGTTTTGAGTGAGATTTCGTGACTAATACGTCAATACATTGAGAATACGTCAATAAAATTTACTGTCAAACCCTCTTCGTGAATTAACATATTATATATTACCACAAACGTGTTTTACACTTAATGCATTATAGCAGGGGCGGTTATTTCCAAATTTTTTCCTAACCTCAATGCGCTTATTAGGCACGGGGCGCCTAATCCGTGATTTACGGAATGCAACTCTGAGCGACCAAAAATCAAACAAATTTAATGAAGTCATAGAGATTTTCAGGTGTAAAAAACCCTTTTTCAACAAAGGATTTGAACAATACCAGATACCATTTTTTACTGCCCAATGCAACCACACGCAATTATGAAAATTATTATTTCAGTTTTTATTTTAATTGTGTTTTAAAAATACCAGATTAAAATAAATTAACCTCTTGGAAGGACGTTCATATTTACACGAAAAAATCCACTCCATGAATTTTGTGGAGAAGGACAAATAACTGGGAAAGCATGTGACCACCAACATAGCGTTCCACTATTTTGCACAAAAACATTCGGTTACAAACAAAAATATAGATTTTCTCTTTATAATTAGGGAGGATAATTATTTTCGGAAAATAAGAAATAATATCGTTGCTGCATATAAAAGAAATTATTTTTGTTGTTAATTAGTTGTTTGTAGTTTTCAAACCTTTCGAATTATGTGTGCTATTATAGCGAAGACGGATCGAGGGAGGGGGCGGACAGAGAGAGAGGCGAATGGATGAAAACTCTAAGTTAATGTTTGCATTCACAAAGCTCATTGGGAATTTGAACCTGGTCTAAAATAGCTTTAATTGTGATTTCTAGAGTCTGATTAGTTGATTAAACCTTCTTTCGCTTTAAACTGAAATTTGAAATCACTTAAACCTTTTTTGCGGATAGGAGCGAAAAAAAATAACAAGACAAAATAATAACTAGCATTAGCCAATAAAATTTAAGTATTTCTTTTGTTTCGTTCCGTTTCATTAATTGTAATTAATCTTGTTTTGACGTCATTTTAATTCCACTATCATGTGTGTGTGCATGTTATCTTATTCGTAGATGACAAACGAACAAGGGGAGATTCCCTCTTAAGTCCAAAATTGCGCAAATAATTTACTGAACAATACAAGTAACATACAACTGATTGCAATATTTTTTATGATTTATTGCTTCCGTGTGCCATGTTTTTTATTCAAATTAGTATCTAATAATTAGAATGCAGTTCCGTAGGAATTTATTTTGTTTTTTCGAGCGGAGAGCTTAAACTCAGCGTCGAAGATTTTGACAATTGACACTTCTAGATTGACGGAAAACGCATTAAAATCCATTTTTTCAAATCGTCTTTTTTAATTTTTCTTATTACATTATGCCAAGAGATTGCTGTCATTCGTTCTAAGCATTCAATATTTCTGTTTTCCCTGATTACTCTTTTCTGCTGTTGTTAATGTTAATCATATCCTTTTCCTCTTCAACATTCCACTGCAATGAAATCTACAAATTCACGATTGACTTGAATTGTTGTATTAAAAGAAAAGTTGTAATAAAAAAGCCAGAGTCGTCAACACAGTTAAACTTGAGTTGAATTAAACTAGGCTTATTCGCGCTGTATAAAATATTCGCGCGCTACTAAATATTCGCGCGGTACTAAATACTAAACTTGCACGTGAATGGAATTCATTCACGCGAAAATGTTAAGTTTTTCGATGCGCAATGACGGATTTGCTACATAAAGTAATTGTCGCGCCTTTTTTATTTATTGATTTATTTTTTGTCATAACTTATTTTTGTGTTTTAGCCATCGCAAATAATTTAATACAGAGGTTGTTTCCTCTTTAGACGTTCCCACCAGGGTTATATCGATCGTCAAATGACGAGTCGTCCTCTGCTGACAATGATGACGAAGATAAGAGCAGCACAAACTCTAGGAGCAGCTCTTTCTGATAAAGGTAGGCATACATGTGCCTATGATCTTTATCTTAAAACCATAAACCAAATGCTCGATAGTGACATGCAAACCAATTTTTCTATCCCACACATCATGAAGTTGGAGAACGCTATTAGGTTGGCGGAAAATGAAACTCAGAAGGAAAACAAGACGTGGTTACTTCGTAGTAATTTGGATAGTGTGTATGATGAATGCATCAGTATGTACAATGCTGTTGACAGTCAGAAGCCACCTAACTTGCAAGAAAAGATAAAAGACACGATCAATTCTGTCCTACCTGACGTCGATGCTGGTGACTATAAAGCAAGTCTTCAGAAATACACCGCCCTACTGAAACATATTCAAAATGAGAAAAGATACCGCAATCTTATGTCAGCAGAAGCCTTGAAATTGTTGGACGAATCCATTGAAAAAGCAGAGGCGTCAGATGATATGGAGCATTCAGTGAGTCAAGTTCGTGAAAGCCTCGACCGAATATACAACGAAGTTCGGCTGCCTAATGTTTATTCGCCTGAGAAATTCCGTCAGGTAAACTCGTATGTTATTTTGAGCATGACATTCTGATATACACAATAGAATTAACAGCGTTTGTGAGAAAAATAACATTTGTGATGTATTGGAAAAGGTGATTTTGTAGTGAATGTTGTAGAGTATCTTTATGTGAAAAGCTTTGTGTGTGCTTTTAAAACAAGTATACAGACTGAACGAAGATTCTATTATGATGATAGCCATCATCTCAGTATTCAAAATGTCTGCGGAAAGATTTTTCCCAGACATCCCACATGGTAATTCATACTGACGGAAGAATTCGTGGATTGAAGAAATTTTTTGTTTGTTTTTAATTTTAGGTTAATCGTCCGAAAGCAAAAACACAGAATGCAATGATGATGATAAACTTTCAGAAGAAAGATGATTCGCTTTTTGAGTATAACATTCAAGGTTTGGACGATAGAGTGATGAATGGAGAAAGTGAATCGAACGTTGAATTTCTGGAAGTAAGTATTTGTATTGTTCTCAGGTAAATCTTGCATCTTCAGAAATCTAGTACTCATCTTAACGCTGCTTTTGTATCGTTTTGAAATCCTGCAAAAATGTTTCAGATTGAAATTTATTGTATAGTGGGCCGTGCAAGTTTGGGTATTTTCGCTATCTTATTTATTGCTACACGACGACCCTGGTCACAAAGAGAATACAATTTTAGGATACGTTTTTTTTATAAATACATAGAATGAATGTTTGTTATTATTATTATTGTTCCGAATATTCATACAGGATAGCAACTTCAGTGTGTGTGAAACACTGTTATCAATGTGGGTCCTGTGTTCTAAATGTATACATTAGGGATACACCGGCATTGCCTACCTAATTTTCCTCACATGGCATGGGTAGACCCATAGCTATGGTAAAGAAGTTTGCTAAACATGCAGCCTTGTGGACCGAACCAAGGACCTCGTGATTACGGAGCGAACTCCATAACCACTAGGTCACGCGTGATTGTAGGAGATGAGTAATTTTGACTAATTAGTATAGATCTGTTTATTCGGACTTGTTAAATTCCGCTTTCAGAAATGTTCTACACACAAGTGTGGTTTTACCACCTGTATAATCGTCCACTTTTTTAATCTTTTAGAATGAAGCGTATGTTAAATTTGTCGGTACGATTTCGAGAGCTAACCGTGGTGGATTTGCTAGTTTCAGGGTGGTGCCGTCCCAAAAGGCAGAAATGTGTAAAGTACTAACGGGTACTCGAAAAATAATTATCGAAGTAAAAAATCTAGCTAAGACAAACAGTCGATACAAATTCCAATTGGCCAATGAAGCGCATTTGAAGTCATTTAATTGGCAAAGCGAATTTTTTGCGGAACCGAATGAAGATTTTAAAAAAATATCCCTTGATGTGCAGTCTTTTTGGCCCACCATGTTTGGTCACGTGCTGTCATCACCGGGTGATGTAGATTTTACTAAAGTTGATTGTTTGGGGATAATATTAAGTCATGTTACTGTTGATGGCAATAATAATCCTGATTTAGTTGAAGGCGAATTCGGCTTGGCGGTGCGTTCGATAAGTATCGTTAAAGACAGTTAAACACACACCATGCTATAGTGGTATATACTTGAATTTTGTGTATATTAACTTGAAGTAGATATAATCTCTTGCCTCTTTTTTTATTTCGCGAAATTTTTTCCATATTTATTTTATTTTTGTTTGTTTGTTTTTATTTACCATTTTCGAAGGATTTTCAGTGGGTTGGGAGAATTTCTATCAGCGATCAAAGATAAAGCTGTTAGGTTTATAGATTATTTGCTATCATATTAAGCACGAAAATTATTGGTGTCTCCGCACAAAAACATCTCAAGATTGCTAACTCCTTTTTTTTATTGTAATATTTTTTTTTGGCATATTCTTAAAATTAAACAATTTTTGTGTAAATTATTTTAGTAAATATGTACTGTATAGAAGAAGAGTACTTAATTGTTACCAGCGTGAAAAACTCATTTCAAGTTCGCCCCATGCCCAATGAAGTATAATGTAAAAAATTTTTGCAAAAGATTCAGATTTTATTAGTTCATAAACACTTATTAAAATGCAAAGAAACGTTTCTAAATATTTCAAAAGCAGTCAACTTTTCCAGACTGTTTGTTTTAGTATTTTCTTTATGCAACAGAAGATAATTATTCTAAGTCACAATTGTGAATCCTATAAAGTAGCAGAGTGGCTACAATCTTAAACCTCTTAAATAAACTAAAAGTTAACCCAAAATATTTCCTCGAACCAAAATTGTTTAATATGTGTATTATGTTACAACCAGAATTTGTGTTAGAAAAGGCCTCATTATTTTTAACTTTTTATTGCCTGCTTCAATTTTTGTCATAATGTGAAAATTTAAATCTGGGTCCACGCAAGATCTTCATATTTATACGACAAGGTTCCACAGTTAGATTTTATTCTGATATGGTGGAACATCGCGTATCTTATTTTTCAGCGCGAAACTAAAATATATTTAATTGTAGACAACCTCTTTTATACTTTAAAAGGTACGGTTGAAAATTGAAATGTACTATAGTCAAGAAAATGGGCTAAAAAAGTCTAAGAACTTAGAAATATAAATAATATTTAAATTCTTAAGTTCTCAGGTTTTTTACCAGTAATGTGTCCCACACTCTTGACAAAATGTTGGACGCATGGAATCTTCAGTATTATATTAAAGTAATATTCTTTTCTACCATCTTGTTTGTGAGAGATTTCAAGATAAAAACTGACCCCTTGCTGTGCTTACTACAATATGTATAATTTTTGCACGCTTCAACAATTATATTTCTTTGCAAGGTGGCTTCACAGTGTGTCAGCAAATTTCAATACGCACCAATGATTTTTTTTATATCAGAAAACTTTTTTTATTATTTACGAAGATTTTCTTCAAACACAGAATGTATTTAATCTATATTAGTTGCGTGTCTCTTCTGTTGCTGAGTGAGGCTCAATCTCTTGATCATGAAGATTCGGATGACGGGTCTGGTGGTGCTGAGTCGGGTGAAGAAAGCGGGGATAATGAAGAAATTAGCAAAAGAAATCAAATAAGTCAAGGCTATGCGGTAATACCTCTAATAAGATCTATAAATCCTACCTATCCTGAAATATTGAATGCTTCCGTGAGACTGTTCCTCACAGATACAACAGACGAAGCCGAGATTAAAGATTTACTCCAAAAATATTATTTTACGGAAAAGAAAGCAATGTCGATATGGCCAAAAGCGATTGAGGAGACAGTTAAAACGCTTAATTCTGAATTTTCCGAACGAGAGCTTTTTGAAATGGAGAATGATATTAAAAGTATCTATCGTCGAATGCTCGAATGTGATCTACTTGTAGAAAACAAAAGGAGAAAGAAATTATCGACGAAGTTACGACGCCGTTACGCGAAATGTTACCTAACTTTGCGCGATTATATCGATGATGGGTTTACGGATTTCGGATTTCCGCGTGGAACCATCGAAGGTCAGGCTCATATTCTACAAATGAGTTTAGCATACAATGTCATGTCTTTACTTGTGTTAAGAATGAGCCAAGTTATTGCTGAAAAAGCCAACGTACAACCAATGAAAGCTGCCAAGGCAATTTTCGATATTGCCGAAAATCTCGTAACCTCTGTTAAAACCGTAACAAAAGACACAATCGATGCAAGAATTCAAGCGATATCGCAAATAGAGATATGTTTAATGCAAGATGTTTTATGGCAAGAATTTCAAGTTTCGTGTGAATTTCGCATGAAAAGAGATGTGGAAACAGCGGCCGGTATTGGGGGCCCTGCAGATAAATTCCAACGAAAATACCGCGCCAAAGTCACAGACGAAGTCACAAAAAAAGAAGTTTGTAACATGGCCTTAACTACAGATGCAACAAATGATAAAGATGCCATTAAAGCCAAGTTAACAAAATCTTGCGCAAAATTGCGAGATTCTTACGCTCGCACAGTCAAGAAAGACATTCAAGACTTCTATGCAAAGAGAACTTTACTTGTAGTAGAAGAATTGCCAAAACTTTGGAGCTCAGACAGAAAAAAATTAGATGAGATTAAAGCCAGCCTGAGAAGAAAGAATTGATGATATGGTTGACAATGTCTGTTTAATGATTGACAGCTAAAAAAATCCTTGCTCTTGCTTGAGTCCTCATCTAAAATACTTTTCTGAAGAACACCGCACATATAGGCACATGGATTAACTTCCAGTCAAAGGAAATGCCAAGAGCAAAAAACTACTCTTCACTCATATGATGTAATGAATTTATATCCTAAGAATATCTTATAGTTAATACTTTTCTTAAGTTTTTTTCTGGGATTCTAATGCAACAAATTGCGATTAAAAGTTAGCATGATCCTCTCCTATGTTTAAATCATCATTCAAAAGTGTTTTAAGATAAAGATAAAAATAATTTAACAATTTCTCTCCAGGATCTTTCTCTATTAGTTTCCAGGATTCTAAACAAAGCATCTGCATGCCAAAACTCAATCTCACCCCAAGAGCTTCTTTTTAACCTTTTGGAGCGCTTGCTGGCGAGTTAGCCATCGGAAAGAAAAAAAACAACAACATATGAAGACATAAGATTGTGCTAAAAATAGCTTAAATATCAAAAATCCGATTTTGAGGAATATTCTGAAAATCAATTTTCCCTCTCAAAAATTCTATTTTGCCATATACTCGCTAAAATTTTATATTGTCTGCATAAACCTGTTGGAAAGGGTAGGAAGTAAAAGATATCACACAAACCCAGGGTCTTGTGGCTGCTATCAACTTCATCAACAAGGCAAAATGCCCTGGTTTGCACTGTTTAGTCTATTACACTTTTGGTATTAAATTCCGTTGCATTTGGCTTGCCAGCCATTCTCGACACAAAAGCTCTGGCTCTAGGAACGCAACTTCGACCCCAGGGCTTCTTTTTCTCCTTTTGATATAAGTCACAGCGGAAAGGAATCTGGGATCGAGATTGCTGGGAACGAGAATGCTTGTTGTATTTGTATTATTAGTCAATTTTCTTTCGTCTTGTTTGCAAAAAATAACTCTCGCTCTTGTTAACAACTGATTTGTAAAGATTTCATTTTTCCGTGAATGGGGAAAAAGGAATATTTATAAAAAATTCGCAAAAATTTCTTCAAGTAATAATGAAAACAACACAGCAGGAAAGCTGGATAAACATGAGAGAAAAGAAATAATATTATCTTGAGACTTGCTCTGAAGATAATTATTTTCTTGGCAGCTTTACAATGAGCGTCTTCGTCGTCCGTAACATTAACTAAGTAATAGTTCACAGTCTTTTTTCTGTGTTACACAACAGCGACGACACATCATCGTTGAACTGACTTATATCCAATACTTATAACCTATTTTCTTTTTTTTATGCAGGAGCAAAAGAACCACAAGTGGAGAAAAATCAGCATCTTTGACGAACGCAGAACAGATACTTCGACCATCACGGTTTTTCTAGCTGGAAAATAGTAAACGCACTCCGATTTGGCTCATGGAGAACAACTGCTTTTTTTAGCCCAGGTGGTTGTTAGTACTGTTCACCATATGGGGAGCTGATATTAAAATTACGAACTACGTATTTTGTCCGCGTGTAATACTGAAAACCAACGCGTGCCGCGTGTTATACAGAATACCCGCGTGTAAAACTCCGCGTGTGTGTAATACCTCCGCGTGTAATACAGAATACTAACTCTGCGTGTAATACAGAATACCAATCCACGTATAATACAGAATACCCACCTATAACAGAATAGTTTGTTTTTATTGTTACTTATTCCCTATGTTGTATCATGAATAATAAGAGACAAAGAAGAGAAGGTTCTGTAGCACACTGAGGACAAGTCAACTTCGTCCCCCCAGGGCATCTTGTATCTTTTCTGATATCAAAAAAGATACAAGGATGCCTGAGAACGAGGTTGGTGAGATATGGTTTATAATTATACAGGTTGCGTCAAAAAATTATATGTTAATGCACAAGGTCATGCAATTTAAATTTTACAAGGTAACAACAGCACAACCTCGTCAGGGCTCTTTTTTTCTTTCTGACGATCTTGATCTCAGGACCAGAAATAGGCCGCCTCAACCTTGTCCCCGGGGCCCTTTTCTACTTTAGCAATGAAATTTTCATTAAAAACA